>NW_026061830.1:0-1200000 GCF_023897955.1 Schistocerca gregaria
CGTTAGATCCTCGGAGATAAGTCGGCTAGTGACCAATGTATTGAATCGCGACGCAATTTCTGTGTTGCATCGTCATTAGGATGGTGGGAATGTCGCAATTAACTGCCAAATTTGCGTCGGATTCCCGAAACTTTACTCGCAGGAAACCGACCATGTGGTGACACAGGCAGTAATAGATGCTTGGAGATAAATCTGCTGGAAGACGATGTTCTGAATACCATCGCAGTATGTGTGTTCCATCGTCATTTAGAGGATCAGAGGAAATAAAATTAACTGTCAGTTTTGTGTCGGATTTGAAAACTAGATGACAAAACGCGACCATCCGGTGACCGAGGCAATAATAAACCCTCGTAAGTAGTTACGCTAGACAATGATGTATTGAATCGCGACGCTATTTGTGTGTTCCATCGTCAATACCACGATTTGACCGTAAGAATTAACTGTGAGTTATGAGAGGGAGAAGAGAAACTTTCTTGTCGAAGAATACGTGCATCTGGTATGAGGCAGCGTTAGACCCTCGGAGATAAGTCGGCTAATGACCACTGTATTGAATCCCGACGCAATTTCTGTGTTGCATAGTCATTGGGATGGTGGGAATGTCGCAATTAACTGTCAGATTTGCGTCGGATTCCTGAAACCTTACTCGCAAGAGAACGATCATGTGTTGACACAGGCATGCTTGGAGATAAATCTGCTGGAAGACGATGTTCTGAAAACCATCGCAGTAGGTGTGTTCCATCGTAATTGAGAGGCTGAGAGGATTAAAATTAACTCTCAGTTTTGATACGGATTTTAAAACTAGACTGACAAAACGCGACCATCCGGTGACCGAGGCACCTATTTACATTTGTAGATAGTTACGCTGGACATCGATGTATTGAATCGCGACGCTATTTGTGTGTTCCATCGTCAATACCAGGATCTGACGGTAAGAATTAACTGTGAGTTGTGAGAGGGAGAAGAGAAACTTGACTGCCGAAGAGTACGTCCATCGGGTATGAGGCAGCGTTTTACCCTCGGAGATAAGTCGGCTAATGACCAATGTATTGAATCGCGACGCAATTTCTGTGTTGCAACGTATTTAGGATGGTGGGAATGTCGCAATTAACTGTCAAATTTGCGTCGGATTCCCGAAACTTTACTCGCAGGACAACGATCATGTGGAGACCCAAGCAGTAATAGGTGCTTGGAGTTAAATCTGCTGGAAGACGATGTTCTGAAAACCATCGCAGTATGAGTGTTCCATTGTCATTTAGAGGAACATAGGAAATAAAATTAACCTCCAGTTTTGGGTCGGATTTGAAAACTAGATGACAAAATGCGATCATCCGGTGACCGAGGCACCAATAGACCCTTGTAGATAGTTACGCTGGACATCGATCTATTGAATCGCGACGCTATTTGTGTTTTCCTTCGTCAATACCAGGATCTGACGGTAAGAATTAACTGTGAGTTATGAGAGGGAGAAAAGAAACTTGCATGCAGTAGAGTACGTCCATCTGGTATGAGGCAGCGTTAGACCCTCGGAGATAAGTCGGCTAATGAACACTGTATTGAACGCCGACGCAATTTCTGTGTTGCATCGTCATTATAATGGTGGGAATGTCGCAATTAACGGTCAAATTTGCGTCGGATTGCCGAAACTTTACTCGCAGGAGAACGATCATGTGGTGACCCAGGCATGCTTGGAGGTAAATCTGCTGGAAGACGATGTTCTGAAAACCATCGCAGTATGTGTGTTCCATCGTCATTGCGAGGATGAGAATAAGGATGAGAGGAAATAAAATTAACTGTCAGTTATGCGTCGGATTTGAAAACTAGATGACAAAACGCGACCTACCGCTGACCGTGGCACCAATAAACCCTCGTAGATACTTACGCTAGACAATGATGTATTGAATCTCGACGCTATTTGTGTGTTCCATCGTCAATACCACGATCTGACCGTAACAATTAACTGTGAGTTATGAGAGGGAGAAGAGAAACTTGCATGCCGTAGTGTACGTCCATCTGGTATGAGGCAGCGTTAGACCCTCGGAGATAAGTAGGCTAATGACCACTGTATTGAATCCCGACGCAATTCCTGTGTTGCATCGTCATTGGGATGGTGGGAATGTCGCAGTTAACTGTCAAATTTGCGTCGGATTCCCGACACTTTACTCGCAGGAGGGCGATCATGAGGTGACCCAGGCATGCTTGGAGATAAATCTGCTGGAGGAAGATGTTCTGAAAACCATCGCAGTATGTGTGTTCCATCGTCATTGAGAGGATGAGAGGAAAGGATGAGGGGAAATAAAATTAACTGTCAGTTTTGCGTCGGATTTGAAAACTAGATGACAAAACGCGACCATCCGGTGACCGAGGTACCAATAGACCCTTGTAGATAGTTACGCTAAACATCGATCTATTGAATCACGACGCTATTTTAGTTTTCCTTCGTCAATACCAGGATCTGACGGTAAGAATTAACTGTGAGTTATGAGAGGGAGAAAAGAAACTAGACTGCCAAAGAGTACCTTCATCTGGTATGAGGCAGCGCTAGACCCTCGGAGATAAGTCGGCTAATGAACACTGTATTGAACCCCGACGCAATTTCTATGATGCATCGTCATTAGGATGGTGGGAATGTCGCAATTAACTGTCAAATTTGCGTCGGATTACCGAAACTTTACTCGCAGGAGAACGATCATGTGGTGACCCAGGCATGTTTGGAGATAAATCTGCTGGAAGACAATGTTCTGAAAACCTTCGAAGTATGTGTATTCCATCGTCATAGAGAGGATGAGAGAACATAAAATTAACTGTCAGTTTTGCGTCGGATTTGAAAACTAGATTTCAAAACGCCACCATCCGGTGACCGAGGCACCAATAGACCCTTGTAGATAGTTACGCTGGACATCGATCTATTGAATCGCGACGCTATTTGTGTATTCCATCGTCAATACCAGGATCTGACGGTAAGAATTAACTGTGAGTTATGAGAGGGAGAAGAGAAACTTGATTGCCGAACAGTACGTCCATCTGGTATGAGGCAGCGTTAGACCCTCGGAGATAAGTCGGCTAATGACAAATGTATTGAATCGCGACGCAAAAATCTGTGTTGCAACGTCGTTAGGATGGTGGAAATTACGCAATTAACTGTCAAATTTGCGTCGGATTCCCGAAACGTTACTCGCAGGAGAACTATCATGAGGTGACCCAGGCATGATTGGAGATAAATCTGCTGGAAGACGATGTTCTAAAACCATCGCAGTATGTGTGTTCCATCGTCATTGAGAGGATGAAGGGAAAGGAAGAGAGGAAATAAAATTAACTGTCAGTTTTGCGTCGGATTTGAGAACTAGATGACAAAACGCGACCATCTGGTGACCGAGGCACCGAAAGACCTTTGTAGATAGTTACGCTGGACATCGATGTATAGAATCGCAACGGTATTTGTGTGATCCATCGTCAATACCAGGATCTGACGGTAAGAATTAACTGTGAGTTATGAGAGGGAGAAAAGAAACTTGCATGCAGTAGAGTATGTCCATCTGGTATGAGGCAGCGTTAGACCCTCGGAGATAAGTCGGCTAATGAACACTGTATTGAACGCCGACGCAATTTCTGTGTTGCATCGTCATTATAATGGTGGGAATGTCGCAATTAACGGTCAAATTTGCGTCGGATTGCCGAAACTTTACTCGCAGGAGAACGATCATGTGGTGACCCATGCATGCTTGGAGGTAAATCTGCTGGAAGACGATGTTCTGAAAACCATCGCAGTATGTGTGTTCCATCGTCATTGCGAGGATGAGAATATGGATGAGAGGAAATAAAATTAACTGTCAGTTTTGCGTCGGATTTGAAAAATAGATGACAAAACGCGACCATCCGGTGACCGAGGCACCAATAGACCCTTGTAGATAGTTGCGCTGGACATCGATCTATTGAATCGCGACGCTATTTGTGTTTTCCTCCGTCAATACCATGATCTGACGGTAAGAATTAACTGTGAGTTATGAGAGGGAGAAAAGAAACTTGCATGCCATAGAGTACGTCCATCTGGTATGAGGCAGCGTTAGACCCTCGGAGATAAGTCGGCCAATGACCACTGAATTGAATTGCGACGCAATATCTGTGTTGCAACGTCGTTAGGTTGGTGGGAATGTCGCAATTAACTGTCAAATTTGTGTCGGATTCCCGAAACTTTACTCGCTGGACAACGATCTTGTGGTGACCCAGGCAGTAACAGATGCTTGGAGATAAATCTGCAGGAAGACGGTGTTCTGAAAACCATCGCAGTATGTGTGTTCCATCGTCATTGCGAGGATGAGAATAAGGATGAGAGGAAATAAAATTAACTGTCAGTTATGCGTCGGATTTGAAAACTAGATGACAAAACGCGACCTACCGCTGACCGAGGCACCAATAAACCCTCGTAGATACTTACGCTAGACAATGATGTATTGAATCTCGACGCTATTTGTGTGTTCCATCGTCAATACCACGATCTGACCGTAACAATTAACTGTGAGTTATGAGAGGGAGAAGAGAAACTTGCATGCCGTAGTGTACGTCCATCTGGTATGAGGCAGCGTTAGACCCTCGGAGATAAGTAGGCTAATGACCACTGTATTGAATCCCGACGCAATTCCTGTGTTGCATCGTCATTAGGATGGTGGGAATGTCGCAGTTAAATGTCAAATTTGCGTCGGATTCCCGACACTTTACTCGCAAGAGAGCGATCATGAGGTGACCCAGGCATGCTTGGAGATAAATCTGCTGGAGGAAGATGTTCTGAAAACCATCGCAGTATGTGTGTTCCATCGTCATTGGGAGGATGAGAGGAAAGGATGAGGGGAGATAAAATTAACTGTCAGTTTTGCGTCGGATTTGAAAACTAGATGACAAAACGCGACCATCCGGTGACCGAGGTACCAATAGACCCTTGTAGATAGATACGCTAAACATCGATCTATTGAATCACGACGCTATTTTAGTTTTCCTTCGTCAATACCAGGATCTGACGGTAAGAATTAACTGTGAGTTATGAGAGGGAGAAAAGAAACTAGACTGCCAAAGAGTACCTTCATCTGGTATGAGGCAGCGCTAGACCCTCGGAGATAAGTCGGCTAATGAACACTGTATTGAACCCCGACGCAATTTCTATGTTGCATCGTCATTAGGATGGTGGGAATGTCGCAATTAACTGTCAAATTTGCGTCGGATTACCGAAACTTTACTCGCAGGAGAACGATCATGTGGTGACCCAGGCATGTTTGGAGATAAATCTGCTGGAAGACAATGTTCTGAAAACCTTCGAAGTATGTGTGTTCCATCGTCATAGAGAGGATGAGAGAACATAAAATTAACTGTCAGTTTTGCGTCGGATTTGAAAACTAGATTTCAAAACGCCACCATCCGGTGACCGAGGCACCAATAGACCCTTGTAGATAGTTACGCTGGACATCGATCTATTGAATCGCGACGCTATTTGTGTATTCCATCGTCAATACCAGGATCTGACGGTAAGAATTAACTGTGAGTTATGAGAGGGAGAAGAGAAACTTGATTGCCGAACAGTACGTCCATCTGGTATGAGGCAGCGTTAGACCCTCGGAGATAAGTCGGCTAATGCCCAATGTATTGAATCGCGACGCAAAAATCTGTGTTGCAACGTCGTTAGGATGGTGGAAATTACGCAATTAACTGTCAAATTTGCGTCGGATTCCCGAAACTTTACTCGCAGGAGAACTATCATGAGGTGACCCAGGCATGATTGGAGATAAATCTGCTGGAAGACGATGTTCTAAAACCATCGCAGTATGTGTGTTCCATCGTCATTGAGAGGATGAAGGGAAAGGAAGAGAGGAAATAAAATTAACTGTCAGTTTTGCGTCGGATTTGAGAACTAGATGACAAAACGCGACCATCTGGTGACCGAGGCACCGAAAGACCTTTGTAGATAGTTACGCTGGACATCGATGTATAGAATCGCAACGGTATTTGTGTGATCCATCGTCAATACCATGATCTGACGGTAAGAATTAACTGTGAGTTATGAGAGGGAGAAAACAAACTTGACTGCCAAAGAGTACGTCCATCTGGTATGAATCAGCTATAGACCCTGGGAGATAAGTCGGCTAGTGACCAATGTATTGAATCGCGACGCAATTTCTGTGTTGCAACGTCTTTAGGATGGTGGGACTATCGCAATTAACTGTGAAATTTGCGTCGGATTTTAAAACTAGACTGACAAAGAGCGAACATCCGGTGACCGAGGCACCAATAGACCCTTGTAGATAGTTATTCTAGATATCGATGTATTGAATCGCGACGCTATTTGTGTGTTCCATCGTCAGTACCAGCATCTTACGGTAAGAAATAGCTGTGAGTTTTGAGTCGGAGACAAGAAATTTGACAGCCAAATTGTACATCCATCTGGTATGAGGCAGCATTAGACCCTCGGAGATAAGGCGGCTAGTGACCAATGTATTGAATCGCGACGCAATTTCTGTGTTGCATCGTCATTAGGATGGTGGGAATGTCGCAATTAACAGTCAAATTTGCGTCGGATTCCCGAAACTTTACTCGTAGGAGAACGATCATGTGGTGACCCAGGCATGCTTGGAGATAAATCTGCTGGAAGACGATGTTCTGAAAACCATCGCATTATGTGTGTTCCTTCGTAATTGAGAGTATTGGAGGAATAAAATTAACTGCCAGTTTTGCGTCGGATTTGAAAACTAGATGACAAAACGCGACCATCTGGTGACCGAGGCACCAATAGACCCTTGTAGATAGTTACGCTGGACATCGATGTATAGAATCGCAACGGTATTTGTGTGATACATCGTCAATACCAGGATCTGACGGTAAGAATTAACTGTGAGTTATGAGAGGGAGAAAACAAACTTGACTGCCAAAGGGTACGTCCATCTGGTATGAGACAGCGATAGACCCTCGGAGATAAGTCGGCTAGTGACCAATGTATTGAATCGCGACGCAATTTCTGTGTTGCAACGTCGTTAGGATGGTGGGAATGTCGCAAATAACTGTCAAATTTGCGTCGGATTTGAAAACTAGACTGACAAAGCGCGAACATCCGGTGACCGAGGCACCAATAGACCCTTGTAGATAGTTACGCTACACATCGATGTATTGAATCGCGACGCTATTTGTGTGTTCCATCGTGGATAACAGGATCTGACGGTAAGAATTAACTGTGAGTTATGAGAGGGAGATGAGAAACATGACTGCGGAACAGTACGTCCATCTGGTATGAGGCAGCGTTAGACCCTCGGAGTTAAGTCGGCTAGTGACCAATGTATTGAATCGCGACGCAATTTCTGTGTTGCATCGTCATTAGGATGGTGGGAATGTCGCAATTAACGGTCAAATTTGCGTCGGATAACCGAAACTCTACTCGTAGGACAACGATCATGTGGTGACAAAGGCAGTAATAGATGCTTGGAGATAAATCTGCTGGAAGACGATGTTCTGAAAACCTTCGCAGTATGTGTGTTCTATCGTCATTGAGAGGATGAGAGAATATAAAATTAACTGTCAGTTTTGCGTCGGATTTGAAAACTAGATGACAAAATGCGACCATCCGGTGACCGAGGCACCAATAGACCCTTGTAGATAGTGACGCTGGACATCGATCTATTGAATCGCGACGCTATTTGTGTGTTCCATCGTCAATACCAGGATCTGACGGTAAGAATTAACTGTGAGTTATGAGAGGGAGAAAAGAATCTTGACTGCAAAAGAGTACGTCCATCTAGTATGCGGCAGAGATAGACCCTCGGAGATAAGTCGGCTAGTGACCAATGTATTGAATCGCGACGGAATTTCTGTGTTGCATCGTCATTAGGATGGTGGGAATGTCTCAATTAACTGTCAAATTTGCGTCGGATTCCCGAAACTTTACTCGCAGGAGAACGATCATGTGGTGACCCAGGCAGTAATAGATGCTTGGAGATAAATCTGCTGGAAGACGATGTTCTGAAACCCATTGCAGTATGTGTGTTCCATCGTAATTAAATGTATGGGAGGAATAAAATTAACTGTCAGTTTTGTGTCGGATTTGAAAACTAGACTGACAAAGCGCGAACATCCGGTGACCGAGGCACCAATAGACCCTTGTAGATAGTTACGCTACACATCGTCGTCAATACCAGGATCTGACGGTAAGAATTAACTGCGAGTTATGAGAGGGAGAAAACAAACTTGACTGCCAAAGAGTACGTCCATCTAGTATGAGGCAGCGATAGACCCTCGGAGATAAGTCGGCTAGTGAAAAATGTATTGAATCTCGACGCAATTTCTGTGTTGCAACGTCGTTAGGATGGTGGGAATGGCGCAATTAACTGTCAAACTTGCGTCGGATTCCCGGAACTTTACTCGCTGGACAACGATCTTGTAGTGACGCAGGCAGTAACAGATGCTTGGAGATAAATCTGCTGGAAGACGATGTTCTGAAAACCATCGCAGTATGTGTGTTCCATCGTCATTGAGAGGATGGGAGGAAAGGAAGAGAGGAAATAAAATTAACTGTCAGTTTTGCGTCGGATTTGAAAACTAGATGACTAAACGCGACCATCCGGTGACCGAGGCACCAATAGACCCTTGTAGATAGTTACGCTGGACATCGATGTATAGAATCGCAACGGTATTTGTAAGTTCCATAGTCAATACCAGGATCTGACGGTAAGAATTATCTGTGAGTTTTGAGTCGGAGACAAGAAACTTGACAGCCAAATTGTACATCCATCTGGTATGAGGCAGCGATATGCCCTCATAGATAAGTCTGCTGGTGACCAATGTATTGAATCGCGACGCAATTTCTGTGTTGCAACGTCGTTAGGATGGTGGGTATGTCGCAATTAACTGTCAAGTTTGCGTCGGATATTAAAACTAGACTGACAAAGAGCGAACATCCGGTGACCGAGGCACCAATAGACCCGTTGTAGATAGTTACGCTAGACATCGATGTATTGACTCGCGACGCTATTTGTGTGTTCCATCGTCGATACCAGGATCTGACGGTAAGAATTAGCTGTGAGTTTTGAGTCGGAGACAAGAAACTTGACAGCCAAATTGTACATCCATCTGGAATGAGGCAGCGGTAGACCCTCGGAGATAAGTCGGCTAGTGACCAATGTATTGAATCGCGACGCAATTTCTGTGTTCCATCGTCATTAGGATGGTGGGAAGTTCGCAATTAACTGTCAAATTTGCGTCGGATACCCGAAACTTTACTCGCAGGAGGACGATCATGTGGTGACCCAGGCATGCTTGGAGAAAAATCTGCTGGAAGACGACGTTCTGAAAACCATCGTAGTATGTGTGTTCCATCGTAATTGAGAGTATGGGAGGAATAAAATTAACTGTCAGTTTTGCGATGGATTTGTAAACTAGACTGACAAAGAGCGAACATCCGATGACCGAGGCACCAATAGACCCTTGTAGATAGTTACCCTAGACATCGATGTATAGAATCGCGACGGTATTTGTGTGTTCCATCGTCAATACCAGGATCTGACGGTAAGAATTAACTGTGAGTTATGAGAGGAAGAAAACAAACTTGACTGCCAAAACGTACGTCCATCTGGTATGAGGCAGCGATAGACCCTCGGAGATAAGTCCGCTAATGACCAATGTATTGAATCGCGACGCAATTTCTGTGTTGCAACGTCGTTAGGATGGTGGGAATGTCGCAATTAACTGTCAAATTTGCGTCGGAGTCCCGAAACTTTACTCGCAGGAGCATGTTCGTGTGGTGACCTAGGCAGTAATAGATACTTGGAGATAAATCTGCTGGAAGACGATGTTCTGAAAACCATCGCAGTATGTGTGTTCCATCGTCATTGAGAGCATAGGAGGAATAAAATTAACTGTCAGTTTTGCGTCGGATTTGAAAACTAGATGACAAAACGCGGCCATCCGGTCACCAATAGATCCTTGTAGATAGTTACGCTGGACATTGATCTATTGAATCGCGACGCTATTTGTGTGTTCCATCGTCAATACCAGGATCTGACGGTAAGAATTAACTGTGAGTTATGAGAGAGAGAAAACAAACTTGACTGCCAAAGAGAACATCCATCTGGTATGAGGCAGCGATAGACCCTCGGAGATAAGTCGCCTAGCCACCAATGTATTGAATCGCGACGCAATTTCTGTGTTGCATCGTCATTAGGATGGTGGGAATGTCGCAATTAACGGTCAAATTTGCGTCGGATAACCGAAACTTTACTCGTAGGACAACGATCATGTGGTGACAAAGGCAGTAATAGATGCTTGGAGATAAATCTGCGGGAAGACGATGTTCTGAAACCTTCGCAGTATGTGTGTTCTATCGTCATTGAGAGGATGAGAGAATATAAAATTAACTGTGAGTTTTGCGTCGGATTTGAAAACTAGATGACAAAATGCGACCACCCGGTGACCGAGGCACCAGTAGACCCTTGTAGATAGTGACGCTGGACATCGATCTATTGAATCGCGACGCTATTTGTGTGTTCCATCGTCAATACCAGGATCTAACGGTAAGAATTAACTGTGAGTTATGAGAGGGAGAAAACAAACTTGACTGCCAAAACGTACGTCCATCTGGTATGAGGCAGCGATAGACCCTCGGAGTTAAGTCCGCTAATGACCAATGTATTGAATCGCGACGCAAAATCTGTGTTGCAACGTCGTTAGGATGGTGGGAGTGGCGCAATTAACTGTCAAATTTGCGTCGGATTCCCGGAACTTTACTCGCTGGACAACGATCTTGTGGTGACCCAGGCCGTAACAGATGCTTGGAGATAAATCTGCTGGAAGACAATGTTCTGAAAACCATCGCAGTATGCGTGTTCCATCGTCATTTAGAGGATCAGAGGAAATAAAATTAACTGTCAGTTTTGCGTCGGATTTGAAAACTAGATGACAAAACGCGACCATCCGGTGACCGAGGCACCAATAGACCCTTGTAGATAGTTACGCTACACATCGATGTATAGAATCGCGACGGTATTTGTGTGTTCCATCGTCAATACCAGGATCTGACGGTAAGAATTAACTGTGAGTTATGAGAGGGAGAAAACAAACTTGACTGCCAAAGAGTACGTCCATCTGGTATGAGGCAGCGATAGATCCTCGGAGATAAGTCGGCTAGTGAAAAATGTATTGAATCTCGACGCAATTTCTGTGTTGCAACGTCGTTAGGATGGTGGGAATGGCGCAATTAACTGTCAAATTTGCGTCGGATTCCCGAAACTTTACTCGCTGGACAACGATCTTGTGGTGACGCAGGCAGTAACAGATGCTTAACGATAAATCTGCTGGAAGACGATGTTCTGAAAACCATCGCAATATGTGTGTTCCATCGTCATCGAGAGGATGAGAGGAAAGGAAGAGAGGAAATAAAATTAACTGTCAGTTTTGCGTCGGATTTGAAAACTAGATGACTAAACGCGACCATCCGGTGACCGAGGCACCAATAGACCCTTGTAGATAGTTACGCTGGACATCGATGTATAGAATCGCAACGGTATTTGTAAGTTCCATAGTCAATACCAGGATCTGACGGTAAGAATTAGCGGTGAGTTTTGAGTCAGAGACAAGAAACTTGACAGCCAAATTGTACATCCATCTGGTATGAGGCAGCGATAGGCCCTCGGAGATAAGTCGGCTGGTGACCAATGTATTGAATCGCGACGCAATTTCTGTGTTGCAACGTCGTTAGGATGGTGGGAATGTCGCAATTAACTGTCAAATTTGCGTCGGATTCGCGAAACTTTACTCGCAGGAGAACAACATGTGGTGACCCAGGCAGTAATAGATGCTTGGAGATAAATCTGCTGGAAGACTATGTACTGAAAACCATCGCAGTATGTGTGTTCCATCGAAATAGAGAGGTTGGGAGGAATAAAATTAACTGTCACTTTATAGTCGGATTTGAAAACTAGACTGACAAAGCGCGAATATCCTGTGACCGAGGCACGAATAGACCCTTGTAGATAGTTACGCTATACATCGAAGTATTAAATCGTGACGCTATTTGTGTGTTCCATCGTCAATACCAGGATCTGACGGTAAGAATTAACTGTGAGTTATGAGAGGGAGAAGAGAAACTTGACTGCCAAATTGTACATCCATCTGGTATGAGGCAGCGTTAGAACCTCGGAGATATGTCTGCTAGTCACCAATGTATTGAATCGCGACGCAATTTCTGTGTTGCATCGATATTAGGATGGTGGGAATGTAGCAATTAACTGTCGAATTTACGTCGGATTCCCGAAACTTTACTCGCAGGAGAACGATCATATGGTGACCCAGGCATGCTTGGAGATAAAATTGCTGGAAGACGATGTTCTGAAAACCATCGCAGTATGTGTGTTCCATCGTAATAGAGAGTATGCGAGGAATAAAATTAACTTTCAGTTTTACGTCGGATTTTAAAACTAGACTGACAAAACGCGACCATCTGGTGACCGAGGCACAAATAGACCCTTCTAGAACGTTACGCTGGATGTCGATGTATAGAATCGCGACGCTATTTGTGTGTTCCATTGTCAATACCAGGATCTGACTATGAGTTATGAGAGGGAGAAGTGAAACTTGACTGCCAAATTGTAAATCCATCTGGTATGAGGCAGCGATAGACCCTCGGAGATAAGTCGGCTAGTGACCAATGTATTGAATCGCGACGCAATTTCTGTGTTGCATCGTCATTAGGATGGTGGTAATGTCGCAATTAACTGTCAAATTTGCGTCGGATTCCCGAAACATTACTCGCAGGAGAACAACATGTGGTGACCCAGGCAGTAATAGATGCTTGGAAACAAATCTGCTGGAAGACGATGTTCTGAAAACCATCGCAGTATGTCTGTTCCATCGTCATTGAGAGGATGAGAGGAATATATTAACTGTCAGTTTTGCGTCGGATTTGAAAACTAGATGACAAAACGCGACCATCCGGTGACAGAGGCACGAATAGCCCCTTGTAAATAGTTACGCTGGACATGGATCTATTGAATCGCACCGCTATTTGTGTGTTCCATGGTCAATACCAGGATCTGACGGTAAGTAATAACTGTAAGTTATGAGAGGGAGAAGAGAAACTTGACTGCCAAATTGTACATCCATCTGGTATGAGGAAACGTTAGACCCTCGGAGATAAGTCTGCTAGTGACCAATGTATTGAATCACGACGCAATTTCTGTGTTGCATCGTCATTAGGGTGGTGGGAATGTCGCAATTAACTGTCAAATTTGCGTCGGATTCCCGAAACTTAACTCGCAGGAGAACGAACATGTGGTGACCCAGGCAGTATTAGAGGCTTGGAGATAAATCTGCTGGAAGACGATGTTCTGAAAACCATCGCAGTACGTGTGTTCCATCGTAATTGAGAGGATGGGAGGAAAAAAGCAACTGCCACTTTGGTGTCGGATTTGAAAACTAGACTCACAAAGCGCGAATATCCGGTAACCGACGCACCAATATGCCCTTGTAGATAGTTACGCTAGACATCGATGTATAGAATCGCGACGCTATTTGTGTGTTCCACCGTCAATACCAGGATTTGACGGTAAGTATTAACTGTGAGTTTTGAGAGGGAGAAGAGAAACTTGACTGCCAAATTGTACATCCATCTGGTATGAGGAAACGTTAGACCCTCGGAGATAAGTCGGCTAGTGACCAATGTAGTGAATCAAGACGCAATTTCTGTGTTGCATCGTCATTAGGGTGGTGGGAATGTCGCAATTAACTGTCAAATTTGCGTCGGATTCCCGAAACTTAACTCGCAGGAGAACGAACATGTGGTGACCCAGGCAGTATTAGAGGCTTGGAGATAAATCTGCTGGAAGACGATGTTCTGAAAACCATCGCAGTACGTGTGTTCCATCGTAATTGAGAGGATGGGAGGAAAAAAGCAACTGCCACTTTGGTGTCGGATTTGAAAACTAGACTCACAAAGCGCGAATATCCGGTAACCGACGCACCAATATGCCCTTGTAGATAGTTACGCTAGACATCGATGTATAGAATCGCGACGCTATTTGTGTGTTCCACCGTCAATACCAGGATTTGACGGTAAGTATTAACTGTGAGTTTTGAGAGGGAGAAGAGAAACTTGACTGCCAAATTGTACATCCATCTGGTATGAGGAAACGTTAGACCCTCGGAGATAAGTCGGCTAGTGACCAATGTAGTGAATCAAGACGCAATTTCTGTGTTGCATCGTCATTAGGATGGTGGGAATGTCAGAATTAACCGTCAAATTTGCGTCGGATTCCTGAAACTTTACTCGCAGGAGAACGATCATGTGGTAACCCAGGCATGCTTGGAGAAAAATCTGCTGGAAGACGATGTTCTGAAAACCATCGCAGTATGTGTATTCCATCGTAATAGAGAGTATGCGAGGAATAAAATTAACTGTCAATTTTACGTCGGATTTGAAAACTAGACTGACAAAACGCGACCATCCGGTTACCGAAGCACAAATACTCCCTTGTAGATAGTTACGCTGGACATCGATCCATAGAATCGCGACTCTATTTGTGTGTTCCATCGTCAATACCAGGATCTGACGGTAAGTATTAACTGTGAGTTATGAGAGGGAGAAGAGAAACGTGACTCCCAAATTGTACATCCACCTGGTATGAGGCAGCGTTAGACACTCGGAGATAAGTCGGCTAGTGACCAATGTATTGAATCGCGACGCGATTTCTGTGTGGCATCGACATTAGGATTGTGGGAATGTCGCAATTAACTGTCAAATTTGCGTCGGATTCCCGAAACGTTACTCGTAGGACAACGATCATGTGGTGACCCAGGCAATAATAGATGCTTGGAGATAAATCTGCTGGAAGACGATGTTCTGAAAACCATCACAGTATGTGTGTTCCATCGGCAATGAGAGGATTAGAGAACATAAATTAAGTGTCAGTTTTGCGTCGGATTTGAAAACTAGATGACAAAACGCGACCATCCGGTGACCGAGGCACCAATAGACCCTTGTAGATAGTTACGCTGGACATCTATGTTTAGAATCGCGACGCTATTTGTGTGTTCCATCGTCAATACCAGGATCTGACGGTAAGTATTAACTGTGAGTTATGAGAGGGAGAAGAGAAACTTGAATGCCAAATTGTACATCCATCTGGTATGAGGCAGCGTTAGACACTCGGAGATAAATCGGCTAGTGACCAATGTATTGAATCTCGACGCGATATCTTTGTTGCATCGGCATTAGGATGGTGGGAATGTCGCAATTAACTGTCAAACTTGCGTCGGATTCATAAAACTTTACTCGCAGGAGAACGATCATGTGGTGACCATGGCATGCGTGGAGATAAATCTGCTGGAAGACGATGTTCTGAAAACCATCGCACTATGTGTGTTCCATCGTAACTGAGAGTATGGGAGGAATAAAACTAATTGCCAGTTTTGCGACGGATTTGTAAACTAGACTGACAAAACGCGACGATCCGGTGACCAAGGCACCAATAGACCCTTGTAGATAGTTACGCTGGACATCGATGTATAGAATCGCGACGGTATTTGTGTGTTCCATCGTCAATACCAGGATCTGACGCTAAGAATTAACTGTGAGTTATGAGAGGGAGAAAACAAAAATGATTGCCAAAGAGTACGTCCATCTGGTATGAGGCAGCGATAGACCCTCGGTGATAAGTCGGCTAGTGACCAATGTATTGAATCGCGACGCAATTTCTGTGTTGCATCGTCATTAGGGTAGTGGAAATGTCGCAATTAACTGTCAAATTTGCGTCGGATATGAAAACTAGACTGACAATGCGCGAACATCCGGTGACCGAGGCACCAATAGACCCTTGTAAATAGTTACGCTAGACATCGATGTATTGAATCGCGACGCTATTTGTGTGTTCCATGGTTGATACCAGGATCTGCCGGTAAGAATTAACTGTGAGGGTTGAGTCGGAGACAAGAAACTTGACTGCCAAAAGTACGTCCATCTGGTATGAGGCAGCGATAGACCCTCGGAGATAAGTCGGCTAGTGACCAATGTATTTAATCGAGACGCAATTTCTGTGTTGCAATGTCGTTAGGATGGTGGGAATATCGCAATTAACTGTAAAATTTGCGTCGGATTCCCGAAACATTACTCGTAGGACAACGATCATGTGGTGACCCAGGCAGTAATAGATGCTTGGAGACAAATCTGCTGGAAGACTATGTTCTGAAAACCATCGCAGTATGTGTGTTCCATCGTAATTAACAGTACTTGAGGAATAAAATTAACTGTCAGTTTTGCGTCGGATTTGAAAACTAGATGACAAAACGCGACCATCCGGTGACAGAGGCTCCAATAGACCCTTGTAGATAGTTACGCTGGACATCGATCTATTGAATCGCGACGCTATTTGTGTGTTCCATCGTCAATACCAGGATCTGACGGTGAGTTATGAGAGGGAGAAAACAAACTTGACTGCCAAAGAGTACATCCATCTGGTATGAGGCAGCGATAGACCCTCGGAGATAAGTCGCCTAGCCACCAATGTATTGAATCGCGACGCAATTTCTGTGTTGCAACGTCGTTAGGATGGTGGGAATGTCGCAATTCACTGTCAAATGTGCGTCGGATTTGAAAACTAGACTCACAAAGAGCGAACATCCGGTGACCGAGGCACCAATAGACCCTTGTAGATAGTTACGCTAGACATCGATGTATTGAATCGCGACGCTATTTGTGTGTTCCATCGTCGATACCAGGATCTGACGGTAAGAATTAGCTGTGAGTCGGAGACAAGAAACTTGACAGCCAAATTGTATATCCAACTGGTATGAGGCATCGTTAGACCCTCGGAGATAAGTCGGCTAGTGACCAATGTATTGAATCGCGACGTAATTTCTGTGTTGCATCGTCATTAGGATGGTGGGAATGTCGCAATTAACTGTCAAATTTGCGTCGCATTCCCGAAACTTTACTCGCAGGAGAACGTTCATGTGGTGACCCAGGCAGTAATAGATACTTGGAGATAAATCTGATGGAAGACGATGTTCCGAAAACCATCGCAGAATGTGTGTTCCATCGTCATTGAGAGGATGAGAGAAAATAAAATTAAATGTCAGTTTTGCGTCGAATTTGAAAACTAGATGACAAAACGCGACCATCCGGTGACCGAGGCACCAATAGACCCTTATAGATTGTTACGCTGGACATCGACGTATTGAATCGCGACGCTATTTGTGTGTTCCATCGTCGATACCAGGATCTGACGGTAAGAATTAGCTGTGAGTTTTGAGTCGGAGACAAGAAACTTGACAGCCAAATTGTACTTCCATCTGGTATGACGCAGCGTTAGACCCTTGGTGATAAGTCGGCTAGTGACCAATGTATTGAATCGCGACGCAATTTCTGTGTTTCATCGTCATTTGGATGGTGGGAATGTCACAATTAACTGTCAAATTTGCGTCAGATTCCCGAAACTTTACTCGTAGGACAACGATCATGTGGTGACCCAGGTAGTAATAGATGCTTGGAGAAAAATCTGCTGGAAGACGATGTTCTGAAAACCATCGTAGTATGTGTGTTCCATCTTCATTGAGAGGATGAGAGAACATAAATTAACTGTCAATTTTGTGTCGGATTTGAGAACTAGATGACAAAAAGCGACCATCCGGTGACCGAGTCACCAATAGACCCTTGTAGATAGTTACGCTGGACATCGATCTATTGAATCGCGATGCTATTTGTGTGTTCCATCGTCGATACCAGGATCTGACTGTAAGAATTAGCTGTGAGTACTGAGTCGGAGACAAGAAACTTGACAGCCAAATTGTACATCCATCTGGTATGACGCAGCGATAGACCCTCGGAGATAAGTCGGCTAGTGACCTATGTATTGAATCGCGACTCAATTTCTGTGTTGCATCGTCATTAGGATGGTGGGATGTCGCAATTAACTGTCAAATTTGCGTCGGATTCCCGAAACTTTACTCGCTGGAGAACGATGATGTGGTGACCCAGGCATGCTTGGAGATGAATCTGCTGGAAGACGATGTTCTGAAAACCATCGCAGTATGTGTGTTCCATCGTAATTAAGAGTATGGGAGGAATAAAACTAACTGCCAGTTTTGAGTCGGATTTGTAAACTAGACTGACAAAACGCCACCATCCGGTGACCGAGGCACCAATAGACCCTTGTAGATAGTTACGCTGGACATCTATGTTTAGAATCGCGACGCTATTTGTGTGTTCCATCGTCAATACCAGGATCTGACGGTAAGTATTAACTGTGAGTTATGAGAGGGAGAAGAGAAACTTGAATGCCAGATTGTACATCCATCTGGTATGAGGCAGCGTTAGACACTCGGAGATAAATCGGCTAGTGACCAATGTATTGAATCTCGACGCGATATCTTTGTTGCATCGGCATTAGGATGGTGGGAATGTCGCAATTAACTGTCAAACTTGCGTCGGATTCATAAAACTTTACTCGCAGGAGAACGATCATGTGGTGACCATGGTATGCGTGGAGGTAAATCTGCTGGAAGACGATGTTCTGAAAACCATCGCACTATGTGTGTTCCATCGTAACTGAGAGTATGGGAGGAATAAAACTAATTGCCAGTTTTGCGACGGATTTGTAAACTAGACAGACAAAACGCGACGATCCGGTGACCAAGGCACCAACATACCCTTGTAGATAGTTACGCTGGACATCGATGTATAGAATCGCGACGGTATTTGTGTGTTCCATCGTCAATACCAGGATCTGACGCTAAGAATTAACTGTGAGTTATGAGAGGGAGAAAACAAAAATGATTGCCAAAGAGTACGTCCATCTGGTATGAGGCAGCGATAGACCCTCGGTGATAAGTCGGCTAGTGACCAATGTATTTAATCGAGACGCAATTTCTGTGTTGCAATGTCGTTAGGATGGTGGGAATATCGCAATTAACTGTAAAATTTGCGTCGGATTCCCGAAACATTACTCGTAGGACAACGATCATGTGGTGACCCAGGCAGTAATAGATGCTTGGAGACAAATCTGCTGGAAGACTATGTTCTGAAAACCATCGCAGTATGTGTGTTCCATCGTAATTAACAGTACTTGAGGAATAAAATTAACTGTCAGTTTTGCGTCGGATTTGAAAACTAGATGACAAAACGCGACCATCCGGTGACAGAGGCTCCAATAGACCCTTGTAGATAGTTACGCTGGACATCGATCTATTGAATCGCGACGCTATTTGTGTGTTCCATCGTCAATACCAGGATCTGACGGTGAGTTATGAGAGGGAGAAAACAAACTTGACTGCCAAAGAGTACATCCATCTGGTATGAGGCAGCGATAGACCCTCGGAGATAAGTCGCCTAGCCACCAATGTATTGAATCGCGACGCAATTTCTGTGTTGCAACGTCGTTAGGATGGTGGGAATGTCGCAATTCACTGTCAAATGTGCGTCGGATTTGAAAACTAGACTCACAAAGAGCGAACATCCGGTGACCGAGGCACCAATAGACCCTTGTAGATAGTTACGCTAGACATCGATGTATTGAATCGCGACGCTATTTGTGTGTTCCATCGTCGATACCAGGATCTGACGGTAAGAATTAACTGTGAGTCGGAGACAAGAAACTTGACAGCCAAATTGTATATCCAACTGGTATGAGGCATCGTTAGACCCTCGGAGATAAGTCGGCTAGTGACCAATGTATTGAATCGCGACGTAATTTCTGTGTTGCATCGTCATTAGGATGGTGGGAATGTCGCAATTAACTGTCAAATTTGCGCCGCATTCCCGAAACTTTACTCGCAGGAGAACGTTCATGTGGTGACCCAGGCAGTAATAGATACTTGGAGATAAATCTGATGGAAGACGATGTTCCGAAAACCATCGCAGAATGTGTGTTCCATCGTCATTGAGAGGATGAGAGAAAATAAAATTAAATGTCAGTTTTGCGTCGAATTTGAAAACTAGATGACAAAACGCGACCATCCGGTGACCGAGGCACCAATAGACCCTTATAGATTGTTACGCTGGACATCGACGTATTGAATCGCGACGCTATTTGTGTGTTCCATCGTCGATACCAGGATCTGACGGTAAGAATTAGCTGTGAGTTTTGAGTCGGAGACAAGAAACTTGACAGCCAAATTGTACTTCCATCTGGTATGACGCAGCGTTAGACCCTTGGTGATAAGTCGGCTAGTGACCAATGTATTGAATCGCGACGCAATTTCTGTGTTTCATCGTCATTTGGATGGTGGGAATGTCACAATTAACTGTCAAATTTGCGTCAGATTCCCGAAACTTTACTCGTAGGACAACGATCATGTGGTGACCCAGGTAGTAATAGATGCTTGGAGAAAAATCTGCTGGAAGACGATGTTCTGAAAACCATCGTAGTATGTGTGTTCCATCTTCATTGAGAGGATGAGAGAACATAAATTAACTGTCAATTTTGTGTCGGATTTGAGAACTAGATGACAAAAAGCGACCATCCGGTGACCGAGTCACCAATAGACCCTTGTAGATAGTTACGCTGGACATCGATCTATTGAATCGCGATGCTATTTGTGTGTTCCATCGTCGATACCAGGATCTGACTGTAAGAATTAGCTGTGAGTACTGAGTCGGAGACAAGAAACTTGACAGCCAAATTGTACATCCATCTGGTATGACGCAGCGATAGACCCTCGGAGATAAGTCGGCTAGTGACCTATGTATTGAATCGCGACTCAATTTCTGTGTTGCATCGTCATTAGGATGGTGGGATGTCGCAATTAACTGTCAAATTTGCGTCGGATTCCCGAAACTTTACTCGCTGGAGAACGATGATTTTGTGACCCAGGCATGCTTGGAGATGAATCTGCTGGAAGACGATGTTCTGAAAACCATCGCAGTATGTGTGTTCCATCGTAATTAAGAGTATGGGAGGAATAAAACTAACTGCCAGTTTTGAGTCGGATTTGTAAACTAGACTGACAAAACGCCACCATCCGGTGACCGAGGCACCAATAGACCCTTGTAGATAGTTACGCTGGACATCTATGTTTAGAATCGCGACGCTATTTGTGTGTTCCATCGTCAATACCAGGATCTGACGGTAAGTATTAACTGTGAGTTATGAGAGGGAGAAGAGAAACTTGAATGCCAAATTGTACATCCATCTGGTATGAGGCAGCGTTAGACTCTCGGAGATAAATCGGCTAGTGACCAATGTATTGAATCTCGACGCGATATCTTTGTTGCATCGGCATTAGGATGGTGGGAATGTCGCAATTAACTGTCAAACTTGCGTCGGATTCATAAAACTTTACTCGCAGGACAACGATCATGTGGTGACCATGGTATGCGTGGAGATAAATCTGCTGGAAGACGATGTTCTGAAAACCATCGCACTATGTGTGTTCCATCGTAACTGAGAGTATGGGAGGAATAAAACTAATTGCCAGTTTTGCGACGGATTTGTAAACTAGACTGACAAAACGCGACGATCCGGTGACCAAGGCACCAATAGACCCTTGTAGATAGTTACGCTGGACATCGATGTATAGAATCGCGACGGTATTTGTGTGTTCCATCGTCAATACCAGGATCTGACGCTAAGAATTAACTGTGAGTTATGAGAGGGAGAAAACAAAAATGATTGCCAAAGAGTACGTCCATCTGGTATGAGGCAGCGATAGACCCTCGGTGATAAGTCGGCTAGTGACCAATGTATTGAATCGCGACGCAATTTCTGTGTTGCATCGTCATTAGGGTAGTGGAAATGTCGCAATTAACTGTCAAATTTGCGTCGGATTTGAAAACTAGACTGACAATGCGCGAACATCCGGTGACCGAGGCACCAATAGACCCTTGTAAATAGTTACGCTAGACATCGATGTATTGAATCGCGACGCTATTTGTGTGTTCCATGGTCGATACCAGTATCTGACGGTAAGAATTAACTGTGAGTTTTGAGTCGGAGACAAGAAACTTGACAGCCAAATTGTACATCCATCTGGTATGATGCAGCGTTAAACCCTCGGAGATAAGTCGGCTAGTGACCAATGTATTGAATCGAGACGCAATTTCTGTGTTGCATCGTCATTAGGATGGTGGGAATGTCGCAATTAACTGTCAAATTAGCGTCGGATACCCGAAACTTTACTCGTAGGACAACGATCATGTGGTGACCCAGGCAATAATAGATGCTTGGAGATAAATCTGCTGGTAGACGATGTTCTGAAAACCATCGCAGTATGTGTGTACTATCGTCATTGAGAGTATGGGAGGAATAAATTTAACTGTCAGTTTTGCGTCGGATTTGAAAACTACACTGACAAAACGCGACCATCCGGTTACCGAAGCACAAATATACCCTTGTAGATAGGTACGCTACACATCGATGTTTAGAATCGCGACGCTATTTGTGTGTTCCATTGTCAATACCAGGATCTGACGGTAAGTATTAACTGTGAGTTATGAGAAGGAGAAGAGAAACTTGACTGCCAAATTGTACATCCATCTGGTATGAGGCAGCGTTAGACCCTCGGAGATAAGTCGGCTAGTGACCAATGTATTGAATCGCGACGCGATATCTGTGTTGCATCGGCATTAGGATGGTGGGAATATCGCAATTAACTGTCAAATTTGCGTCGGATTCCCGAACCTTTACTCGTAGGACAACAATCAAGTGGTGACCCAGGCAGTAATAGATGCTTGGAGATAAATCTGCTGGAAGACGATGTTCTGAAAACCATCGCAGTATGTGTGTTCCATCGTCATTGAGAAGATGAGAGAAAATAAAATTAACTGTCAGTTTTGCGTCGTATTTGAAAACTAGATGACAAAACGCGACCATCCGGTGACCGAGTCACCAATAGACCCTTGTAGATAGTTACGCTGAACATCGATCTATTGAATCGCGACGCTATTTGTGTGTTCCATCGTCAATACCAGGATCTGAAGGTAAGAATTAACTGTGAGTTATGAGAGGGAGAAAACAAACTTGACTGCCAAAGAGTACGTCCATCTGGTATGAGGCAACGATAGACCCTCGGAGATAAGTCGGCTAGTGACCAATGTATTGAATCGCGACGCAATTTCTGTGTTGCAACGTCGTTAGGATGGTGGAAATGTCGCAATTAACTGTCAAATGTGCGTCGGATTTCCCGAAACTTTACTTGTAGGACAACGATCATGTGGTGACCCAGGCAGTAATAGATGCTTGGAGATAAATCTGCTGGAAGACGATGATCTGAAAACCATCGCAGTATGTGTGTTCCATCGTCATTGAGAGGATGAGTGAACATAAATCAACTGTCAGTTTTGCGTCGGATTTGAAAACTAGATGACAAAACGCGACCATCCGGAGACCGAGGCACCAATAGACCCTTGTAGATAGTTACGCTGGACATCGATCTATTGAATCGCGACGCTATTTGTGTGTTCCATCGTCAATACCAGGATCTGACGGTAAGAATTAACTGTGAGTTATGAGAGAGAGAAAACGAACTTGACTGCCAAAGAGTACGTCCATCTGGTATGAGGCATCGATACACACTCGGAGATAAGTCGGCCAATGTATACAATCGCGACGCAATTTCTGTGTTGCATCGTCATTAGGGTAGTGGGAATGTCGCAATTAACTGTCAAATTTGCGTCGGATTTGAAAACTAGACTGATAAAGCGCGAACATCCGGTGACCGAGGCACCATTAGACCCTTGTAAATAGTTACGCTAGACATCGATGTATTGAATCGCGACGCTATTTGTGTGTTCCATGGTCGATACAAGGATCTGACGGTAAGAATTAACTGTGAGTTTTGAGTCGGAGTCAAGAAACTTGACAGCCAAATTGTACATCCGTCTGGTTTGAGGCAGCGTTAGACCCTAGGAGATAAGTCGGCTAGTGACCAATGTATTGCATCGCGACGCAATTTCTGTGTTGTATCGTAATTAGGATGGTGGGAATGTCGCAATTAACTGTCAAATTTGCGTCTGATTCCCGAAACTGTACTCGTAGGACAACGATCATGTGGTGACCCAGGCAGTAATAGATGCTTGGAGTTAAATCTGCTGGTAGACGATGTTCTGAAAACCATCGCAGTATGTGTGTTCTATCGTCATTGAGAGGATGAGAGAAAATAAAATTAACTGTCAGTTTTGCGTCGGATTTGAAAACTAGATGACAAAACGCGACCATCCGGTGACCGAGGAACCAATAGACCCTTGCAGATAGTAACGCTTTACATCGATCTATTGGATCGCGACGCTATTTGTGTGTTCCATCGTCGACACCAGGATCTGACGGTAAGAATTAACTGTGAGTTATGAGAGGGAGAAAACAAACTTGACTGCCAAAGAGTACGTCCATCTGGTATGAGGCAGCGATAGACCCTCGGAGAAAAGTCGGCTAGTGACCAATGTATTGAATCGCGACACAATTTCTGTGTTGCAACGTCGTTAGGATGGTGGGAATGTCGCAATTAACTGTCAAATTTGCGTCGGATTTGAAAACTAGACTGAAAAAGAGCGAACATCCAATGACCGAGGAACCAATAGACCCTTGTAGATAGTTACGCTACACATCGATGTATTGAAGCGCGACGCTATTTGTGTGTTCCATCGTCGATACCAGGGTCTGACGGTAAGAATTAGCTGTGAGTTTTGAGTCGGAGGCAAGAAACTTGACAGCCAAATTGTACATCCATCTGGTATGAGGCAGCGTTAGACACTCGGAGATAAGTCGGCTAGTGACAAATGTATTGAATCGCGACGCAATTTCTGTGTTGCATCGTCATTAGGATGGTAGGAATGTCTCAATTAACTGTCAAATTAGCGTCGGATTCCCATAACTGTACTCGCAGGAGAACGATCATGTGGTGACCCAGGCATGCTTGGAGATAAATCTGCTGCAAGACGATGTTCTGAAAACCATTGCAGTATGTGTGTTCCATCGTCATTGAGAGGATGAGAGAAAATAAAATTAACTGTCAGTTTTGCGTCGGATTTGAAAACTAGATGACAAAACGTGACCATCCGTCGACCGAGGCACCAATAGACCCTTGTAGATAGTTACGCTGGACATCGATGTATTAAATCGCGACGGTATTTGTGTGTTCCATCGTCAATACCAGGATCTGACGGTATGAATTAACTGCGAGTTATGAAAGGGAGAAAACAAACTAGACTGCCAAACAGTACGTCCATATTGGTATGAGGCAGCGATAGACCCTCGGAGATAAGTCGGCTAGTGACCAATGTATTGAATCGCGACGCAATTTCTGTGTTGCATAGCCATTACGATGGTGGGAATGTCGCAATTAACTGTCAATTTTGCGTAGGATTCCCGAAACTTTACTCGTAGGACAACGATCATGTGGTGACCCAGGCAGTAATAGATGCTTGGAGATGAATCTGCTGGTAGACGATGTTCTGAAAACCATCGCAGTATGTGTGTTCTATCGTCATTGAGAGGATGAGAGAAAATAAAATTTTCAGTTGTGCGTCGGATTTGAAAACTATATGACAAAACGCGACGATCCGGTGACCGAGGCACCAATAGACCCTTGTAGATAGTAACGCTGGACATCGATCTATTGAATCGCGACGCTATTTGTGTGTTCCATCGTCAATACAAGGATCTGACGGTAAGAATTAACTGTGAGTTATGAGAGGGAGAAAACAAACTTGACTGCCAAAGAGTACGTCCATCTGGTTTGAGGCAGCTATAGATCCTCCTAGATAAGTCGGCCAATGTATAGAATCGCGACGCAATTTCTGTGTTGCATCGTCATTAGGGTAGTGGGAATGTCGCAATTAACTGTCAAATTTGCGTCGGATTTGAAAACTAGACTGAAAAAGCGCGAACATCCGGTGACCGAGGCACCGATAGCCCCTTGTAAATTGTTACGCTAGACATCGATGTATTGAATCGCGACGCTATTTGTGTGTTCCATGGTCGATACAAGGATCTGACGGTAAGAATTAACTGTGAGTTTAGAGTCGGAGTCAAGAAACTTGACAGCCAAATTGTACATCCATCTGGTTTGAGGCGGCGTTAGACCCTCGGAGATAAGTCGTCTAGTGACCAATGTATTGAATCGCGACGCAATTTCTGTGTTGCATCGTCTTTAGGATGGTGGGAATGTCGCAATTAACTGTCAAATTTGCGTCGGATTCCCGAAACTTTACTCGTAGGACAACGATCATGTGGTGACCCAGGCAGTAATAGATGCTTGGAGATAAATCTGCTGGAAGACGATGTTCTGAAAACCATCGCAGTATGTGTGTTCTATCGTCATTGAGAGGATGAGAGAAAATAAAATTAACTGTCAGTTTTGCGTCGGATTTGAAAACTAGATGACAAAACGCGACCATCCGGTGACCGAGGAACCAATAGACCCTTCTAGATAGTTACGCTGGACATCGATCTATTGAATGGCGACGCTATTTGTGTGTTCCATCGTCAATACCAGGATCTGACGGTAAGAATTAACTGTGAGTTATGAGAGGGAGAAAACAAACTTGACTGGGAAAGAGTACGTCCATCTGGTATGAGGCAGCGATACACACTCGGAGATAAGTCGGCCAATGTATACAATCGCGACTCAATTTCTGTGTTGCATCGTCATAAGGGTAGTGGGAATGTCGCAATTAACTGTCATATTTGCGTCGGATTTGAAAAACTAGACTGACAAAGCGCGAACATCCGGTGACCGAGGCACCAATAGACCCTTGTAAAAAGTTACGCTAGACATTGATGTATTGAATCGCGACGCTATTTGTGTGCTCCAACGTCGATACCAGGATCTGACGGTAAGAATTAGCTGTGAGTTTTGAGTCGGAGACAAGAAACTTGACAGCCAAATTGTACATCCATCTGGTATGAGGCAGCGTTAGACCCTCGGAGGTAAGTCGGCTAGTGACCAATGTTTTGAAACGCGACGCAATTTCTGTGTTGCATCGTCATTAGGATGGTGGGAATGTCGCAATTAACTGTCAAATTTGCGTTGGATTCCCGAAACTTTACTCGTAAGACAACGATCATGTGGTGACCGAGGCAGTAATAGATGCTTGGAGATGAATCTGCTGGTAGACGATGTTCTGAAAACCATCGCAGTATGTGTGTTCTATCGTCATTGAGAGGATGAGAGAAAATAAAATTGTCAGTTTTGCGTCGGATTTGAAAACTAGATGACAAAACGCGACCATCCGGTGACCGAGGAACCAATAGACCCTTGTAGATAGTTACGCTGGACATCGATCTATTGGATCGCAACGCTATTTGTTTGTTCCATCGTCAATACCAGGATCTGACGGTAAGAATTAGCTGTGAGGTATGAGAGGGAGAAAACAAACTTGACTGCCAAAGAGTACGTCCATCTGGTAGGAGGCAGCGATAGATCCTCGGAGATAAGTCGGCCAATGTAAAGAATCGCGACGCAATTTCTGTGTTGCATCGTCATTAGCGTATTGTGAATGTCGCAATTAACTGCCAAATTTGCGTCGGATTTGAAAACTAGACTGACAAAGCGCGAACATCCGGTGACCGAGGCACCATTAGACCCTTGTAAATAGTTACGCTAGACATCGATGTATTGAATCGAGACGCTATTTGTGTGTTCCATGGTCGATACAAGGATCTGACGGTAAGAATTAACTGTGAGTTTTGAGTCGGAGTCAAGAAACTTGACAGCCAAATTGTACATCCGTCTGGTTTGAGGCAGCGTTAGACCCTAGGAGATAAGTTGGCTAGTGACCAATGTATTGAATCGCGACGCAATTTCTGTGTTGCATCGTAATTAGGATGGTGGGAATGTCGCAATTAACTGTCAAATTTGCGTCGGATTCCCGAAACTGTACTCGTAGGACAACGATCATGTGGTGACCCAGGCAGTAATAGATGCTTGGAGTTAAATCTGCTGGTAGACGATGTTCTGAAAACCATCGCAGTATGTGTGTTCTATCGTCATTGAGAGGATGAGAGAAAATAAAATTAACTGTCAGTTTTGCGTCGGATTTGAAAGCTAGATGACAAAACGCGACCATCCGGTGACCGAGGAACCAATAGACCCTTGTAGATAGTTACGCTGGACATCGATGTATTAAATCGCGACGGTATTTGTGTGTTCCATCGTCAATACCAGGATCTGACGGTAAGAATTAACTGTGAGTTATGAAAGGGAGAAAACAAACTAGACTGCCAAACAGTACGTCCACCTGGTATGAGGCAGCGATAGACCCTCGGAGATAAGTCGGCTAGTGACCAATGTATTGAATCGCGACGCAATTTCTGTGTTGCATAGCCATTACGATGGTGGGAATGTCGCAATTAACTGTCAATTTTGCGTAGGATTCCCGAAACTTTACTCGTAGGACAACGATCATGTGGTGACCCAGGCAGTAATAGATGCTTGGAGATGAATCTGCTGGTAGACGATGTTCTGAAAACCATCGCAGTATGTGTGTTCTATCGTCATTGAGAGGATGAGAGAAAATAAAATTTTCAGTTGTGCGTCGGATTTGAAAACTATATGACAAAACGCGACGATCCGGTGACCGAGGCACCAATAGACCCTTGTAGATAGTAACGCTGGACATCGATCTATTGAATCGCGACGCTATTTGTGTGTTCCATCGTCAATACAAGGATCTGACGGTAAGAATTAACTGTGAGTTATGAGAGGGAGAAAACAAACTTGACTGCCAAAGAGTACGTCCATCTGGTTTGAGGCAGCGATAGATCCTCCTAGATAAGTCGGCCAATGTATAGAATCGCGACGCAATTTCTTTGTTGCATCGTCATTAGGGTAGTGGGAATGTCGCAATTAACTGTCAAATTTGCGTCGGATTTGAAAACTAGACTGAAAAAGCGCGAACATCCGGTGACCGAGGCACCGATAGCCCCTTGTAAATTGTTACGCTAGACATCGATGTATTGAATCGCGACGCTATTTGTGTGTTCCATGGTCGATACAAGGATCTGACGGTAAGAATTAACTGTGAGTTTAGAGTCGGAGTCAAGAAACTTGACAGCCAAATTGTACATCCATCTGGTTTGAGGCGGCGTTAGACCATCGGAGATAAGTCGTCTAGTGACCAATGTATTGAATCGCGACGCAATTTCTGTGTTGCATCGTCTTTAGGATGGTGGGAATGTCGCAATTAACTGTCAAATTTGCGTCGGATTCCCGAAACTTTACTCGTAGGACAACGATCATGTGGTGACCCAGGCAGTAATAGATGCTTGGAGATAAATCTGCTGGAAGACGATGTTCTGAAAACCATCGCAGTATGTGTGTTCTATCGTCATTGAGAGGATGAGAGAAAATAAAATTAACTGTCAGTTTTGCGTCGGATTTGAAAACTAGATGACAAAACGCGACCATCCGGTGACCGAGGAACCAATAGACCCTTCTAGATAGTTACGCTGGACATCGATCTATTGAATGGCGACGCTATTTGTGTGTTCCATCGTCAATACCAGGATCTGACGGTAAGAATTAACTGTGAGTTATGAGAGGGAGAAAACAAACTTGACTGGGAAAGAGTACGTCCATCTGGTATGAGGCAGCGATACACACTCGGAGATAAGTCGGCCAATGTATACAATCGCGACGCAATTTCTGTGTTGCATCGTTATTAGGGTAGTGGGAATGTCGCAATTAACTGTCAAATTTGCGTCGGATTTGAAAAACTAGACTGACAAAGCGCGAACATCCGGTGACCGAGGCACCAATAGACCCTTGTAAAAAGTTACGCTAGACATTGATGTATTGAATCGCGACGCTATTTGTGTGTTCCAACGTCGATACCAGGATCTGACGGTAAGAATTAGCTGTGAGTTTTGAGTCGGAGACAAGAAACTTGACAGCCAAATTGTACATCCATCTGGTATGAGGCAGCGTTAGACCCTCGGAGGTAAGTCGGCTAGTGACCAATGTTTTGAAACGCGACGCAATTTCTGTGTTGCATCGTCATTAGGATGGTGGGAATGTCGCAATTAACTGTCAAATTTGCGTTGGATTCCCGAAACTTTACTCGTAAGACAACGATCATGTGGTGACCGAGGCAGTAATAGATGCTTGGAGATGAATCTGCTGGTAGACGATGTTCTGAAAACCATCGCAGTATGTGTGTTCTATCGTCATTGAGAGGATGAGAGAAAATAAAATTGTCAGTTTTGCGTCGGATTTGAAAACTAGATGACAAAACGCGACCATCCGGTGACCGAGGAACCAATAGACCCTTGTAGATAGTTACGCTGGACATCGATCTATTGGATCGCGACGCTATTTGTTTGTTCCATCGTCAATACCAGGATCTGACGGTAAGAATTAGCTGTGAGGTATGAGAGGGAGAAAACAAACTTGACTGCCAAAGAGTACGTCCATCTGGTAGGAGGCAGCTATAGATCCTCGGAGATAAGTCGGCCAATGTAAAGAATCGCGACGCAATTTCTGTGTTGCATCGTCATTAGCGTATTGTGAATGTCGCAATTAACTGCCAAATTTGCGTCGGATTTGAAAACTAGACTGACAAAGCGCGAACATCCGGTGACCGAGGCACCATTAGACCCTTGTAAATAGTTACGCTAGACATCGATGTATTGAATCGCGACGCTATTTGTGTGTTCCATGGTCGATACAAGGATCTGACGGTAAGAATTAACTGTGAGTTTTGAGTCGGAGTCAAGAAACTTGACAGCCAAATTGTACATCCGTCTGGTTTGAGGCAGCGTTAGACCCTAGGAGATAAGTCGGCTAGTGACCAATGTATTGAATCGCGACGCAATTTCTGTGTTGCATCGTAATTAGGATGGTGGGAATGTCGCAATTAACTGTCAAATTTGCGTCGGATTCCCGAAACTGTACTCGTAGGACAACGATCATGTGGTGACCCAGGCAGTAATAGATGCTTGGAGTTAAATCTGCTGGTAGACGATGTTCTGAAAACCATCGCAGTATGTGTGTTCTATCGTCATTGAGAGGATGAGAGAAAATAAAATTAACTGTCAGTTTGCGTCGGATTTGAAAGCTAGATGACAAAACGCGACCATCCGGTGACCGAGGAACCAATAGACCCTTGTAGATAGTTACGCTGGACATCGATCTATTCGATCGCGACGCTATTTGTGTGTTCCATCGTCAATAGCAGGATCTGACGGTAAGAATTAACTGTGAGTTATGAGAGGGAGAAAACAAACTTGACTGCCAAAGAGTACGTCCATCTGGTATGAGGCAGCGATAGACCCTCGGAGAAAAGTCGGCTAGTGACCAATGTATTGAATCGCGACACAATTTCTGTGTTGCAACGTTGTTAGGATGGTGGGAATGTCGCAATTAACTGTCAAATTTGCGTCGGACTTGAAAACTAGACTGACAAAGAGCGAACATCCGATGACCGAGGCACCAATAGACCCTTGTAGATAGTTACGCTACACATCGATGTATTGAAGCGCGACGCTATTTGTGTGTTCCATCGTCGATACCAGGGTCCGACTGTAAGAATTAGCTGTGAGTTTTGAGTCGGAGGCAAGAAACTTGACAGACAAATTGTACATCCATCTGGTATGAGGCAGCGTTAGACCCTCGGAGATAAGTCGGCTAGTGACAAATGTATTGAATCGCGACGCAATTTCTGTGTTGCATCGTCATTAGGATGGTAGGAATGTCTCAATTAACTGTCAAATTAGCGTCGGATTCCCGAATCTGTACTCGCATTAGAACGATCATGTGGTGACCCAGGCATGCTTGGAGATAAATCTGCTGCAAGACGATGTTCTGAAAACCATTGCAGTATGTGTGTTCCATCGTCATTGAGAGGATGAGAGACAATAAAATTAACTGTCAGTTTTGCGTCGGATTTGAAAACTAGATGTCAAAACGCGACCATCCGGTGACCGAGGCACCAAAAGACCCTTGTAGATAGTTACGCTGGACATCGATCTATTGAATCGCGACGGTATTTGTGTGTTCCATCGTCAATACCAGGATCTGACGGTAAGAATTAACTGTGAGTTATAAGAGGGAGAAAACAAACTAGACTGCCAAACAGTACTTCCATCTGGTATGAGGCAGCGATAGACCCTTGGAGATAAGTCGGCTAGTGACCAATTTATTGAATCGCGACGCAATTTCTGTGTTGCATCGTCATTACGATGGTGGGAATGTCGCAATTAACTGTCAATTTTGCGTAGGATTCCCGAAACTTTACTCGTAGGACAACGATCATGTGGTGACCCAGGCAGTAATAGATGCTTGGAGATAAATCTGCTGGAAGACGATGTTCTGAAAACCATCGCAGTATGTGTGTTCCATCGTCATTGAGAGGATGAGAGAACATAAATTAACTCTCAGTTTTGCGTCGGATTTGAAAACTAGATGTCAAAACGCGACCATCCGGTGACCGAGGCACCAAAAGACCCTTGTAGATAGTTACGCTGGACATCGATCTATTGAATCGCGACGCTATTTGTGTGTCCCATCGTCAATATCAGGATCTGACGGTAAGTATTAACTGTGAGTTATGAGAGGGAGAAAACAAACTTGACTGCCAAAGTGTACGTCCATCTGGTATGAGGCAGCGATAGACCCTCGGAGATAAGTCGGCTAGTGACCAATGTGTTGAATCGCGACGCAATTTCTGTGTTGCATCGTCATTAGGATGGTGGGAATGTCGCAATTAACTGTCAATTTTGCGTCGGATTCCCGAAACTTTACTCGTAGGACAACGATAATGTGGTGACCCAGGCAGTAATAGATGTTTGGAGATGAATCTGCTGGTAGACGATGTTCTGAAAACCATCGCAGTATTTGTGTTCTATCGTCAATGAGAGGATGAGAGAAAATAAAATTGTCAGTTTTGCGTCGGATTTGAAGACTATATGACAAAACGCGACCATCCGGTGACCGAGGCACCAATAGTCCCTTGTAGATAGTAACGCTGGACATCGATCTATTGAATCGCGACGCTATTTGTGTGTTCCATCGTCAATACCAGGATCTGACGGTAAGAATTAACTGTGAGTTATGTGAGGGAGAAAACAAACTTGACTGCCAAAGAGTACGTCCATCTGGTATGAGGCAGCGATAGATCCTCGGAGATAAGTCGGCTAGTGTCCAATGTATAGAATCGCGACGCAATTTCTGCGTTGCATCGTCATTAGGGAAGTGGGAATGTCGCAATTAACTGTCAAATTTGCGTCGGATTTGAAAACTAGACTTACAAAGCGCGAACATCCGGTGACCGAGGCACCAATAGACCCTTGTAAATAGTTAAGCTAGACATCAATGTATTGAATCGCGACGCTATTTGTGTGTTCCATGGTCGATACGAGGATCTGACGGTAAGAATTAACTGTGAGTTTTGAGTCGGAGTCAAGAAACTTGACGGCCAAATTGTACATCCATCTGGTTTGAGGCGGCGTTAGACCCTCGGAGATAAGTCGTCTAGTGACCAATGTATTGAATCGCGACGCAATTTCTGTGTTGCATCGTCATTAGGATGGTGGGAATGTCGCAATTAACTGTCAAATTTGCGTCGGATTCCCAAAACTTTACTCGTAGGACAACGATCAAGTGGTGACCCAGACAGTAATAGATGCTTGGAGATAAGTCTGCTGGTAGACGATGTTCTGAAAACCATCGCAGTATGTGTGTTCTATCGTCATTGAGAGGATGAGAGAAAATAAAATTAACTGTCAGTTTTGCGTCGGATTTGAAAACTAGATGACAAAACGCGACCATCCGGTGACCGAGGCACCAATAGACCCTTCTAGAAAGTTACACTGGACATCGATCTATTGAATCGCGACGCTGTTTGTGTGTTCCATCGTCAATACCAGGATCTGACGGTAAGAATTAACTGTGAGTTATGAGAGGGAGAAAACAAACATGACTGCCAAAGAGTACGTCCTTCTGGTATAAGGCAGCGATAGACCCTCGGAGATAAGTCGGCTAGTGACCAATGTATTGAATCGTACGCAATTTCTGTGTTGCATCGTCATTAGGGTAGTGGGAATGTCGCAATTAACTGTCAATTTTGCGTCCGATTCCCGTAACTTTACTCGCAGGAGAACGATCATGAGGTTACCCAGGCATGTTTGGAGATAAATCTGCTGGAAGACGATGTTCTGAAAACAATCGCAGTATGTGTGTTTCATCGTAATTGAGAGTATGGGAGGAATAAAATTACCTGCCAGTTTTGCGTCGGATTTGTAAACTAGACTGACAAAGCACGACCATCCGGTGACCGAGGCACAAATAGACACTTCTAGATAGTTACGCTGGACATCGATGTATAGAATCGCGACGCTATTTGTGTGTTCCATCGTCAATACCAGGATCTGACGGTAAGAATTAACTGTGAGTTATGGGAGGGAGAAAACAAACTTGACTGCCAAACAGTACGTCCATCTGGTATGAGGCAGCGATAGACCCTCGGAGATAAGTCGGCTAGTGACCAATGTATTGAATCGCGACGCAATTTCTGTGTTGCAACGTCGTTAGGATGGTGGGAATGTCGCAATTAACTGTCAATTTTGCGTCGGATTTGAAAACTAGTCTGACAAAGAGCGAACATCCGGTGACCGAGGCACCAATAGACCCTTGTAGATAGTTACGCTAGAAATCGATGTATAGAATCGCGACGGTATTTGTGTGTTCCATGGTCGATTCAAGGATCTGACGGTAAGAATTAACTGTGAGTTTTGAGTCGGAGTCAAGAAACTTGACAGCCAAATTGTACATCCATCTGGTTTGAGGCAGCGTTAGACCCTCTGAGATAAGTCGGCTAGTGACCAATGTATTGAATCGCGACGCAATTTCTGTGTTGCATCGTCATTAGGATGGTAGGAATGTCTCAATTAACTGTCAAATTAGCGCCGGATTCCCGAAACTTTACTCGCAGGAGAACGGTCATGTGGTGACCCAGGCATGCTTGGAGATAAATCTGCTGCAAGACGATGTTCTGAAAACCATTGCAGTATGTGTGTTCCATCGTCATTGAGAGGATGAGAGAAAATAAAATTAACTGTCAGTTTTGTGTCGGATTTGAAAACTATATGACAAAAAGCGACCATCCGGTGACCGAGGCACCAATAGACCCTTGTAGATAGTTACGCTGGACATGGATGTATTAAATCGCGACGGTATTTGTGTGTTCCATCGTCAATACCAGGATCTGACGGTAAGAATTAACTGTGAGTTATGAGAGATAGAAAACAAACTTGACTGCCAAACAGTACGTCCATCTGGTATGAGGCAGCGATAGGCCCTCGGAGATAAGTCGGCTAGTGACCAATGTATTGAATCGCGACGCAATTTCTGTGTTGCATCGTCATTACGATGGTGGGAATGTCGCAATTAACTGTCAATTTTGCGTCGGATTCCCGAAACTTTACTCGTAGGACAACGATCATGTGGTGACCCAGGCAGTAATAGATGCTTGGAGATGAATCTGCTGGTAGACGATGTTCTGAAAACCATCGCAGTATGTGTGTTCTATCGTCATTGAGTAGATGAGAGAAAATAAAATTGTCAGTTGTGCGTCGGATTTGAAAACTATATGACAAAACGCGACCATCCGGTGACCGAGGCACCAATAGACCCTTGTAGATAGTAACGCCCGACATCGATCTATTGAATCGCGACGCTATTTGTGTGTTCCATCGTCAATACCAGGATCTGACGGTAAGAATTAACTGTGAGTTATGAGAGGGAGAAAACGAACTTGACTGCCAAAGAGTACGTCCATCTGGTATGCAGCAGCGATAGACCCTCGGAGATAAATCGGTTAGTGACCAATGTATTGAATCGCGACGCATTTTCTGTGTTGCAACGTTGTTGGGATGGTGGGAATGTCGCAATTAACTGTCAAATGTGCGTCGGATTAGAAAACTAGACTGACAAAGAGCGAACATCCGGTGACCGAGGCACCAATAGACCCTTGTAGATAGTTACGCTAGACATCGATGTATTGAATCGCGACGCGATATCTGTGTTGCATCGGCATTAGGATGGTGGGAATGTCGCAAATAACTGTCAAATTTGCGTCGGATTCCCGAAACTTTACTCGTAGGACAACGATCATGTGAGACCCAGGCAGTAATAGATGCTTGGAGATAAATCTGCTGGTAGACGATGTTCTGAAAACCACCGCAGTATGTGTGTTCTATCGTCATTGAGAGGATGAGAGAAAATAAAATTAACTGTCAGTTTTGCGTCGGATTTGAAAACTAGATGACAAAACGCGACCATCCGGTGACCGAGGCACCATTATACCCTTGTAGATAGTTACGCTGGACATCGATCTATTAAATCGCGACGCTATTTGTGTATTCCATCGTCAATACCAGTATATGACGGTAAGAATTATCTGTGAGTTATGAGAGGGAGAAAACAAACTTGACTGCCAAACAGTACCTCCATCTGGTATGAGGCAGCGATAGACCCTCGGAGATAAGTCGGCTAGTGACCAATGTATTGAATCGCGACGCAATTTCTGTGTCGCATCGTCATTAGGATGTTGGGAATGTCGCAATTGTCAAATTTGCGTCGGATTCCCGAAACTTTACTCGCAGGAGAATGATCATGTGGTGACCCAGGCATGCTTGGAGATAAATCTGCTGGAAGACGATGTTCTGAAAACCATCGCAGTACGTGTGTTTCATCGTAATTGAGAGTATGGGAGGAATAAAATTAACTGCGTTTTGCGTCGGATTTGTAAACTAGACTGACAAAACGCGACCATCCGGTGTCCGAGGCACCAATAGACCCTTGTAGATAGTTACGCTGGACATCGATGTATAGAATCGCGACGGTATTTGTGTGTTCCATCGTCAATAGCAGGATCTGATGGTAAGAATTAACTGTGAGTTATGAGAGGGAGAAAACAAACTTGACTGCCAAACAGTACGTCCATCTGGTATGAGGCAGCGATAGACCCTCGGAGATAAGTCGGCTAGTGACCAATGTATTTAATCGCGACGCAACTTTGTGTTGCATCTTCATTAGGTTGGTGGGAATGTCGCAATTAACTGTCAAATTTGCGTCGGATTCCCGAAACTTTACTCGTAGGACAACGATCATGTGGTGACCCAGGCACTAATACATGCTTGGAGATAAATCTGCTGGAAGACGATGTTTTGAAAACCATCGCAGTATGTGTGTTCCATCGTCATTGAGAGTATGAGAGAAAATAAAATTAACTGTCAGTTTTGCGTCGGATTTGGAAACTAGACTGACAAAGCGCGACCATCCGGTGACCGAGGCACAAATAGACCCCTCTAGATAGTTACGCTGGACATCGATGTAGAGAATCGCGACGCTATTTGTGTGTTCCATTGTCAATACCAGGATCTGACGGTAAGAATTAACTGTGAGTTATGAGAGGGAGAAGTGAAACTTGACTGCCAAAGAGTACGTCCATCTGGTATGAGGCAACGATAGACCCTCGGAGATAAGTCGGCTAGTGACCAATGTATTGAATCGCGACGCAATTTCTGTGTTGCATCGTCATTAGGGTGGTGGGAATGTATCAATTAACTGTCAAATTTGCGTCGGATTTGAAAACTAGACTGAAAAAGCGCGAACATCCGGTGACCGAGGCACCAATAGACCCTTGTAGATAGTTACGCTAGACATAGATGTATTGAATCGCGACGCTATTTGTGTGTTCCATCGTCGATACCAGTATCTGACGGTTAGAATTAGCTGTGAGTTTTGAGTCGGAGACAAGAAACTTGACAGCCAAATTGTACATCCATCTGGTATGAGGCAGCGTGAGACCTTCGGAGATAAGACGGCTAGTGACCAATGTACTGAATCGCGACGCAATTTCTGTGTTGCATCGTCATTAGGATTGTGGGAATGTCGCAATTAACTGTCAATTTTGCATCGGATTCCCGAAACTTTACTCGATGGACAACGATCATGTGGTGACCCAGGCAGTAATATATGCTTGGAGATAAATCTGCTGGAAGACGATGTTCTGAAAACCATCGCAGTATGTTTGTTCTATCGTCATTTAGAGGATGAGAGAAAATAAAATTAACTGTCAGTTTTGCGTCGGATTTGTAAACTAGATGACAAAACGCGACCATCCGGTGACCGAGGCACCAATAGACCCTTGTAGATAGTTACATTGGACATCGATGTATAGAATCGCGACGCTATTTGTGTGTTCCATCGTCAATAGCAGGATCTGACGGTCAGAATTAACTGTGAGTTATGAGAGGGAGAAAACAAACATGACTGCCAAAGAGTACGTCCATCTGGTATGAGGCAGCGATAGACCCTCGGAGATAAGTCGGCTAGTGAGCAATGTATTTAATCGAGACGCAATTTCTGTGTTGCATCGTCATTAGGTTTGTGGGAATGTCGCAATTAACTCTCAAATTTGCGTCGGATTCCCGAAACTTTACTCGTAGGAGAACGTTCATGTGGTGACCCAGGCAGTAATAGATACTTGGAGATAAATCTGATGGAAGACGATGTTCTGAAATCCATCGCAGAATGTGTGTTCCATCGTAATTGAGAGTATGGGAGGAATAAAATTAACTGTCAGTTTTGCGTTTGATTTGAAAACTAGACTGACAAAGAGCGACCATCCGGTGACCGAGGCACAAATAGACCCTTGTAGATAGTTACGCTGGACATCGATGTAGAGAATCGCGACGGTATTTGTGTGTTCCATCGCCAATACCAGGATCTGACGGTAAGTATTATCTGTGAGTTATGAGAGGGAGATGTGAAACTTCACTGCCAAATTGTACATCCTTCTGGTATGAGGAAACGTTAGACCCTCGGAGATAAGTCGGCTAGTGACCAATGTATTAAATCGCGACGCAATTTCTGTGTTGCATCGTCATTAGGGTGGTTGGAATGTCGCAATTAACTGTCAAATTTGCGTCGGATATGAAAACTGGACTGACAAAGCGCGAACATCCGGTGACCGAGGCACCAATAGACCCTTGTAATTAGTTATGCTAGACATTGATGTATTGAATCGCGACGCTAATTGTGTGTTCCATCGTCGATACCAGGATCTGACTGTAAGAATTAACTGTGAGTTTTGAGTCTGAGACAAGAAACTTGACAGCCAAATTGTACATCCATCTGGTATGAGGCAGCGTTAGACCCTCGGAGATAAGTCGGCTAATGACCAATGTATTGAATCGCGACGCAATTTCTGTGTTGCAACGTCGTTAGGATGGTGGGAATGACGCAATTAACTGTCAAATTTGCGTCGGATTTGAAAACTAGACTGACAAAGAGCGAACATCCGGTGACCGAGGCACCAATAGACCCTTGTAGATATTTACGCTGAACATCGATCTATTGAATCGCGACGCTATTTGTGTATTCCATCGTCAATACCAGGATCTGACGGTAAGACTTAACTGTGAGTTATGAGAGGGAGAAGAAAAACTTGACTGCCGAACAGTACGTCGATCTAGTATGAGGTATCGATAGACCCTCGGAGATAAGTCGGCTAGTAAACAATGTATTGAATCGCGACGCAATTACTGTTTTGCATCGTCATTAGGGTGGTGGGAATGTCGCAATTAACTGTCAAATTTGCGTCGGATTTGGAAACTAGACTGACAAAGCGAACCCATCCGGTAATCGAGGCACAAATAGACCCTTGTCGATAGTTACGCTAGACATCAATGTATTGAATCGCCACGCTATTTGTGTGTTCCATCGTCGATACCAGGATCTGACGGTAAGAATTAACTGAGAGTTTTGAGTCGGAGACATGAAACTTGACAGCCAAATTGTTCGGCCATCTGGTATGAGGCAGCGTTAGACCCTAGGAGATAAGTCGGCTAGTAAACAATGTATTGAATCGCGACGCAATTTCTGTGTTGCATCGTCATTAGGATGGTGGGAATGTCGCAATTAACTGTCAAATTTGCTTCGGATTCCCGAAACTTTACTCGCAGGAGAACGAACATGTGGTGACCCAGGCAGTAATAGATGCTTGGAGATAAATCTGCTGGAAGACGATGATCTGAAAACCATCGCAGTATGTGTGTTCCATCGTAATTGAGAGTATGGGAGGAAAAAAATTAACTACCAGTTATGCGTCGAATTTGTAAACTAGACTGACAAAACGCGACCATCCGGTGACCGAGACACCAAATAGACCCTTGTAGATAGTTACGCTGGACATCGATGTATAGATTCGCGACTTTATTTCTGTGTTCCATCGTCAATACCAGGATCTGACGGTAAGAATTAACTGTGAGGTATGAGAGGGAGAAGAGAAACTTCACTGCCGAACAGTTCGTCGATCTGGTATGAGGCAACGATAGACCCTCGGAGATAAGTCGGCTAGTAAACAATGTATTGAATCGCGACGCAATTTCTGTGTTGCATCGTCATTAGGGTGGTGGGAATGTCGCAATTAACTGTCAAATTTGCGTCGGATTCCCGAACCTTTACTCGCAGGACAACGATCATGTGGTGACCCAGGCAGTAATAGATGCTTGGAGATAAATCTGCTGGAAGACGATGTTCTGGAAACCATCGCAGTATGTGTGTTCCATCGTCATTGAGAGGATGAGAGGAAAGGATGAGAGGAAATAAAATTAACTGTCAGTTTTGCGTCGGATTTAAAAACTAATTGACAAAACGCGACCATCCGGTGACCGAGGCACTAATAGACCCATGTAGATAGTTACGCTGGACATCGATCTATTGAATCGCGACGCTATTTGTGTGTTCCATGGTGGATACCAGGATCTGACTATAAGAATAAACTGTGAGTTTTGAGTCGGAGACAAGAAACTTTACAGCCAAATTGTACATCCATCTGGTACGAGGCAGCGTTAGACCCTCGCAGAGAAGTGGGCTAGTGACCAATGTATTGAATCGCGACGCAATTTCTGTGTTGCATCGTCATTAGGATGGTGGTAATGTCGCAGTTAACTGTCAAATTTGCGTCGGATTCCCGAAACTTTACTCGTAGGACATCGATCATGTGGTGACCCAGGCAGTAATAGATGCTTGGTGATAAATCTGCTTTAAGACGATGTTCTGAAAACCATCGCAGTATGTTTGTTCTATCGTCATTTAGAGGATGAGAGAAAATAAAGTTAACTGTCTGTTTTGCGTCGGATTTGAAAACTAGATGACAAAACGCGACCATCCGGTGACCGAGGCACCAATAGACCCTTGTAGATAGTTACATTGGACATCGATGTATAGAATCGCGACGCTATTTGTGTGTTCCATCGTCAATAGCAGGATCTGACGGTCAGAATTAACTGTGAGTTATGAGAGGGAGAAAACAAACTTGACTGCCAAAGAGTACGTCCATCTGGTATGAGGCAGCGATAGACCCTCGGAGATAAGTCGGCTAGTGACCAATGTATTTAATCGAGACGCAATTTCTGTGTTGCATCGTCATTAGGTTTGTGGGAATGTCGCAATTAACTCTCAAATTTGCGTCGGATTCCCGAAACTTTACTCGCAGGAGAACGTTCATGTGGTGACCCAGGCAGTAATAGATACTTGGAGATAAATCTGATGGAAGACGATGTTCTGAAAACCATCGCAGAATGTGTGTTCCATCGTAATTGAGAGTATGGGAGGAATAAAATTAACTGTCAGTTTTGCGTCTGATTTGAAAACTAGACTGACAAAGAGCGACCATCCGATGACCGAGGCACAAATAGACCCTTGTAGATAGTTACGCTGGACATCGATGTAGAGAATCGCGACGGTATTTGTGTGTTCCATCGCCAATACCAGGATCTGACGGTAAGTATTATCTGTGAGTTATGTGAGGGAGAAGTGAAACTTGACTGCCAAATTGTACATCCTTCTGGTATGAGGAAACTTTAGACCCTCGGAGATAAGTCGGCTAGTGACCAATGTATTGAATCGCGGTGCAATTTCTGTGTTGCATAGTCATTAGAGTGGTGGGAATGTGTCAATTAACTGTCAAATTTGCGTCGGATATGAAAACTAGACTGACAAAGCGCTAACATCCGGTGACCGAGGCACCAATAGACCCTTGTAGATAGTTACGCTAGACATTGATGTATTGAATCGCGACGCTATTTGTGTGTTCCATCGTCGATACCAGGATCTGACGGTAAGAATTAACTGTGAGTTTTGAGTCTGAGACAAGAAACTTGACAGCCAAATTGTACATCCATCTGGTATGAGGCAGCGTTAGACCCTCGGAGATAAGTCGGCTAATGACCAATGTATTGAATCGCGACGCAATTTCTGTGTTGCAACGTCGTTAGGATGGTAGGAATGACGCAATTAACTGTCAAATTTGCGTCGGATTTGAAAACTAGACTGACAAAGAGCGAGCATCCGGTGACCGAGGCACCAATAGACCCTTGTAGATATTTACGCTGAACATCGATCTATTGAATCGCGACGCTATTTGTGTATTCCATCGTCAATACCAGGATCTGACGGTAAGAATTAACTGTGAGTTATGAGAGGTAGAAGAAAAACTTGACTGCCGAACAGTACGTCGATCTAGTATGAGGTATCGATAGACCCTCGGAGATAAGTCGGCTAGTAAACAATGTATTGAATCGCGACGCAATTTCTGTTTTGCATCGTCATTAGGGTGGTGGGAATGTCGCAATTAACTGTCAAATTAGCGTCGGATTTGAAAACTAGACTGACAAAGCGAACCCATCCGGTGACCGAGGCACAAATAGACCCTTGTAGATAGTTACGCTAGACATCAATGTATTGAATCGCGACGCTATTTGTGTGTTCCATCGTCGATACCAGGATCTGACGGTAAGAATTAACTGTGAGTTTTGAGTCGGAGACATGAAACTTAAAAGCCAAATTGTTCGGCCATCTGGTATGAGGCAGCGTTAGACCCTAGGAGATAAGTCGGCTAGTGACCAATGTATTGAATCGCGACGCAATTTCTGTGTTGCATCGTCATTAGGATGGTGGGAATGTCGCAATTAACTGTCAAATTTGCGTCGGATTCCCGAAACTTTACTCGCAGGAGAACGAACATGTGGTGACCCAGGCAGTAATAGATGCTTGGAGATAAATCTGCTTGAAGACGATTATCTGAAAACCATCGCAGTATGTGTGTTCCATCGTAATTGAGAGTATGGGAGGAATAAAATTAACTACCAGTTATGCGTCGAATTTGTAAACTAGACTGACAAAACGCGACCATCCGGTTGACGAGACACCAAATAGACCATTGTAGATAGTTACGCTGGACATCGATGTATAGATTCGCGACGCTATTTCTGTGTTCCATCGTCAATACCAGGATCTGACGGTAAGAATTAAGTGTGAGGTATGAGAGGGAGAAGAGAAACTTCACTGCCGAACAGTACGTCGATCTGGTATGAGGCAGCGATAGACCCTCGGAGATAAGTCGGCTAGTAAACAATGTATTGAATCGCGACGCAATTTCTCTGTTGCATCGTTATTAGGGTGGTGGGAATGTCACAATTAACTGTCAAATTTGCGTCGGATTCCCGAACCTTTACTCGCAGGACAACGATCATGTGGTGACCCAGGCAGTAATAGATGCTTGGAGATAAATCTGCTGGAAGACGATGTTCTGAAAACCATCGCAGTATGTGTGTTCGATCGTCATTGAGAGGATGAGAGGAAAGGATGAGAGGAAATAAAATTAACTGTCAGTTTTGCGTCGGATTTAAAAACTAATTGACAAAACGCGACGATCCGGCGACCGAGGCACCAATAGACCCATGTAGTTAGTTACGCTGGACGTCGATCTATTGAATCGCGACGCTATTTGTGTGTTCTATGGTGGATACCAGGATCTGACTATAAGAATAAACTGTGAGTTTTGAGTGGGAGACAAGAAACATTACAGCCAAATTGTACATCCATCTGGTACGAGGCAGCGTTAGACCCTCGCAGAGAAGTGGGCTAGTGACCAATGTATTGAATCGCGACGCAATTTCTGTGTTGCATCGTCATTAGGATGGTGGTAATGTCGCAATTAACTGTCAAATTTGCGTCGGATTCCCGAAACTTTACTCGTAGGACAACGATCATGTGGTGACCCAGGCAGTAATAGATGCTTGGAGATAAATTTGCTGGAAGACGATGTTCTGAAAACCATCGCAGTATGTTTGTTCTATCGTCATTTAGAGGATGAGAGAAAATAAAATTAACTGTCAGTTTTGCGTCGGATTTGAAAACTAGATGACAAAACGCGACCATCCGGTGACCGAGGCACCAATAGACCCTTGTAGATTGTTACATTGGACATCGATGTATAGAATCGTGACGCTATTTGTGTGTTCCATCGTCAATAGCAGGATCTGACGGTCAGAATTAACTGTGAGTTATGAGAGGGAGAAAACAAACTTGACTGCCAAAGAGTACGTCCATCTGGTATGAGGCAGCGATAGACCCTCGGAGATAAGTCGGCTAGTGACCAATGTATTTAATCGAGACGCAATTTCTGTGTTGCATCGTCATTAGGTTTGTGGGAATGTCGCAATTAACTCTCAAATTTGCGCCGGATTCCCGAAACTTTACTCGCAGGAGAACGTTCATGTGGTGACCCAGGCAGTAATAGATACTTGGAGATAAATCTGATGGAAGACGATGTTCTGAAAACCATCGCAGAATGTGTGTTCCATCGTAATTGAGAGTATGGGAGGAATAAATTTAACTGTCAGTTTTGCGTCTGATTTGAAAACTAGACTGACAAAGAGCGACCATCCGGTGACCGAGGCACAAATAGACCCTTGTAGATACTTACGCTGGACATCGATGTAGAGAATCGCGACGGTATTTGTGTGTTCCATCGCCAATACCAGGATCTGACGGTAAGTATTATCTGTGAGTTATGAGAGGGAGAAGTGAAACTTGACTGCCAAATTGTACATCCTTCTGGTATGAGGAAACGTTAGACCCTCGGAGATAAGTCGGCTAGTGACCAATGTATTGAATCGCGACGCAATTTCTGTGTTGCATCGTCATTAGGGTGGTGGAAATGTCGCAATTAAATGTCAAATTTGCGTCGGATTTGAAAACTAGACTGACAAAGCGCGAACATCCGGTGACCGAGGCACCAATAGACCCTTGTAAATAGTTACGCTAGACATTGATGTATTGAATCTCGACGCTATTTGTGTGTTCCATCGTCGATACCAGGATCTAACGGTAAGAATTAACTGTGAGTTTTCAGTCTGAGACAAGAAACTTGACAGCCAAATTGTACATCCATCTGGTATAAGGCAGCGTTAGACCCTCGGAGATAAGTCGGCTAATGACCAATGTATTGAATCGCGATGCAATTTCTGTGTTGCAACGTCGTTAGGATGGTGGGAATGACGCAATTAACTGTCAAATTTGCGTCGGATTTGAAAACTAGACTGACAAAGAGCGAACATCCGGTGACCGAGGCTCCAATAGACCCTTGTAGATATTTACGCTGAACATCGATCTATTGAATCGCGACGCTATTTGTGTATTCCATCGTCAATACCAGGATCTGACGGTAAGAATTAACTGTGAGTTATGAGAGGGAGAAGAAAAACTTGACTGCCGAACAGTACGTGGATCTAGTATGAGGTATCGATAGACCCTCGGAGATAAGTCGGCTAGTAAACAATGTATTGAATCGCGACGCAATTTCTGTGTTGCATCGTCATTAGGGTGGTGGGAATGTCGCAATTAACTGTCACATTTGCGTCGGATTCCCGAAACTTTACTCGCAGGAGAACGAACATGTGGTGACCCAGGCAGTAATAGATACTTGGAGATAAATCTGCTGGAAGACGATGATCTGAAAACCATCGCAGTATGTGTGTTCCATCGTAATTGAGGGTATGGGAGGAATAAAATTAACTACCAGTTATGCGTCGAATTTGTAAACTAGACTGACAAAACGCGACCATCCGGTGACCGAGACACCAAATAGACCATTGTAGATAGTTACGCTGGACATCGATGTATAGATTCGCGACGCTATTTCTGTGTTCCATCGTCAATACCAGGATCTGACGGTAAGAATTAACTGTGAGGTATGAGAGGGAGAAGAGAAACTTCACTGCCGAACAGTACGTCGATCTGGCATGAGGCAGCGATAGACCCTTGGAGATAAGGCAGCTAGTAAACAATGTATTGAATCGCGACGCAATTTCTGTGTTGCATCGTCATTAGGGTGGTGGGAATGTCGCAATTAACTGTCAAATTTGCGTCGGATTCCCGAACCTTTACTCGCAGGACAACGATCATGTGGTGACCCAGGCAGTAATAGATGCTTGGAGATAAATCTGCAGGAAGACGATGTTCTGAAAACCATCGCAGTATGTGTGTTCCATCGTCATTGAGAGGATGAGAGGAAAGGATGAGAGGAAATAAAATTAACTGTCAGTTTTGTGTCGGATTTAAAAACTAATTGACAAAACGCGACCATCCGGTGACCGAGGCACCAATAGACCCATTTAGATAGTTACGCTGGACATCGATCTATTGAATCGCGACGCTATTTGTGTATTCCATCGTCAATACCAGGAGCTGACGGTAAGAATTAACTGTGAGTTATGAGAGGGAGAAGAGAAACTTGACTGCCGAACATTACGTCGATCTGGTATGAGGCAGCGATAGACCCACGGAGATAAGTCGGCTAGTAACCAATGTATTGAATCGCGACGCCATTTCTGTGTTGCATCGTCATTAGTGTGGTTGGAATGTCGCAATTAAATGTCAAATTTGGGTCGGATTTAAAAACTAGACTGACAAAGCGCGAACATCCAGTGACCGAGGCACAAATAGACCCTTGTAGATAGTTACGCTAGACATCGATGTATTGAATCGCGACGCTATTAGTGTGTTTCATCGTCGATACCAGGATCTGACGGTAAGAACTAACTGTGAGTTTTGAGTCGGAGACAAGAAACTTTCCAGCCAAATTGTACATCCATGTGGTATGAGGCAGCGTTAGACCCTCGGAGATAAGTCGGCTAGTGACCAATCGCGACGCAATTTCTGTGTTGCATCGTCATTAGGATGGTGGAAATATCGCAATTAACTTTCAAATTTGCGTCGGATTCCCGAAATTTTACTCGCAGGAGAACGTTCATGTGGTGCCCCAGGCAGTAATAGATACTTGGAGATAAATCTGATGGAAGACGATGTTATGAAAACCATCGCAGAATGTGTGTTCCATCGTAATTGAGAGTATGGGAGGAATAAAATTAATTACCAGTTATGCGTAGGATTTGTAAACTAGACTGACAATACCCGACCATCCGGGACCGAGGCACCAAATAGACACTTGTAGATAGTTACGCTGGGCATCGATATATAGAATCGCGACGCTATTTGTGTGTTCCATCGTCAATACCAGGATCTGACGGTAAGTATTAACTGTGAGTTATGAGAGGGAGAAGAGAAACTTGACTGCCAAAGAGTACATCCATCTGGTATGAGGCAGCGATAGACCCTCGGAGATAAGCCGGCTAGTGACCAATGTATTGAATCGCGACGCAATTTCTGTGTTGCATCGTCATTAGGATGGTGGGAATGTCGCAATTAACTGTCAAATTAGCGTCGGATTTGAAAACTAGACTGACAAAGCGCGAACATCCAGTGACCGAGGCACAAATAGACCCTTGTAGATAGTTACGCTAGACATCGATGTATTGAATCGCGACGCTATTTGTGTGTTCCATCGTCGATACCAGGATCTGACGGTAAGAATTAACTGTGAGTTTTGAGTCGGAGACAAGAAACTTGACAACCAAATTGAACATCCATCTGGTATGAGGCAGCGTTAGACCCTCGGAGATACGTCGGCTAGTGACCAATGTATTGAATCGCGACGCAATATCTGTGTTGCATCGTCATTAGGATGGTGGGAATGTCGCAATTAACTGTCAAATTTGCGTCGGATTCCCGAAACTTTACTCGCAGGACAACGATCATGTGGTGACCCAGGCAGTAATAGATGCATGGAGATAAATCTGCTGGAAGACGATGTTCTGAAAACCATCGCAGTATGTGTGTTCCATCGTCATTGAGAGGATGAGAGGAAAGGATGAGAGGAAATAAAATTAACTGTCAGTTTTGCGTCGGATTTAAAAACTAATTGACAAAACGCGACCATCCGGTGACCGAGGCACCAATAGACCCATGTAGATAGTTACGCTGGACATCGATCTATTGAATCGCGACGCTATTTTTGTATTCCATCGTCAATACCAGGATCTGACGGTAAGAATTAACTGTGAGTTATGAGAGGGAGAAGAGAAACTTGACTGAAGAACAGTACGTCGTTCTGGTATGAGGCAGATATAGACCCTCGGAGATAAGTCGGCTAGTGACCAATGTATTGAATCGCGACGCAATTTCTGTGTTGCATCGTCATTAGGATGGTGGGAATGTCGCAATTGTCAAATTTGCGTCGGATTCCCGAAACTTTACTCGCAGGAGAACGATCATGTGGTGACCCAGGCATGCTTGGAGATAAATCTGCTGGAAGACGATGTTCTGAAAACCATCGCAGTACGTGTGTTTCATCGTAATTGAGAGTATGGGAGGAATAAAATTAACTGTCAGTTTTGCGTCGGATTTGAAAACTAGACTGACAAAGCGCGACCATCCGGTGACCGAGAAACCAATAGACCCTTCTAGATAGTTACGCTGGACATCGATGTAAGGAATGGCGACGCTATTTGTGTATTCCATCGTCAATACCAGGATCTGACGGTAAGAATTATCTGTGAGTTATGAGAGGGAGAAGAGAAACTTGACTGCCGAACAATACGTCGATCTGGTATGAGGCAGCGACAGACCATCGGAGATAAGTCGGCTAGTAAACAATGTATTGAATCGCCACGCAATTTCTGTGTTGCATCGTCATTAGGGTGGTGGGAATGTCGCAATTAACTGTCAAATTTGCGTCGGATTTGAAAACTAGACTGACAAAGCGCGAAAATCCGGAGACCGAGGCACCATTAGACCCTTGTAGATAGTTACGCTGGACATCGATGTATTGAATCGCGACGCTATTTGTGTGTTCCATCGTCGATACCAGGATCTGACGGTAAGAATTAACTGTGAGTTTTGAGTCGGAGACAAGAAACTTGACAACCAAATTGTACATCCATCTGGTATGAGGCAGCGTTAGACCCTCGGAGATAAGTCGGCTAGTGACCAATGTATTGAATCGCGACGCAATTTCTGTGTTGCATCGTCATTAGGATGGTGGGAATGTCGCAATTAACTGTCAAATTTGCGTCGGATTCCCGAAACTTTACTCGCAGGACAACGATCATGTGGTGACCCAGGCAGTAATAGATGCTTGGAGATAAATCTGCTGGAAGACGATGTTCTGAAAACCATCGCAGTATGTGTGTTCCATCGTCATTGAGAGGATGAGAGGAAAGGATGAGAGGAAATAAAATTAACTGTCAGTTTTGCGTCGGATTTAAAAACTAATTGACAAAACGCGACCATCCGGTGACCGAGGCACCAATAGACCCAAGTAGATAGTTACGCTGGACATCGATCTATTGAATCGCGACGCTATTTTTGTATTCCATCGTCAATACCAGGATCTGACGGTAAGAATTAACTGTGAGTTATGAGAGGGAGAAGAGAAACTTGACTGAAGAACAGTACGTCGTTCTGGTATGAGGCAGCGATAGACCCTCGGAGATAAGTCGGCTAGTAACCAATGTATTGAATCGCGACACAATTTCTGTGTTGCATCGTCATTAGGGTGGTGGGAGTGTCGCAATTAACTGTCAAATTTGCGTCGGATTTGAAAACTAGACTGACAAAGCGCGAACATCCAGTTACCGAGGCACAAATAGACCCTTGTAGATAGTTACGCTAGACATCGATGTATTGAATCGCGACGTTATTAGTGTGTTTCATCGTCGATACCAGGATCTGACGGTAAGAATTAACTGTGAGTTTTGAGTCGGAGACAAGAAACTTGACAGCCAAATTGTACATCCATGTGGTATGAGACAGCGTTAAACTCTCGGAGATAAGTCGGCTAGTGACCAATGTATTGAATCGCGACGCAATTTCTGTGTTGCATCGTCATTAGGATGTTGGGAATATCGCACTTAACTTTCAAATTTGCGTCGGATTCCCGAAATTTTACAGGCAGGAGAACGATCATGTGGTGACCCAGGCAGTAATAGATACTTGGAGATAAATCTCCTGGAAGACGATGTTCTGAAAACGATCGCAGTATGTGTGTTCCATCGTAATTGAGAGTATGGGAGGAATAAAATTAACTGCCAGTTTTGCGTCGGATTTGTAAACTAGACTGACAAAACGCGATCATCCGGTGACCGAGGCACCAATAGACCCTTGTAGATAGTTACGCTGGACATCGATGTATAGAATCGCGACGCTATTTGTGTGTTTCATCGTCAATACCAGGATCTGACGATAAGAATTAACTGTGAGTTATGAGTGGGAGATAACAAACTTGACTGCCAAACAGTACGTCCATCTGGTATTAGGCAGCGATAGACCCTCGGAGATAAGTCGCTAGTGACGAATGTATTGAATCGCGACGCAATTTCTGTGTTGCATCGTCATTAGGGTGGTGGGAATGTGTCAATTAACTGTCAAATTTGCGTCGGATTTGAAAACTAGACTGACGAAGCACGAACATCCGGTGACCGAGGCACCAGTAGACCCTTGTAGATAGTTATGCTGGACATCGATGTATAGAATCGCGACGGTATTTGTGTGTTCCATCGTGAATAGCAATATCTGACGGTAAGAATTAACTGTTAGTTATGAGAGGGAGAAAACAAAATTTACTTCCAAATGGTATATCCATCTTGTATGAGGCAGCGTTAGACCCTCGGAGATAAGTCGGCTAGTGACCAATGTATTTAATCGCGACCCAATTTCTGTGTTGCATCGGCATTAGGATGGTGGGAATGTCGCAATTAACTGTCAAATTTGCATCGGGTTCCCGAAACTTTACTCGTAGGACAACGATCATGTGGAGACCCAGCCAGTAATAGATGCTTGGAGATAAATATGCTGGAAGACGATGTTCTGAAAACCAACGCAGTATGTGTGTTTCATCGTAATTGAGAGTGTGGGAGGCATAAAATTAACTGCCAGTTTCGCGTCGGGTTTGTAAACTAGACTGACAAAAAGGCGACCATCCGGTGTCCGAGGCACCAATAGACCCTTGTAGATAGTTACGGTGGACATCGATGTATAGAATCGCGACGGTATTTGTGTGTTCCATCGACAATAGCAGGATCTGACGGTAAGAATAAACTGTGAGTTATGAGAGGGAGAAGAGAAACTTGACTGCCAAGGAGTACGTCCATCTGGTATGACGCAGCGTTAGACCCTCGGAGATAAGTCGGCTACTGACCAATGTATTGAATCGCGACGCAATTTCTGTGTTGCATCGTCATTAGGATGGTGGGAATGTCGCAATTAACTGTCAAATTTGCATCGGATTTCTGAAACTTTACTCGCAGGAGAACGTTCATGTGGTGACCCAGGCAGTAATAGATACTTGGAGATAAATCTGATGGAAGACGATGTTCTGAAAACCATCGCAGTATGTGTGTTCCATCGTCATTGAGAGGATGAGAGAACATAAATTAACTGTCAGTTTTGCGTCGGTTTTGAAAACTAGATGACAAAACGCGACCATCAGGTGACCGAGGCACCAATAGACCCTTGTAGATAGTTACGCTAGACATCGATGTATTGAATAGCGACGCTATTTGTGTGTTCAATGGTCGATACCAGGATCTGACGGTAAGAATTAACTGTGAGTTTTGAGTCGGAGACAAGAAACTTGACAGCCAAATTGCACATCCATCTGGTATGAGGCAGCGTTAGACCCTCGGAGATAAGTCGGGTAGTGACCAATGTATTGAATCGCGGCGCAATTTCTGTATTGCATCGTCATTAGGGTGGTGGGAATGTCGCAATTAATTGTCAAATTTGCGTCGGATTTGAAAACTAGACTGACAAAGCGCGAACATCCGGTGACCGAGGCACCAATAGACCCTTGTAGATAGTTACGCTGGACATCGATGTATAGAATCGCGACGGTATTTGTGTGTTCCATCGTCAATACCAGGATCTGACGGTAAAAATTAACTGTGAGTTATGAGAGGGAGAAAACAAACTTGACTGCCAAAGAGTACGTCCATCTGGTATGAGGCAGCGATAGACCCTCGGAGATAAGTCGGCTAGTGACCAATGTATTGAATCGCGACGCAATTTCTGTGTTGCATCGTCATTAGGATGGTGGGAATGTCGCAATTAACTGTCAAATTTGCATCGGATTTCTGAAACTTTACTCGCAGGAGAACGTTCATGTGGTGACCCAGGCAGTAATAGATACTTGGAGATAAATCTGATGGAAGACGATGTTCTGAAAACCATCGCAGAATGTGTGTTCCATCGTAATTGAGAGTATGGGAGGAATAAAATTAACTGTCAGTTTTGCGTCGGATTTGAAAACTAGACTGACAAAGCGCTGCTATCCGGAGACCGAGGCACAAATAGACCCTTCTACATAGTTACGCTGGACATCGATGTATAGAATCGCGACGCTATTTGTGTGTTCCATCGTCAATACCAGGATCTGACGGTAAGTATTAACTGTGAGTTATGAGAGGGAGAAGAGAATCTTTACTTCTAAATTGTACATCCATTTGGTATGAGGCAGCGTTAGACCCTCGGAGATAAGTCGGCTAGTGACCAATGAATTGAATCGCGACCCAATTTCTGTGTTGCATCGTCAATAGGGTGGTGGGATTGTGTCAATTAACTTTCAAATTTGCGTCGGATTTGAAAACTAGACTGACAAAGCGCGAACATCCGGTGACCGAGGCACCAATAGACCCTTGTAGATAGTTACGCTAGACATCGATGTATTGAATCGCGACGCTATTTGTGTGTTCCATCGTCGATACCAGGAACTGACGGTAAGAATTAGCTGTGAGTTTTGAGTCGAAGACAAGAAACTTGACAGCCAATTTGTACATCCATCTGGTATGAGGCAGCGTTAGACCGTCGGAGATAAGTCGGCTAGTGACCAATGTATTGAATCGCGACGCAATTTCTGTGTTGCATCGTCATTAGGATGGTGGGAATGTCGCAATTAACTGTCAAATTTGCGTCGGATTCCCGAAACTTTACACGCAGGAGAACGATCATGTGGTGACCCAGGCATGCTTGGAGATAAATCTGCTGGAAGACGATGTTCTGAAAACCTTCGCAGTATGAGTGTTCCATCGTAATTTACAGTATGGGAGGTATAAAATTAACTGCCAGTTTTGCGTCGGATTAGTAAACTAGACTGACAAAACGCGACCATCCGGGGACCGAGGCACCAATAGACCCTTGTAGATAGTTACGCTAGACATTGATATATTGAATCGCGACGCTATTTGTGTGTTCCATCGTCGATACCGGGATCTGACGGTATGATTTAACTGTGAGTTTTGAGTCGGAGACAAGAAACTTGACAGCCAAATTGTGCATCCATCTGGTATGAGGCAGCGTTAGACCCTCGGAGATAAGTCGGCTAGTGACCAATGTATTGAATCGCGACGCAATTTCTGTGTTGCATTATCATTAGGATGGTGGGAATGTCGCAATTAACTGTCAAATTTGCGTCGGATTCCCGAAACTTTACTCGCAGGAGAACGATAATGTGGTGACCCAGGCATGCTTGGAGATAAATCTGCTGGAAGACGATGTTCTGAAAACCATCGCAGTATGTGTGTTCCATCGTAATTTAGAGTATAGGAGGAATAAAATTAACTGCCAGTTTTGCGTCGGATTTGTAAACTAGACTGACAAAACGCGACCATCCGGTGACCGAGGGACCAATAGACCCTTGCAGATAGTTACGCTGGACATCGATGTATAGAATCGCGACGGTATTTGTGTGTTCCATCGTCAATACAAGGATCTGACGGTAAGAATTAACTGTGAGTTATGAGAGGAAGAAACAAACTTGACTGCCAAACAGTACGTCCATCTGGTATGAGGCAGCGATAGACCCTCGGAGATAAGTCGGCTAGTGACCAATGTATTGAATCGCGACGCAATTTCTGTGTTGCATCGTCATTAGGATGGTGGGAATGTCGCAATTAACTGTCAAATTTGCGTCGGATTCCCGGAACTTTACTCGTAGGACAACGATCATTTGGTGACCGAGGCAGTAATAGATGCTTGGAGATAAATCTGCTGGAAGACGATGTTCTGAAAACCATCGCAGTATATGTGTTCCATCGTCATTGAGAGGATGAGAGAACATAAAATAACTGTCAGTTTTGCGTCGGATTTGAAAACTAGATGACAAAACGCGACCATCCGGTGACCAAGGCACCAATAGAACCTTGTAGATAGTTACGCTGGACATCGATCTATTGAATCGCGACGCTATTTGTGTGTTCCATCGTCAATACCAGGATCTGACGGTAAGAATTAACTATGAGTTTTAGGAGGGGAAAAACAATCATGGCTGCAAAAGAGTACGTCCATCTGGTATGAGGCAGCGATAGACCCTCGGAGATAAGTCGGCTAGTGATCAATGTATTGAATCGCGACGCAATTTCTGTGTTGCATCGTCATTAGGGTAGTGGGAATGTCGCAATTAACTGTCAAATTTGCGTCGGATCTGAAAACTAGACTGACAAAGCGCGAACTTCCGGTGACCGAGGCACCAATAGACCCTTGTAAATAGTTACGCTAGACATCGATGTATTGAATCGCGTAGCTATTTGTGTGTTCCATCGTCAATACCAGGATATGACGGTAAGTATTAACTGTGAGTTATGAGAGGGAGACGAGAAACTTGACTGCCAAATTGTACATCCATCTGGTATGAGGCAGCGTTACACCCTCGGAGATAAATCGGCTAGTGACCAATGTATTGAATCGCGACGCAATTTCTGTGTTGCATCGTCATTAGGGTAGTGGGAATGTCGCAATTAACTGTCAAATTTGCGTCGGATTCCCGAACCTTTACTCGTAGGACAACGATCATGTGGTGACCCAGGCAGTAATAGATTCTTGGAGATAAATCTGCTGGAAACGATGTTCTGAAAACCATCGCAGTATGTGTGTTCTATCGTCATTGAGTGGATGAGAGAACATAAATTAACTGTCAGTTTTGCGTCGGATTTGAAAACTAGATGACAAAACGCGACCATCCGATGACCGAGGCACCAATAGACCCTTGTAGATAGTTACGCTGGACATCGATCTGTTGAATCGCGACGCTATTTGTGTGTTCCATCGTCAATACCAGGATCTGACGGTAAGAATTAACTGTGGGTTATGGGAGAGAGAAAACAAACATGACTGCCAAAGAGTACGTCCATCTCGTATGAGGCAGCGATAAACCCTCGGAGATAATCGGCTAGTGACCAATGTATTGAATCGCGACGCAATTTCTGTGTTGCATCGTCATTAGGGTAGTGGGAATGTCGCAATTAACTGACAAATTTGCGTCGGATTTGAAAACTAGACTGACAAAGCGCGAACATCCGGTGACCGAGGCACCTATAGACCCTTGTAAATAGTTACGCTAGACATCGATGTATTGAATCGCGACGCTATTTGTGTGTTCCATGGTCGATACCAGGATCTGACGGTAAGAATTAGATGTGAGTTTTGAGTCGGAGACAAGAAACTTGACAGCCAAATTGTACATCCATCTGGTATGAGGCAGCGTTAGTCCCTCGGAGATAAGTCGGCTAGTGACCGATGTATTTATTCGGGACGCAATTTCTGTGTTGCATCGTCATTAGGATGGTGGGAATATCGCAATTAACTGTCAAATTTGGGTCGGATTCCCGAAACTTTACTCGTAGGACAACGATCGTGTGGTGACTCAGGCAGTAATAGATGCTTGAAGATAAATCTGCTGGAAGACGATGTTCTGAAAACCATCGCAGTATGTGTGTTCCATCGTAATTTAGAGTATGGGAGGAATAAAATTAACTGCCAGTTTTGCGTCGGATTTGTAAACTAGAGTGACAAAACGCGACCATCCGGTGACCGAGCCACCAATAGACCCATGTAGATAGTTACGCTGGACATCGATGTATAGAATCGCGACGGTATTTGTGTGTTCCATCGTCAATACCAGGATCTGACGGTAAGAATTAGCTGTGAGTTTTGAGTCGGAGACAAGAAACTTGACAGCCAAATTGTACATCCATCCTGTATGAGGCAGCGTTAGACCCTCGGAGATAAGTCAGCTAGTGACTAATGTATTGAATCGCGACGCAATTTCTGTGTTGCATCGGCATTATTATGGTGGGAATATCGCAATTAACTGTCAAATTTGCGTCGGATTACCGAAACTTTACTCGTAGGACAACGATCATGTGGTGACCCAGGCAGTAATAGATGCTTGGAGATAAATCTGCTGGAAGACGATGTTCTGAAAACCATCGCAGTATGTGTGTTCCATCGTAATTTAGAGTATGGGAGGAATAAAATTAACTGTCAGTTTTGCGTCGGATTTGAAAACTAGACTGACAAAGCGAACCCATCCGGTGACCGAGGCACAAATAGACACTTCTAGATATTTACGCTGGACATCGATGTATAGAATCGCGACGCTATTTGTGTGTTCCATCGTCAATACCAGGATCTGACGGTAAGTATAAACTGTGAGTTGTGAGAGGGAGAAGAGAAACTTGACTGCCAAATTGTACATCCATCTGGTATGAGGCAGCGTTACACCCTCGGAGATAAGTCGGCTAGTGACCATTGTAATGAATCGCGACTCGATATCTGTGCTGCATCGGCATGAGGATGGTGGGAATATCGCAATTAACTGTGAAATTTGCGTCGGATTCCCGAAACTTTGCTCGTAGGACAACGATCATGTGGTTACCCAGGCAGTAATAGATGCTTGAAGATAAATCTTCTGGAAGACGATGTTCTGAAAACCATCGGAGTATGTGTGTTCCATCGTAATTTAGAGTATGGGAGGAATAAAATTAACTGCCAGTTTTGCGTCGGATTTGTAAACTAGAGTGACAAAACGCGACCATCCGGTGACCGAGCCACCAATAGACCCTTGTAGATAGTTACGCTGGACATCGATGTATAGAATCGCGACGGTATTTGTGTGTTCCATCGTCAATACCAGGTTCTGACGGTAAGAATTAGCTGTGAGTTTTGAGTCGGAGACAAGAAACTTGACAGCCAAATTGTACATCCATCTGGTATGAGGCAGCGTTAGACCCTCGGAGATAAGTCGGCTAGTGACTAATGTATTGAATCGCGACCCAATTTCTGTGTTGCATCGGCATTATTATGGTGAGAATATCGCAATTAACTGTCAAATTTGCGTCGGATTACCGAAAGTTTAATCGTAGGACGACGATCATGTGGTGATCCAGGCAGTAATAGATGCTTGGAGATAAATCTGCTGGAAGACGATGTTCTGAAAACCATCGCAGTATGTGTGTTCCATTGTAATTTAGAGTATGGGAGGAATAAAATTAACTGTCAGTTATGCGTCGGATTTGAAAACTAGACTGACAAAGCGAACCCATCCGGTGACCGAGGCACAAATAGACACTTCTAGATAGTTACGCTGGACATCGATGTATAGAATCGCGACGCTATTTGTGTGTTCCATCGTCAATACCAGGATCTGACGGTAAGTATAAACTGTGAGTTGTTCGAGGGAGAAGAGAAACTTGACTGCCAAATTGTACATCCATCTGGTATGAGGCAGCGTTACACCCTCGGAGATAAGTCAGCTAGTGACCAATGTAATGAATCGCGACTCGATATCTGTGTTGCATCGGCATTAGGATGGTGGGAATATCGCAATTAACTCTCAAATTTGCGTCGGATTCCCGAAACTTTACTCGTAAGACAACGATCATGTGGTGACCCAGGCAGTAATAGATGCTTGAAGATAAATCTTCTGGAAGACGATGTTCTGAAAACCATCGCAATATGTGTGTTCCATCGTAATTTAGAGTATGGGAGGAATAAAATTAACTGCCAGTTTTGCGTCGCATTTGTAGACTAGAGTGACAAAACGCGACCATTCGGTGACCGAGCCACCAATAGACCCTTGTAGATAGTTACGCTGGACATCGATGTATAGAATCGCGACGGTATTTGTGTGTTCCATCGTCAATACCAGGATCTGACGGTAAGAATTAGCTGTGAGTTTTGAGTCGGAGACAAGAAACTTGACAGCCAAATGGTACATCCATCTGGTATGAGGCAGCGTTAGACCCTCCGAGATAAGTCGGCTAGTGACTAATGTATTGAGTCGCGACGCAAATTCTGTGTTGCATCGACATTAGGATGGTGGGAATGTCGGAATTAACTGTCAAATTTGCGTCGGATTCCCGAAACTTTACTCGCAGGAGAACGATCATGTGGTGACTCAGGCATGCTTGGAGATAAATCTGCTGGAAGACGATGTTCTGAAAACCATCGCAGTATGTGTGTTCCATCGTAATTGAGAGTATGGGAGGAATAAAATTAATTGCCAGTTTTGCGTCGGATTTGTAAACTAGACTGACAAAGCGCGACCATCCGGTGACCGAGGCACCAATAGACCCTTGTAGACAGTTACGCTGGACATCGATGTATAGAATCGCGAGGGTATTTGTGTGTTCCATCGTCAATACCAGGATCTGACGGTAAGAATTAACTGTGGGTTATGGGAGAGAGAAAACAAACATGACTGCCAAAGAGTACGTCCATCTCGTATGAGGCAGCGATAATCACTCGGAGATAATCGGCTAGTGACCAATGTATTGAATCGCGACGCAATTTCTGTGTTGCATCGTCATTAGGGTAGTGGGAATGTCGCAATTAACTGTCAAATTTGCGTCGGATTTGAAAACGAGACTGAGAAAGCGCGAACATCCGGTGACCGAGGCACCAATAGACCCTTGTAAATAGTTACGCTAGACATCGATGTATTGAATCGCGACGCTATTTGTGTGTACCATGGTCGATACCAGAATCATACGGTAAGAATTAGATGTGAGTTTTGAGTCGGAGACAAGAAACTTGACAGCCAAATTGTACATCCATCTGGTATGAGGCAGCGTTAGTCCCTCGGAGATAAGTCGGCTAGTGACCGATGTATTGATTCGGGACGCAATTTCTGTGTTGCATCGTCATTAGGATGGTGGGAATATCGCAATTAACTGTCAAATTTGGGTCGGATTCCCGAAACTTTACTCGTAGGACAACGATCGTGTGGTGACTCAGGCAGTAATAGATGCTTGAAGATAAATCTGCTGGAAGACGATGTTCTGAAAACCATCGCAGTATGTGTGTTCCATCGTAATTTAGAGTATGGGAGGAATAAAATTAACTGCCATTTTTGCGTCGGATTTGTAAACTAGAGTGACAAAACGCGACCATCCGGTGACCGAGCCACCAATAGACCCATGTAGATAGTTACGCTGGACATCGATGTATAGAATCGCGACGGTATTTGTGTGTTCCATCGTCAATACCAGGATCTGACGATAAGAATTAGCTGTGAGTTTTGAGTCGGAGACAAGAAACTTGACAGCCAAATTGTACATCCATCCTGTATGAGGCAGCGTTAGACCCTCGGAGATAAGTCAGCTAGTGACTAATGTATTGAATCGCGACGCAATTTCTGTGTTGCATCGGCATTATTATGGTGGGAATATCGCAATTAACTGTCAAATTTGCGTCGGATTACCGAAACCTTACTCGTAGGACAACGATCATGTGGTGACCCAGGCAGTAATAGATGCTTGGAGATAAATCTGCTGGAAGAAGATGTTCTGAAAACCATCGCAGTATGTGTGTTCCATCGTAATTTAGAGTATGGGAGGAATAAAATTAACTGTCAGTTTTGCGTCGGATTTGAAAACTAGACTGACAAAGCGAACCCATCCGGTGACCGAGGCACAAATAGACACTTCTAGATATTTACGCTGGACATCGATGTATAGAATCGCGACGCTATTTGTGTGTTCCATCGTCAATACCAGGATCTGACGGTAAGTATAAACTGTGAGTTGTGAGAGGGAGAAGAGAAACTTGACTGCCAAATTGTACATCCATCTGGTATGAGGCAGCGTTACACCCTCGGAGATAAGTCGGCTAGTGACCAATGAAATGAATCGCGACTCGATATCTGTGCTGCATCGGCATGAGGATGGTGGGAATATCGCAATTAACTGTCAAATTTGCGTCGGATTCCCGAAACTTTACTCGCAGGACAACGATCATGTGGTGACCCAGGCAGTAATAGATGCTTGAAGATAAATCTTCTGGAAGACGATGTTCTGAAAACCATCGCAGTATGTGTGTTCCATCGTAATTTGGAGTATGGGAGGAATAAAATTAACTGCCAGTTTTGCGTCGGATTTGTAAACTAGAGTGACAAAACGCGACCATCCGGTGACCGAGCCACCAATAGACCCTTGTAGATAGTTACGCTGGACATCGATGTATAGAATCGCGATGGTATTTGTGTGTTCCATCGTCAATACCAGGATCTGACGGTAAGAATTAGCTGAGAGTTTTGAGTCGGAGACAAGAAACTTGACAGCGAATTGTACATCCATCTGGTATGAGGCAGCGTTAGACCCTCGGAGATAAGTCGGCTAGTGACTAATGTATAGAATCGCGACGCACTTTCTGTGTTGCATCGGCATTATTATGGTGAGAATATCGCAATTAACTGTCAAATTTGCGTCGGATTACCGAAAGTTTACTCGTAGGACAACGATCATGTGGTGACCCAGGCAGTAATAGATGCTTGGATATAAATCTACTGGAAGACGATGTTCTGAAAACCATCGCAGTATGTGTGTTCCATCGTAATTTAGAGTATGGGAGGAATAAAATTAACTGTCAGTTATGCGTCGGATTTGAAAACTAGACTGACAAAGCGAACCCATCCGGTGACCGAGGCACAAATAGACACTTTTAGATAGATACGCTGGACATCGATGTATAGAATCGCGACGCTATTTGTGTGTTCCATCGTCAATACCAGGATCTGACGGTAAGTATAAACTGTGAGTTGTTCGAGGGAGAAGAGAAACTTGACTGCCAAATTGTACATCCATCTGGTATGAGGCAGCGTTACACCCTCGGAGATAAGTCAGCTAGTGACCAATGTAATGAATCGCGACTCGATATCTGTGTTGCATCGGCATTAGGATGGTGGGAATATCGCAATTAACTCTCAAATTTGCGTCGGATTCCCGAAACTTTACTCGTAGGACAACGATCATGTGGTGACCCAGGCAGAAATAGATGCTTGAAGATAAATCTTCTGGAAGACGATGTTCTGAAAACCATCGCAATATGTGTGTTCCATCGTAATTTAGAGTATGGGAGGAATAAAATTAACTGAAAGTTTTGCGTCGGATTTGTAGACTAGAGTGACAAAACGCGACCATCCGGTGACCGAGCCACCAATAGACCCTTGTAGATAGTTACGCTGGACATCGATGTATAGAATCGCGACGGTATTTGTGTGTTCCATCGTCAATACCAGGGTCTGACGGTAAGAATTAGCTGTGAGTTTTGAGTCGGAGACAAGAAACTTGACAGCCAAATTGTACATCCATCTGGTATGAGGCAGCGTTAGACCCCCCGAGATAAGTCGGCTAGTGACTAACGTATTGAATCGCGACGCAATTTCTGTGTTGCATCGACATTAGGATGGTGGGAATGTCGGAATTAACTGTCAAATTTGCGTCGGATTCCTGAAACTTTACTCGCAGGAGAACGATCATGTGGTGACTCAGGCATGCTTGGAGATAAATCTGCTGGAAGGCGATGTTCAGAAAACCATCGCAGTATGTGTGTTCCATCGTCATTGAGAGGATGTGAGAACATAAATTCACTGTCAGTTATGCGTCGGATTTGAAACTTAGATGACAAAACGCGACCATCCGGTGACCGAGGCACCAATAGACCCTTGTAGATAGTTACACTGGACATCGATCTATAGAATCGCGACGCTATTTGTGTGTTCCATCATCAATACCAGGATCTGACGGTAAGAATTAACTGTGAGTTATGAGAGAGAGAAAACAAACATGACTGCCAAAGAGTACGTCCATCTGGTATGAGGCAGCGATAGACCCTCGGAGATAAGTCGGCTAGTGACCAATGTATTGAATCGAGACGCAATTTCTGTGTTGCATCGTCATTAGGGTAGTGGGAATGTCGCAATTAACTGTCAAATTTGCGTCGGATTTGAAAACTAGACTGACAAAGCGCGAACATCCGGTGACCGAGGCACCAATAGACCCTTGTAAATAGTTACGCTAGATATCGATGTATTGAATCGCGACGCTATTTGTGTTTTCCATGGTCGATACCAGGATCTGACGGTAAGAATTAGCTGTGAGTTTTGAGTCGGAGACAAGAAGCTTGACAGCCAAATTGTACATCCATTTGGTATGGGGCAGCGTTAGTCCCTCGGAGATAAGTCGGCTAGTGACCAATGTATTGATTCGCGAATCAATTTCTGTGTTGCATCGTCATTAGGATGGAGGGAATGTCGCAATTAAATGTCAAATTTGCGTCGGATTCCCGAAACTTTACTCTCAGGAGAACGGTCATGTGGTGACCCAGACATGCTTGGAGATAAATCTGATGGAAGACGATGTTCTGAAAACCATCACAGAATATGTGTTCCATCATAATTGAGAGTATGGGGGGAATAAAATTAATTGTCAGTTTTGCGTCGGATTTGAAAACTAGACTGACAAAGCGAACCCATCCGGTGACCGAGGGACAAATAGACCCTTCTAGATTGTTACGCTGGACATCGATGTATAAAATCGCGACGCAATTTGTGTGTTCCATCGTCAATACCAGGATCTGACGGTAAGTATTAACTGTGAGTTATGAGAGGGAGAAGAGAAACTTGACTGCCAAATTGTACATCCATCTGGTATGAGGCAGCGATACACCATCGGAGATATATCGGCTAGTGACCAATGTATTGAATCGCGACGCGATATCTGTGTTGCATCGGCATTAGGATGGTGGGAATATCGCAATTAACTGTCAAATTTGCGTCGGATTCCCGAAACTTTAGTCGTAGGACAACGATCATGTGGTGACCCAGGCAGTAAAAGATGCTTGGAGATAAATCTGCTGCAAGGCTATGTTCTGAAAACCATCGCAGTATGTGTGTTCCATCGTCATTGAGAGGATGAGAGAACATAAATTAAATGTCAGTATTGCGTCGGATTTGAAAACTAGACTGACAAAGCGCGAACATCCGGTGACCGAGGCACCAATAGACCCTTGTAAATAGTTACGCTAGACATCGATGTATTGAATCGCGACGCTATTTGTGTGTTCCATGGTCGATACCAGGATCTGACGGTAAGAATTAGCTGTGAGTTTTGAGTCGGAGACAAGAAGCTTGACAGCCAAATTGTACATCCATTTGGTATGGGGCAGCGTTAGTCCCTCGGAGATAAGTCGGCTAGTGACCAATGTATTGATTCGCGACGCAATTTCTGTGTTGCATCGTCATTAGGATGGTGGGAATGTCGCAATTAAATGTCAAATTTGCGTCGGATTCCCGAAACTTTACGCGCAGGAGAACGGTCATGTGGTGACCCAGGCATGCTTGGAGATAAATCTGATGGAAGACGATTTTCTGAAAACCATCGCAGAATATGTGTTCCATCGTAATCGAGAGTATGGGAGGAATAAAATTAACTGTCAGTTTTGCGTCGGATTTGAAAACTAGACTGACAAAGTGAACCCATCCGGTGACCGAGGCACAAATAGACCCTTCTAGATAGTTACGCTGGACATCGATGTATAGAATCGCGACGCTATTTGTGTAATCCATCGTCAATACCAGGATCTGACGGTAAGTATAAACTGTGAGTTATGAGAGGGAGAAGAGAAACTTGACTGCCAAATTGTACATCCATCTGGTATGAGGCAGCGATACACCATCGGAGATATATCGGCTAGTGACCAATGTATTGAATATCGACGCGATATCTGTGTTGCATCGGCATTGGGATGGTGGGAATATCGCAATTAACTGTCAAATTTGCGTCGGATTCCCGAAACTGTACTCGTAGGAGAACGTTCATGTGGTGACCCAGGCAGTAATAGATGCTGGTAGACGATGTTCTGAAAAGCATAGCAGTATGTGTATTCATTTGTCATTGAGGGGGTGAGAGAAAATAAAATTAACTGACAGTTTTGCGTCGGATTTGAAAACTAGATGACAAAACGCGACCATCCGGTGACCGAGGCACAAATAGACACTTGTAGATAGTTACGCTGGACATCGATCTATTGAATCGCGACGCTATTTGTGTGTTCCATCGTCAATACCAGGATCTGACGGTAATAATTAACTGTGAGTTATGAGAGGGAGAAAACAAATTTGACTGCCAAACAATACGTCCATCTGGTATGAGGCAGCGATAGACCCTCGGAGATAAGTCGGCTAGTGACCAATGTATTGAATCGCGACGCAATTTCTGTGTTGCAACGTCGTTAGGATGGTGGGAATGTCACAATTAACTGTCAAATGTGCGTCGGATTTGAAAACTAGACTGACAAAGAGCGAACATCCGGTGACCGAGGCACCAATAGACCCTTGTAGATAGTTACGCTAGACATCGATGTATTGAATCGCGAAGCTATTTGTGTGTTCCATCGTCGATACCAGGATCTGACGGTAAGAATTAGATGTGAGTTCTGAGTCGGAGACAAGAAACTTGACAGCCAAATCGTACATCCATCTGGTATGAGGCAGCGTTAGACCCTCGGAGATAAGTCGGCTAGTGACCAATGTATTGAATCGCGACGCAATTTCTGTGTTGCATCGTCATTAGGAAGGTGGGAATGTCGCAATTAACTGTCAAATTTGCGTCGGATTCCCGAAACTTTATTCGTAGGACAACGACCATGTGGTGACCCAGGCAGTAATAGATGCTTGCAGATAAATCTGCTGGAAGACGATGTTCTGAAAACCATCGCAGTATGTGTGTTCCATCGTCATTGAGAGGAAGAGAGAAAATATAATTAACTGTCAGTTTTGCATCGGATTTGAAAACTAGATGACAAAACGCGACCATCCAGTGACCGAGGCACCAATAGACCCTTGTAGATAGTTACGCTGGACATCGATCCATTGAATCGCTACGCTATTTGTGTGTTCCATCGTCAATACCAGGATCTGAGGGTAAGAATTAACTGTGAGTTATGAGAGGGAGAAAACAAACTTGACTGCCAAAGAGTACGTCCATCTGGTATGAGGCAGCGATAGACCCTCGGAGATAAGTCGGCTAGTGACCAATGTATTGAATCGCGACGCAATTTCTGTGTTGCATCGTCATTAGTGTAGTGGGAATGTCGCAATTAACTGTCAAATGCGCGTCGGATTTGAAAACTAGACTGACAAAGAGCGAACATCCGGTGACCGAGGCACCAACAGACCCTTGTAGATAGTTACGCTAGACATCGATGTATTGAATCGCGATGCCATTTGTGTGTTCCATCGTCGATACCAGGATCTGACGGCAAGAATAAGCTGTGAGTTCTGAGTCGGAGACAAGAAACTAAACAGCCAAATTGTACATCCATCTGGTATGAGGGTTAGACCCTCGGAGATAAGTCGGCTAGTGACCAATGTATTGAATCGCGACGCAATTTCTGTGTTGCATCGTCATTAGGATGGTGGGAATGTCACAATTAACTGTCAAATTTGAGTCGGATTCCCGAAACTTTACTCGTAGGACAACGATCATGTGGTGACCGAGGCATTAATATATGCTTGGAGACAAATCTGCTCGAAGACGGTTTTCGGAAAACCATCGCAGTATGTGTGTTCCATCGTCATTGAGAGGATGGGAGAACACAAATTAACTGTCAGTTTTGCGTCGGATTTGAAAACTAGATGACAAAACGCGACCATCCGGTGACCGAGGCACCAATAGACCCTTGTAGATGGTTACGCTGGACATCGATGTATAGAATCGCGACGGTATTTGTGTGTTCCATCGTCAATACCAGGATCTGACGGTAAGAATTAACTGTGAGTTATGAGAGGGAGAAATCAAACTTGACTGCCAAACAGTACATCCATCTGGTATGAGGCAGCGATTGACCCTCGGAGATAAGTAAGCTACAGACCAATGTATTTAATTGCGACGCAATTTCTGTGTTGCATCGTCATTGCGATGGTGGGAATGTCGCAATTAACTGTCAAATTTGCGTCGGATTCCTGAAACTTTACTCGCAGGAGAACGTTCATGTGGTGACCCAGGCAGTAATAGATACTTGGAGATAAATCTGATGGAAGACGATGTTCTGAAAACCATCGTAGAATGTGTGTTCCACCGTAATTGAGAGTATGGGAGGAATAAAATTAACAGTCAGTTTTGCGTCGGATTTGAAAACTAGACTGACAAAGCGCGAACATCCGGTGACCGAGGCACAAATGGACCCTTCTAGATAGTTACGCTGGACATCGATGTATAAATTCGCGACGCTATTTGTGTGTTCCATCGTCAATACCAGGATCTGACGGTAAGAATTAGCTGTGAGTTTTCAGTCGGAGACAAGAAACTTGACAGCCAAATTGTACATCCATCTGGTATGAGGCAGCGTTAGACCCTCGGAGATAAGTCGGCTAGTGACCAATGTATTGAATCGCGACGCAATATCTGTGTTGCATCGTCATTAGGATGGTGGGAATGTTGCAATTAACTGTCAAATTTGTGTCGGATTCCCGAAAATTTACTCGTAGGACAACGATCATGTGCTGACCCAGGCAGTAATAGATGCTAGGAGATAAATCTACTGGTAGACGATGTTCTGAAAACCATCGCAGTATGTGTGTTCTATCGTCATTGAGAGGATGAGAGAAAATAAAATTAACAGGCAGTTTTGCGTCGGATTTGAAAACTAGATGACAAAACGCGACCATCCGGTGACCGAGGCAGCAATAGACCCTTGTAGATAGTTACGCTGGACATCGATCTATTGAATCGCGACGCTATTTGTGTGTTTCATCGTCAATACCAGGATCTGACAGTAAGAATTAACTGTGAGTTATGAGAGGGAGAAAACAAACTTGACTGCCAAGGAATACTCCATCTAGTATGAGGCAGCGATAGACCCTCGGAGATAAGTCGGCTAGTGACCAATGTATTGAATCGCGACGTAATTTCTGTGTTGCATCATCATTTGGATGGTGGGAATGTCGCAATTAACTGTCAAATTTGCGTCGGATTCCCGAAACTTTACTCTCAGGAGAACGTTCATGTGGTGACCCAGGCAGTAATAGATACTTGGAGATAAATCTGATGGAAGACGATGTTCTGAAAACCATCGCAGAATGTGTGTTCCATCGTAATTGAGAGTATGGGAGGAATAAAATTAACTGTCAGTTTTGCGTCGGATTTGAAAACTAGACTGACAAAGCGCGAACATCCTGTGACCGAGGCACAAATAGACCCTTCTAGATAGTTACGCTGGACATCGAAGAATAGAATCGCGACGCTATTTGTGTGTTCCATCGTCAATACCAGGATCTGACGGTATGAATTAGCTGTGAGTTTAGAGTCAGAGAAGAAACTTGACAGCCAAATTGTACATCCATCTGGTATGAGGCAGCGATAGACCCTCGGAGATAAGTCGGCTAGTGACCAATGTATTGAATCGCGACGCAATTTCTGTGTTGCATCGTCATTAGGGTGATGGGAATGTCGCAATTAACTGTCAAATTTGCGTCGGATATGAAAACTAGACTGACAAACCGCGAACATCCGGTGACCGAGGCACCAATAGACCCTTGTAAATAGTTATGCTAGACATTGATGTATTGAATCGCGACGCTATTTGTGTGTTCCATGGTCGATACCAGGATCTGCCGGTAAGAATTAACTGTGAGTTTAGAGTCGGAGACAGGAAACTTGACAGCCAAATTGTACATCCGTCTGGTATGAGGTAGCGTTAGACCCTCGGAGATAAGTCGGCTAGTGACCAATGTATTGAATCGCGACACAATTTCTGTGTTGCAACGTCGTTAGGATGGTAGGAATGTCGCAATTAACTGTCAAATGTGCGTCGGATTTGAAAACTAAACTGACAAAGAGCGAACATCCGGTGACCGAGGCACCAATAGACCCTTGTAGATAGTTACGCTAGACATCGATGTATTGAATCGCGAAGCTATTTGTGTGTTCCATCGTCGATACCAGGATCTGACGGTAAGAATTAGATGTGAGTTCTGAGTCGGAGACAAGAAAATTGACAGCCAAATCGTACATCCATCTGGTATGAGGCAGCGTTAGACCCTCGGAGATAAGTCGGCTAGTGACCAATGTATTGAATCGCGACGCAATTTCTGTGTTGCATCGTCATTAGGAAGGTGGGAATGTCGCAATTAACTGTCAAATTTGCGTCGGATTCCCGAAACTTTATTCGTAGGACAATGACCATGTGGTGACCCAGGCAGTAATAGATGCTTGCAGATAAATCTGCTGGAAGACGATGTTCTGAAAACCAACGCAGTATGTGTGTTCCATCGTCATTGAGAGGAAGAGAGAAAATATAATTAACTGTCAGTTTTGCGTCGGATTTGAAAACTAGATGACAAAACGCGACCATCCAGTGACCGAGGCACAACAATTACGCTGGACATCGATCTATTGAATCGCGACGCTATTTGTGTGTTCCATCGTCAATACCAGGATCTGACGGTAAGAAATAGCTGTGAGTTTTCAGTCGGAGACAAGAAACTTGACAGCCAAATTGTACATCCATCTGATATGAGGCAGCGTTAGACCCTCGGAGATAAGCCGGCTAGTGACCAATGTATTGAATCGCGACGCAATTTCTGTGTTGCATCGTCATTAGGATGGTGGGAATGTCGCAATTAACTGTCGAATTTGCGTCGGATTCCCGAAACTTTACTCTTAGGACAACGAACATGTGGTGACTCAGGCAGTAATAGATGCTTGGAGATAAATCTGCTGGACGACGATGTTCTTAAAACCATGGCAGTATGTGTGTTCCATCGTCATTGAGAGGATGAGAGAACATAAATTAACTGTCAGTTTTGCGTCGGATTTGAAAACTTCATGACAAAACGCGACCATCCGGTGACCGAGGCAAGAATAGGCCCTAGTAGATAGTTACGCTGGACATCGATCTATTGAATCGCGACGCTATTTGTGTGTTCCATCGTCAATACCAGGATCTGACGGTAAGAATTAACTGTGAGTTATGAGAGGGAGAAAACAAAATCGACTGCCAAACAGTACGTAGATCTGGTATGAGGCAGCGATAGACTCTCGGAGATAAGTCGGCTAGTGACCAATGTATTGAATAGCGACGCAATTTCTGTGTTGCATCGTCATTAGTCTGGTGGGAATGTCGCAATTAACTGTCAAATATGCGTCGGATTTGAACAATACACTGACAAAGCGCGAACATCCGGTGACCGAGGCACCAATAGACATTTGTAAATAGTTACGCTAGACATCGATGTATTGAATCGCGACGCTATTTGTGTGTTCCATGGTCGTTACCAGGATCTGACGGTAAGAATTAACTGTGAGTTATGAGAGGAGAAAACAAACTTGACAGCCAAATTGTACATCCATCTGGTATGAGGCAGCGTTAGACCCTCGGAGATAAGTCGGCTAGTGACCAATGTATTGAATAGCGACGCAATTTCTGTGTTGCATCGCCATTACTCTGGTAGGAATGTTGCAATTAACTGTCAAATATGCGTCGGATTTGAACACTACACTGACAAAGCGCGAACTTCCGGTGACCGAGGCACCAATAGACATTTGTAAATAGTTACGCTAGACATCGATGTATTGAATCGCGACGCTATTTGTGTGTTCCATGGTCGATACCAGGATCTACCGGTAAGAATTAACTGTGAGTTTTGAGTCGGAGACAGAAAACTTGACAGCCAAATTGTACATCCATCTGGTATGAGGCAGCGTTAGAGCCTCGGAGATAAGTCGGCTAGTGACCAATGTATTGAATCGCGACGCAATTTCTGTGTTGCATCGTCATTAGGATGGTGGCAATGTCGCAATTAACTGTCAAATTTGCGTCGGATTCCCGAAACTTTACTCGTAGGACAACGATCATGTGGTGACCATGGCAGTAATAGATGCTTGGAGATAAATCTGCTGGAAGACGATGTTTTGAAAACCATCGCAGTATGTGTGTTCTATCGTCATTGAGAGGATGAGAGAAAATAAAATTAACTGTCAGTTTTGCGTCGGATTTGAAAACTAGATGACAAAATGCGACCATCCGGAGACCGAGGCACAACAGTTACGCTGGACATCGGTCTATTGAATCGCGACACTATTTGTGTGTTCCATCGTCAATACCAGGATCTGACGGTAAGAATTAGCTGCGAGTTTTGAGTCGGAGACAGGAATCTTGACAGCCAAATTGTACATCCATCTGGTATGAGGCAGCGTTAGACCCTCAGAGATAAGTCGGCTAGTGACCAATGTATTGAATCGCGACGCAATTTCTGTGTTGCAACGTCGTTAGGATGGTGGGAATATCGCTATTAACTGTCAAATGTGCGTCGGATTAGAAAACTAGACTGACAAAGAGCGAACATCGGGTGACCGAGGACCAATAGACCCTTGTAGATAGTTACTCTAGACATCGATGTATTGAATCGCGGCGCTATTTGTGTGTTCCATCGTCGAGACCAGGTTTTGACGCTAAGAATTAGCTGTGAGTTCTGAGTCGGAGACAAGAAACTTGACAGCCAAATTGTACATCCATCTAGTATGAGGCAGCGTTACACCCTCGGAGATAAGTCGGCTAGTGACCAATGTATTGAATCGCGACGTAATTTCTGTGTTGCATCGTCATTAGGATAGTGGGAATGTCGCAATTAACTGTCAAATTTGCGTCGGATTCCCGTAACTTTACTCGCAGGAGAACGATCATGTGGTGAACCAGGCATGCTTGGAGATAAATCTGCTGGAAGACGAAGTTCTGAAAACCATCGCAGTATGTGTGTTCCATCGTCATTGAGAGGATGAGAGGACATAAATTAACTGTCAGTTTTGCGTCGGATTTGAAAACATGATGACAAAACGCGACCATCCGGTGACCGAGGCACCAATAGGCCCTTGTAGATAGTTACGCTGGACATCGATCTAATGAATCGCGACGCTATTTGTGTGTTCCATCGTCAATACCAGGATCTGACGGTAAGTATAAACTGTGAGTTATGAGAGGGAGAAGAGAAACTTGACTGCCAAATTGTACATCCATCTGGTATGAGGCAGCGTTACACCCCTCGGAGTCGGCTAGTGACCAATGTATTGAATCGCGACGCAATTTCTGTGTTGCATCGTCATTAGGATGGTGGGAATGTCGCAAGTAACTGTCAAATTTGAGTCGGATTCCCGAAAATTTACTCGTAGGACAACGATCATGTGCTGACCCAGACAGTAAGAGATGCTTGGAGATAAATCTACTGGTAGACGATGTTCTGAAAACCATCGCAGTACGTGTGTTCTATCGTCATTGAGAGAATGAGAGAAAATAAAATTAACTGTCAGTTTTGCGTCGGATTTGAAAACTAGATGACAAAACGCGACCATCCCTTGACCGAGGCACAACAGTTACGCTGGACATCGATGTATTGATACGCGACGCTATTTGTGTGTTCCATCGTCAATACCAGGATCTGACGGTAAGAATTAGCTGTGAGTTTTGAGTCGGAGACAAGAAACTTGACAGCCAAATTGTACATCCATCTGGTATGAGGCAGCGTTAGACCCTCGGAGATAAGTCGGCTAGTGACCAATGTATTGAATCGCGACGCAATTTCTGTGTTGCATCGTCATTAGGATGGTGGGAATGTCGCAATTAGCTGTCAAATTTGCGTCGGATTTCCGAAACTTTACTCGTAGGACAACGATCATGTGGTGACCAGGGCAGTAATAGATGCTTGGAGATAAATCTGCCGGAAGACGATGTTCTGAAAACTATGACAGTATGTGAGTTCCATCGTCATTGAGAGGATGAGAGAACATAAATTAACTGTCAGTTTTGCTTCGGATTTGAAAACTAGATGACAAAAGGCGACCATCCGGTGTCCGAGGCACAAATAGACCCATCTAGATAGATACGCTGGACATCGATCTATTGAATCGCGACGCTCTTTGTGTGTTCCATCGTCAATACCAGGATCTGACGGTAAGAATTAACTGTGAGTTATGAGAGGGAGAAAACAAACTTGACTGCCAAACAGTACGTCCATCTGGTATGAGGCAGCGATAGACCCTCGGAGATAAGTCGGCTAGTGACCAATGTATTTAATCGCGACGCAATTTCTGTGTTGCATCGTCATTAGGATGGTGGGAATGTCGCAATTAACTGTCAAATTTGCGTCGGATTTGAAAACTAGACTGACAAAGCGCGAACATCCGGTGACCGAGGCACCAATAGACCCTTATAAATAGTTACGCTAGACATTGATGTATTGAATCGCGACGCTATTTGTGTGTTCCATGGTCGATACCAGGATCTGCCGGTAAGAATTAACTGTGAGTTATGAGAGGGAGAAAACAAACTTGACAGCCAAATTGTACATCCATCTGGTATGAGGCAGCGTTAGAACCTCGGAGATAAGTCGGCTAGTGACCAATGTATTGTATCGCGACGCAATCTCTGTGTTGCATCCTCATTAGGATGGTGGGAATGTCGCAATTAACTGTCAAATTTGCGTCTGATTCCCGAAACTTTACTCGTAGGACAACGATCATTTGGTGACCAGGGCAGTAATAGTTGCTTGGAGATAAATCTGCTGGAAGACGATGTTCTGAAAACCATCGCAGAGTGTGTGTTCCATCGTCATTGAGAGGATGAGAGAACATAAATTAACTGACAATCTTGCGTCGGATTTGAAAACTATATGACAAAACGCGACCATCCGGTGACCGAGGCACCAATAGACCCTTGTAGATAGTTACGCTGGACATCGATGTATTGAATCGCGACGCTATTTGTGTGTTCCATGGTCGATACCAGGATATGCCGGTAAGAATTAACTGTGAGTTTTGAGTCGCAGACAGGAAACTTGACAGCCAAATTGTACATCCATCTGCTATGAGGCAGCGTTAGACCCTCGGAGATAAGTCGGCTAGTGACCAATGTATTGTATCGCGAAGCAATTTCTGTGTTGCATCGTCATTAGGATAGTGGGAATGTCGCAATTAACTGTCAAATTTGCGTCGGATTCCCGTAACTTTACTCGCATGAGAACGATCATGTGGTGAACCAGGCATGCTTGGAGATAAATCTGCTGGAAGACAATGTTCTGAAAACCATCGCAGTATGTGTGTTCCATCGTCATTGAGAGGATGAGAGGACATAAATTGTCAGTTTTGCGTCGGATTTGAAATCATGATGACAAAACGCGACCATCCGGTGACCGAGGCACCAATAGGCCCTTGTAGATAGTTACGCTGGACATCGATCTATTGAATCGCGACGCTATTTGTGTGTTCCATCGTCAATACCAGGATCTGACGGTAAGAATTAACTGTGAGTTATGAGAGGGAGAAAACAAAATCGACTGCCAAACACTACGTAGATCTGGTATGAGGCAGCGATAGACCCTCGGAGATAAGTCGGCTAGTGACCAATGTATTGAATAGCGACGCAATTTCTGTGTTGCATCGTCATTAGTCTGGTGGGAATGTCGCAATTAACTGTCAAATATGCGTCGGATTTGAACACTACACTGACAAAGCGCGAACATCCGGTGACCGAGGCACCAATAGACATTTGTAAATAGTTACGCTAGACATCGATGTATTGAATCGCGACGCTATTTGTGTGTTCCATCGTCAATACCAGGATCTGACGGTAAGAATTAACTGTGAGTTATGAGAGGGAGAAAACAAAATCGACTGCCAAACAGTACGTAGATCTGGTATGAGGCAGCGATAGACCCTCGGAGATAAGTCGGCTAGTGACCAATGTATTGAATAGCGACGCAATTTCTGTGTTGCATCGTCATTAGTCTGGTAGGAATGTCGCAATTAACTGTCAAATATGCGTCGGATTTGAACACTACAATGACAAAGCGCGAACATCCGGTGACCGAGGCACCAATAGACATTTGTAAATAGTTACGCTAGACATCGATGTATTGAATCGCGACGCTATTTGTGTGTTCCATGGTCGATACCAGGATCTACCGGTAAGAATTAACTGTGAGTTTTGAGTCGGAGACAGGAAACTTGACAGCCAAGTTGTACATCCATCTGGTATGAGGCAGCGTTAGAGCCTCGGAGATAAGTCGGCTAGTGACCAATGTATTGAATCGCGACGCAATTTCTGTGTTGCATCGTCATTAGGATGGTGGCAATGTCGCAATTAACTGTCAAATTTGCGTCGGATTCCCGAAACTTTACTCGTAGGACAACGATCATGTGGTGACCATGGCAGTAATAGATGCTTGGAGATAAATCTGCTGGAAGACGATGTTTTGAAAACCATCGCAGTATGTGTGTTCTATCGTCATTGAGAGGATGAGAGAAAATAAAATTAACTGTCAGTTTTGCGTCGGATTTTAAAACTAGATGACAAAATGCGACCATCCGGAGACCGAGGCACAACAGTTACGCTGGACATCGGTCTATTGAATCGCGACACTATTTGTGTGTTCCATCGTCAATACCAGGATCTGACGGTAAGAATTAGCTGCGAGTTTTGAGTCGGAGACAGGAATCTTGACAGCCAAATTGTACATCCATCTGGTATGAGGCAGCGTTAGACCCTCAGAGATAAGTCGGCTAGTGACCAATGTATTGAATCGCGACGCAATTTCTGTGTTGCAACGTCGTTAGGATGGTGGGAATATCGCAATTAACTGTCAAATGTGCGTCGGATTTGAAAACTAGACTCACAAAGAGCGAACATCGGGTGACCGAGGACCAATAGACCCTTGTAGATAGTTACTCTAGACATCGATGTATTGAAACGCGGCGCTATTTGTGTGTTCCATCGTCGAGCCAAGGTTTTGACGGTAAGAATTAGCTGTGAGTTCTGAGTCGGAGACAAGAAACTTGACAGCCAAATTGTACATCCATCTGGTATGAGGCAGCGTTACACCCTCGGAGATAAGTCGGCTAGTGACCAATGTATTGAATCGCGACGTAATTTCTGTGTTGCATCGTCATTAGGATAGTGGGAATGTCGCAATTAACTGTCAAATTTGCGTCGGATTCCCGTAACTTTACTCGCAGGAGAACGATCATGTGGTGAACCAGGCATGCTTGGAGATAAATCTGCTGGAAGACGAAGTTCTGAAAACCATCGCAGTATGTGTGTTCCATCGTCATTGAGAGGATGAGAGGACATAAATTAACTGTCAGTTTTGCGTCGGATTTGAAAACAAGATGACAAAACGCGACCATCCGGTGACCGAGGCACCAATAGGCCCTTGTAGATAGTTACGCTGGACATCGATCTAATGAATCGCGACGCTATTTGTGTGTTCCATCGTCAATACCAGGATCTGACGGTAAGAATTAACTGTGAGTTGTGAGTGGGAGGAAACAAACTTGACTGCCAAAGAGAACGTCCACTGGTATGAGGCAGCGATAGACCCTCGGAGATAAGTCGGCTAGTGACCAATGTATTGAATCGCGACGTAATTTCTGTGTTGCATCGTCATTAGGATAGTGGGAATGTCGCAATTAACTGTCAAATTTGCGTCGGATTCCCGAAAGTTTACTCGTAGGACAACGATCATGTGCTGACCCAGACAGTAAGAGATGCTTGGAGATAAATCTACTGGTAGACGATGTTCTGAAAACCATCGCAGTATGTGTGTTCTATCGTCATTGAGAGGATGAAAGAAACCAAAATTAACTGTCAGTTTTGTGTCGGATTTGAAAACTAGATGACAAAACGCGACCATCCCGTGACCGAGGCACAACAGTTACGCTGGACATCGATCTATTGAATCGCGACGCTATTTGTGTGTTCCATCGTCAATACCAGGATCTGAAGGTAAGAATTAGTTGTGAATTTTGAGTCGGAGACAAGAAACCTGACAGCCAAATTGTACATCCATCTGGTATGAGGCAGCGTTAGACCGTCGGAGATAAGTCGGCTAGTGACCAATGTATTGAATCGCGACGCAATTTCTGTGTTGCATCGTCATTAGGATGGTGGGAATGTCGCAATTAACTGTCGAATTTGCGTCGGATTCCCGAAACTTTACTCGTAGGACAACGATCATGTGGTGACCAGGGCAGTAATAGATGCTTGGAGATAAATCTGCCGGAAGACGATGTTCTGAAAACTATGACAGTATGTGTGTTCCATCGTCATTGAGAGGATGAGAGAACATAAATTAACTGTCAGTTTTGCGTCGGATTTGAAAACTAGATGACAAAAGGCGACCATCCGGTGACCGAGGCACCAATAGGCCCTTGTAGATAGTTACGCTGGGCATCGATCTATTGAATCGCGACGCTATTTGTGTGTTCCATGGTCGATACCAGGATCTGCCGGTAAGAATTAACTGTGAGTTTTGAGTCGGAGACAGGAAACTTGACAGCCAAATTGTACATCCATCTGGTATGAGGCAGCGTTAGACCGTCGGAGATAAGTCGGCTAGTGACCAATGTATAGAATCGCGACGCAATTTCTGTGTTGCATCGTCATTAGGATGGTGGGAATGTCGCAATTAACTGTCGAATTTGCGTCGGATTCCCGAAACTTTACTCGTAGGACAACGAACATGTGGTGACCCAGGCAGTAATAGACGCTTGGAGATAAATCTGCTGGAAGACGATGTTCTTAAAACCATAGCAGTATGTGTGTTCCATCGTCATTGAGAGGATGAGAGAAAATAAAATTAACTGTCAGTTTTGCGTCGGATTTGAAAACTGGATGACAAAACGGGACCATCCGGTGTCCGAGGCACAAATAGACCCATCTAGATAGATACGCTGGACATCGATCTATTGAATCGCGACGCTCTTTGTGTGTTCCGTCGTCAATACCAGGATCTGACGGTAAGAATTAACTGTGAGTTATGAGAGGGGGAAAACAAACTTGACTGCCAAACATTACGTAGATCTGGTATGAGGCAGCGATAGACCCTCGGAGATAAGGCGGCTAGTGACCAATGTATTGTATCGCGACGCAATTTCTGTGTTGCATCGTCATTAGGATAGTGGGAATGTCGCAATTAACTGTCAAATTTGCGTCGGATTCCCGTAACTTTACTCGCAGGAGAACGATCATGTGGTGAACCAGGCATGCTTGGAGATAAATCTGCTGGAAGACGATGTTCTGAAAACCATCGCAGTATGTGTGTTCCATCGTCATTGAGAGGATGAGAGGACATAAATTAACTGTCAGTTTTGCGTCGGATTTGAAAACATGATGACAAAACGCGACCATCCGGTGACCGAGGCACCAATAGGCCCTTGTAGATAGTTACGCTGGACATCGATCTATTGAATCGCGACGCTATTTGTGTGTTCCATCGTCAATACCAGGATCTGACGGTAAGAATTAACTGTGAGTTGTGAGAGGGAGGAAACAAATTTGACTGCCAAAGAGAACGTCCACTGGTATGAGGCAGCGATAGACCCTCGGAGATAAGTCGGCTAGTGACCAATGTATTGAATCGCGACGCAATTTCTGTGTTGCATCGTCATTAGGATGGTGGGAATGTCGCAAGTAACTGTCAAATTTGAGTCGGATTCAAAAAAAATTTACTCGTAGGATAACGATCATGTGCTGACCCAGACAGTAAGATATGCTTGGAGATAAATCTACTGGTAGACGATGTTCTGAAAACCATCGCAGTATGTGTGTTCTATCGTCATTGAGAGGATGAGAGAAAATAAAATTAACTGTCAGTTTTGTGTCGGATTTGAAAACTAGATGACAAAACGCGACCATCAAGTGACCGAGGCACAACAGTTACGCTGGACATCGATCTATTGAATCGCGACGCTATTTGTGAGTTCCATCGTCAATACCAGGATCTGACGGTAAGAATTAGTTGTGAATTTTGAGTCGGAGACAAGAAACTTGACAGCCAAATTGTACATCCATCTGGTATGAGGCAGCGTTAGACCGTCGGAGATAAGTCGGCTAGTGACCAATGTATTGAATCGCGACGCAATTTCTGTGTTGCATCGTCATTAGGATGGTGGGAATGTCGCAATTAACTGTCGAATTTGCGTCGGATTCCCGAAACTTTACTCGTAGGACAACGAACATGAGGTGACCCAGGCAGTAATAGACGCTTGGAGATAAATCTGCTGGAAGACGATGTTCTTAAAACCATAGCAGTATGTGTGTTCCATCGTCATTGAGAGGATGAGAGAAAATAAAATTAACTGTCAGTTTTGCGTCGGATTTGAAAACTGGATGACAAAACGGGACCATCCGGTGTCCGAGGCACAAATAGACCCATCTAGATAGATACGCTGGACATCGATCTATTGAATCGCGACGCTCTTTGTGTGTTCCATCGTCAATACCAGGATCTGACGGTAAGAATTAACTGTGAGTTATGAGAGGGAGAAAACAAACTTGCCTGCCAAACAGTACGTCCATCTGGTATGAGGCAGCGATAGACCCTCGGAAATAGGTCGGCTAGTGACCAATGTATTTAATCGCGACGCAATTTCTGTGTTGCATCGTCATTAGGATGGTGGGAACGTCGCAATTAACTGTCAAATTTGCGTCGGATTTGAAAACTAGACTGACAAAGCGCGAACATCCGGTGACCGAGGCACCAATAGACCCTTATAAATAGTTACGCTAGACATCGATGTATTGAATCGGGACGCTATTTGTGTGTTCCATGGTCGTTACCAGGACCTGCCGGTAAGAATTAACTGTGAGTTATGAGAGGGAGAAAACAAACTTGACAGCCAAATTGTACATCCATCTGGTATGAGGCAGCGTTAGACCCTCGGAGATAAGTCGGCTAGTGACCAATGTATTGAATCGCGACGCAATTTCTGTGTTGCATCGTCATTAGGATGGTGGGAATGTCGCAATTAACTGTCAAATTTGCGTCGGATTCCCGAAAATTTACTCGTAGGACAACGATCATGTGCTGACCCAGACAGTAAGAGATGCTTGGAGATAAATCTACTGGTAGACCTTGTTCTGAAAACCATCGCAGTATGTGTGTTCCATCGTCATTGAGAGGATGAGAGAACATAAATTAACTGTCAGTTTTGCGTCGGATTTGAAAACTATATGACAAAACGCGACCATCCGGTGACCGAGGCACCAATAGACCCTTGTAGATTGTTACGCTGGACATCGATGTATTGAATCGCGACGCTGTTTGTGTGTTCCATGGTCGATACCAGGATATGCCGGTAAGAATTAACTGTGAGTTTTGAGTCGGAGACAAGAAACTTGACAGCCAAATTGTACATCCATCTGGTATGAGGCAGCGTTAGACCCTCGGAGATAAGTCGGCTAGTGACCAATGTACTGTATCGCGACGCAATTTCTGTGTTGCATCGTCATTAGGATGGTGGGAATGTCGCAATTAACTGTCAAATTTGCGTCGGATTTGAAAACTAGACTGACAAAGCGCGAACATCCGGTGACAGAGGCACCAATAGACCCTTATAAATAGTTACGCTAGACATCGATGTATTGAATCGCGACGCTATTTGTGTGTTCCATGGTCGATACCAGGATCTTCCGGTAAGAATTAACTGTGAGTTTTGAGTCGCAGACAGGAAACTTGACAGCCAAATTGTACATCCATCTGGTATGAGGCAGCGTTAGACCCTCGGAGATAAGTCGGCTAGTGACCAATGTATTGTATCGCGACGCAATTTCTGTGTTGCATCGTCATTAGGATGGTGGGAATGTCGAAATTAACTGTCAAATTTGCGTCGGATTCCCGAAACTTTACTCGTAGGACAACGATCATGTTGTGACCCAGGCAGTAATAGATGCTTGGAGATAAATCTGCTGGAAGACGATGTTCTGAAAACCATCGCAGTATGTGTGTTCCATCGTCATTGAGAGGATGAGAGAACATAAATTAACTGTCAGTTTTGCGTCGGATTTGAAAAGTAGATGACAAAACGCGACCATCCGGTTACCGAGGCACCAATAGACCCTTGTAGATAGTTACGCTGGACATCGATGTATAGAATCGCGACGGTATTTGTGTGTTCCGTTGTCAATACCAGGATCTGACGGTAAGAATTAACTGTGAGTTATGAGAGGGAGAAAACAAACTTGACTGCCAAACAGTACGTCCATCTGGTATGAGGCAGCGATAGACCCTCGGAGATAGATCGGCTAGTGACCAATGTATTTAATCGCGACGCAATTTCTGTGTTGCACCGACATTAGGATGGTGGGAATGTCGCAATTAACTGTCAAATTTGCGTCGGATTCCCGAAACTTTACTCGCAGGGGAACGTTCATGTGGTGACCCAGGCAGTAATAGATGCTTGGAGATAAATCTGCTGGAAGACGATGTTCTGAAAACCATCGCAATATGTGTGTTCCATCGTCATTGAGAGGATTAGAGAACATAAATTAACTGTCAGTTTTGCGTCGGATTTGAAAACTAGATGACAAAACGCGACCATCCGGTGACCGAGGCACCAATAGGCCCTTGTAGATAGTTACGCTGGACATCGATCTATTGAATCGCGACGCTATTTGTGTGTTCCATCGTCAATACCAGGATCTGACGGAAAGAGTTAACTGTGAGTTGTGAGAGCTAGAAAACAAACTTGACTGCCATAGAGTACGTCCATCTGGTATGAGGCAGCGATAGTCCCTCGGAGATAAGTCGGTTAGTGACCAATGTATTGAATCGCGACGCAATTTCTGTGTTGCATCGTCATTAGTCTGGTGGGAATGTCGCAATTAACTGTCAAATTTGCGTCGGATTTGAAAACTAGACTGACAAAGCGCGAACATCCGGTGACCGAGGCACCAATAGACCCTTGTAAATAGTTGCGCTAGACATCGATGTATTGAATCGCGACGCTATTTGTGTGTTCCATGGTCGATACCAGGATCTGCCGGTAAGAATTAACTGTGAGTTATGAGAGGGGGAAAACAAACTTGACAGCCAAATTGTACATCCATCTGGTATGAGGCAGCGTTAGAACCTCGGAGATAAGTCGGCTAGTGACCAATGTATTGTATCGCGACGAAATTTCTGTGTTGCATCGTCATTAGGATGGTGGGAATGTCGCAATTAACTGTCAAAAATTGCGTCGGATTTGAAAACTAGACTGACAAAGCGCGAACATCCGGTGACCGAGGCACCAATAGACCCTTATAAATAGTTACGCTAGACATCGATGTATTGAATCGCGACGCTATTTGTGTGTTCCATGGTCGATACCAGGATCTGCCGGTAAGAATTACTGTGAGTTTTGAGTCGCAGACAGGAAACTTGACAGCCTAATTGTACATCCATCTGCTATGAGGCAGCGTTAGACCCTCGGAGATAAGTCGGCTAGTGACCAATGTATTGTATCGCGACGCAATTTCTGTGTTGCATCGTCATTAGGATAGTGGGAATGTCGCAATTAACTGTCAAATTTGAGTCGGATTCAAAAAAAATTTACTCGTAGGACAACGATCATGTGCTGACCCAGACAGTAAGATATGCTTGGAGATAAATCTACTGGTAGACGATGTTCTGAAAACCATCGCAGTACGTGTGTTCTATCGTCATTGAGAGGATGAGAGAAAATAAAATTAACTGTCAGTTTTGCGTCGGATTTGAAAACTAGATGACAAAACGCGACCATCCCTTGACCGAGGCACAACAGTTACGCTGGACATCGATGTATTGAATCGCGACGCTATTTGTGTGTTCCATCGTCAATACCAGGATCTGACGGTAACAATTAGCTGTGAGTTTTGAGTCAGAGACAAGAAATTTGACAGCCAAATTGTACATCCATCTGGTATGAGGCAGCGTTAGACCCTCGGAGATAAGTCGGCTAGTGACCAATGTATTGAATCGCGACGCAATTTCTGTGTTGCATCGGCATTATTATGGTGGGAATATCGCAATTAACTGTCAAATTTGCGTCGGATTCCCGAAACTTTACTCGTAGGACAACGATCATGTGGTGACCCAGGCAGTAATAGATGCTTGGAGATAAATCTGCTGGAAGACAATGTTCTGAAAACCATCGCAGTATGTGTGTTCCATCGTAATTTAGAGTATGGGAGGAATAAAATTAACTGTCAGTTTTGCGTCGGATTTGAAAACTAGACTGACAAAGCGAACCCATCCGGTGACCGAGGCACAAATAGACACTTCTAGATATTTACGCTGGACATCGATGTATAGAATCGCGACGCTGTTTGTGTGTTCCATCGTCAATACCAGGATCTGACGGTAAGAATTAACTGTGAGTTGTGAGAGGGAGAAAACAAACTTGACTGCCAAAGAGTACGTCCACTGGTATGAGGCAGCGATAGACCCTCGGAGATAAGTCGGCTAGTGACCAATGTATTGAATAGCGACGCAATTTCTGTGTTGCATCGTCATTAGTCTGGTGGGAATGACGCAATTAACTGTCAAATTTGCGTCGGATTTGAAAATTAGACTGATAAACCGCGAACATCCGGTGACCGAGGCACCAATAGACCCTTGTAAATAGTTACGCTAGACATTGATGTATTGAATCGCGACGCTATTTGTGTGTTCCATGGTCGATACCAGGATCTGCCGGTAAGAATTAACTGTGAGTTTTGAGTCGGAGACAGGAAACTTGACAGCCAAATTGTACATCCATTTGGTATGAGGCAGCGTTAGACCCTCGGAGATAAGTCGGCTAGTGACCAATGTATTGAATCGCGACGTAATTTCTGTGTTGCATCGTCATTAGGATGGTGGGAATGTCGCAATTAACTGTCAAATTTGCGTCGGATTCCCGAAAGTTTACTCGTAGGACAACGATCATGTGCTGACCCAGACAGTAAGAGATGCTTGGAGATAAATCTACTGGTAGACGATGTTCTGAAAACCATCGCAGTATGTGTGTTCTATCGTCATTGAGAGGATGAAAGAAACTAAAATTAACTGTCAGTTTTGTGTCGGATTTGAAAACTAGATGACAAAACGCGACCATCCCGTGACCGAGGCACAACAGTTACGCTGGACATCGATCTATTGAATCGCGACGCTATTTGTGTGTTCCATCGTCAATACCAGGATCTGAAGGTAAGAATTTGTTGTGAATTTTGAGTCGGAGACAAGAAACCTGACAGCCAAATTGTACATCCATCTGGTATGAGGCAGCGTTAGACCGTCGGAGATAAGTCGGCTAGTGACCAATGTATTGAATCGCGACGCAATTTCTGTGTTGCATCGTCATTAGGATGGTGGGAATGTCGCAATTAACTGTCGAATTTGCGTCGGATTCCCGAAACTTTACTCGTAGGACAACGAACATGTGGTGACCCAGGCAGTAATAGACGCTTGGAGATAAATCTGCTGGAAGACGATGTTCTTAAAACCATAGCAGTATGTGTGTTCCATCGTCATTGAGAGGATGAGAGAAAATAAAATTAACTGTCAGTTTTACGTCGGATTTGAAAACTGGATGACAAAACGGGACCATCCGGTGTCCGAGGCACAAATAGACCCATCTAGATAGATACGCTGGACATCGATCTATTGAATCGCGACGCTCTTTGTGTGTTCCATCGTCAATACCAGGATCTGACGGTAAGAATTAACTGTGAGTTATGAGAGGGAGAAAACAAACTTGTCTGCCAAACAGTACGTCCATCTGGTGTGAGGCAGCGATAGATCCTCGGAGATAGGTCGGCTAGTGACCAATGTATTTAATCGCGACGCAATTTCTGTGTTGCATCGTCATTAGGATGGTGGGAATGTCGCAATTAACTGTCAAATTTGCGTCGGATTTGAAAACTAGACTGACAAAGCGCGAACATCCGGTGACCGAGGCACCAATAGACCCTTATAAATAGTTACGCTAGACATCGATGTATTGAATCGCGACGCTATTTGTGTGTTCCATGGTCGTTACCAGGATCTGACGGTAAGAATTAACTGTGAGTTTTGAGTCGCAGACAGGAAACTTGACAGCCAAATTGTACATCCATCTGGTATGAGGCAGCGTTAGACCCTCGGAGATAAGTCGGCTAGTGACCAATGTATTGTATCGCGACGCAATTTCTGTGTTGCATCGTCATTAGGATGGTGGGAATGTCGAAATTAACTGTCAAATTTGTTTCGGATTCCCGAAACTTTACTCGTAGGACAACGATCATGTTGTGACCCAGGCAGTAATAGATGCTTGGAGATAAATCTGCTGGAAGACGATGTTCGGAGAACCATCGCAGTATGTGTGTTCCATCGTCATTGAGAGGATGAGAGAACATAAATTAACTGTCAGTTTTGCGTCGGATTTGAAAACTAGATGACAAAACGCGACCATCCGTTTACCGAGGCACCAATAGACCCTTGTAGATAGTTACGCTGGACATCGATGTATAGAATCGCGACGGTATTTGTGTGTTCCGTTGTCAGTACCAGGATCAGACGGTAAGAATTAACTGTGAGTTATGAGAGGGAGAAAACAAACTTGACTGCCAAACAGTACGTCCATCTGGTATGAGGCAGCAATAGACCCTCGGAGATAGATCGGCTAGTGACCAATGTATTTAATCGCGACGCAATTTCTGTGTTGCATCGTCATTAGGATGGTGGGAATGTCGCAATTAACTGTCAAATTTGCGTCGGATTTGAAAACTAGACTGACAAAGCGCGAACATCCGGTGACAGAGGCACCAATAAACCCTTATAAATAGTTACGCTAGACATCGATGTATTGTATCGCGACGCTATTTGTGTGTTCCATGGTCGATACCAGGATCTTCCGGTAAGAATTAACTGTGAGTTTTGAGTCGCAGACAGGAAACTTGACAGCCAAATTGTACATCCATCTGGTATGAGGCAGCGTTAGACCCTCGGAGATAAGTCGGCTAGTGACCAATGTATTGTATCGCGACGCAATTTCTGTGTTGCATCGTCATTAGGATGGTGGGAATGTCGAAATTAACTGTCAAATTTGCGTCGGATTCCCGAAACTTTACTCGTAGGACAACGATCATGTTGTGACCCAGGCAGTAATAGATGCTTGGAGATAAATCTGCTGGAAGACGATGTTCTGAAAACCATCGCAGTATGTGTGTTTCATCGTCATTGAGAGGATGAGAGAGCATAAATTAACTGTCAGTTTTGCGTCGGATTTGAAAAGTAGATGACAAGACGCGACCATCCGGTTACCGAGGCACCAATAGACCCTTGTAGATAGTTACGCTGGACATCGATGTATAGAATCGCGACGGTATTTGTGTGTTCCGTTGTCAATACCAGGATCTGACGGTAAGAATTAACTGTGAGTTATGAGAGGGAGAAAACAAACTTGACTGCCAAACAGTACGTCCATCTGGTATGAGGCAGCGATAGACCCTCGGAGATAGATCGGCTAGTGACCAATGTATTTAATCGCGACGCAATTTCTGTGTTGCACCGACATTAGGATGGTGGGAATGTCGCAATTAACTGTCAAATTTGCGTCGGATTCCCGAAACTTTACTCGCAGGGGAACGTTCATGTGGTGACCCAGGCAGTAATAGATGCTTGGAGATAAATCTGCTGGAAGACGATGTTCTGAAAACCATCGCAATATGTGTGTTCCATCGTCATTGAGAGGATTAGAGAACATAAATTAACTGTCAGTTTTGCGTCGGATTTGAAAACTAGATGACAAAACGCGACCATCCGGTGACCGAGGCACCAATAGGCCCTTGTAGATAGTTACGCTGGACATCGATCTATTGAATCGCGACGCTATTTGTGTGTTCCATCGTCAATACCAGGATCTGACGGTAAGAGTTAACTGTGAGTTGTGAGAGCTAGAAAACAAACTTGACTGCCATAGAGTACGTCCATCTGGTATGAGGCAGCGATAGTCCCTCGGAGATAAGTCGGTTAGTGACCAATGTATTGAATCGCGACGCAATTTCTGTGTTGCATCGTCATTAGTCTGGTGGGAATGTCGCAATTAACTGTCAAATTTGCGTCGGATTTGAAAACTAGACTGACAAAGCGCGAACATCCGGTGACCGAGGCACCAATAGACCCTTGTAAATAGTTGCGCTAGACATCGATGTATTGAATCGCGACGCTATTTGTGTGTTCCATGGTCGATACCAGGATCTGCCGGTAAGAATTAACTGTGAGTTATGAGAGGGGGAAAACAAACTTGACAGCCAAATTGTACATCCATCTGGTATGAGGCAGCGTTAGAACCTCGGAGATAAGTCGGCTAGTGACCAATGTATTGTATCGCGACGAAATTTCTGTGTTGCATCGTCATTAGGATGGTGGGAATGTCGCAATTAACTGTCAAAAATTGCGTCGGATTTGAAAACTAGACTGACAAAGCGCGAACATCCGGTGACCGAGGCACCAATAGACCCTTATAAATAGTTACGCTAGACATCGATGTATTGAATCGCGACGCTATTTGTGTGTTCCATGGTCGATACCAGGATCTGCCGGTAAGAATTACTGTGAGTTTTGAGTCGCAGACAGGAAACTTGACAGCCTAATTGTACATCCATCTGCTATGAGGCAGCGTTAGACCCTCGGAGATAAGTCGGCTAGTGACCAATGTATTGTATCGCGACGCAATTTCTGTGTTGCATCGTCATTAGGATAGTGGGAATGTCGCAATTAACTGTCAAATTTGAGTCGGATTCAAAAAAAATTTACTCGTAGGACAACGATCATGTGCTGACCCAGACAGTAAGATATGCTTGGAGATAAATCTACTGGTAGACGATGTTCTGAAAACCATCGCAGTACGTGTGTTCTATCGTCATTGAGAGGATGAGAGAAAATAAAATTAACTGTCAGTTTTGCGTCGGATTTGAAAACTAGATGACAAAACGCGACCATCCCTTGACCGAGGCACAACAGTTACCCTGGACATCGATGTATTGAATCGCGACGCTATTTGTGTGTTCCATCGTCAATACCAGGATCTGACGGTAACAATTAGCTGTGAGTTTTGAGTCAGAGACAAGAAATTTGACAGACAAATTGTACATCCATCTGGTATGAGGCAGCGTTAGACCCTCGGAGATAAGTCGGCTAGTGACCAATGTATTGAATCGCGACGCAATTTCTGTGTTGCATCGTCATTAGGATGGTGGGAATGTCGCAATTAACTGTCAAATTTGCGTCGGATTCCCGAAACTTTACTCGTAGGACAACGATCATGTGGTGACCAGGGCAGTAATAGATGCTTGGAGATAAATCTGCTGGAAGACGATGTTCTGAAAACTATGACAGTATGTGTGTTCCATCGTCATTGAGAGGATGAGAGAACATAAATTAACTGTCAGTTTTGCGTCGGATTTGAAAACTAGATGACAAAAGGCGACCATCCGGTGACCGAGGCACCAATAGGCCCTTGTAGATAGTTACGCTGGGCATTGATCTATTGAATCGCGACGCTGTTTGTGTGTTCCATCGTCAATACCAGGATCTGACGGTAAGAATTAACTGTGAGTTGTGAGAGGGAGAAAACAAACTTGACTGCCAAAGAGTACGTCCACTGGTATGAGGCAGCGATAGACCCTCGGAGATAAGTCGGCTAGTGACCAATGTATTGAATAGCGACGCAATTTCTGTGTTGCATCGTCATTAGTCTGGTGGGAATGACGCAATTAACTGTCAAATTTGCGTCGGATTTGAAAATTAGACTGATAAACCGCGAACATCCGGTGACCGAGGCACCAATAGACCCTTGTAAATAGTTACGCTAGACATTGATGTATTGAATCGCGACGCTATTTGTGTGTTCCATGGTCGATACCAGGATCTGCCGGTAAGAATTAACTGTGAGTTTTGAGTCGGAGACAGGAAACTTGACAGCCAAATTGTACATCCATTTGGTATGAGGCAGCGTTAGACCCTCGGAGATAAGTCGGCTAGTGACCAATGTATTGAATCGCGACGTAATTTCTGTGTTGCATCGTCATTAGGATAGTGGGAATGTCGCAATTAACTGTCAAATTTGCGTCGGATTCCCGAAAGTTTACTCGTAGGACAACGATCATGTGCTGACCCAGACAGTAAGAGATGCTTGGAGATAAATCTACTGGTAGACGATGTTCTGAAAACCATCGCAGTATGTGTGTTCTATCGTCATTGAGAGGATGAAAGAAACTAAAATTAACTGTCAGTTTTGTGTCGGATTTGAAAACTAGATGACAAAACGCGACCATCCCGTGACCGAGGCACAACAGTTACGCTGGACATCGATCTATTGAATCGCGACGCTATTTGTGTGTTCCATCGTCAATACCAGGATCTGAAGGTAAGAATTAGTTGTGAATTTTGAGTCGGAGACAAGAAACCTGACAGCCAAATTGTACATCCATCTGGTATGAGGCAGCGTTAGACCGTCGGAGATAAGTCGGCTAGTGACCAATGTATTGAATCGCGACGCAATTTCTGTGTTGCATCGTCATTAGGATGGTGGGAATGTCGCAATTAACTGTCGAATTTGCGTCGGATTCCCGAAACTTTACTCGTAGGACAACGAACATGTGGTGACCCAGGCAGTAATAGACGCTTGGAGATAAATCTGCTGGAAGACGATGTTCTTAAAACCATAGCAGTATGTGTGTTCCATCGTCATTGAGAGGATGAGAGAAAATAAAATTAACTGTCAGTTTTGCGTCGGATTTGAAAACTGGATGACAAAACGGGACCATCCGGTGTCCGAGGCACAAATAGACCCATCTAGATAGATACGCTGGACATCGATCTATTGAATCGCGACGCTCTTTGTGTGTTCCATCGTCAATACCAGGATCTGACGGTAAGAATTAACTGTGAGTTATGAGAGGGAGAAAACAAACTTGTCTGCGAAACAGTACGTCCATCTGGTATGAGGCAGCGATAGACCCTCGGAGATAGGTCGGCTAGTGACCAATGTATTTAATCGCGACGCAATTTCTGTGTTGCATCGTCATTAGGATGGGGGGAATGTCGCAATTAACTGTCAAATTTGCGTCGGATTTGAAAACTAGACTGACAAAGCGCGAACATCCGGTGACCGAGGCACCAATAGACCCTTATAAATAGTTACGCTAGACATCGATGTATTGAATCGCGACGCTATTTGTGTGTTCCATGGTCGATACCAGGATCTGCCGGTAAGAATTAACTGTGAGTTTTGAGTCGCAGACAGGAAACTTGACAGCCAAATTGTACATCCATCTGGTATGAGGCAGCGTTAGACCCTCGGAGATAAGTCGGCTAGTGACCAATGTATTGTATCGCGACGCAATTTCTGTGTTGCATCGTCATTAGGATGGTGGGAATGTCGAAATTAACTGTCAAATTTGTTTCGGATTCCCGAAACTTTACTCGTAGGACAACGATCATGTTGTGACCCAGGCAGTAATAGATGCTTGGAGATAAATCTGCTGGAAGACGATGTTCGGAGAACCATCGCAGTATGTGTGTTCCATCGTCATTGAGAGGATGAGAGAACATAAATTAACTGTCAGTTTTGCGTCGGATTTGAAAACTAGATGACAAAACGCGACCATCCGTTTACCGAGGCACCAATAGACCCTTGTAGATAGTTACGCTGGACATCGATGTATAGAATCGCGACGGTATTTGTGTGTTCCGTTGTCAGTACCAGGATCAGACGGTAAGAATTAACTGTGAGTTATGAGAGGGAGAAAACAAACTTGACTGCCATAGAGTACGTCCATCTGGTATGAGGCAGCGATAGTCCCTCGGAGATAAGTCGGTTAGTGACCAATGTATTGAATCGCGACGCAATTTCTGTGTTGCATCGTCATTAGTCTGGTAAGAATGTCGCAATTAACTGTCAAATATGCGTCGGATTTGAAAACTAGACTGACAAAGCGCGAACATCCGGTGACCGAGGCACCAATAGACCCTTGTAAATAGTTGCGCTAGACATCGATGTATTGAATCGCGACGCTATTTGTGTGTTCCATGGTCGATAACAGGATCTGCCGGTAAGAATTAACTGTGAGTTTTGAGTCGCAGACAGGAAACTTGACAGCCAAATTGTACATCCATCTGGTATGAGGCCTCGTTAGACCCTCGGAGATAAGTCGGCTATTGACCAATGTATTGAATCGCGACGCAATTTCTGTGTTGCAACGTCGTTAGGATGGTGGGAATATCGCAATTAACTGACAAATGTGCGTCGGATTTGAAAACTAGACTGACAAAGAGCGAACATCGGGTGACCGAGGACCAATAGACCCTTGTAGATAGTTACGCTAGACATCGATGTATTGAATCGCGACGCTATTTGTGTGTTCCATGGCCGATACCAGTATATGCCGGTAAGAATTAACTGTGAGTTTTGAGTCGGAGACAAGAAACTTGACAGCCAAATTGTACATCCATCTGGTATGAGGCAGCGTTAGACCCTCGGAGGTAAGTCGGCTAGTGACCAATGTATTGAATCGCGACGCAATTTCTGTGTTGCATCGTCATTAGGATGGTGGGAATGTCGCAATTAACTGTCAAATTTGCGTCGGATTCCTGAAAATTTACTCGCAGGAGAACGATCATGTGGTGACCCAGGCACGCTTGGAGATAAATCTGCTTGAAGACGATGTTCTGAAAACCATCGCAGAATGTGTGTTCCATCGTAATTGAGAGTATGGGAGGAATAAAATTAACTGCCAGTTTTGCGTCGGATTTGTAAACTAGACTGACAAAACGCGACCATCCGCTGACCGAGATACAAATAGACCCTTCCAGATAGTTACGCTGGACATCGATGTATAGGATCGCGACGCTATTTTTGTGTTCCATCGTCAATACCAGGATCTGACGGTAAGAATTAGCTGTGAGTTTTGAGTCGGAGACAAGAAACTTGACAGCCAAATTGTACATCCATCTGGTATGAGGCAGCGTTAGACCCTCGGAGATAAGTCGGCTAGTGACCAATGTATTGTATCGCGACGCAATTTCTGTGTTGCATCGTCATTAGGATGGTGGGAATGTCGCAATTAACTGTCAAATTTGCGTCGGATTCCCGAAACTTTACTCGTAGGACAACGATCATGTGGTGACCCGGGCAGTAATAGATGCTTGGAGATAAATCTGCTGGAAGACGATGTTCTGAAAACCATCGCAGTATGTGTGTTCTATCGTCATTGAGAGGATGAGAGAACATAAATTAACTGTCAGTTTTGCGTCGGATTTGAAAACTAGATGACAAAACGCGACCTTCCGGTGACCGAGGCACCAATAGACCCTTGTAGATAGTTACGCTGGACATCGATGTATTGAATCGCGACGTTATTTGTGTGTTCCACCGCCAATACCAGGATCTGACGGTAAGAATTAACTGTGAGTTGTGACAGGGAGAAATCAAACTTGACTGCCAAAGTGTACGTCCATCTGGTATGAGGCAGCGATAGACCCTCGGAGATAAGTCGGCTAGTGACCAATGTATTGAATCGCGACGCAATTTCTGGGTTGCATCGTCATTAGGATGGTGGGAATGTCGCAATTAACTGTCAAATTTGCGTCGGATTCCCGAAAATTTACTCGCAGGAGAACCATCATGTGGTGACCCAGGCATGCTTGGAGATAAATCTGCTTTAAGACGATGTTCTACAACCATCGCAGAATGTATGTTCCATCGTAATTGAGAGTATGGGAGGAATAAAATTAACTGCCAGTTTTGCGTCGGATTTGTAAACTGGACTGACAAAACGCGACCATCCGGTGACCGAGGCACAGATAGTCCCCTCTAGATAGTTACGCTGGACATCGATGTATAGAATCGCGACGCTATTTGTGTGTTCCATCGTCAATACCAGGATCTGACGGTAAGAATTAACTGTGAGTTATGAAAGGGAGAAAACAAACTTGACTGCCAAAGAGTACGTCCATCTGGTATGAGGCAGCGTTAGACCCTCGGAGATAAGTCGGCTAGTGACCAATGAATTGAATCGCGACGCAATTTCTGTGTTGCATCGTCATTAGCGTGGAAGGAATGTCGCAATTAACTGTCAAATTTGCGTCTGATTTGAAAACTAGACTGACAAAGCGCGAACATCCGGTGACCGAGGCACCAATAGACCCCTGTAAAGAGTTACGCTAGACATCGATGTATTGAATCGCGACGCTATTTGTGTGTTCCATGGTCGATACCAGGATCTGCCGGTAAGAATTAACTGTGAGTTTTGAGTCGGAGACAAGAAACTTGACAACCAAATTGTACATCCATCTGGTAGGAGGCAGCGTTAGACCCTCGGAGATGATTCGGCTAGTGACCAATGAATTGAATCGCGACGCAATTTCTGTGTTGCATCGTCATTAGGATAGTGGGAATGTCGCAATTAACTGCCAATTTGCGTCGGATTTGAAAACTAGAATGACAAAGAGCGAACATCGGGTGACCGAGGACCAATGGACCCTTGTAGATAGTTACGCTAGACATAGATGTATTGAATCGCGACGCAATTTGTGTGTTCCATCGTCAATACCAGGATCTGACGGTATGAATTAGCTGTGAGTTCTGTGTCGGAGACAAGAAACTTGACAGCGAAATTGTACATCCATCTGGTATGAGGCAGCGTTAGACCCTCGGAGATAAGTCGGCTAGTGACCAATGTATTAAATCGCGACGTAATTTCTGTGTTGCATCGTCATTAGTATGGTGGGAATGTCGCAATTAACTGTCAAATGTGCGTCGGATTTGAAAACTAGACTGACAAAGAGCGAACATCGGGTGACCGAGGACCAATAGACCCTTGTAGATAGTTACGCTAGACATCGATGTATAGAATCGCGACGGTATTTGTGTGTTCCATCGTCAATACCAGGATCTGACGGTAAGAATTAGCTGTGAGTTATGAGAGGGAGAAAACAAACTTGACTGCCAAACAGTACGTCCATCTGGTATGAGGCAGCGTTAGACCCTCGGAGATAAGTCGGCTAGTGACCAATGTATTAAATCGCGACGTAATTTCTGTGTTGCATCGTCATTAGTATGGTGGGAATGTCGCAATTAACTGTCAAATTTGCGTCGGATTCCCGTAACGTTACTCGCAGGAGAACGATCATGTGGTGACCCAGGCATGCTAGGAGATAAATCTGCTGGAAGACGATGTTCTAAAAACCATCGCAGTATGTGTGTTCCATCGTAATTGAGAGTATGGGAGGAATAAAATTAACTGCCAGTTTTGCGTCGGATTTGTAAACTAGACTGACAAAACGCGACCATCCAATGACCGAGGCACCAATAGACCCTTGTAGATAGTTACGCTGGACATCGATCTATTGTATCGCGACGCAATTTGTGTGTTCCATCGTCAATACCAGGATCTGACGGTAAGAAATAGCTGTGAGTTTTGAGTCGGAGACAAGCAACTTGACAGCCAAATTGTACATCCATCTGGTATGAGGCAGCGTTAGACCCTCGGAGATAAGTCGGCTAGTGACCAATGTATTGAATCGCGACGCAATTTCTGTGTTGCATCGTCATTAGGATGGTGGGAATGTCGCAATTAACTGTCAAATTTACGTCGGATTCCCGAAACTTTACTCGTAGGACAACGATCATGTGGTGACCCAGGCATGCTTGGAGATAAATCTGATGGAAGTCGATGTTCTGAAAACCATCGCAGTATGTGTGTTCCATCGTCATTGAGAGGATGAGAGAACATAAATTAACTGTCAGTTTTGCGTATGATTTGAAAACTAGATGACAAAACTCGACCATCCGGTGACCGAGGCACCAATAGACCCTTGTAGATAGTTACGCTGGACATCGATCTATTGAATCGTGATGCTATTTGTGTGTTCCATAGTCAACACCATATCTGACGGTAAGAATTAACTGTGAGTTATGAGGGGGAGAAAGCAAACTTGACTGCCAAAGAGTACGTCCATCTGGTATGAGGCAGCGATAGATCCTCGGAGATAAGTCGGCTAGTGACCAATGTATTGAATCGCGACGCGATTCCTGTGTTGCATCGGCATCAGGATGGTGGGAATGTCGCAATTAACTGTCAAATTTGCGTCGGATTCCCGAAACTTTACTCGTAGGGCAACGATCGTGTGGTGACCCAGGCATGCTTGGAGATAAATCTGCTGGAAGACGATGTTCTGAAAACCATCGCAGTATGTGTGTTCCATCGTAATTGAGAGTATGGGAGGAATAAAATTAAGTGCCAGTTTTGCGTCGGATTTGTAAACTAGACTGACAAAACGGGACCATCCAGTGACAGAGGCACCAATAGACCCTTGTAGATAGTTACGCTAGACATCGATGTATAGAATCGCGACGCTATTTGTGTGTTCCATCGTCAGTACCAGGATCTGACGGTAAGAATTAACTGTGTGTTGTGAGAGGGAGAAAACAAACTTGACTGCCAAAGAGTACGTCCATCTGGTATGAGGCAGCGATAGACCCTCGGAGATAAGTCGGCTAGTGACCAATGTATTGAATCGCGACGCAATTTCTGTGTTGCATCGTCAATAGGATGGTGGGAATGTCGCAATTAACTGTCAAATTTGCGTCGGATTCCCGAAAATTTACTCGTAGGACAACGATCATGTGGTGACCCAGGCAGTAATAGATGCTTGGAGATAAATCTGCTGGTAGACGATGTGCTGAAAACCTTCGCAGTATGTGTGTTCCATCGTAATAGAGAGAATGCGAGGAATAAAATTAAATGTCAGTTTTACGTTGGATATGAAAACTAGACTGACAAAACGCGACCATCCGGTGACCGAGGCACAAATAGACCCATGTAGATAGTTACGCTGGACACCGATGTATAGAATCGCGAAGCTATTTGTGTGTTCCATCGTCAATAACAGGATCTGACGGTAAGTAATAACTGTGAGTTATGAGAGGGAGAAAACAAACTTGACCGCCAAATTGTACATCCATCTGGTATGAGGCAGCGTTAGACCCTCGGAGATAAGTCGGCTAGTGACCAATGTATTGAATCGCGACGTAATTTCTGTATTGCATCGTCATTAGTATGGTGGGAATGTCGCAATTAACTGTCAAATTTGCGTCGGATTCCCGTAACGTTACTCGCAGGAGAACGATCATGTGGTGACCCAGGCATGCTAGGAGATAAATCTGCTGGAAGACGATGTTCTAAAAACCATCGCAGTATGTGTGTTCCATCGTAATTGAGAGTATGGGAGGAATAAAATTAACTGCCAATCTTGCGTCGGATTTGTAAACGAGACTGACAAAACGCGACCATCCGGTGACCGAGGCACCAATAGACTCTTCTAGATAGTTACGCTGGACATCGATCTATTGATTCGCGACGCTATTTGTGTGTTCCATCGTCAATACCAGGATGTGACGGTAAGAATTAACTGTGAGTTATGAGAGGAAGAAAACAAACTTGCCTGCCAAAGAGAACATGAATTAACTGTCAGTTTTGCGTCGGATTTGAAAACTAGATGACAAAACGCGACCATCCGGTGACCGAGGCACCAATAGACCCTTGTAGATAGTTACGCTAGACATCGATGTATTGAATCGCGACGCTATTTGTGTGTTGCATCGTCATTAGGATGGTGGGAATGTCGCAATTAACTGTCAAATTTGCGTCGGATTCCCGAAAATTTACCCGTAGGACAACGATCATGTGGTGACCCGGCCAGTAACACATGCTTGGAGATAAATCTGCTGGAAGACGATGTTCTGAAAACCATCGCAGTATGTGTGTTCTATCGTCATTGAGAGGATGAGAGAACATAAATTAACTGCCAGTTTTGCGTCGGATTTGAAAACTAGATGACAAAACGCGACCATCCGGTGACCGAGGCACCAATAGACCCTTGTAGATAGTTACGCTGGACATCGATCTCTTGTATCGCGACGCTATTTGTGTGTTCCATCGTCAATACCAGGATCTGACGGTAAGAATTAACTGTGAGTGATGAGAGGAAGAAAACAAACTTGCCTGCCAAAGAGTACGTTCATCTGGTATGAGGTAGCGATAGACCCTCATAGATAAGTCGGCTAGTGACCAATGTATTGAATCGCGACGCAATTTCTGTGTTGCATCGTCATTAGTCTGGTGGGAATGTCGCAATTAACTGTCAAATTTGCGTCGGATTTGAAAACTAGACTGACAAAGCGCGAACATCCGGTGACCGAGGTACCAATAGACCCTTGTAAATAGTTACGCTAGACATCGATGTATTGAATCGCGACGCTATTTGTGTGTTCCATGGTAGCTACCAGGATCTGCCGGTAAGAATTAACTGTGAGTTTTGAGTCGGAGACAAGAAACTTGACAGCCAAATTGTACATCCATCTGGTAGGAGGCAGCGTTAGACCCTCGGAGAGAAGTCGGCTAGTGACCAATGTATTGAATCGCGACGCAATTTCTGTGTTGCATCGTCATTAGGATGGTGGGGATGTCGCAATTAACTGTCAAATTTACGTCGGATTCCCGAAACTTTACTCGTAGGACAACGATCATGTAGTGACCCAGGCAGTAATAGATACTTGGAGATAAATCTGCTGGAAGACGATGTTCTGAAAACCATCGCAGCATGTGTGTTCCATCGTCATTGAGAGGATGAGAGAACATAAATTAACTGTCAGTTTTACTTATGATTTGAAAACTAGATGACAAAACTCGACCGTCCGGTGACCGAGGCACCAATAGACCCTTGTAGATAGTTACGCTGGACATCAATCTATTGAATCGCGACGCTACTAGTGACTTCCATCGTCAGTACCAGGATCTGACGGTAAGAATTAACTGTGTGTTGTGAGAGGGAGAAAACAAACTTGTCTGCCAAAGCGTACGTCCATCTGGTATGAGGCAACGATAGACCCTCGGAGATAAGTCGGCTAGTGACCAATGAATTGAATCGCGACGCAATTTCTGTGTTGCATCGTCATTAGGATAGTGGGAATGTCGCAATTAACTGTCAAATTTGCGTCGGATTTGAAAACTAGACTGACAAAGAGCGAACATCGGGTGACCGAGGACCAATGGACCCTTGTAGATAGTTACGCTAGACATAGATGTATTGAATCGCAACGCTATTTGTGTGTTCCATCGTCAATACCAGGATCTGACGGTAAGAATTAGCTGTGAGTTCTGAGTTGGAGACAAGAAACTTGACAGCCAAATTGTACATCCATCTGGTATGAGGCAGCGTTAGACCCTCGGAGATAAGTCGGCTAGTGACCAATGTATTGAATCGCGATGTAATTTCTGTGTTGCATCGTCATTAGTATGGTGGGAATGTCGCAATAAACTGTCAAATTTGCGTCGGATTCCCGTAACGTTACTCGCAGGAGAACGATCATGTGGTGACCCAGGCATGCTAGGAGATAAATCTGCTGGAAGACGATGTTCTAAAAACCATCGCAGTATGTGTGTTCCATCGTAATTGAGAGTATGGGAGGAATAAAATTAACTGCCAGTTTTGCGTCGGATTTGTAAACTAGACTGACAAAACGCGACCATCCGGTGACCGAGGCACCAATAGATCCTTGTAGATAGTTACGCTGGACATCGATCTATTGAATCGCGACGCCATTTGTGTGTTCCATCGTCAATACCAGGATCTGACGGTAAGAATTAACTGTGAGTTATGAGAGGAAGAAACCAAACTTGCCTGCCAAAGAGAACAAAAATTAACTGTCAGATTTGCGTCGGATTTGAAAACTAGATGACAAAACGCGACCATCCGGTGACCGAGGCACCAATAGACCCTTGTAGATAGTTACGCTAGACATCGATGTATTGAATCGCGACGCTATTTGTGTGTTGCATCGTCATTAGGATGGTGGGAATGTCGCAATTAACTGTCAAATTTGCGTCGGATTCCCGAAAATTAACTCGTAGGACAACGATCATGTGGTGACCCGGCCAGTATCAGATGCTTGGAGATAAATCTGCTGGAAGACGATGTTCTGAAAACCATCGCCGTATGTGTGTTCTGTCGTCATTGAGAGGATGAGAGAACATAAATTAACTGTCAGTTTTGCGTCGGATTTGAAAACTAGATGACAAAACGCGACCATCCAATGACCGAGGCACCAATAGACCCTTGTAGATAGTTACGCTGGACATCCATCTATTGAATCGTGATGCTATTTGTGTGTTCCATAGTCAACACCAGGATCTGACGGTAAGAATTAACTGTGAGTTATGAGGGGGAGAAAGCAAACTTGACTGCCAAAGAGTACGTACATCTGGTATGAGGCAGCGATAGATCCTCGGAGATAAGTCGGCTAGTGACCAATGTATTGAATCGCGACGCGATTCCTACGTTGCATCGGCATCAGGATGGTGGGAATGTCGCAATTAACTGTCAAATTTGCGTCGGATTCCCGAAACTTTACTCGTAGGGCAACGATCGTGTGGTAACCCAGGCATGCTTGGAGATAAATCTCCTGGAAGACGATGTTCTGAAAACCATCGCAGTATGTGTGTTCTATCGTCATTGAGAGGATGAGAGAACATAAATTAACTGTCAGTTTTGCGTCGGATTTGAAAACTAGATGACAAAACGCGACCATCCGGTGACCGAGTCACCAATAGACCCTTGTAGATAGTTACGCTGGACATCGATCTATTGAATCGCGACGCTATTTGTGTGTTCCATCGTCAGTACCAGGATCTGACGGTAAGAATTAACTGTGTGTTGTGAGAGGGAGAAAACAAACTTGACTGCCAAAGAGTACGTCCATCTGGTATGAGGCAGCGATAGACCCTCGGAGATAAGTCGGCTAGTGACCAATGTATTGAATCGCGACGCAATTTCTGTGTTGCATCGTCAATAGGATGGTGGGAATGTCGCAATTAACTGTCAAATTTGCGTCGGATTCCCGAAAATTTACTCGTAGGACAACGATCATGTGGTGACCCAGGCAGTAATAGATGCTTGGAGATATATCTGCTGGTAGACGATGTGCTGAAAACCTTAGCAGTATGTGTGTTCCATCGTAATAGAGAGTATGCGAGGAATAAAATTAAATGTCAGTTTTACGTTGGATATGAAAACTAGACTGACAAAACGCGACCATCCGGTGACCGAGGCACAAATAGACCCATGTAGATAGTTACGCTGGACACCGATGTATAGAATCGCGAAGCCATTTGTGTGTTCCATCGTCAATAACAGGATCTGACGGTAAGTAATAACTGTGAGTTATGAGAGGGAGAAAACAAACTTGACCGCCAAATTGTACATCCATCTGGTATGAGGCAGCGTTAGACCCTCGGAGATAAGTCGGCTAGTGACCAATGTATTGAATCGCGACGTAATTTCTGTATTGCTTCGTCATTATTATGGTGGGAATGTCGCAATTAACTGTCAAATTTGCGTCGGATTCCCGTAACGTTACTCGCAGGAGAACGGTCATGTGGTGACCCAGGCATGCTAGGAGATAAATCTGCTGGAAGACGATGTTCTAAAAACCATCGCAGTATGTGTGTTCCATCGTAATTGAGAGTATGGGAGGAATAAAATTAACTGCCAATCTTGCGTTGGATTTGTAAACGAGACTGACAAAACGCGACCATCCGGTGACCGAGGCACCAATAGACTCTTCTAGATAGTTACGCTGGACATCGATCTATTGAATCGCGACGCTATTTGTGTGTTCCATCGTCAATACCAGGATGTGACGGTAAGAATTAACTGTGAGTTATGAGAGGAAGAAAACAAACTTGCCTGCCAAAGAGAACATAAATTAACTGTCAGTTTTGCGTCGGATTTGAAAACTAGATGACAAAACGCGACCATCCGGTGACCGAGGCACCAATAGACCCTTGTAGATAGTTACGCTAGACATCGATGTATTGAATCGCGACGCTATTTGTGTGTTGCATCGTCATTAGGATGGTGGGAATATCGCAATTAACTGTCAAATTTGCGTCAGATTCCCGAAAATTTACCCGTAGGACAACGATCATGTGGTGACCCGGCCAGTAACACATGCTTGGAGATAAATCTGCTGGAAGACGATGTTCTGAAAACCATCGCAGTATGTGTGTTCTATCGTCATTGAGAGGATGAGAGAACATAAATTAACTGCCAGTTTTGAGTCGGATTTGAAAACTAGATGACAAAACGCGACCATCCGGTGACCGAGGCACCAATAGACCCTTGTAGATAGTTACGCTGGACATCGATCTATTGTATCGCGACGCTATTTGTGTGTTCCATCGTCAATTCCAGGATCTGACGGTAAGAATTAACTGTGAGTGATGAGAGGAAGAAAACAAACTTGCCTGCCAAAGAGTACGTTCATCTGGTATGAGGTAGCGATAGACCCTCGTAGATAAGTCGGCTAGTGACCAATGTATTGAATCGCGACGCAATTTCTGTGTTGCATCGTCATTAGTCTGGTGGGAATGTCGCAATTAACTGTCAAATTTGCGTCGGATTTGAAAACTAGACTGACAAAGCGCGAACATCCGGTGACCGAGGTACCAATAGACCCTTGTAAATAGTTACGCTAGACATCGATGTATTGAATCGCGACGCTATTTGTGTGTTCCATGGTAGCTACCAGGATCTGCCGGTAAGAATTAACTGTGAGTTTTGAGTCGGAGACAAGAAACTTGACAGCCAAATTGTACATCCATCTGGTATGAGGCAGCGTTAGACCCTCGGAGATAAGTCGGCTAGTGACCAATGTATTGAATCGCGACGCAATTTCTGAGTTTCATCGTCATTAGGAGTGTGGGAATGTCACAATTAACTCTCAAATTTGCGTCGGATTCCCGAAAATTTACTCGCAGGAGAACGATCATTTGGTGACCCAGGCATGTTTGGAGATAAATCTGCAAGAAGTCGATGTTCTGAAAACCATCGCAGTATGTGTGTCCCATCGTCATTGAGAGGATGAGAGAACATAAATTAACTGTCAGTTTTACTTATGATTTGAAAACTAGATGACAAAACTCGACCGTCCGGTGACCGAGGCACCAATAGACCCTTGTAGATAGTTACGCTGGACATCGATCTATTGAATCGTGATGCTATTTGTGTGTTCCATCGTCAACACCAGGATCTGACGGTAAGAATTAACTGTGAGTTATGAGGGGGAGAAAGCAAACTTGACTGTCAAAGAGTACGTCCATCTGGTATGAGGCAGCGATAGATCCTCGGAGATAAGGATCGCGACGCGATTCCTGTGTTGCATCGGCATCAGGATGGTGGGAATGTCGCAATTAACTGTCAAATTTGCGTCGGATTCCCGAAACTTTACTCGTAGGACAACGATCATGTGGTGACCCAGGCAGTAATAGATGCTTGGAGATAAATCTGCTGGAAGACGATGTTCTAAAAACCATCGCAGTATGTGTGTTCCATCGTCATTGAGAGGATGAGAGAACATAAATTAACTGTCAGTTTTGCGTCGGATTTGAAAACTAGATGACTAAACGCAACCATCCGGTGACCGATACACCAATAGGACCTTGTAGATAGTTACGCTGGACATCGATCTATTGAATCGCGACGCTATTTGTGTGTTCCATGGTCGATACCAGGATATGCCGGTAAGAATTAACTGTGAGTTATGAGAGGGAGAAAACAAACTTGACTGCCAAAGAGTACGTCCATCTGGTATGAGGCAGCGATAGACCCTCGGAGATAAGTTGGCTAGTGACCAATGTATTTAATCGCGACGCAATTTCTGTGTTGCATCGTCATTAGTCTGGTGGGAATGTCGCAATTAACTGTCAAATTTGCGTCGGATTTGAAAACTAGAATGACAAAGCTCGAACATCCGGTGAACGAGGCACCAATAGACCCTTGTAAATAGTTACGCTAGACATCGATGCATTGAATCGCGACGCTATTTGTGTGTTCCATGGTCGATACCAGGATATGCCGGTAAGAATTAACTGTGAGTTTTGAGTCGGAGAGAAGAAACTTGACAGCCAAATTGTACATCCATCTGGTATGAGGCAGCGTTAGACCCTCGGAGATAAGTCGGCTAGTGACCAATGTATTGAATCGCGACGCAATTTCTGTGTTGCATCGTCATTAGGATGGTGGGAATGTCGTAATTAACTGTCAAATTTGCGTCGGATTCCCGAAACTTTACTCGTAGAACAACGATCATTTGGTGACCCAGGCAGTAATTGATGCTTGGAGATAAATCTGCTGGAAGACGATGTTATGAAAACCATCGCAGTATGTGTGTTTCATCGTCATTGAATGGATGAGAGAACATAAATTAACTGTCAGTTTTGCGTCGGATTTGAAAACTAGATGGCAAAACGCGACCATCCGGTGACCGAGGCACCAATAGACCCTTGTAGATAGTTACGCAGGACATCGATCTATTGAATCGCGACGCTATTTGTGTGTTCCATCGCCAATACCAGGATCTGACGGTAAGAATTAATTGTGAGTTGTGAGAGGGAGAAAACAAACTTGGCTGCCAAAGAGTATGTCCATCTCGTATGAGTCAGCGAAAGACCCTCGGAGACAAGTCGGCTAGTGACCAATGTATTGAATCGGGACGCAATTTCTGTGTTGCATCGTCATTAGTCTGGTGGGAATGTCGCAATTAACTGTCAAATTTGCGTCGGATTTGAAAACTAGACGGACAAAGCGCGAACATCCGGTGACAGAGGCACCAATTGACCCTTGTAAATAGATACGCTAGACATCGATGTATTGAATCGTGACGCTATTTGTGTGTTCCATCGTCAATACCAGGATCTGACGGTAAGAATTAACTGTGAGTTATGAGAGAGAGAAAACAAACTTGACTGCCAAAGAGTACGTCCATCTGGTATGAGGCAGCGTTAGACCCTCGCAGATAAGTCTTCTAGTGACCAATGTATTGAATCGCGACGCAATTTCTGTGTTGCATCGTCATTAGGATGGTAGGAATGTCGTAATTAACTGTCAAATTTGCGTCGGATTCCCGAAACTTTACTCGTAGGACAACGATCATGTGGTGACCCAAGCAGTAATAGATGTTTGGAGATAAATCTGCTGGTAGACGATGTTCTGAAAACCATCGCAGTATGTGTGTTTCATCGTCATTGAGAGGATGAGAGAACATAAATTAACTGTCAGTTTTGCGTCGGATTTGAAAACTAGATGGCAAAACGCGACCATCCGGTGACCGAGGCACCAATAGGCCCTTGTAGCTAGTTACGCTGGACATCGATCTATTGAATCGCGACGCTATTTGTGTGTTCCATCGTCAATACCAGGATCTGAGGGTAAGAATTAACTGTGAGTTGTGAGAGGGAGAAAACAAACTTGACTGCCAAAGAGTACGTCCATCTGGTATGAGGCGGCGATAGACCCTCGGAAATAAGTCGGCTAGTGACCAATGTATTGAATCGCGACGCAATTTCTGTGTTGCATCGTCATTAGTCTGGTGGGAATGTCGCAATTAACTGTCAAATTTGCGTCGGATTTGAAAACTAGACTGACAAAGCTCGAACATCCGGTGAACGAGGCACCAATAGACCCTTGTAATTAGTTACGCTAGACATCGATGTATTGAATCGCGACGCTATTTGTGTGTTCCATGGTCGATACCAGGATCTGCCGGTAAGAATTAACAGTGAGTTTTTGAGTCGGAGACAAGAAACGTGACGGCCAAATTGTACATCCATCTGGTATGAGGCAACGTTAGACCCTCGGAGAAAAGTCGGCTACTGACCAATGTATTTAATCGCGAAGCAATTTCTGTGTTGCATCGTCATTAGGATGGTGGGAATGTCGCAATTAACTGTCAAATTTGCGTCTTATTCCCGAACATTTACTCGTAGGACAACGATCATGTGCTAACCCAGGCAGTAATAGATGCTCGGAGATAAATCTGCTGGTAGACGATGTTCTGAAAACCATCGCAGTATGTGTGTTTCATCGTCATTGAGAGGATGAGAGAACATAAATTAACTGTCAGTTTTGCGTCGGATTTGTTAACTAGATGACAAAACGAGACCATCCGGTGACCGAGACACCAATAGACCCTTGTAGATAGTTACGCTGGACATCAATCTATTGAATCGCGACGCTACTTGTGTGTTCCATCGTCAATACCAGGATGTGACGGTAAGAATTAACTGTGAGTTATGAGAGGGAGAAAACAAACTTGTCTGCCAAAGCGTACGTCCATCTGGTATGAGGCAACGATAGACCCTCGGAGATAAGTCGGCTAGTAACCAATGTATTGAATCGCAACGCAATTTATGTGTTGCAACGTCGTTAGGATGGTGGGAATGTCGCAATTAACTGTCAAATTTCCGTCGGATTCCCGTAACTTTACTCGCAGGAGAACGATCATGTGGTGACCCAGGCATGCTTGGAGATAAATCTGCTGGAAGACGATGTTCTCAAAACCATCGCAGTATGTGTGTTCCATCGTCATTGAGAGAATGAGAGAACATAAATTAACTGTCAGTTTTGCGTCGGATTTGAAAACTAGATGACAAAACGAGACCATCCGGTGACCGATAGACCCTCGGAGATAAGTCGTCTAGTGACCAATGTATTGAATCGCGACGCAATTTCTGTGTTGCATCGTCATTAGTCTGGTGGGAATGTCGCAATTAACTGTCAAATTTGCGTCGGATTTGAAAACTAGACTGACAAAGCGCGAACATCCGGTCACCGAGTCACAAATAGACCCTTCTAGATATTTACGCTGGACATCAATGTATAGAATCGCGACGCTATTTGTGTGTTCCATCGTCTATACCAGGATCTGACGGTAAGAATTAGCTGTTCGTTTTGAGTCGGAGACAAGATACTTGACAGCCAAATTGTACATCCATCTGGTATGAGGCAGCGTTAGACCCTCGGAGATAAGTCGGCTAGTGACCAATGTATTGAATCGCGACGCAATTTCTGTGTTGCATCGTCATTAGGATTGTGGGAATGTCGCAATTAACTGTCAAATTTGCGTCGGATTCCCGAAACTTTACTCGTAGGACAACGATCATGTGGTGACCCAGGCAGTAATAGATGCTTAGTGATAAAACTGATGGAAGACGATGTTCTGAAAAGCATCGCAGTATGTGTGTTCCATCGTCATTGAGAGGATGAGAGAAAATAAAATTAACTGTCAGTTTTGCGTCGGATTTGAAAACGAGATGACAAAACGCGACCATCCGGTGACCGAGGCACCAATAGAACCTTGTAGATAGTTACGCTGCACATCGATGTATAGAATCGCGACGGTATTTGTGTGTTCCATCGTCAATACCAGGATCTGACGGTAGGAATTAACTGTGAGTTATGAGAGGGAGAAAACAAACTTGACTGCCAAACAGTACGTCCATCTGGTACGAGGCAGCGATTGACCCTCGGAGATAAGTCGGCTAGTGACCAATGTATTGAATCGCGACGCAATTTCTGTGTTGCATCGTCATTAGTCTGTTGGGAATGTCGCAATTATCTGTCAAATTTGCGTCGAATTTGAAAACTACACTGACAAAGCGCGAACATCCGGTGACCGAGGCACCAATAGACCCTTGTAAATAGTTACGCTAGACTTCGATGTATTGAATCGCGACGCTATTTGTGTGTTCCATCGTCGATACCAGGATCTGGCCGTAAGAATTAACTGTGAGTTTTGAGTCGGAGACAAGAAACTTGACAGCCAAATTGTACATCCATCTGGTATGAGCAGCGTCAGACCCTCGGAGATAAGTCGACTAGTGACCAATGTATTGAATCGCGACGCAATTTCTGTGTTGCATCGTCATTAGGAGGGTGGGAATGTCGCAATTAACTGTCAAATTTGCGTCGGATTCCCGAAACTTTACTCGCAGGAGAACGATCATGTGGTGACCCAGGCATGCTCGGAGATAAATCTGCTGCAAGACGATGTTCTGAATACCATCGCAGTATGTGTGTTCCATCGTAATTGAGAGTATGGGAGGAATAAAATTAACTGCCAATCTTGCGTCGGATTTGTAAACTAGACTGACAAAACGCGACCATCTGATGACCGAGGCACCAATAGACAATTCTAGATAGTTACGCTGGACATCGATGTATAGAATCGCGACGCTATTTGTGTGTTCCATCGTCAATACCAGGATCTGACGGTACGTATTAACTGTGAGTTATGAGAGGGGGAAGAGAAACTTGACTGCCAAATTGTACATCCATCTGGATTGAGGCAGCGTTAGACCCTCGGAGATAAGTCGGCTAGTGACCAATGTATTGAATCGCGACGCGATTCCTGTGTTGCATCGGCATTAGGATGGTGGGAATGTCGCAATTAACTGTCAAATTTGCGTCGGATTACCGAAACTTTACTCGTAGGACAACGATCATGTAGTGACCCAGGCAGTAATAGATGCTTGGAGATAAATCTGGTGGAAGACGATGTTCTGAAAACCATCGCAGAATGTGTGTTCCATCGTAATTGAGAGTATGGGAGGAATAAAATTATCTGTCAGTTTTGCGTCGGATTTGAAAACTAGACTGACAAAGCGCGACCATCCGGTGACCGAGGCAAAATAGACCCTTCTAGATAGTTACGCTGGACATCGATGTATAGAATCGCGACGCTATTTGTGTGTTCCATCGTCAATACCAGGATCTGACGGTAAGATTTAACTGTGAGTTATGAAAGGGAGAAGAGAAACTTGACTGCCAAATTGTACATCCATCTGGTATGAGGCAGCGTTAGACCCTCGGAGATAAGTCGGCTAGTGACCAATGTATTGAATCGCGACGCGATTCCTGTGTTGCATCGGCATTAGGATGAGGGAATGTCGCAATTAACTGTCAAATTTGCGTCGGATTCCCGAAACTTTACTCGTAGGACAACGATCATGTGGTGACCCAGGCAGTAATAGATGTTTGGAGATAAATCTGCTGGTAGACGATGTTCTGAAAACCATCGCAGTATGTGTGTTTCATCGTCATTGAGAGGATGAGAGAACATAAATTAACTGTCAGTTTTGCGTCGGATTTGAAAACTAGATGGCAAAACGCGACCATCCGGTGACCGAGGCACCAATAGGCCCTTGTAGCTAGTTACGCTGGACATCGATCTATTGAATCGCGACGCTATTTGTGTGTTCCATCGTCAATACCAGGATCTGAGGGTAAGAATTAACTGTGAGTTGTGAGAGGGAGAAAACAAACTTGACTGCCAAAGAGTACGTCCATCTGGTATGAGGCAGCGATAGACCCTCGGAAATAAGTCGGCTAGTGACCAATGTATACAATCGCGACGCGATTCCTGTGTTGCATCGGCATTAGGATGAGGGAATGTCGCAATTAACTGTCAAATTTGCGTCGGATTCCCAAAACTTTACTCGTAGGACAACGATCATGTGGTGACCCAGGCAGTAATAGATGCTTGGAGATAAATCTGCTGGAAGACGATGTTATGAAAACCATCGCAGTATGTGTGTTTCATCGTCATTGAATGGATGAGAGAACATAAATTAACTGTCAGTTTTGCGTCGGATTTGAAAACTAGATGGCAAAACGCGACCATCCGGTGACCGAGGCACCAATAGACCCTTGTAGATAGTTACGCAGGACATCGATCTATTGAATCGCGACGCTATTTGTGTGTTCCATCGTCAATACCAGGATCTGACGGTAAGAATTAATTGTGAGTTGTGAGAGGGAGAAAACAAACTTGGCTGCCAAAGAGTACGTCCATCTCGTATGAGGCAGCGAAAGACCCTCGGAGACAAGTTGGCTAGTGACCAATGTATTGAATCGGGACGCAATTTCTGTGTTGCATCGTCATTAGTCTGGTGGGAATGTCGCAATTAACTGTCAAATTTGCGTCGGATTTGAAAACTAGACGGACAAAGCGCGAACATCCGGTGACCGAGGCACCAATTGACCCTTGTAAATAGTTACGCTAGACATCGATGTATTGAATCGCGACTCTATTTGTGTGTTCCATCGTCAATACCAGGATCTGACGGTAAGAATTAACTGTGAGTTATGAGAGGGAGAAAACAAACTTGACTGCCAAAGAGTACGTCCATCTGGTATGAGGCAGCGTTAGACCCTCGGAGATAAGTCTTCTAGTGACCAATGTATTGAATCGCGACGCAATTTCTGTGTTGCATCGTCATTAGGATGGTAGGAATGTCGTAATTAACTGTCAAATTTGCGTCGGATTCCCGAAACTTTACTCGTAGGACAACGATCATGTGGTGACCCAAGCAGTAATAGATGTTTGGAGATAAATCTGCTGGTAGACGATGTTCTGAAAACCATCGCAGTATGTGTGTTTCATCGTCATTGAGAGGATGAGAGAACATAAATTAACTGTCAGTTTTGCGTCGGATTTGAATACTAGATGGCAAAACGCGACCATCCGGTGACCGAGGCACCAATAGGCCCTTGTAGCTAGTTACGCTGGACATCGATCTATTGAATCGCGACGCTATTTGTGTGTTCCATCGTCAATACCAGGATCTGAGGGTAAGAATTAACTGTGAGTTGTGAGAGGGAGAAAACAAACTTGACTGCCAAAGAGTACGTCCGTCTGGTATGAGGCAGCGATAGACCCTCGGAAATAAGTCGGCTAGTGACCAATGTATTGAATCGCGACGCAATTTCTGTGTTGCATCGTCATTAGTCTGGTGGGAATGTCGCAATTAACTGTCAAATTTGCGTCGGATTTGAAAACTAGACTGACAAAGCTCGAACATCCGGTGAACGAGGCACCAATAGACCCTTGTAATTAGTTACGCTAGACATCGATGTATTGAATCGCGACGCTATTTGTGTGTTCCATGGTCGATACCAGGATCTGCCGGTAAGAATTAACAGTGAGTTTTTGAGTCGGAGACATGAAACTTGACAGCCAAATTGTACATCCATCTGGTATGGGGCAACGTTAGACCCTCGGAGAAAAGTCGGCTACTGACCAATGTATTGAATCGCGAAGCAATTTCTGTGTTGCATCGTCATTAGGATGGTGGGAATGTCGCAATTAACTGTCAAATTTGCGTCTTATTCCCGAACATTTACTCGTAGGACAACGATCATGTGCTAACCCAGGCAGTAATAGATGCTCGGAGATAAATCTGCTGGTAGACGATGTTCTGAAAACCATCGCAGTATGTGTGTTTCATCGTCATTGAGAGGATGAGAGAACATAAATTAACTGTCAGTTTTGCGTCGGATTTGTTAACTAGATGACAAAACGAGACCATCCGGTGACCGAGACACCAATAGACCCTTGTAGATAGTTACGCTGGACATCAATCTATTGAATCGCGACGCTACTTGTGTGTTCCATCGTCCATACCAGGATGTGACGGTAAGAATTAACTATGAGTTATGAGAGGGAGAAAACAAACTTGTCTGCCAAAGCGTACGTCCATCTGGTATGAGGCAACGATAGACCCTCGGAGATAAGTCGGCTAGTAACCAATGTATTGAATCGCAACGCAATTTATGTGTTGCAACGTCGTTAGGATGGTGGGAATGTCGCAATTAACTGTCAAATTTGCGTCGGATTCCCGTATCTTTACTCGCAGGAGAACGATCATGTGGTGACCCAGCCATGCTTGGAGATAAATCTGCTGGAAGACGATGCTCTGAAAACCATCGCAGTATGTGTGTTCCATCGTAATTGAGAGTATGGGAGGAATAAAAATAACTGCCAGTTTTGCGTCGGATTTGTAAACTAGACTGACAAAACGCGACCATCCGGAGACCGAGGCACAAATAGACCCCTCTAGATAGTTACGCTGGACATCGATGTATAGAATCGCGACGCTATTTGTGTGTTCCATCGTCAATACCAGGATCTGACGGTAAGAATTAACTGTGAGTTATGAGAGGGAGAAAACAAACTTGACTGCCAAAGAGTACGTCCATCTGGTATGACACAGCGTTAGACCCTCGGAGATTAGTCGGCTAGTGACAAATGTATTGAAAAGCGACGCAATTTCTGTGTTGCATCGTCATTAGGATGGTGGGAATGTCGCAATTAACTGTCAAATTTGCGTCGGATTACCGAAACTTTACTCGTAGGACAACGATCATGTAGTGACCCAGGCAGTAATAGATGCTTGGAGATAAATCTGGTGGAAGACGATGTTCTGAAAACCATCGCAGAATGTGTGTTCCATCGTAATTGAGAGTATGGGAGGAATAAAATTATCTGTCAGTTTTGCGTCGGATTTGAAAACTAGACTGACAAAGCGCGACCATCCGGTGACCGAGGCAAAATAGACCCTTCTAGATAGTTACGCTGGACATCGATGTATAGAATCGCGACGCTATTTGTGTGTTCCATCGTCAATACCAGGATCTGACGGTAAGTATTAACTGTGAGTTATGAGAGGGAGGAGAGAAACTTGACTGCCAAATTGTACATCCATCTGGTATGAGGCAGCGTTAGACCCTCGGAGATAAGTCGGCTAGTGACCAATGTATTGAATCGCGACGCGATTCCTGTGTTGCATCGGCATTAGGATGAGGGAATGTCGCAATTAACTGTCAAATTTGCGTCGGATTCCCGAAACTTTACTCGTAGGACAACGATCATGTGGTGACCCAGGCTGTAATAGATGCTTGGAGATAAATCTGCTGGTAGACGATGTTCTGAAAACCATCGCAGTATGTGTGTTTCATCGTCATTGAGAGGATGAGAGAACATAAATTAACTGTCAGTTTTGCGTCGGATTTGAAAACTAGATGGCAAAACGCGACCATCCGGTGACCGAGGCACCAATAGGCCCTTGTAGCTAGTTACGCTGGACATCGATCTATTGAATCGCGACGCTATTTGTGTGTTCCATCGTCAATACCAGGATCTGAGGGTAAGAATTAACTGTGAGTTGTGAGAGGGAGAAAACAAACTTGACTGCCAAAGAGTACGTCCATATGGTATGAGGCAGCGATAGACCCTTGGAAATAAGTCGGCTAGTGACCAATGTATACAATCGCGACGCGATTCCTGTGTTGCATCGGCATTAGGATGAGGGAATGTCGCAATTAACTGTCAAATTTGCGTCGGATTCCCAAAACTTTACTCGTAGGACAACGATCATGTGGTGACCCAGGCAGTAATAGATGCTTGGAGATAAATCTGCTGGAAGACGATGTTATGAAAACCATCGCAGTATGTGTGTTTCATCGTCATTGAATGGATGAGAGAACATAAATTAACTGTCAGTTTTGCGTCGGATTTGAAAACTAGATGGCAAAACGCGACCATCCGGTGACCGAGGCACCAATAGACCCTTGTAGATAGTTACGCAGGACATCGATCTATTGAATCGCGACGCTATTTGTGTGTTCCATCGTCAATACCAGGATCTGACGGTAAGAATTAATTGTGAGTTGTGAGAGGGAGAAAACAAACTTGGCTGCCAAAGAGTACGTCCATCTCGTATGAGGCAGCGAAAGACCCTCGGAGACAAGTTGGCTAGTGACCAATGTATTGAATCGGGACGCAATTTCTGTGTTGCATCGTCATTAGTCTGGTGGGAATGTCGCAATTAACTGTCAAATTTGCGTCGGATTTGAAAACTAGACGGACAAAGCGCGAACATCCGGTGACCGAGGCACCAATTGACCCTTGTAAATAGTTACGCTAGACATCGATGTATTGAATCGCGACGCTATTTGTGTGTTCCATCGTCAATACCAGGATGTGACGGTAAGAATTAACTGTGAGTTATGAGAGGGAGAAAACAAACTTGTCTGCCAAAGCGTACGTCCATCTGGTATGAGGCAACGATAGACCCTCGGAGATAAGTCGGCTAGTAACGAATGTATTGAATCGCAACGCAATTTATGTGTTGCAACGTCGTTAGGATGGTGGGAATGTCGCAATTAACTGTCAAATTTGCGTCGGATTCCCGTAACTTTACTCGCAGGAGAACGATCATGTGGTGACCCAGGCATGCTTGGAGATAAATCTGCTGGAAGACGATGTTCTCAAAACCATCGCAGTATGTGTGTTCCATCGTCATTGAGAGAATGAGAGAACATAAATTAACTGTCAGTTTTGCGTCGGATTTGAAAACTAGATGACAAAACGCGACCATCCGGTGACCGATAGACCCTCGGAGATAAGTCGGCTAGTGACCAATGTATTGAATCGCGACGCAATTTCTGTGTTGCATCGTCATTAGGATTGTGGGAATGTCGCAATTAACTGTCAAATTTGCGTCGGATTCCCGAAACTTTACTCGTAGGACAACGATCATGTGGTGACCCAGGCAGTAATAGATGCTTAGTGATAAAACTGATGGAAGACGATGTTCTGAAAAGCATCGCAGTATGTGTGTTCCATCGTCATTGAGAGGATGAGAGAAAATAAAATTAACTGTCAGTTTTGCGTCGGATTTGAAAACGAGATGACAAAACGCGACCATCCGGTGACCGAGGCACCAATAGAACCTTGTAGATAGTTACGCTGCACATCGATGTATAGAATCGCGACGGTATTTGTGTGTTCCATCGTCAATACCAGGATCTGACGGTAGGAATTAACTGTGAGTTATGAGAGGGAGAAAACAAACTTGACTGCCAAACAGTACGTCCATCTGGTACGAGGCAGCGATTGACCCTCGGAGATAAGTCGGCTAGTGACCAATGTATTGAATCGCGACGCAATTTCTGTGTTGCATCGTCATTAGTCTGTTGGGAATGTCGCAATTATCTGTCAAATTTGCGTCGAATTTGAAAACTACACTGACAAAGCGCGAACATCCGGTGACCGAGGCACCAATAGACCCTTGTAAATAGTTACGCTAGACTTCGATGTATTGAATCGCGACGCTATTTGTGTGTTCCATCGTCGATACCAGGATCTGGCCGTAAGAATTAACTGTGAGTTTTGAGTCGGAGACAAGAAACTTGACAGCCAAATTGTACATCCATCTGGTATGAGCAGCGTCAGACCCTCGGAGATAAGACGACTAGTGACCAATGTATTGAATCGCGACGCAATTTCTGTGTTGCATCGTCATTAGGAGGGTGGGAATGTCGCAATTAACTGTCAAATTTGCGTCGGATTCCCGAAACTTTACTCGCAGGAGAACGATCATGTGGTGACCCAGGCATGCTCGGAGATAAATCTGCTGCAAGACGATGTTCTGAATACCATCGCAGTATGTGTGTTCCATCGTAATTGAGAGTATGGGAGGAATAAAATTATCTGTCAGTTTTGCGTCGGATTTGAAAACTAGACTGACAAAGCGCGACCATCCGGTGACCGAGGCAAAATAGACCCTTCTAGATAGTTACGCTGGACATCGATGTATAGAATCGCGACGCTATTTGTGTGTTCCATCGTCAATACCAGGATCTGACGGTAAGTATTAACTGTGAGTTATGAGAGGGAGAAGAGAAACTTGACTGCCAAATTGTACATCCATCTGGTATGAGGCAGCGTTAGACCCTCGGAGATAAGTCGGCTAGTGACCAATGTATTGAATCGCGACGCGATTCCTGTGTTGCATCGGCATTAGGATGAGGGAATGTCGCAATTAACTGTCAAATTTGCGTCGGATTCCCGAAACTTTACTCGTAGGACAACGATCATGTGGTGACCCAAGCAGTAATAGATGTTTGGAGATAAATCTGCTGGTAGACGATGTTCTGAAAACCATCGCAGTATGTGTGTTTCATCGTCATTGAGAGGATGAGAGAACATAAATTAACTGTCAGTTTTGCGTCGGATTTGAAAACTAGATTTCAAAACGCGACCATCCGGTGACCGAGGCACCAATAGGCCCTTGTAGCTAGTTACGCTGGACATCGATCTATTGAATCGCGACGCTATTTGTGTGTTCCATCGTCAATACCAGGATCTGAGGGTAAGAATTAACTGTGAGTTGTGAGAGGGAGAAAACAAACTTGACTGCCAAAGAGTACGTCCGTCTGGTATGAGGCAGCGATAGACCCTCGGAAATAAGTCGGCTAGTGACCAATGTATTGAATCGCGACGCAATTTCTGTGTTGCATCGTCATTAGTCTGGTGGGAATGTCGCAATTAACTGTCAAATTTGCGTCGGATTTGAAAACTAGACTGACAAAGCTCGAACATCCGGTGAACGAGGCACCAATAGACCCTTGTAATTAGTTACGCTAGACATCGATGTATTGAATCGCGACGCTATTTGTGTGTTCCATGGTCGATACCAGGATCTGCCGGTAAGAATTAACAGTGAGTTTTTGAGTCGGAGACAAGAAACTTGACAGCCAAATTGTACATCCATCTGGTATGAGGCAACGTTAGACCCTCGGAGAAAAGTCGGCTACTGACCAATGTATTGAATCGCGAAGCAATTTCTGTGTTGCATCGTCATTAGGATGGTGGGAATGTCGCAATTAACTGTCAAATTTGCGTCTTATTCCCGAACATTTACTCGTAGGACAACGATCATGTGCTAACCCAGGCAGTAATAGATGCTCGGAGATAAATCTGCTGGTAGACGATGTTCTGAAAACCATCGCAGTATGTGTGTTTCATCGTCATTGAGAGGATGAGAGAACATAAATTAACTGTCAGTTTTGCGTCGGATTTGTTAACTAGATGACAAAACGAGACCATCCGGTGACCGAGACACCAATAGACCCTTGTAGATAGTTACGCTGGACATCAATCTATTGAATCGCGACGCTACTTGTGTGTTCCATCGTCAATACCAGGATGTGACGGTAAGAATTAACTGTGAGTTATGAGAGGGAGAAAACAAACTTGTCTGCCAAAGCGTACGTCCATCTGGTATGAGGCAACGATAGACCCTCGGAGATAAGTCAGCTAGTAACCAATGTATTGAATCGCAACGCAATTTATGTGTTGCAACGTCGATAGGATGGTGGGAATGTCGCAATTAACTGTCAAATTTGCGTCGGATTCCCGTATCTTTACTCGCAGGAGAACGATCATGTGGTGACCCAGCCATGCTTGGAGATAAATCTGCTGGAAGACGATGCTCTGAAAACCATCGCAGTATGTGTGTTCCATCGTAATTGAGAGTATGGGAGGAATAAAAATAACTGCCAGTTTTGCGTCGGATTTGTAAACTAGACTGACAAAACGCGACCATCCGGAGACCGAGGCACAAATAGACCCCTCTAGATAGTTACGCTGGACATCGATGTGTAGAATCGCGACGCTATTTGTGTGTTCCATCGTCAATACCAGGATCTGACGGTAAGAATTAACTGTGAGTTATGAGAGGGAGAAAACAAACTTGACTGCCAAAGAGTACGTCCATCTGGTATGACACAGCGTTAGACCCTCGGAGATTAGTCGGCTAGTGACAAATGTATTGAAAAGCGACGCAATTTCTGTGTTGCATCGTCATTAGGATGGTGGGAATGTCGCAATTAACTGTCAAATTTGCGTCGGATTACCGAAACTTTACTCGTAGGACAACGATCATGTAGTGACCCAGGCAGTAATAGATGCTTGGAGATAAATCTGGTGGAAGACGATGTTCTGAAAACCATCGCAGAATGTGTGTTCCATCGTAATTGAGAGTATGGGAGGAATAAAATTATCTGTCAGTTTTGCGTCGGATTTGAAAACTAGACTGACAAAGCGCGACCATCCGGTGACCGAGGCAAAATAGACCCTTCTAGATAGTTACGCTGGACATCGATGTATAGAATCGCGACGCTATTTGTGTGTTCCATCGTCAATACCAGGATCTGACGGTAAGTATTAACTGTGAGTTATGAGAGGGAGAAGAGAAACTTGACTGCCAAATTGTACATCCATCTGGTATGAGGCAGCGTTAGACCCTCGGAGATAAGTCGGCTAGTGACCAATGTATTGAATCGCGACGCGATTCCTGTGTTGCATCGGCATTAGGATGAGGGAATGTCGCAATTAACTGTCAAATTTGCGTCGGATTCCCGAAACTTTACTCGTAGGACAACGATCATGTGGTGACCCAGGCAGTAATAGATGTTTGGAGATAAATCTGCTGGTAGACGATGTTCTGAAAACCATCGCAGTATGTGTGTTTCATCGTCATTGAGAGGATGAGAGAACATAAATTAACTGTCAGTTTTGCGTCGGATTTGAAAACTAGATGGCAAAACGCGACCATCCGGTGACCGAGGCACCAATAGGCCCTTGTAGCTAGTTACGCTGGACATCGATCTATTGAATCGCGACGCTATTTGTGTGTTCCATCGTCAATACCAGGATCTGAGGGTAAGAATTAACTGTGAGTTGTGAGAGGGAGAAAACAAACTTGACTGCCAAAGAGTACGTCCATCTGGTATGAGGCAGCGATAGACCCTCTGAAATAAGTCGGCTAGTGACCAATGTATACAATCGCGACGCGATTCCTGTGTTGCATCGGCATTAGGATGAGGGAATGTCGCAATTAACTGTCAAATTTGCGTCGGATTCCCAAAACTTTACTCGTAGGACAACGATCATGTGGTGACCCAGGCAGTAATAGATGCTTGGAGATAAATCTGCTGGAAGACGATGTTATGAAAACCATCGCAGTATGTGTGTTTCATCGTCATTGAATGGATGAGAGAACATAAATTAACTGTCAGTTTTGCGTCGGATTTGAAAACTAGATGGCAAAACGCGACCATCCGGTGACCGAGGCACCAATAGACCCTTGTAGATAGTTACGCAGGACATCGATCTATTGAATCGCGACGCTATTTGTGTGTTCCATCGTCAATACCAGGATCTGACGGTAAGAATTAATTGTGAGTTGTGAGAGGGAGAAAACAAACTTGGCTGCCAAAGAGTACGTCCATCTCGTATGAGGCAGCGAAAGACCCTCGGAGACAAGTTGGCTAGTGACCAATGTATTGAATCGGGATGCAATTTCTGTGTTGCATCGCCATTAGTCTGGTGGGAATGTCGCAATTAACTGTCAAATTTGCGTCGGATTTGAAAACTAGACGGACAAAGCGCGAACATCCGGTGACCGAGGCACCAATTGACCCTTGTAAATAGTTACGCTAGACATCGATGTATTGAATCGCGACGCTATTTGTGTGTTCCATCGTCAATACCAGGATCTGACGGTAAGAATTAACTGTGAGTTATGAGAGGGAGAAAACAAACTTGACTGCCAAAGAGTACGTCCATCTGGTATGAGGCAGCGTTAGACCCTCGCAGATAAGTCTTCTAGTGACCAATGTATTGAATCGCGACGCAATTTCTGTGTTGCATCGTCATTAGGATGGTAGGAATGTCGTAATTAACTGTCAAATTTGCGTCGGATTCCCGAAACTTTACTCGTAGGACAACGATCATGTGGTGACCCAAGCAGTAATAGATGTTTGGAGATAAATCTGCTGGTAGACGATGTTCTGAAAACCATCGCAGTATGTGTGTTTCATCGTCATTGAGAGGATGAGAGAACATAAATTAACTGTCAGTTTTGCGTCGGATTTGAAAACTATATGGCAAAACGCGACCATCCGGTGACCGAGGCACCAATAGGCCCTTGTAGCTAGTTACGCTGGACATCGATCTATTGAATCGCGACGCTATTTGTGTGTTCCATCGTCAATACCAGGATCTGAGGGTAAGAATTAACTGTGAGTTGTGAGAGGGAGAAAACAAACTTGACTGCCAAAGAGTACGTCCGTCTGGTATGAGGCAGCGATAGACCCTCGGAAATAAGTCGGCTAGTGACCAATGTATTGAATCGCGACGCAATTTCTGTGTTGCATCGTCATTAGTCTGGTGGGAATGTCGCAATTAACTGTCAAATTTGCGTCGGATTTGAAAACTAGACTGACAAAGCTCGAACATCCGGTGAACGAGGCACCAATAGACCCTTGTAATTAGTTACGCTAGACATCGATGTATTGAATCGCGACGCTATTTGTGTGTTCCATGGTCGATACCAGGATCTGCCGGTAAGAATTAACAGTGAGTTTTTGAGTCGGAGACAAGAAACTTGTCTGCCAAAGCGTACGTCCATCTGGTATGAGGCAACGATGGACCCTCGGAGATAAGTCGGCTAGTAACCAATGTATTGAATCGCAACGCAATTTATGTGTTGCAACGTCGTTAGGATGGTGGGAATGTCGCAATTAACTGTCAAATTTGCGTTGGATTCCCGTATCTTTACTCGCAGGAGAACGATCAAGTGGTGACCCAGCCATGCTTGGAGATAAATCTGCTGGAAGACGATGCTCTGAAAACCATCGCAGTATGTGTGTTCCATCGTAATTGAGAGTATGGGAGGAATAAAAATAACTGCCAGTTTTGCGTCGGATTTGTAAACTAGACTGACAAAACGCGACCATTCGGAGACCGAGGCACAAATAGACCCCTCTAGATAGTTACGCTGGACATCGATGTATAGAATCGCGACGCTATTTGTGTGTTCCATCGTCAATACCAGGATCTGACGGTAAGAATTAACTGTGAGTTATGAGAGGGAGAAAACAAACTTGACTGCCAAAGAGTACGTCCATCTGGTATGACACAGCGTTAGACCCTCGGAGATTAGTCGGCTAGTGACAAATGTATTGAAAAGCGACGCAATTTCTGTGTTGCATCGTCATTAGGATGGTGGGAATGTCGCAATTAACTGTCAAATTTGCGTCGGATTCCCGAAACTTTACTCGTAGGACAACGATCATGTGGTGACCCAGGCAGTAATAGATGTTCGGAGATAAATCGGCTGGAAGACGATGTTCTGAAAACCATCGCAGTATGTGTGTTCCATCGTCATTGAGAGGATGAGAGAACATAAATTAACTGTCAGTTTTGCGTCGGATTTGAAAACTAGATGACAAAACGCGACCATCCGGTGACCGATAGACCCTCGGAGATAAGTCGGCTAGTGACCAATGTATTGAATCGCGACGCAATTTCTGCATTGCATCGTCATTAGTCTGGTGGGAATGTCGCAATTAACTGTCAAATTTGCGTCGGATTTGAAAACTAGACTGACATCGCGCGAACATCCGGTCACCGAGTCACAAATAGACCCTTCTAGATATTTACGCTGGACATCGATGTATAGAATCGCGACGCTATTTGTGTGTTCCATCGTCTATACCAGGATCTGACGGTAAGAATTAGCTGTTCGTTTTGAGTCGGAGACAAGATACTTGACAGCCAAATTGTACATCCATCTGGTATGAGGCAGCGTTAGACCCTCGGAGATAAGTCGGCTAGTGACCAATGTATTGAATCGCGACGCAATTTCTGTGTTGCATCGTCATTAGGATTGTGGGAATGTCGCAATTAACTGTCAAATTTGCGTCGGATTCCCGAAACTTTACTCGTAGGACAACGATCATGTGGTGACCCAGGCAGTAATAGATGCTTGGTGATAAATCTGATGGAAGACGATGTTCTGAAAACCATCGCAGTATGTGTGTTCCATCGTCATTGAGAGGATGAGAGAAAATAAAATTAACTGTCAGTTTTGCGTCGGATTTGAAAACTAGATGACAAAACGCGACCATCCGGTGACCGAGGCACCAATAGAACCTTGTAGATAGTTACGCTGCACATCGATGTATAGAATCGCGACGGTATTTGTGTGTTCCATCGTCAATACCAGGATCTGACGGTAAGAATTAACTGTGAGTTATGAGAGGGAGAAAACAAACTTGACTGCCAAAGAGTACGTCCATCTGGTATGAGGCAGCGGTAGACCCTCGGAGATAAGTCGGCTAGTCACCAATGTATTGAATCGCGACGCAATTTCTGTGTTGCATCGTCATTAGGAGGGTGGGAATGTCGCAATTAACTGTCAAATTTGCGTCGGATTCCCGAAACTTTACTCGCAGGAGAACGATCATGTGGTGACCCAGGCATGCTCGGAGATAAATCTGCTGGAAGACGATGTTCTGAAAACCATCGCAGTATGTGTGTTCCATCGTAATTGAGAGTATGGGAGGAATAAAATTAACTGCCAATCTTGCGTCGGATTTGTAAACTAGACTGACAAAACGCGACCATCTGATGACCGAGGCACCAATAGACAATTCTAGATAGTTACGCTGGACATCGATGTATAGAATCACGACACTATTTGTGTGTTCCATCGTCAATACCAGGATCTGACGGTACGTATTAACTGTGAGTTATGAGAGGGGGAAGAGAAACTTGACTACCAAATTGTACATCCATCTGGATTGAGGCAGCGTTAGACCCTCGGAGATAAGTCGGCTAGTGACCAATGTATTGAATCGCGACGCGGTTCCTGTGTTGCATCGGCATTAGGATGGTGGGAATGTCGCAATTAACTGTCAAATTTGCGTCGGATTACCGAAACTTTACTCGTAGGACAACGATCATGTAGTGACCCAGGCAGTAATAGATGCTTGGAGATAAATCTGCTGGAAGACGATGTTCTTAAAACCATCGCAGAATGTGTGTTCCATCGTAATTGAGAGTATGGGAGGAATAAAATTATCTGTCAGTTTTGCGTCGGATTTGAAAACTAGACTGACAAAGCGCGACCATCCGGTGACCGAGGCAAAATAGACCCTTCTAGATAGTTACGCTGGACATCAATGTATAGAATCGCGACGCTATTTGTGTGTTCCATCGTCAATACAAGGATCTGACGGTAAGTATTAACTGTGAGTTATGAGAGGGAGAAGAGAAACTTGACTGCCAAATTGTACATCCATCTGGTATGAGGCAGCGTTAGACCCTCGGAGATAAGTCGGCTAGTGACCAATGTATTGAATCGCGACGCAATTTCTGTGTTGCAACGTCGATAGGATGGGTGGAATGTCGCAATTAACTGTCAAATTTGCGTCGGATTCCCGTAACTTTACTCGCAGGAGAACGATCATTTGATGACCCAGGCATGCTTGGATATAAATCTGCTGGAAAACGATGTTCTGAAAACCATCGCTATATGTGTCTTCCATCGTAATTGAGAGTATGGGAGGAATAAAATTAACTGCCAGTTTTGCGACGGATTTGTAAACTAGACTGACAAAACGCGACTATCCGGTGACCGAGGCACAAATAGACCCTTCCAGAGAGTTATGCTGGACATCGATGTATAGAATCGCGACGCTATTTGTGTGTTCCATCGTCAATACCAGGATCTGACGATAAGAATTAGCTGTGAGTTTTGAGTCGGAGACAAGAAACTTGACAGCCAAATTGTACATCCATCTGGTATGAGGCAGCGTTAGACCCTTGGAGATAAGTTGGCTAGTGACCAATGTATTGAATCGCTACTCAATTTCTGTGTTGCATCGCCATTAGGATGGTGGGAATGTCGCAATTAACTGTCAAATTTGCGTTGGATTCCCGAAACTTTACTCGTAGGACAACGATCATGTGGTGACCCAGGCAGTAATAGATGCTTGGAGATAAATCTGCTGGTAGACGATGTTCTGAAAACCATCGCAGTATGTGTGTTCCATCGTAATTGAGAGTATGGGAGGAACAAAATTAACTGCCAGTTTTGCGTCGGATTTGTAAACTAGACTGACAAAACGCAACCATCCGGTGACCGAGGCACAAATAGACCCCTCTAGATAGTTACGCTGGACATCGATGTATAGAATCACGACACTATTTGTGTGTTCCATCGTCAATACCAGGATCTGACGGTAAGAATTAACTGTGAGTTATGAGAGGGAGAAAACAAACTTGACTGCCAAAGAGTACGTCCATCTGGTAAGAGGCAGCGATAGACCCTCGGAGATAAGTCGGCCAGTGAACAATGTATATAATCGCGACGCAATTTCTGTGTTGCGTCGTCATTAGGATGGTGGGAATGTCGCAATTAACTGTCAAATTTGCGTCGGATTCCCGAAACTTTACTCGCAGGAGAACGTTCATGTGGTGACCCAGGCAGTAATAGATACTTGGAGATAAATCTGATGGAATACGATGTTCTGAAAACCATCGCAGAATGTGTGTTCCATCGTAATTGAGATTATGGGAGGAATAAAATTAACTGTCAGTTTTGCGTCGGATTTGAAACTAGACTGGCAATGCGCGAACATCCGGTGACCGAGACACAGACTCTTCTAGATAATTACGCTGGACATCGATGTATAGAATCGCGACGCTACTTGTGTGTTCCATCGTCAATACCAGGATCTGACGGTAAGAATTAACTGTGAGTTATGAGAGGGAGAAAACAAACTTGACTGCCAAAGAGTACGTCCATCTGGTATGAGGCAGCGTTAGACCCTCGGAGATTAGTCGGCTAGTGACCAATGTATTTAATCGCGACGCAATTTCTTTGTTGCATCGTCATTACTCTGGTGGGAATGTCGCAAATAACTGTCAAATTTGCGTCGGATTTGAAAACTAGACTGACAAAGCGCGAACATCCGGTCACCGAGTCACAAATAGACCCTTCTAGATAGTTACGCTGGACATCGATGTATAGAATCGCGACGCTATTTGTGTGTTCCATCGTCAATACCAGGATCTGACGGTAAGAATTAGCTGATCGTTTTGAGTCGGAGACAAGATACTTGACAGCCAAATTGTACATCCATCTGGTATGAGGCAGCGTTAGACCCTCGGAGATAAGTCGGTTAGTGACCAATGTATTGAATCGCGACGCAATTTCTGTGTTGCATCGTCATTAGGATGGTGGGAATGTCGCAATTAACTGTCAAATTTGCGTCGGATTCCCGAAACTTTACTCGTAGGACAACGATCATGTGGTGACCCAGGCAGTAATAGATGCTTGCTGATAAATCTGCTGGAAGACGATGTTCTTAAAACCATCGCAGTATGTGTGTTCCATCGTCATTGAGAGGATGAGAGAACATAAATTAACTGTCAGTTTTGCGTCGGATTTGAAAACTAGATGACAAAACGCGACCATCCGGTGACCGATAGACCCTCGGAGATAAGTCGGCTAGTGACCAATGTATTGAATCTCGACGTAATTTCTGTGTTGCATCGTCGTTAGGATGGTGGGAATGTCGCAATTAACTGTCAAATTTACGTCTGATTCCCGTAACTTAACTCGCAGGAGAACGATCATGTGGTGACCCAGGCATGCTTGGAGATAAATCTGCTGGAAGGCGATGTTCTGAAAACCATCGCAGTATGTGTGTTCCATCGTAATTGAGATTATGGGAGTAATAAAATTAACTGCCAGTTTTGCGTCGGATTTGTAAACTAGACTGACAAAACGCGACCATCCGGTGACCGAGGCACCAATAGACCCTTGTAGATCGTTACGCTGGAAATCTATGTATAGAATCGCGACGGTATTTCTGTGTTCCATCGTCTATACCAGGATCTGACGGTAAGAATTAACTGTGAGTTATGAGAGGGAGAAAACAAACTCGACTGCCAAACAGTACGTCCATCTGGTATGAGGCAGCGATAGACCCTCGGAGATAAATCGGCTAGTGACCAATGTATTGAATCGCGACGCAATTTCTGTGTTGCATCGACATTAGGATGGTGGGAATGTCGCAATTAACTGTCAAATTTGCGTCGGATTCCCGAAACATTACTCGCAGGAGAAAATTCATGTGGTGACCCAGGCAGTAATAGATACTTGGAGATAAATGTGATGGAAGACGATGTTCTGAAAACCATTGCAGTATGTGTGTTCCATCGTAATTGAGAGTATGGGAGGAATAAAATTAACTGCCAGTTTTGCGTCGGATTTGTAAACTAGACTGACAAAACGCGACCATCCGGTGACCGAGGCACCAATAGACCCTTGTAAATAGTTACGCTGGACATCGTTGTATAGAATCGCGACGCTATTTGTGTGTTCCATCGTCAATACCAGGATCTGACGGTAAGAATTAACCGTTAGTTATGAGAGGGAGAAAACAAACTTGACTCCCAAAGAGTACGTCCATCTGGTATGAGGCAGCGTTAGACACTCGGAGATAAGTCGGCTAGTGACCAATGTATTGAATCGCGACGCAATTTCTGTGGTGCATCGTCATTAGAGTAGTGGGAATGTCGCAATTAACTGTCAAATTTGCGTCGGATTCCCGAAAATTTTCTCGTATGACAACGATCATGTGGTGACCCAGGCAGTAATAGATGCTTGGAGATAAATCTGCTGGTAGACGATGTTCTGAAAACCATCGCAGTATGTGTGTTCCATCGTAATTGAGAGTATGGGAGGAATAAAATTAACTGCCAGTTTTGCGTCGGGTTTGAAAACTATACTGACAAAGCGCGAACATCCGGTGACCGAGGCACAAATAGACCCTTCCAGATAGTTATGCTGGACATCGATGTATAGAATCGCGACGCTATTTGTGTGTTCCATCGTCAATACCAGGATCTGACGATAAGAATTAGCTGTGAGTTTTGAGTCGGAGACAAGAAACTTGACAGCCAAATTGTACATCCATCTGGTATGAGGCAGCGTTACACCCTCGGAGATTAGTCGGCTAGTGACCAATGTATTGAATCGCTACGCAATTTCTGTGTTGCATCGTCATTAGGATGGTGGGAATGTCGCAATTAACTGTCAAATTTGCGTCGGATTCCCGAAACTTTACTCGTAGGACAACGATCATGTGGTGACCCAGGCAGTAATAGATGCTTGGTGATAAACCTGCTGGTAGACGATGTTCTGAAAACCATCGCAGTATGTGTGTTCCATCGTCATTGAGAGTATGGGAGGAATAAAATTAACTGCCAGTTTTGCGTCGGATTTGAAAACTAGACTGACAAAGCGCGACCATCCGTTGACCGAGGCACAATTAGACCCTTCTAGATAGTTACGCTGGACATCGATGTATAGAATCGCGACGCTATTTGTGTGTTCCATCGTCAATACCAGGATCTGACGGTAAGTATTAACTGTGAGTTATGAGAGGGAGAAGAGAAACTTGACTGCCAAATTGAGGCAACGTTACACCCTCGGAGATAAGTCGGCTAGTGACAAATGTATTGAATCGCGACGCAATTTCTGTGTTGCAACGTCGTTAGGATGGTGGGAATGTCGCAATTAACTGTCAAATTTGCGTCGGATTCCCGTAACTTTACTCGCAGGAGACCGATCATGTGGTGACCCAGGCATGCTTGGAGATAAATCTGCTGGAAGTCGATGTTCTGAAAACCATCGCAGTATGTGTGTTCCATCGTCATTGAGAGGATGAGAGAACATAAATTAATTGTCAGTTTTGCGTCGGATTTGAAAACTAGATGACAAAACGCCACCATCCGGTGACCGAGGCAGCAATAGACCCATGTAGATAGTTACGCTGGACATCGATCTATTGAATCGCGACTCTATTTGTGTGTTCCATCGTCAACACCAGGATCTGACGGTAAGAATTAACTGTGAGTTAGGAGAGGGAGAAAACACACTTGACTGCCAAAGAGTACGTCCATCTGGTATGAGGCAGCGATAGACCCTCGGAGATAATTCGGCTAGTGACCAATGTATTTAATCGCGACTCAATTTCTGTGTTGCAACGTCGTTAGGATGGTGGGAATGTCGCAATTAACTGTCAAATTTGCGTCGGATTCCCGTAACTTTACTCGCAGGAGAACGATCATTTGGTGACCCAGGCATGCTTGGAGATAAATCTGCTGGAAGACGATGTTCTGAAAACCAGTATGTGTGTTCCATCGTAATTGAGAGTATGGGAGGAACAAAATTAACTGACAGTTTTGCGTCGGATTTGTAAACTAGACTGACAAAACGCGACCATCCGGTGACGGAGGCACCAATAGACCCTTGTAGATAGTTACGCTGGAAATCGATGTATAGAATCGCTTGGAGATAAATCTGCTGGAAGGCGATTTCTGAAAACCATCGCTGTATGTGTGTTCCATCGTAATTGAGAGTATACGAGTAATAAAATTAACTGCCAGTTTTGCGACGGATTTGTAAACTAGACTGACAAAACGGGACCATCCGGTCACCGAGGCACCAATACACCCTTGTAGATAGTTACGCTGGAAATCGATGTATAGAATCGCGACGGTATTTCTGTGTTCCATCGTCAGTACCAGGATCTTACGGTAAGAATTAACTGTGAGTTATGAGAGGGAGAAAACTAACTTGACCCTCGGAGATAAGTCGGCTAGTGACCAATGTATTGAATCGCTACGCAATATCTGTGTTGCATCGTCATTAGGATGGTGGGAATGTCGCAATTAACTGTCAAATTTGCGTCGGATTCCCGAAAATTTACTCGTAGGACAACGATCATGTGGTGACCCAGGCATGCTCGGAGATAAATCTGCTGGAAGACGATGTTCTGAAAACCATCGCAGTATGTGTGTTCCATCGTAATTGAGAGTATGGGAGGAATTAAATTAACTGCCAATCTTGCGTCGGATTTGTAAACTAGACTGACAAAACGCGACCAACCGGTGACCGAGGCACCAATAGACCCTTCTAGATAGTTACGCTGGACATCGATGTATAGAATCGCCACGCTATTTTTTGTGTTCCATCGTCAATACCAGGATCTGACGGTAAGTATTAACTGTGAGTTATGAGAGGAGGAAGAGAAACTTGACTGCCAAATTATTCATCCATCTGGATTGAGGCAGCGTTAGACCCTCGGAGTTAAGTCGGCTTGTGACCAATGTATTGAATCGCGACGCGATTCCTGTGTTGCATCGGCATTAGGATGGTGGGAATGTCGCAATTAACTGTCAAATTTGCGTCGGATTCCCGAAACGTTACTCGTAGGACAACGATCATGTAGTGACCCAGGCAGTAATAGATGCTTGGACATACATCTGCTGGAAGACGATGTTTTGAGAACCATCGCAGTATGTGTGTTCCATCGTCATTGAGAGGAAGAGAGAACATAAATTAACTGTCAGTTTTGCGTCGGATTTGTAAACTATATGACAAAACGAGACCATCCGGTGACCGAGGCACAAATAGACCTTTGTAGATAGTTACGCTGGACATCGATCTATTGAATCGCGACGCTATTTGTGTGTTCCATCGTTAATACCAGGATCTGACGTTAAGAAATAACTGTGAGTTATGAGAGGGAGAAAACAAACTTGACTGCCAAAGAGTACGTCCATCTGGTATGAGGCAACGATAGACCCTCGGAGATAAGTCGGCTAGTGACCAATGTATTGAATCGCGACGCAATTTCTGTGTTGCGTCGTCATTAGGATGGTGGGAATGTCGCAATTAACTGTCAAATTTGCGTCGGATTCCCCAAACTTTACTCGCAGGAGAACGTTCATGTGGTGACCCTGGCAGTAATAGATACTTGGAGATAAATCTGATGGAAGACGATGTTCTGAAAACCATCGCAGAACATGTGTTCCATCGTAATTGAGAGTATGGGAGGAATAAAATTAACTGTCAGTTTTGCGTCGGATATGAAAACTACACTGACAAAGCGCGAACGTCCGGTGACCGCGGCACAAATAGACCCTTCCAGATAGTTATGCTGGACATCGATGTATAGAATCGCGACGCTATTTGTGTGTTCCATCGTCAATACCAGGATCTGACGATAAGAATTAGCTGTGAGTTTTGAGTCGGAGACAAGAAACTTGACAGCCAAATTGTACATCCATCTGGTATGAGGCAGCGTTAGACCCTCGGAGATAAGTCGGCTAGTGACCAATGTATTGAATCGCGACGCGATTCCTGTGTTGCATCGGCATTAGGATGGTGGGAATGTCGCAATTAACTGTCAAATTTACGTCGGATTCCCCAAACTTTACTCGCAGGAGAACGATCATGTGGTGACCCAGGCAGTAATAGATACTTGGAGATAAATCTGATGGAAGGCGATGTTCTGAAAACCATCGCAGTATGTGTGTTCTATCGTCATTGAGAGGATGAGAGAAAATAAATTTAACTGTCAGTTTTGCGTCGGATTTGAAAACTAGATGACAAAACACGACCATCGGGTGACCGAGGCACCAATAGACCCTTGTAGATAGTTACGCTGGACATCGATCTATTGAATCGCGACGCTATTTGTGTGTTCCTTCGTCAATACCAGGATCTGACGGTAAGAATTAACTATGAGTTATGAGAGGGAGAAAACAAACTTGACTGCCAAAGAGTACGTCCATCTGGTATGAGGCAGCGATAGACCCTCGGAGATAAGTCGGCTAGAGACCAATGTATTTAATCGCGACGCAATTTCTGTGTTGCAACGTCGTTAGGATGGTGGGAATGTCGCAATTAACTGTCAAATTTTCGTCGGATTCCCGTAACTTTACTCGCAGGAGAACGATCATGTGGTGACCCAGGCATGCTTGGAGATAAATCTGATGGAAGACGATGTTCTGAAAACCATCGCAGTATGTGTGTTCCATCGTAATTGAGAGTATGGGAGGAATAAAATTAACTGCCAGTTTTGCGTCGGATTTGAAAACTAGACTGACAAAGCGAGACCATCCGTTGACCGAGGCACAAATAGACCCTTCTAGATAGTTACGCTGGACATTGATGTATTGAATCTCGACGCTATTTGTGTGTTCCATCGTCAATACCAGGATCTGACGGTAAGTATTAACTGTGAGTTATGAGAGGAGGAAGAGAAACTTGACTGCCAAATTATTCATCCATCTGGATTGAGGCAGCGTTAGACCCTCGGAGTTAAGTCGGCTTGTGACCAATGTATTGAATCGCGACGCGATTCCTGTGTTGCATCGGCATTAGGATGGTGGGAATGTCGCAATTAACTGTCAAATTTGCGTCGGATTCCCGAAACGTTACTCGTAGGACAACGATCATGTAGTGACCCAGGCAGTAATAGATGCTTGGACATACATCTGCTGGAAGACGATGTTTTGAGAACCATCGCAGTATGTGTGTTCCATCGTCATTGAGAGGAAGAGAGAACATAAATTAACTGTCAGTTTTGCGTCGGATTTGTAAACTATATGACAAAACGAGACCATCCGGTGACCGAGGCACCAATAGACCTTTGTAGATAGTTACGCTGGACATCGATCTATTGAATCGCGACGCTATTTGTGTGTTCCATCGTTAATACCAGGATCTGACGTTAAGAAATAACTGTGAGTTATGAGAGGGAGAAAACAAACTTGACTGCCAAAGAGTACGTCCATCTGGTATGAGGCAACGATAGACCCTCGGAGATAAGTCGGCTAGTGACCAATGTATTGAATCGCGACGCAATTTCTGTGTTGCAACGTCGATAGGATGGTGGGAATGTGGCAATTAACTGTTAAATTTGCGTCGGATTCCCGTAACTTTACTCGCAGGAGAACGATCATTTGATGACCCAGGCATGCTTGGAGATAAAGCTGCTGGAAAACGATGTTCTTAAAACCATCGCTATATGTGTCTTCCATCGTAATTGCGAGTATGGGAGGAATAAAATTAACTGCCAGTTTTGCGACGGATTTGTAAACTAGACTGACAAAACGCGACCATCCGGTGACCGAGGCACAAATAGACCCCTCTAGATAGTTATGCTGGGCATCGATGTATAGAATCGCGACGCTATTTGTGTGTTCCATCGTCAATACCAGGATCTGACGGTAAGAAATAACTGTGAGTTATGAGAGGGAGAAAACAAACTTGACTGCCAAAGAGTACGTCCATCTGGTATGAGGCAACGATAGACCCTCGGAGATAAGTCGGCTAGTGACCAATGTATTTAATCGCGACGCAATTTCTGTGTTGCGTCGTCATTAGGATGGTGGGAATGTCGCAATTAACTGTCAAATTTGCGTCGGATTCCCCAAACTTTACTCGCAGGAGAACGTTCATGTGGTGACCCTGGCAGTAATAGATACTTGGAGATAAATCTGATGGAAGACGATGTTCTGAAAACCATCGCAGAACGTGTGTTCCATCGTAATTGAGAGTATGGGAGGAATAAAATTAACTGTCAGTTTTGCGTCGGATATGAAAACTACACTAACAAAGCGCGAACGTCCGGTGACCGCGGCACAAATAGACCCTTCCAGATAGTTATGCTGGACATCGATGTATAGAATCGCGACGCTATTTGTGTGTTCCATCGTCAATACCAGGATCTGACGATAAGAATTAGCTGTGAGTTTTGAGTCGGAGACAAGAAACTTGACAGCCAAATTGTACATCCATCTGGTATGAGGCAGCGTTAGACCCTCGGAGATAAGTCGGCTAGTGACCAATGTATTGAATCGCGACGCGATTCCTGTGTTGCATCGGCATTAGGATGGTGGGAATGTCGCAATTAACTGTCAAATTTACGTCGGATTCCCCAAACTTTACTCGCAGGAGAACGATCATGTGGTGACCCAGGCAGTAATAGATACTTGGAGATAAATCTGATGGAAGGCGATGTTCTGAAAACCATCGCAGTATGTGTGTTCTATCGTCATTGAGAGGATGAGAGAAAATAAATTTAACTGTCAGTTTTGCGTCGGATTTGAAAACTAGATGACAAAACACGACCATCCGGTGACCGAGGCACAAATAGACCCCTCTAGATAGTTACGCTGGACATCGATGTATAGAATCGCGACACTTTTTGTGTGTTCCATCGTCAATACCAGGATCTGACGGTAAGAATTAACTGTGAGTTATGAGAGGGAGAAAGCTAACTTGACTGCCAAAGAGTACGTCCATCTGGTATGAGGCAGCGATAGACCCTCAGGGATAAGTCGGCTAGTGAACAATGTATTTAATCGCGACGCAATTTCTGTGTTGCGTCCTCATTAGGATGGTGGGAATGTCGCAATTAACTGTCAAATTTGCGTCGGATTCCCGAAACTTTACTCGCAGGAGAACGTTCATGTGGTGACCCAGGCAGTAATAGATACTTGGAGATAAATCTGATGGAAGACGATGTTCTGAAAACCATCGCAGTATGTGTGTTCCATCGTAATTGAGAGTATGGGAGGAATAAAATTAAGTGTCAGTTTTGCGTCGGATATGAAAACTATACTGACAAAGCGCGAACATCCGGTGACCGCGGCACAAATAGACCCTTCCACATAGTTATGCTGGACATCGATGTATAGAATCGCGACGCTATTTGTGTGTTCCATCGTCAATACCAGGATCTGACGATAAGAATTAGCTGTGAGTTTTGAGTCGGAGACAAGAAACTTGACAGTCAAATTGTACATCCATCTGGTATGAGGCAGCGATAGACCCTCGGAGATAAGTTGGCTAGTGACCAATGTATTTAATCGCGACGCAATTTCTGTGTTGCAATGTCGTTAGGATGGTGGGAATGTCGCAATTAACTGTCAAATTTGCGTCGGATACCCGTAACTTTACTCGCAGGAGAACGATCATGTTGCATGCATCAGGCATGCTTGGAGATAAATCTGATGGAAGACGATGTTCTGAAAACCATCGCAGTATGTGTGTTCCATCGTAATTGAGAGTATGGGAGGAATAAAATTAACTGCCAGTTTTGCGTCGGATTTGAAAACTAGACTGACAAAGCGAGACCATCCGTTGACCGAGGCACAAATAGACCCTTCTAGATAGTTACGCTGGACATTGATGTATTGAATCTCGACGCTATTTGTGTGTTCCATCGTCAACACCAGGATCTGACGGTAAGAATTATCTGTGAGTTATGAGAGGGAGAAAACAAACTTGACTGCCAAAGAGTACGTCCATCTGGTATGAGGCAGCGATAGACCCTCGGAGATAAGTCGGCTAGTGACCAATGTATTTAATCGCGACGCAATTTCTGTGTTGCAACGTCGTTAGGATGGTGGAAATGTCGCAATTAACTGTCAAATTTGCGTCGGATTCCCATAACTTTACTCGCAGGAGAACGATCATGTGGTGACCCAGGCATGCTTGGAGATAAATCTGCTGGAGGACGATGTTCTGAAAACCATCGCAGTATGTGTGTTCCATCGTAATTGAGAGTATGGGAGGAACAAAATTAACTGCCAGTTTTGCGTCGGATTTGTAAACTAGACTGACAAAACGCGACCATCCGGTGACCGAGGCACAAATAGACCCCTCTAGATAGTTACGCTGGACATCGATGTATAGAATCGCGACACTATTTGTGTGTTCCATCGTCAATACCAGGATCTGACGGTAAGAATTAACTGTGAGTTATGAGAGGGAGAAAGCTAACTTGACTGCCAAAGAGTACGTCCATCTGGTATGAGGCAGCGATAGACCCTCAGGGATAAGTCGGCTAGTGAACAATGTATTTAATCGCGACGCAATTTCTGTGTTGCGTCCTCATTAGGATGGTGGGAATGTCGCAATTAACTGTCAAATTTGCGTCGGATTCCCGAAACTTTACTCGCAGGAGAACGTTCATGTGGTGACCCAGGCAGTAATAGATACTTGGAGATAAATCTGATGGAAGACGATGTTCTGAAAACCATCGCAGTATGTGTGTTCCATCGTAATTGAGAGTATGGGAGGAATAAAATTAAGTGTCAGTTTTGCGTCGGATATGAAAACTATACTGACAAAGCGCGAACATCCGGTGACCGCGGCACAAATAGACCCTTCCACATAGTTATGCTGGACATCGATGTATAGAATCGCGACGCTATTTGTGTGTTCCATCGTCAATACCAGGATCTGACGATAAGAATTAGCTGTGAGTTTTGAGTCGGAGACAAGAAACTTGACAGTCAAATTGTACATCCATCTGGTATGAGGCAGCGATAGACCCTCGGAGATAAGTTGGCTAGTGACCAATGTATTTAATCGCGACGCAATTTCTGTGTTGCAATGTCGTTAGGATGGTGGGAATGTCGCAATTAACTGTCAAATTTGCGTCGGATACCCGTAACTTTACTCGCAGGAGAACGATCATGTGGTGACCCAGGCATGCTTGGAGATAAATCTGATGGAAGACGATGTTCTGAAAACCATCGCAGTATGTGTGTTCCATCGTAATTGAGAGTATGGGAGTAATAAAATTAACTGCCAGTTTTGCGTCGGATTTGAAAACTAGACTGACAAAGCGCGACCTTCCGTTGACCGAGGCACAAATAGATCCTTCTAGATAGTTACGCTGGACATAGATGTATAGAATCGCGACGCTATTTGTGTGTTTCATCGTCAATACCAGGATCTGACGGTAAGTATTAACTGTGAGTTATGAGATTGAGAAGAGAAACTTGACTGCCAAATTGTACATCCATCTGGTATGAGGCAGCGTTACACCCTCGGAGATAAGTCGGCTTGTGACTAATGTATTGAATCGCGACGCAATTTCTGTGTTGCAACGTCGTTAGGATGGTGGGAATGTCGCAATTAACTGACAAATTTGCGTCGGATTCCCGAAACTTTATTCGCAGGAGAACGATCATGTGGTGAACCAGGCATGCTTGGAGATAAATCTGCTGGTAGACGATGTTCTGAAAACCATCGCAGTATGTGTGTTCCATCGTAATTGCGAGTATGGGAGGAATAAAAGTAACTGCCAGTTTTGCGTCGGATTTGTAAACTAGACTGACAAAACGCGACCATCCGGTGACCGAGGCACCAATAGACCCTTGTAGATAGGTACGCTAGACATCGATGTATAGAATCGCGACGCCATTTGTGTGTTCCATCGTCAATACCAGGATCTGACGGTAAGAATTAACTGTGAGTTATGAGAGGGAGAAATCAAACTTGACTGCCAAATAGTACGTCCATCTGGTATGAGGCAGCGATAGACCCTCGGAGATAAATAGGCTAATGACCAATGTATTGAATCGCGACGCAATTTCTGTGTTGCATCGTCATTAGGATGGTGAGAATGTCGCAATTAACTGTCAAATTTGCGTCGGATTCCCGAAACTTTACTCGCAGGAGAACGTTCATGTGGTGACCCAATCAGTAATAGATACTTGGAGATAAATCTGATGGAAGACGATGTTCTGAAAACCATCGCAGAATGTGTGTTCCATCGTAATTGAGAGTATGGGAGGAATAAAATTAACTGTCAGTTTTGCGTCGGATTTGAAAACTAGACTGACAAAGCGCGAACATCCGGTGACCGAGGCACAAATAGACCCTTCCAGATAGTTACGCTGGACATCAATGTATAGAATCGCGACGCTATTTGTGTGTTCCATCGTCAATACCAGGATCTGACGGTAAGAATTAACTGTGAGTTATGAGAGGGAAAAAACAAACATGACTGCCAAAGAGTAAGTCCATCTGGTATGAGGCAGCGATAGACCCTCGGAGATAAGTCGGCTAGTGACCAATGTATATAATCGCGACGCAATTTCTGTGTTGCATAGTCATGAGGATGGTGGGAATGTCGCAATTAACTGTCAAATTTGCGTCTGATTCCCGAAACTTTACTCGCAGGAGAACGTTCATGTGGTGACCCAGGCAGTAATTGATACTTGGAGATAAATCTGATGGAAGAATGTGTTCTGAAAACCATCGCATAATGTGTGTTCCATCGTAATTGAGAGTATGGGAGGAATAAAATTAACTGTCAGTTTTGCGTCGGATTTGAAAACTAGACTGACAAAGCGCGAACATCCGGTGACCGAGGCACAAATACACCCTTCTAGATAGTAACGCTGGACATCGATGTATTAAATCGCGACGCTATTTGTGTGTTCCATCGTCAATACCAGGATCTGACGGAAAGAATTAACTGTGAGTTATGAGAGGGAGAAAACAAATTTGACTGCCAAAGAGTACGTCCATCTGGTATGAGGCAGCGATAGACCCTCGGAGACTGACAAAGCGCGACCATCCGTTGACCGAGGCACAAATAGACCCTTCTAGATAGTTACGCTGGACATCGATGTATAGAATCGCGACGCTATTTGTGTGTTCCATCGTCAATACCAGGATCTGACGGTAAGTATTAACTGTGAGTTATGAGAGGGAGAAGAGAAACTTGACTGCCAAATCGTACATCCATCTGGTATGAGGCAGCGTTAGACCCCCGGAGATATGTCGACTAGTGACAAATGTATTGAATCGCGACGCAATTTCTGTGTTGCAACGTCGTTAGGATGGTGGGAATGTCGCCATTAACTGTCAAATTTGCGTCGGATTCCCGTAACTTTACTCGCAGGAGAAAAATCATGTGGTGACCCAGGCAGTAATAGATACTTGGAGATAAATCTGATGGAAGACGATGTTCTGAAAACCATCGCAGAATGTGTGTTCCATCGTAATTGAGAGTATGGGAGGAATAAAATTAACTGTCAGTTTTGCATCGGATTTGAAAACTATACTGACAAAGCGCGATCATCCGGTGACCGAGGCACAAGTAGACCCTTCTAGATATTTACGCTGGACATCGAGGTATAAAATCGCGACGCTATTTGTGTGTTCCATCGCCAATACCAGGATCTGACGGTAAGAATTAGCTGTGAGTTTTGAGTCGGAGACAAGAAACTTGACAGCCAAATTGTACATCCATCTGGTATGAGGCAGCGTTACACCCTCGGAGATAAGTCGGCTTGTGACCAATGTATTTAATCGCGACGCTATTTCTGTGTTGCAACGTCGTTAGGATGGTGGGAATGTCGCAATTAACTGTCAAATTTGCGTCGGATACCCGTAACTTTACTCGCAGGAGAACGATCATGTGGTGACCCAGGCATGCTTGGAGATAAATCTGATGGAAGACGATGTTCTGAAAACCATCGCAGTATGTGTGTTCCATCGTAATTGAGAGTATGGGAGTAATAAAATTAACTGCCAGTTTTGCGTCGGATTTGAAAACTAGACTGACAAAGCGCGACCTTCCGTTGACCGAGGCACAAATAGATCCTTCTAGATAGTTACGCTGGACATAGATGTATAGAATCGCGACGCTATTTGTGTGTTTCATCGTCAATACCAGGATCTGACGGTAAGTATTAACTGTGAGTTATGAGATTGAGAAGAGAAACTTGACTGCCAAATTGTACATCCATCTGGTATGAGGCAGCGTTACACCCTCGGAGATAAGTCGGCTTGTGACAAATGTATTGAATCGCGACGCAATTTCTGTGTTGCAACGTCGTTAGGATGGTGGGAATGTCGCAATTAACTGACAAATTTGCGTCGGATTCCCGAAACTTTATTCGCAGGAGAACGATCATGTGGTGAACCAGGCATGCTTGGAGATAAATCTGCTGGTAGACGATGTTCTGAAAACCATCGCAGTATGTGTGTTCCATCGTAATTGCGAGTATGGGAGGAATAAAAGTAACTGCCAGTTTTGCGTCGGATTTGTAAACTAGACTGACAAAACGCGACCATCCGGTGACCGAGGCACCAATAGACCCTTGTAGATAGGTATGCTAGACATCGATGTATAGAATCGCGACGCCATTTGTGTGTTCCATCGTCAATACCAGGATCTGACGGTAAGAATTAACTGTGAGTTATGAGAGGGAGAAAACAAACTTGACTGCCAAATAGTACGTCCATCTGGTATGAGGCAGCGATAGACCCTCGGAGATAAATCGGCTAATGACCAATGTATTGAATCGCGACGCAATTTCTGTGTTGCATCGTCATTAGGATGGTGAGAATGTCGCAATTAACTGTCAAATTTGCGTCGGATTCCCGAAACTTTACTCGCAGGAGAACGTTCATGTGGTGACCCAATCAGTAATAGATACTTGGAGATAAATCTGATGGAAGACGATGTTCTGAAAACCATCGCAGAATGTGTGTTCCATCGTAATTGAGAGTATGGGAGGAATAAAATTAACTGTCAGTTTTGCGTCGGATTTGAAAACTAGACTGACAAAGCGCGAACATCCGGTGACCGAGGCACAAATAGACCCTTCCAGATAGTTACGCTGGACATCAATGTATAGAATCGCGACGCTATTTGTGTGTTCCATCGTCAATACCAGGATCTGACGGTAAGAATTAACTGTGAGTTATGAGAGGGAAAAAACAAACATGACTGCCAAAGAGTAAGTCCATCTGGTATGAGGCAGCGATAGACCCTCGGAGATAAGTCGGCTAGTGACCAATGTTTATAATCGCGACGCAATTTCTGTGTTGCATAGTCATGAGGATGGTGGGAATGTCGCAATTAACTGTCAAATTTGCGTCTGATTCCCGAAACTTTACTCGCAGGAGAACGTTCATGTGGTGACCCAGGCAGTAATTGATACTTGGAGATAAATCTGATGGAAGAATGTGTTCTGAAAACCATCGCATAATGTGTGTTCCATCGTAATTGAGAGTATGGGAGGAATAAAATTAACTGTCAGTTTTGCGTCGGATTTGAAAACTAGACTGACAAAGCGCGAACATCCGGTGACCGAGGCACAAATACACCCTTCTAGATAGTAACGCTGGACATCGATGTATTAAATCGCGACGCTATTTGTGTGTTCCATCGTCAATACCAGGATCTGACGGAAAGAATTAACTGTGAGTTATGAGAGGGAGAAAACAAATTTGACTGCCAAAGAGTACGTCCATCTGGTATGAGGCAGCGATAGACCCTCGGAAACTGACAAAGCGCGACCATCCGTTGACCGAGGCACAAATAGACCCTTCTAGATAGTTACGCTGGACATCGATGTATAGAATCGCGACGCTATTTGTGTGTTCCATCGTCAATACCAGGATCTGACGGTAAGTATTAACTGTGAGTTATGAGAGGGAGAAGAGAAACTTGACTGCCAAATCGTACATCCATCTGGTATGAGGCAGCGTTAGACCCCCGGAGATATGTCGACTAGTGACAAATGTATTGAATCGCGACGCAATTTCTGTGTTGCAACGTCGTTAGGATGGTGGGAATGTCGCCATTAACTGTCAAATTTGCGTCGGATTCCCGTAACTTTACTCGCAGGAGAAAAATCATGTGGTGACCCAGGCAGTAATAGATACTTGGAGATAAATCTGATGGAAGACGATGTTCTGAAAACCATCGCAGAATGTGTGTTCCATCGTAATTGAGAGTATGGGAGGAATAAAATTAACTGTCAGTTTTGCATCGGATTTGAAAACTATACTGACAAAGCGCGATCATCCGGTGACCGAGGCACAAGTAGACCCTTCTAGATATTTACGCTGGACATCGAGGTATAAAATCGCGACGCTATTTGTGTGTTCCATCGCCAATACCAGGATCTGACGGTAAGAATTAGCTGTGAGTTTTGAGTCGGAGACAAGAAACTTGACAGCCAAATTGTACATCCATCTGGTATGAGGCAGCGTTACACCCTCGGAGATAAGTCGGCTTGTGACCAATGTATTTAATCGCGACGCTATTTCTGTGTTGCAACGTCGTTAGGATGGTGGGAATGTCGCAATTAACTGTCAAATTTGCGTCGGATACCCGTAACTTTACTCACAGGAGAACGATCATGTGGTGACCCAATCATGCTTGGAGATAAATCTGCTGGAAGACGATGTTCTGAAAACCATCGCAGTATGTGTGTTCCATCGTAATTGAGAGTATGGGAGGAATAAAATTAACTGCCAGTTTTGCGTCGGGTTTGAAAACTAGACTCACAAATCGCGACCATCCGTTGACCGAGGCACAAATAGACCCTTCTAGATAGTTACGCTGGACATCGATGTATAGAATCGCGACACTATTTGTGTGTTCCATCGTCAATACCAGGATCTGACGGTAAGAATTAACTGTGAGTTATGAGATGGAGAAAACAAATTTGACTGCCAAAGAGTACGTCCATCTGGTATGAGGCAGCGATAGACCCTCGGAGATAAGTCGGCTAGTGAACAATGTATTTAATCGCGACGCAATTACTGTGTTGCGTCCTCATTACGATGGTGGGAATGTCGCAATTAACTGTCAAATTTGCGTCGGATTCCCGAAACTTTACTCGCAGGAGAACGTTCTTGTGGTGACCCAGGCAGTAATAGATACTTGGAGATAAATCTGATGGAGGCGATGTTCTGAAAACCATCGCAGAATGTGTGTTCCATCGTAATTGAGAGTATGGGAGGAATAAAATTAACTGTCAGTTTTGCATCGGATTTGAAAACTATACTGACAAATCGCGAACATCCGGTGACCGAGGCACAAATATACCCTTCTAGATAGTTACGCTGGACATCGAGGTATAGAATCGCGACGCTCTTTGTGTGTTCCATCGTCAATACCAGGATCTGACGGTAAGAATTAGCTGTGAGTTTTGAGTCGGAGACAAGAAACTTGACAGCCATATTGTACATCCATCTGGTAAGAGGCAGAGTTACAGCCTCGGAGATAAGTCGGCTAGTGAATAATGTATTGAATCGCTACGCAATTTCTGTGTTGCATCGTCATTAGGATGGTGGGAATGTCGCAATTAACTGTCAAATTTGCGTCGGATTCCCGGAACTTTACTCGTAGGACAACGATCATGTGGTGACCCAGGCAGTAATAGATGCTTGGAGATAAATCTGCTGGTAGACGATGTTCTGAAAACCATCGCAGTATGTGTGTTCTATCGTCATTGAGAGGATGAGAGAAAATAAATTTAACTGTCAGTTTTGCGTCGGATTTGAAAACTAGATGAAAAAACACGACCATCCGGTGACCGAGGCACCAATAGAACCTTGTAGATAGTTACGCTGGACATCGATCTATTGAATCGCGACGCTATTTGTGTGTTCCTTCGTCAATACCAGGATCTGACGGTAAGAATTAACTATAAGTTATGAGAGGGAGAAAACAAACTTGCCTGCTAAAGAGTACGTCCATGTGGTATGAGGCAGCGATAGACCCTCGGAGATAAGTTGGCTAGTGACCAATGTATTTAATCGCGACGCAATTTCTGTGCTGCAACGTCGTTAGGATGGTGGGAATGTCGCAATTAACTGTCAAATTTGCGTCGGATACCCGTAACTTTACTCGCAGGAGAACGATCATGTGGTGACCCAGGCATGCTTGGAGATAAATCTGCTGGAAGGCGATGTTCTGAAAACCATCGCAATATGTTTGTTCCATCGTAATTGAGAGTATAGGAGTAATAAAATTAACAGCCAGTTTTGCGACGGATTTGTAAACTAGACTGACAAAACGGGACCATCCGGTAACCGAGGCACCAATAGACCCTTGTAGATAGTTACGCTGGAAATCGATGTATAGAATCGCGACGCTATTTGTGTGTTCCATCGTCAATACCAGGATCTGACGGTAAGAATTAACTGTGAGTTATGAGAGGGAAAAAACAAACATGACTGCCAAAGAGTAAGTCCATCTGGTATGAGGCAGCGATAGACCCTCGGAGATAAGTCGGCTAGTGACCAATGTATATAATCGCGACGCAATTTCTGTGTTGCATAGTCATTAGGATGGTGGGAATGTCGCAATTAACTGTCAAATTTGCGTCTGATTCCCGAAACTTTACTCGCAGGAGAACGTTCATGTGATGACCCAGGCAGTAATTGATACTTGGAGATAAATCTGCTGGAAGAATGTGTTCTGAAAACCATCGCATAATGTGTGTTCCATCGTAATTGAGAGTATGGGAGGAATAAAATTAACTGTCAGTTTTGCGTCGGATTTGAAAACTAGACTGACAAAGCGCGAACATCCGGTGACCGAGGCACAAATAGACCCTTCTAGATAGTAACGCTGGACATCGATGTATTAAATCGCGACGATATTTGTGTGTTCCATCGTCAATACCAGGATCTGACGGTAAGAATTAACTGTGAGTTATGAGAGGGAGAAAACAAACTTGACTGCCAAAGAGTACGTCCATCTGGTATGAGGCAGCGATAGACCCTCGGAGATAAGTCGGCTAGTGACCAATGTATTGAATCGCGACGCAATTTCTGTGTTGCATCGTCATTAGGATGGTGGAATGTCGCAATTAACTGTCAAATTTGAATCGGATTACCGAAACTTTACTCGTAGGACAACGATCACGTGGTGACCCAGGCAGTAATAGATGCTTGGAGATAAATCTGCTGGTAGACGATGTTCTGAAAACCATCGCAGTATGTGTGTGCTATCATCATTGAGAGGATGAGAGAAAATAAAATTAACTGTCAGTTTTGCGTCGGATTTGAAAACTAGATGACAAGACGCGACCATCCGGTGACCGATGCACCAATAGACCCTTTTAGATAGTTACGCTGGACATCGATCTATTGAATCGCGACGCTATTTGTGTGTTCCTTCGTCAATACCAGGATCCGACGGTAAGAATTAACTGTGAGTTATGAGAGGGAGAAAACAATCTTAACTGCCAAAGAGTACGTCCATCTGGTATGAGGCAGCGATAGACCCTCGGAGATAAGTCGGCTAGTGACCAATGTATTGAATCGCGACGCAATTTCTGTGTTGCATCGTCATTAGTCTGGTGGGAATGTCGCAATTAACTGTCAAATTTGCGTCGGATTTGAAAACTACAATGACAAAGCGCGAACATCCGGTGACCGAGGCACCAATAGACCCTTGTAAATAGTTACGCTAGACATCGATGTATTGAGTCGCGACGCTATTTGTGTGTTCCATGGTCGATATCAGGATATGCCGGTAAGAATTAACTGTGAGTTTTGAGTCGGAGACAAGAAACTTGACAGCCAAATTGTACATCCATCTGGTATGAGGCAGCGTTAGACCCTCGGAGATAACAATGAACTGTCAAATTTGCGTCGGATTCCCGAAACTTTACTCGTAGGACAACGATCATGTGGTGACTAAGGCAGTAATAGATGCTTGAAGATAAATCTGCTGGAAGACGATGTTCTGAAAACCATCGCAGTATGTGTGTTCCATCGTCATTGAGAGGATGAGAGAACATAAATTAACTGTCAGTTTTGCGTATGATTTGAAAACTAGATGACAAAACGTGACCATCCGGTGACCGAGGCACAAATAGACCCTTGTTGATAGTTACGCTGGACATCGATCTATTGAATCGTGATGCTAGTTGTGTGTTCCATCGTCAACACCAGGATCTGACGGTAAGAATTAACTGTGAGTTATGAGAGGGAGAAAACAAACTTGACTGCCAAAGAGTACGTCCATCTGGTATGAGGCAGCGATAGACCCTCGGAGATAAGTCGGCTAGTGAAAAATGTATTTAATCGCGACGCAGTTTCTGTGTTGCAACGTCGTTAAGATGGTGGGAATGTCGCAATTAACTGTCAAATTTGCGTCGGATTTGAAAACTAGACTGACAAAGAGCGATCATCGGGTGACCGAGGACCCATAGACCCTTGTAGATAGTTACGCTAGACATCGATGTATTGAATCGCGACGCTATTTGTGTGTTCCATCGTCGATACCAGGATCTGACGGTAGGGATTAACTGTGAGTTTTGAGTCGGAGACAAGAAACTTGACAGCCAAACTGTACATCCATCTGGTATGAGGCAGCGTTAGACCCTCGGAGATAAGTCGGCTAGTGACCAATGTATTGAGTCGGAGACAAGAAACTTGACAGCCAAATTGTATATCCATCAGGTATGAGGCAGCGTTAGACCCTCGGAGATTAGTCGGCTAGTGACCAATGTATTAAATCGCGACGCAATTTCTGTGTTGCATCGTCATTAGGATGGTGGGAATGTCGCAATTAACTGACAAATTTGCGTCGGATTCCCGAAACTTTATTCGCAGGAGAACGATCATGTGGTGAACCAGGCATGCTTGGAGATAAATCTGCTGGTAGACGATGTTCTGAAAACCATCGCAGTATGTGTGTTCCATCGTAATTGCGAGTAGGGGAGGAATAAAATTAATTGTCAGTTTTGCGTCGGATTTGAAAACTAGACTGACAAAGCGCGAACATCCGGTGACCGAGGCACAAATAGACCCTTCCAGATAGTTACGCTGGACATCAATGTATAGAATCGCGACGCTATTTGTGTGTTCCATCGTCAATACCAGGATGTGACGGTAAGAATTAACTGTGAGTTATGAGAGTGAGAAAACAAACTTGACTGCCACAGAGTACGTCCATCTGGTATGAGGCAACGATAGACCCTCGGAGATAAGTCGGCTAGTGACCAATGTATTGAATCGCGACGCAATTTCTGTGTTGCAACATCGTTAGGATAGTGGGAATGTCGCAATTAACTGTCAAATTTGCGTCGGATTCCCGTAACTTTACTCGCAGGAGAACGATCATGTGGTGACCCAGGCATGCTTGGAGATAAATCTGCTGGAAGGCGATCTACTGAAAACCATCGCAGTATGTGTGTTCCATCGTAATTGAGAGTATGGGAGGAATAAGATTAACTGCAAGTTTTGCGTCGGATTTATACACTAGACTGACAAAACGCGACCATCCGGTGACCGAGGCACAAATAGACCCCTCTAGAAAGTTACGCTGGACATCGATGTATAGAATCGCGACGGTATTTGTGTGTTCCATCGTCAATACCAGGATCTGACGGTAAGAATTAACTGTGATTAATGAGAGGGAGAAAACAAACTTGACTGCCAAAGAGTACGTCCATCTGGTATGAGGCAGCGATAGACCCTCGGAGATAAGTCGGCTTGTGACATAATGTATTGAATCGCGACGCAATTTCTGTGTTGCATCGTCATTAGTCTGGTTGGAATGTCGCAATTAACTGTCAAATTTGCGTCGGATTCCCGTAACTTTACTCGCAGGAGAACGATCATGTGGTGACCCAGGCATGCTTGGAGATAAATCTGATGGAAGACGATGTTCTGAAAACCATCGCAGTATGTGTGTTCCAACGTAATGGAGAGTATGGGAGGAATAAAATTACCTGCCAGTTTTGCGTCGGATTTATAAAATAGACTGACAAAACGCGGCCATCCGGTGACCGAGGCACAAATAGACCCCTCTAGATAGTTACGCTGGACATCGATGTATAGAATCGCGACGCTATTTGTGTGTTCCATCGTCAATACCATAATCTGACGGTAAGAATTAACTGTGAGTTATGAGAGGGAGAAAACAAACTTGACTGCCAAAGAGTACGTCCATCTGGTATGAGGCAGCGATAGACCCTCGGAGATAAGTCGGCTAGTGACCAATGTATTTAATCGCGACGCAATTTCTGTGTTGCATCATCATTAGGATGGTGGGAATGTCGCAATTAACTGTCAAATTTGCGTCGGATTCCCGAAACTTTACTCGCAGGAGAACGTACATGTGGTGACCCAGGCAGTAATAGATACTTGGAGAGAAATCTGATGGAAGACGATGTTCTGAAAACCATCGCAGTATGAGTGTTCCATCGTAATTGAGAGTATGGGAGGAATAAAATTAACTGCCAGTTTTGCGTCTGATTTGTAAACTAGACTGACAAAACGCGACCATCCGGTGACCGAGGCACCAATAGACCCTTGTAGATAGTTACGCTAGACATCGATGTATAGAATCGCGACGGTATTTGTGTGTTCCTGCGTCAATACCAGGATCTGACGGTAGGAATTAACTGTGAGTTATGAGAGGGAGAAAACAAACTTGACTGCCACAGAGTACTTCCATCTGGTATGAGGCAACGATAGACCCTCGGAGATAAGTCGGCTAGTGACCAATGTATTGAATCGCGACGCAATGTCTGTGTTGCAACGTCGTTAGGATGGTGGGAATGTCGCAATTAACTGTCAAATTTGCGTCGGATTTGAAAACTAGACTGACAAAGCGCGAACATTCGGTGACCGAGCCACCAATAAACCCTTGTAAATAGTTACGCTAGACATACATGTATAGAATCGCGACGCTATTTTTGTGTTCCATGGTCGATACCAGGATCTGCTGGTAAGACTTAACTGTGAGTTTTGAGTCGGAGAAATGAAACTTGACAGCCAAAGTTTACATCCATCTGGTATGAGGCAGCGTTTAAGCCTCGGAGATAAGTCGGCTAGTGACCAATGTATTGAATCGCGACGCGATTTCTGTGTTGCATCGGCATTAGGATGGTTGGAATGTCGCAATTAACTGTCAAATTTGCGTTGGATTCCCGAAACTTTACTCGTAGGACAACGATCATGTGGTGACCCAGGCTGTAATAGATGCTTGGAGATAAATCTGCTGGAAGACGATGTTCTGAAAACCATCGCAGTATGTGTGTTCCATCGTAATTGAGAGTATGGGAGGAATAAAATTAACTGCCATTTTTGCGTCGGATTTATAAAATAGACTGACAAAACGCGACCATCCGGTGACCGAGGCACAAATTGACCCCTCTAGGTAGTTACGCTGGACATCGATGTATAGAATCGCGACGCTATTTGTGTGTTCCATCGTCAATACCAGGATGTGACGGTAAGAATTAACTGTGAGTTATGAGAGTGAGAAAACAAACTTGACTGCCACAGAGTACGTCCATCTGGTATGAGGCAGCGATAGACCCTCGGAGATAAGTCGGCTAGTGACCAATGTATTGTATCGCGACACAATATCTGTGTTGCATCGTCATTAGTCTGGTGGGAATGTCGCAATTAACTGTCAAATCTTCGTCGGATTTGAAAACTAGACTTCAAAGCGCGACCATCCGATGACTGAGGCACCAATAGTCCCTTGTAAATAGTTACGCTAGACATCGATGTATTGAATCGCGACGCTATTTGTGTGTTCCATGGTCGATACCAGGATCTGCCGGTAAGAATTAACTGTGAGTTTTGAGTCGGAGAAAAGAAACTTGACAGCCAAATTGTACATCCATCTGGTATGAGGCAGCGTTAGACACTCGGAGATAAGTCGGCTAGTGACCAATGTATTGAATCGCCGCGCAATTTCTGTGTTGCAACGTCGTTAGGATGGTGGGAATGTCGCAATTAACTGTCAAATTTGCGTCGGATTCCCGTAACTTTACTCGCAGGAGAACGATCATGTGGTGACCCAGGCATGCTCGGAGATAAATCTGCTGGAAGACGATGTTCTGAAAACCATCGCAGTATGTGTGTTCCATCGTAATTGAGAGTATGGGAGGAATTAAATTAACTGCCAATCTTGCGTCGGATTTGTAAACTAGACTGACAAAACGCGACCAACCGGTGACCGAGGCACCAATAGACCCTTCTAGATAGTTACGCTGGACATCGATGTATAGAATCGCCACGCTATTTTTTGTGTTCCATCGTCAATACCAGGATCTGACGGTAAGTATTAACTGTGAGTTATGGGAGGAGGAAGAGAAACTTGACTGCCAAATTATTCATCCATCTGGATTGAGGCAGCGTTAGACCCTCGGAGATAAGTCGGCTAGTGACCAATGTATTGAATCGCGACGCATTTCCTGTGTTGCATCGGCATTAGGATGGTGGGAATGTCGCAATTAACTGTCAAATTTGCGTCGGATTCCCGAAACGTTACTCGTAGGACAACGATCATGTAGTGACCCAGGCAGTAATAGATGCTTGGACATACATCTGCTGGAAGACGATGTTTTGAGAACCATCGCAGTATGTGTGTTCCATCCTCATTGAGAGGAAGAGAGAACATAAATTAACTGTCAGTTTTGCGTCGGATTTGTAAACTATATGACAAAACAAGACCATCCGGTGACCGAGGCACCAATAGACCTTTGTAGATAGTTACGCTGGACATCGATCTATTGAATCGCGACGCTATTTGTGTGTTCCATCGTTAATACCAGGATCTGACGTTAAGAAATAACTGTGAGTTATGAGAGGGAGAAAACAAACTTGACTGCCAAAGAGTACGTCCATCTGGTATGAGGCAACGATAGACCCTCGGAGATAAGTCGGCTAGTGACCAATGTATTGAATCGCGACGTAATTTCTGTGTTGCAACGTCGATAGGATGGTGGGAATGTGGCAATTAACTGTTAAATTTGCGTCGGATTCCCATAACTTTACTCGCAGGAGAACGATCATTTGATGACCCAGGCATGCTTGGAGATAAAGCTGCTGGAAAACGATGTTCTTAAAACCATCGCTATATGTGTCTTTCATCGTAATTGCGAGTATGGGAGGAATAAAATTAACTGCCAGTTTTGCGACGGATTTGTCAACTAGACTGACAAAACGCGACCATCCGGTGACCGAGGCACAAATAGACCCCTCTAGATAGTTATGCTGGGCATCGATGTATAGAATCGCGACGCTATTTGTGTGTTCCATCGTCAATACCAGGATCTGACGGTAAGAATTAACTGTGAGTTATGAGAGGGAGACGACAAACTTGACTGCCAAAGAGTACGTCCATCTGGTATGAGGCAGCGATGGACCCTCGGAGATAAGTCGGCTAGTGACCAATGTATTTAATCGCGACGCAATTTCTGTGTTGCGTCGTCATTAGGATGGTGGGAATGTCGCAATTAACTGTCAAATTTGCGTCGGATTCCCCAAACTTTACTCGCAGGAGAACGTTCATGTGGTGACCCTGGCAGTATAGATACTTGGAGATAAATCTGATGGAAGACGATGTTCTGAAAACCATCGCAGAACGTGTGTTCCATCGTAATTGAGAGTATGGGAGGAATAAAATTAACTGTCAGTTTTGCGTCGGATATGAAAACTACACTGACAAAGCGCGAACGTCCGGTGACCGCGGCACAAATAGACCCTTCCAGATAGTTATGCTGGACATCGATGTATAGAATCGCGACGCTATTTGTGTGTTCCATCGTCAATACCAGGATCTGACGATAAGAATTAGCTGTGAGTTTTGAGTCGGAGACAAGAAACTTGACAGCCAAATTGTACATCCATCTGGTATGAGGCAGCGTTAGACCCTCGGAGATAAGTCGGCTAGTGACCAATGTATTGAATCGCGACGCGATTCCTGTGTTGCATCGGCATTAGGATGGTGGGAATGTCGCAATTAACTGTCAAATTTACGTCGGATTCCCCAAACTTTACTCGCAGGAGAACGATCATGTGGTGACCCAGGCAGTAATAGATACTTGGAGATAAATCTGATGGAAGGCGATGTTCTGAAAACCATCGCAGTATGTGTGTTCTATCGTCATTGAGAGGATGAGAGAAAATAAAATTGTCAGTTTTGCGTCGGATTTGAAAACTAGATGACAAAACACGACCATCCGGTGACCGAGGCACCAATAGACCCTTGTAGATAGTTACGCTGGACATCGATCTATTGAATCGCGACGCTATTTGTGTGTTCCTTCGTCAATACCAGGATCTGACGGTAAGAATTAACTATGAGTTATGAGAGGGAGAAAACAAACTTGACTGCCAAAGAGTACGTCCATCTGGTATGAGGCAGCGATAGACCCTCGGAGATAAGTTGGCTAGTGACCAATGTATTTAATCGCGACGCAATTTCTGTGCTGCAACGTCGTTAGGATGGTGGGAATGTCGCAATTAACTGTCAAATTTGCGTCGGATACCCGTAACTTTACTCGCAGGAGAACGATCATGTGGTGACCCAGGCATGCTTGGAGATAAATCTGCTGGAAGACGATGTTCTGAAAACCATCGCAGTATGTGTGTTCCATCGTAATTGAGAGTATGGGAGGAATAAAATTAACTGCCAGTTTTGCGTCGGATTTGAAAACTAGACTGACAAAGCGCGACCATCCGTTGACCGAGGCACAAATAGACCCTTCTAGATAGTTACGCTGGACATCGATGTATAGAATCGCGACGCTATTTGTGTGTTCCATCGTCAATACCAGAATCTGACGGTAAGTATTAACTGTGAGTTATGAGAGGGAGAAGAGAAACTTGACTGCCAAATTGTACATCCATCTGGTATGAGGCAGCGTTAGACCCTCGGAGATAAGTCGGCTTGTGACAAATGTATTGAATCGCGACGCAATTTCTGTGTTGCAACGTCGTTAGGATGGTGGGAATGTCGCAATTAACTGTCAAATTTGCGTCGGATTCCCGTAACTTTACTCGCAGGAGAACGATCATGTGGTGACCCAGGCATGCTTGGAGATAAATCTGCTGGAAGACGATGTTCTGAAAACCATCGCAGTATGTGTGTTCCATCGTCATTGAGAGGATGAGAGAAAATAAAATTGTCAGTTTTGCGTCGGATTTGAAAACTAGATGACAAAACACGACCATCCGGTGACCGAGGCACCAATAGACCCTTGTAGATAGTTACGCTGGACATCGATCTATTGAATCTCGACGCTATTTGTGTGTTTCATCGTCAACACCAGGATCTGACGGTAAGAATTATCTGTGAGTTATGAGAGGGAGAAAACAAATTTGACTGCCAAAGAGAACGTCCATCTGGTATGAGGCAGCGATAGACCCTCGGAGATAAGTCGGCTAGAGACCAATGTATTTAATCGCGACGCAATTTCTGTGTTGCAACGTCGTTAGGATGGTGGGAATGTCGCAATTAACTGTCAAATTTTCGTCGGATTCCCGTAACTTTACTCGCAGGAGAACGATCATGTGGTGACCCAGGCATGCTTGGAGATAAATCTGATGGAAGACGATGTTCTGAAAACCATCGCAGTATGTGTGTTCCATCGTAATTGAGAGTATGGGAGGAATAAAATTAACTGCCAGTTTTGAGTCGGATTTGAAAACTAGACTGACAAAGCGAGACCATCCGTTGACCGAGGCACAAATAGACCCTTCTAGATAGTTACGCTGGACATTGATGTATTGAATCTCGACGCTATTTGTGTGTTCCATCGTCAACACCAGGATCTGACGGTAAGAATTATCTGTGAGTTATGAGAGGGAGAAAACAAACTTGACTGCCAAAGAGTACGTCCATCTGGTATGAGGCAGCGATAGACCCTCGGAGATAAGTCGGCTAGTGACCAATGTATTTAATCGCGACGCAATTTCTGTGTTGCAACGTCGTTAGGATGGTGGGAATGTCGCAATTAACTGTCAAATTTGCGTCGGATTCCCATAACTTTACTCGCATGAGAACGATCATGTGGTGACCCAGGCATGCTTGGAGATAAATCTGCTGGAGGACGATGTTCTGAAAACCATCGCAGTATGTGTGTTCCATCGTAATTGAGAGTATGGGAGGAACAAAATTAACTGCCAGTTTTGCGTCGGATTTGCAAACTAGACTGACAAAACGCGACCATCCGGTGACCGAGGCACAAATAGACCCCTCTAGATAGTTACGCTGGACATCGATGTATAGAATCGCGACACTATTTGTGTGTTCCATCGTCAATACCAGGATCTGACGGTAAGAATTAACTGTGAGTTATGAGAGGGAGAAAGCAAACTTGACTGCCAAAGAGTACGTCCATCTGGTATGAGGCAGCGATAGACCCTCAGAGATAATTCGGCTAGTGAGCAATGTATTTAATCGCGACGCAATTTCTGTGTTGCGTCCTCATTAGGATGGTGGGAATGTCGCAATTAACTGTCAAATTTGCGTCGGATTCCCGAAACTTTACTCGCAGGAGAACGTTCATGTGGTGACCCAGGCAGTAATAGATACTTGGAGATAAATCTGATGGAAGACGATGTTCTGAAAACCATCGCAGTATGTGTGTTCCATCGTAATTGAGAGTATGGGAGGAATAAAATTAACTGTCAGTTTTGCGTCGGATATGAAAACTATACTGACAAAGCGCGAACATCCGGTGACCGCGGCACAAATAGACCCTTCCACATAGTTATGCTGGACATCGATGTATAGAATCGCGACGCTATTTGTGTGTTCCATCGTCAATATCAGGATCTGACGATAAGAAGTAGCAGTGAGTTTTGAGTCGGAGACAAGAAACTTGACAGTCAAATTGTACATCCATCTGGTATGAGGCAGCGATAGACCCTCGGAGATAAGTTGGCTAGTGACCAATGTATTTAATCGCGACGCAATTTCTGTGTTGCAATGTCGTTAGGATGGTGGGAATGTCGCAATTAACTGTCAAATTTGCGTCGGATACCCGTAACTTTACTCGCAGGAGAACGATCATGTGGTGACCCAGGCATGCTTGAAGATAAATCTGATGGAAGACGATGTTCTGAAAACCATCGCAGTATGTGTGTTCCATCGTAATTGAGAGTATGGGAGGAATAAAATTAACTGCCAGTTTTGCGTCGGATTTGAAAACTAGACTGACAAAGCGCGACCTTCCGTTGACCGAGGCACAAATAGATCCTTCTAGATAGTTACGCTGGACATAGATGTATAGAATCGCGACGCTATTTGTGTGTTTCATCGTCAATACCAGGATCTGACGGTAAGTATTAACTGTGAGTTATGAGATTGAGAAGAGAAACTTGACTGCCAAATTGTACATCCATCTGGTATGAGGCAGCGTTAGACCCTCGGAGATAAGTAGGCTTGTGACAAATGTATTGAATCGCGACGCAATTTCTGTGTTGCAACGTCGTTAGGATGGTGGGAATGTCGCAATTAACTGACAAATTTGCGTCGGATTCCCGAAACTTTATTCGCAGGAGAACGATCATGTGGTGAACCAGGCATGCTTGGAGATAAATCTGCTGGTAGACGATGTTCTGAAAACCATCGCAGTATGTGTGTTCCATCGTAATTGCGAGTATGGGAGGAATAAAAGTAACTGCCAGTTTTGCGTCGGATTTGTAAACTAGACTGACAAAAAGCGACCATCCGGTGACCGAGGCACCAATAGACCCTTGTAGATAGTTACGCTAGACATCGATGTATTGAATCGCGACGCTATTTGTGTGTTCCATGGTCGATACCAGGATCTGCCGGTAAGAATTAACTGTGAGTTTTGAGTCGGAGAAAAGAAACTTGACAGCCAAATTGTACATCCATCTGGTATGAGGCAGCGTTAGACACTCGGAGATAAGTCGGCTAGTGACCAATGTATTGTATCGCGACACAATATCTGTGTTGCATCGTCATTAGTCTGGTGGGAATGTCGCAATTAACTGTCAAATCTTCGTCGGATTTGAAAACTAGACTGACAAAGCGCGACCATCCGATGACTGAGGCACCAATAGTCCCTTGTAAATAGTTACGCTAGACATCGATGTATTGAATCGCGACGCTATTTGTGTGTTCCATGGTCGATACCAGGATCTGCCGGTAAGAATTAACTGTGAGTTTTGAGTCGGAGAAAAGAAACTTGACAGCCAAATTGTACATCCATCTGGTATGAGGCAGCGTTAGACACTCGGAGATAAGTCGGCTAGTGACCAATGTATTGAATCGCCGCGCAATTTCTGTGTTGCAACGTCGTTAGGATGGTGGGAATGTCGCAATTAACTGTCAAATTTGCGTCGGATTCCCGTAACTTTACTCGCAGGAGAACGATCATGTGGTGACCCAGGCAAGCTTGGAGATAAATCTGCTGGAAGGCGATTTCTGAAAACCATCGCTGTATGTGTGTTCCATCGTAATTGAGAGTATAGGAGTAATAAAATTAACTGCCAGTTTTGCGACGGATTTGTAAACTAGACTGACAAAACGGGACCATCCGGTCACCGAGGCACCAATACACCCTTGTAGATAGTTACGCTGGAAATCGATGTATAGAATCGCGACGGTATTTCTGTGTTCCATCATCAGTACCAGGATCTTACGGTAAGAATTAACTGTGAGTTATGAGAGAGAGAAAACTAACTTGACTGCTAAACAGTACGTCCATCTAGTATGAGGCAGCGTTAGACCCTCGGAGATAAGTTGGCTAGTGACCAATGTATTGAATCGCTACGCAATATCTGTGTTGCATCGTCATTAGGATGGTGGGAATGTCGCAATTAACTGTCAAATTTGCGTCGGATTCCCGAAAATTTACTCGTAGGACAACGATCATGTGGTGACCCAGGCATGCTCGGAGATAAATCTGCTGGAAGACGATGTTCTGAAAACCATCGCAGTATGTGTGTTCCATCGTAATTGAGAGTATGGGAGGAATTAAATTAACTGCCAATCTTGCGTCGGATTTGTAAACTAGACTGACAAAACGCGACCAACCGGTGACCGAGGCACCAATAGACCCTTCTAGATAGTTACGCTGGACATCGATGTATAGAATCGCCACGCTATTTTTTGTGTTCCATCGTCAATACCAGGATCTGACGGTAAGTATTAACTGTGAGTTATGGGAGGAGGAAGAGAAACTTGACTGCCAAATTATTCATCCATCTGGATTGAGGCAGCGTTAGACCCTCGGAGATAAGTCGGCTAGTGACAATTGTATTGAATCGCGACGCGATTCCTGTGTTGCATCGGCATTAGGATGGTGGGAATGTCGCAATTAACTGTCAAATTTGCGTCGGATTCCCGAAACGTTACTCGTAGGACAACGATCATGTAGTGACCCAGGCAGTAATAGATGCTTGGACATACATCTGCTGGAAGACGATGTTTTGAGAACCATCGCAGTATGTGTGTTCCATCGTCATTGAGAGGAAGAGAGAACATAAATTAACTGTCAGTTTTGCGTCGGATTTGTAAACTATATGACAAAACGAGACCATCCGGTGACCGAGGCACCAATAGACCTTTGTAGATAGTTACGCTGGACATCGATCTATTGAATCGCGACGCTATTTGTGTGTTCCATCGTTAATACCAGGATCTGACGTTAAGAAATAACTGTGAGTTATGAGAGGGAGAAAACAAACTTGACTGCCAAAGAGTACGTCCATCTGGTATGAGGCAACGATAGACCCTCGGAGATAAGTCGGCTAGTGACCAATGTATTGAATCGCGACGTAATTTCTGTGTTGCAACGTCGATAGGATGGTGGGAATGTGGCTATTAACTGTTAAATTTGCGTCGGATTCCCATACCTTTACTCGCAGGAGAACGATCATTTGATGACCCAGGCATGCTTGGAGATAAAGCTGCTGGAAAACGATGTTCTTAAAACCATCGCTATATGTGTCTTTCATCGTAATTGCGAGTATGGGAGGAATAAAATTAACTGCCAGTTTTGCGACGGATTTGTAAACTAGACTGACAAAACGTGACCATCCGGTGACCGAGGCACAAATAGACCCCTCTAGATAGTTATGCTGGGCATGGATGTATAGAATCGCGACGCTATTTGTGTGTTCCATCGTCAATACCAGGATCTGACGGTAAGAATTAACTGTGAGTTATGAGAGGGAGACGACAAACTTGACTGCCAAAGAGTACGTCCATCTGGTATGAGGCAGCGATGGACCCTCGGAGATAAGTCGGCTAGTGACCAATGTATTTAATCGCGACGCAATTTCTGTGTTGCGTCGTCATTAGGATGGTGGGAATGTCGCAATTAACTGTCAAATTTGCGTCGGATTCCCCAAACTTTACTCGCAGGAGAACGTTCATGTGGTGACCCTGGCAGTATAGATACTTGGAGATAAATCTGATGGAAGACGATGTTCTGAAAACCATCGCAGAACGTGTGTTCCATCGTAATTGAGAGTATGGGAGGAATAAAATTAACTGTCAGTTTTGCGTTGGATATGAAAACTACACTGACAAAGCGCGAACGTCCGGTGACCGCGGCACAAATAGACCCTTCCAGATAGTTATGCTGGACATCGATGTATAGAATCGCGACGCTATTTGTGTGTTCCATCGTCAATACCAGGATCTGACGATAAGAATTAGCTGTGAGTTTTGAGTCGGAGACAAGAAACTTGACAGCCAAATTGTACATCCATCTGGTATGAGGCAGCGTTAGACCCTCGGAGATAAGTCGGCTAGTGACCAATGTATTGAATCGCGACGCGATTCCTGTGTTGCATCGGCATTAGGATGGTGGGAATGTCGCAATTAACTGTCAAATTTACGTCGGATTCCCCAAACTTTACTCGCAGGAGAACGATCATGTGGTGACCCAGGCAGTAATAGATACTTCGAGATAAATCTGATGGAAGGCGATGTTCTGAAAACCATCGCAGTATGTGTGTTCTATCGTCATTGAGAGGATGAGAGAAAATAAAATTGTCAGTTTTGCGTCGGATTTGAAAACTAGATGACAAAACACGACCATCCGGTGACCGAGGCACCAATAGACCCTTGTAGATAGTTACGCTGGACATCGATCTATTGAATCGCGACGCTATTTGTGTGTTCCTTCGTCAATACCAGGATCTGACGGTAAGAATTAACTATGAGTTATGAGAGGGAGAAAACAAACTTGACTGCCAAAGAGTACGTCCATCTGGTATGAGGCAGCGATAGACCCTCGGAGATAAGTTGGCTAGTGACCAATGTATTTAATCGCGACGCAATTTCTGTGCTGCAACGTCGTTAGGATGGTGGGAATGTCGCAATTAACTGTCAAATTTGCGTCGGATACCCGTAACTTTACTCGCAGGAGAACGATCATGTGGTGACCCAGGCATGCTTGGAGATAAATCTGCTGGAAGACGATGTTCTGAAAACCATCGCAGTATGTGTGTTCCATCGTAATTGAGAGTATGGGAGGAATAAAATTAACTGCCAGTTTTGCGTCGGATTTGAAAACTAGACTGACAAAGCGCGACCATCCGTTGACCGAGGCACAAATAGACCCTTCTAGATAGTTACGCTGGACATCGATGTATAGAATCGCGACGCTATTTGTGTGTTCCATCGTCAATACCAGAATCTGACGATAAGTATTAACTGTGAGTTATGAGAGGGAGAAGAGAAACTTGACTGCCAAATTGTACATCCATCTGGTATGAGGCAGCGTTAGACCCTCGGAGATAAGTCGGCTTGTGACAAATGTATTGAATCGCGACGCAATTTCTGTGTTGCAACGTCGTTAGGATGGTGGGAATGTCGCAATTAACTGTCAAATTTGCGTCGGATTCCCGTAACTTTACTCGCAGGAGAACGATCATGTGGTGACCCAGGCATGCTTGGAGATAAATCTGCTGGAAGACGATGTTCTGAAAACCATCGCAGTATGTGTGTTCCATCGTCATTGAGAGGATGAGAGAAAATAAAATTGTCAGTTTTGCGTCGGATTTGAAAACTAGATGACAAAACACGACCATCCGGTGACCGAGGCACCAATAGACCCTTGTAGATAGTTACGCTGGACATCGATCTATTGAATCTCGACGCTATTTGTGTGTTTCATCGTCAACACCAGGATCTGACGGTAAGAATTATCTGTGAGTTATGAGAGGGAGAAAACAAACTTGACTGCCAAAGAGAACGTCCATCTGGTATGAGGCAGCGATAGACCCTCGGAGATAAGTCGGCTAGAGACCAAGGTATTTAATCGCGACGCAATTTCTGTGTTGCAACGTCGTTAGGATGGTGGGAATGTCGCAATTAACTGTCAAATTTTCGTCGGATTCCCGTAACTTTACTCGCAGGAGAACGATCATGTGGTGACCCAGGCATGCTTGGAGATAAATCTGATGGAAGACGATGTTCTGAAAACCATCGCAGTATGTGTGTTCCATCGTAATTGAGAGTATGGGAGGAATAAAATTAACTGCCAGTTTTGCGTCGGATTTGCAAACTAGACTGACAAAACGCGACCATCCGGTGACCGAGGCACAAATAGACCCCTCTAGATAGTTACGCTGGACATCGATGTATAGAATCGCGACACTATTTGTGTGTTCCATCGTCAATACCAGGATCTGACGGTAAGAATTAACTGTGAGTTATGAGAGGGAGAAAGCAAACTTGACTGCCAAAGAGTACGTCCATCTGGTATGAGGCAGCGATAGACCCTCAGAGATAAGTCGGCTAGTGAACAATGTATTTAATCGCGACGCAATTTCTGTGTTGCGTCCTCATTAGGATGGTGGGAATGTCGCAATTAACTGTCAAATTTGCGTCGGATTCCCGAAACTTTACTCGCAGGAGAACGTTCATGTGGTGACCCAGGCAGTAATAGATACTTGGAGATAAATCTGATGGAAGACGATGTTCTGAAAACCATCGCAGTATGTGTGTTCCATCGTAATTGAGAGTATGGGAGGAATAAAATTAACTGTCAGTTATGCGTCGGATATGAAAACTATACTGACAAAGCGCGAACATCCGGTGACCGCGGCACAAATAGACCCTTCCACATAGTTATGCTGGACATCGATGTATAGAATCGCGACGCTATTTGTGTGTTCCATCGTCAATACCAGGATCTGACGATAAGAATTAGCAGTGAGTTTTGAGTCGGAGACAAGAAACTTGACAGTCAAATTGTACATCCATCTGGTATGAGGCAGCGATAGACCCTCGGAGATAAGTTGGCTAGTGACCAATGTATTTAATCGCGACGCAATTTCTGTGTTGCAATGTCGTTAGGATGGTGGGAATGTCGCAATTAACTGTCAAATTTGCGTCGGATACCCGTAACTTTACTCGCAGGAGAACGATCATGTGGTGACCCAGGCATGCTTGAAGATAAATCTGATGGAAGACGATGTTCTCAAAACCATCGCAGTATGTGTGTTCCATCGTAATTGAGAGTATGGGAGGAATAAAATTAACTGCCAGTTTTGCGTCGGATTTGAAAACTAGACTGACAAAGCGCGACCTTCCGTTGACCGAGGCACAAATAGATCCTTCTAGATAGTTACGCTGGACATAGATGTATAGAATCGCGACGCTATTTGTGTGTTTCATCGTCAATACCAGTATCTGACGGTAAGTATTAACTGTGAGTTATGAGATTGAGAAGAGAAACTTGACTGCCAAATTGTACATCCATCTGGTATGAGGCAGCGTTAGACCCTCGGAGATAAGTAGGCCTGTGACAAATGTATTGAATCGCGACGCAATTTCTGTGTTGCAACGTCGTTAGGATGGTGGGAATGTCGCAATTAACTGACAAATTTGCGTCGGATTCCCGAAACTTTATTCGCAGGAGAACGATCATGTGGTGAACCAGGCATGCTTGGAGATAAATCTGCTGGTAGACGATGTTCTGAAAACCATCGCAGTATGTGTGTTCCATCGTAATTGCGAGTATGGGAGGAATAAAAGTAACTGCCAGTTTTGCGTCGGATTTGTAAACTAGACTGACAAAACGCGACCATCCGGTGACCGAGGCACCAATAGACCCTTGTAGATAGTTACGCTAGACATCGATGTATAGAATCGCGACGCCATTTGTGTGTTCCATCGTCAATACCAGGATCTGACGGTAAGAATTAACTGTGAGTTATGAGAGGGAGAAAACAAACTTGACTGCCAAATAGTACGTCCATCTGGTATGAGGCAGCGATAGACCCTCGGAGATAAATCGGCTAATGACCAATGTATTGAATCGCGACGCAATTTCTGTGTTGCATCGTCATTAGGATGGTGAGAAGTTCGCAATTAACTGTCAAATTTGCGTCGGATTCCCGAAACTTTACTCGCAGGAGAACGTTCATGTGGTGACCCAGGTAGTAATAGATACTTGGAGATAAATCTGATGGAAGACGATGTTCTGAAAACCATCGCAGAATGTGTGTTCCATCGTAATTGAGAGTATGGGAGGAATAAAATTAACTGTCAGTTTTGCGTCGGATTTGAAAACTAGACTGACAAAGCGCGAACATCCGGTGACCGAGGCACAAATAGACCCTTCCAGATAGTTACGCTGGACATCAATGTATAGAATCGCGACGCTATTTGTGTGTTCCATCGTCAATACCAGGATCTGACGGTAAGAATTAACTGTGAGTTATGAGAGGGAAAAAACAAACATGACTGCCAAAGAGTAAGTCCATCTGGTATGAGGCAGCGATAGACCCTCGGAGATAAGTCGGCTAGTGACCAATGTATATAATCGCGACGCAATTTCTGTGTTGCATAGTCATGAGGATGGTGGGAATGTCGCAATTAACTGTCAAATTTGCGTCGGATTCCCGAAACTTTACTCGCAGGAGAACGTTCATGTGGTGACCCAGGCAGTAATTGATACTTGGAGATAAATCTAATGGAAGAATGTGTTCTGAAAACCATCGCATAATGTGTGTTCCATCGTAATTGAGAGTATGGGAGGAATAAAATTAACTGTCAGTTTTGCGTCGGATATGAAAACTACACTGACAAAGCGCGAACGTCCGGTGACCGCGGCACAAATAGACCCTTCCAGATAGTTATGCTGGACATCGACGTATAGAATCGCGACGCTATTTGTGTGTTCCATCGTCAATACCAGGATCTGACGATAAGAATTAGCTGTGAGTTTTGAGTCGGAGACAAGAAACTTGACAGCCAAATTGTACATCCATCTGGTATGAGGCAGCGTTAGACCCTCGGAGATAAGTCGGCTAGTGACCAATGTATTGAATCGCGACGCGATTCCTGTGTTGCATCGGCATTAGGATGGTGGGAATGTCGCAATTAACTGTCAAATTTACGTCGGATTCCCCAAACTTTACTCGCAGGAGAACGATCATGTGGTGACCCAGGCAGTAATAGATACTTCGAGATAAATCTGATGGAAGGCGATGTTCTGAAAACCATCGCAGTATGTGTGTTCTATCGTCATTGAGAGGATGAGAGAAAATAAAATTGTCAGTTTTGCGTCGGATTTGAAAACTAGATGACAAAACACGACCATCCGGTGACCGAGGCACCAATAGACCCTTGTAGATAGTTACGCTGGACATCGATCTATTGAATCGCGACGCTATTTGTGTGTTCCTTCGTCAATACCAGGATCTGACGGTAAGAATTAACTATGAGTTATGAGGGGGAGAAAACAAACTTGACTGCCAAAGAGTACGTCCATCTGGTATGAGGCAGCGATAGACCCTCGGAGATAAGTTGGCTAGTGACCAATGTATTTAATCGCGACGCAATTTCTGTGATGCAACGTCGTTAGGATGGTGGGAATGTCGCAATTAACTGTCAAATTTGCGTCGGATACCCGTAACTTTACTCGCAGGAGAACGATCATGTGGTGACCCAGGCATGCTTGGAGATAAATCTGCTGGAAGACGATGTTCTGAAAACCATCGCAGTATGTGTGTTGCATCGTAATTGAGAGTATGGGAGGAATAAAATTAACTGCCAGTTTTGCGTCGGATTTGAAAACTAGACTGACAAATCGCGACCATCCGTTGACCGAGGCACAAATAGACCCTTCTAGATAGTTACGCTGGACATCGATGTATAGAATCGCGACGCTATTTGTGTGTTCCATCGTCAATACCAGGATCTGACGGTTAAGTATTAACTGTGAGTTATGAGAGGGAGAAGAGAAACTTGACTGCCAAATTGTACATCCATCTGGTATGAGGCAGCGTTAGACCCTCGGAGATAAGTCGGCTTGTGACAAATGTATTGAATCGCGACGCAATTTCTGTGTTGCAACGTCGTTAGGATGGTGGGAATGTCGCAATTAACTGTCAAATTTGCGTCGGATTCCCGTAACTTTACTCGCAGGAGAACGATCATGTGGTGACCCAGGCATGCTTGGAGATAAATCTGCTGGAAGACGATGTTCTGAAAACCATCGCAGTATGTGTGTTCCATCGTCATTGAGAGGATGAGAGAAAATAAAATTGTCAGTTTTGCGTCGGATTTGAAAACTAGATGACAAAACACGACCATCCGGTGACCGAGGCACCAATAGACCCTTGTAGATAGTTACGCTGGACATCGATCTATTGAATCTCGACGCTATTTGTGTGTTCCATCGTCAACACCAGGATCTGACGGTAAGAATTATCTGTGAGTTATGAGAGGGAGAAAACAAACTTGACTGCCTAAGAGTACGTCCATCTGGTATGAGGCAGCGATAGACCCTCGGAGATAAGTCGGCTAGAGACCAATGTATTGAATCGCGACGCGATTCCTGTGTTGCATCGGCATTAGGATGGTGGGAATGTCGCAATTAACTGTCAAATTTTCGTCGGATTCCCGTAACTTTACTCGCAGGAGAACGATCATGTGGTGACCCAGGCATGCTTGGAGATAAATCTGATGGAAGACGATGTTATGAAAACCATCGCAGTATGTGTGTTCCATCGTAATTGAGAGTATGGGGGGAATAAAATTAACTGCCAGTTTTGCGTCGGATTTGAAAACTAGACTGACAAAGCGAGACCATCCGTTGACCGAGGCACAAATAGACCCTTCTAGATAGTTACGCTGGACATTGATGTATTGAATCTCGACGCTATTTATGTGTTCCATCGTCAACACCAGGATCTGACTGTAAGAATTATCTGTGAGTTATGAGAGGGAGAAAACAAACTTGACTGCCAAAGAGTACGTCCATCTGGTATGAGGCAGCGATAGACCCTCGGAGATAAGTCGGCTAGTGACCAATGTATTTAATCGCGACGCAATTTCTGTGTTGCAACGTCGTTAGGATGGTGGGAATGTCGCAATTAACTGTCAAATTTGCGTCGGATTCCCATAACTTTACTCGCAGGAGAACGATCATGTGGTGACCCAGGCATGCTTGGAGATAAATCTGCTGGAGGACGATGTTCTGAAAACCATCGCAGTATGTGTGTTCCATCGTAATTGAGAGTATGGGAGGAACAAAATTAACTGCCAGTTTTGCGTCGGATTTGTAAACTAGACTGACAAAACGCGACCATCCGGTGACCGAGGCACAAATAGACCCCTCTAGATAGTTACGCTGGACATCGATGTATAGAATCGCGACACTATTTGTGTGTTCCATCGTCAATACCAGGATCTGACGGTAAGAATTAACTGTGAGTTATGAGAGGGAGAAAGCAAACTTGACTGCCAAAGAGTACGTCCATCTGGTATGAGGCAGCGATAGACCCTCAGAGATAAGTCGGCTAGTGAACAATGTATTTAATCGCGACGCAATTTCTGTGTTGCGTCCTCATTAGGATGGTGGGAATGTCGCAATTAACTGTCAAATTTGCGTCGGATTCCCGAAACTTTACTCGCAGGAGAACGTTCATGTGGTGACCCAGGCAGTAATAGATACTTGGAGATAAATCTGATGGAAGACGATGTTCTGAAAACCATCGCAGTATGTGTGTTCCATGGTAATTGTGAGTATGGGAGGAATAAAATTAACTGTCAGTTTTGCGTCGGATATGAAAACTATACTGACAAAGCGCGAACATCCGGTGACCGCGGCACAAATAGACCCTTCCACATAGTTATGCTGGACATCGATGTATAGAATCGCGACGCTATTTGTGTGTTCCATCGTCAATACCAGGATCTGACGATAAGAATTAGCTGTGAGTTTTGAGTCGGAGACAAGAAACTTGACAGTCAAATTGTACATCCATCTGGTATGAGGCAGCGATAGACCCTCGGAGATAAGTTGGCTAGTGACCACTGTATTTAATCGCGACGCAATTTCTGTGTTGCAATGTCGTTAGGATGGTGGGAATGTCGCAATTAACTGTCAAATTTGCGTCGGATACCCGTAACTTTACTCGCAGGAGAACGATCATGTGGTGACCCAGGCATGCTTGAAGATAAATCTGATGGAAGACGATGTTCTGAAAACCATCGCAGTATGTGTGTTCCATCGTAATTGAGAGTATGGGAGTAATAAAATTAACTGCCAGTTTTGCGTCGGATTTGAAAACTAGACTGACAAAGCGCGACCTTCCGTTGACCGAGGCACAAATAGATCCTTCTAGATAGTTACGCTGGACATAGATGTATAGAATCGCGACGCTATTTGTGTGTTTCATCGTCAATACCAGGATCTGACGGTAAGTATTAACTGTGAGTTATGAGATTGAGAAGAGAAACTTGACTGCCAAATTGTACATCCATCCGGTATGAGGCAGCGTTAGACCCTCGGAGATAAGTCGGCTTGTGACAAATGTATTGAATCGCGACGCAATTTCTGTGTTGCAACGTCGTTAGGATGGTGGGAATGTCGCAATTAACTGACAAATTTGCGTCGGATTCCCGAAACTTTATTCGCAGGAGAACGATCATGTGGTGAACCAGGCATGCTTGGAGATAAATCTGCTCGTAGACGATGTTCTGAAAACCATCGCAGTATGTGTGTTCCATCGTAATTGCGAGTATGGGATTAATAAAAGTAACTGCCAGTTTTGCGTCGGATTTGTAAACTAGACTGACAAAACGCGACCATCCGGTGACCGAGGCACCAATAGACCCTTGTAGATAGTTACGCTAGACATCGATGTATAGAATCGCGACGCCATTTGTGTGTTCCATCGTCAATACCAGGATCTGACGGTAAGAATTAACTGTGAGTTATGAGAGGGAGAAAACAAACTTGACTGCCAAATAGTACGTCCATCTGGTATGAGGCAGCGATAGACCCTCGGAGATAAATCGGCTAATGACCAATGTATTGAATCGCGACGCAATTTCTGTGTTGCATCGTCATTAGGATGGTGAGAATGTCGCAATTAACTGTCAAATTTGCGTCGGATTCCCGAAACTTTACTCGCAGGAGAACGTTCATGTGGTGACCCAGGCAGTAATAGATACTTGGAGATAAATCTGATGGAAGACGATGTTCTGAAAACCATCGCAGAATGTGTGTTCCATCGTAATTGAGAGTATGGGAGGAGTAAAATTAACTGTCAGTTTTGCGTCGGATTTGAAAACTAGACTGACAAAGCGCGAACATCCGGTGACCGAGGCACAAATAGACCCTTCCAGATAGTTACGCTGGACATCAATGTATAGAATCGCGACGCTATTTGTGTGTTCCATCGTCAATACCAGGATCTGACGGTAAGAATTAACTGTGAGTTATGAGAGGGAAAAAACAAACATGACTGCCAAAGAGTAAGTCCATCTGGTATGAGGCAGCGATAGACCCTCGGAGATAAGTTGGCTAGTGACCAATGTATATAATCGCGACGCAATTTCTGTGTTGCATAGTCGTGGGGATGGTGGGAATGTCGCAATTAACTGTCAAATTTGCGTCTGATTCCCGCAACTTTACTCGCAGGACAACGTTCATGTGGTGACCCAGGCAGTAATTGATACTTGGAGATAAATCTGATGGAAGAATGTGTTCTGAAAACCATCGCATAATGTGTGTTCCATCGTAATTGAGAGTATGGGAGGAATAAAATTAACTGTCAGTTTTGCGTCGGATTTGAAAACTAGACTGACAAAGCGCGAACATCCGGTGACCGAGGCACAAATACACCCTTCTAGATAGTAACGCTGGACATCGATGTATTAAATCGCGACGCTATTTGTGTGTTCCATCGTCAATACCAGGATCTGACGGAAAGAATTAACTGTGAGTTATGAGAGGGAGAAAACAAATTTGACTGCCAAAGAGTACGTCCATCTGGTATGAGGCAGCGATAGACCCTCGGAGACTGACAAAGCGCGACCATCCGTTGACCGAGGCACAAATAGACCCTTCTAGATAGTTACGCTGGACATCGATGTATAGAATCGCGACGCTATTTGTGTGTTCCATCGTCAATACCAGGATCTGACGGTAAGTATTAACTGTGAGTTATGAGAGGGAGAAGAGAAACTTGACTGCCAAATTGTACATCCATCTGGTATGAGGCAGCGTTAGACCCCCGGAGATATGTCGACTAGTGACAAATGTATTGAATCGCGACGCAATTTCTGTGTTGCAACGTCGTTAGGATGGTGGGAATGTCGCAATTAACTGTCAAATTTGCGTCGGATTCCCGTAACTTTACTCGCAGGAGAACGATCATGTGGTGACCCAGGCATGCTTGGAGATAAATCTGCTGGAAGACGATGTTCTCAAAACCATCGCAGTATGTGTGTTCCATCGTCATTGAGAGAATGAGAGAACATAAATTAACTGTCAGTTTTGCGTCGGATTTGAAAACTAGATGACAAAACGCGACCATCCGGTGACCGATAGACCCTCGGAGATAAGTCGGCTAGTGACCAATGTATTGAATCGCGACGCAATTTCTGTGTTGCATCGTCATTAGTCTGGTGGGAATGTCGCAATTAACTGTCAAATTTGCGTCGGATTTGAAAACTAGACTGACAAAGCGCGACCATCCGTTGACCGAGGCACAAATAGACCCTTCTAGATAGTTACGCTGGACATCGATGTATAGAATCGCGACGCTATTTGTGTGTTCCATCGTCAATACCAGGATCTGACGGTAAGTATTAACTGTGAGTTATGAGAGGGAGAAGAGAAACTTGACTGCCAAATTGTACATCCATCTGGTATGAGGCAGCGTTAGACCCCCGGAGATATGTCGACTAGTGACAAATGTATTGAATCGCGACGCAATTTCTGTGTTGCAACGTCGTTAGGATGGTGGGAATGTCGCAATTAACTGTCAAATTTGCGTCGGATTCCCGTAACTTTACTCGCAGGAGAAAAATCATGTGGTGACCCAGGCAGTAATAGATACTTGGAGATAAATCTGATGGAAGACGATGTTCTGAAAACCATCGCAGAATGTGTGTTCCATCGTAATTGAGAGTATGGGAGGAATAAAATTAACTGTCAGTTTTGCATCGGATTTGAAAACTATACTGACAAAGCGCGATTATCCGGTGACCGAGGCACAAGTAGACCCTTCTAGATATTTACGCTGGACATCGAGGTATAAAATCGCGACGCTATTTGTGTGTTCCATCGCCAATACCAGGATCTGACGGTAAGAATTAGCTGTGAGTTTTGAGTCGGAGACAAGAAACTTGACAGCCAAATTGTACATCCATCTGGTATGAGGCAGCGTTACACCCTCGGAGATAAGTCGGCTTGTGACCAATGTATTTAATCGCGACGCTATTTCTGTGTTGCAACGTCGTTAGGATGGTGGGAATGTCGCAATTAACTGTCAAATTTGCGTCGGATACCTGTAACTTTACTCACAGGAGAACGATCATGTGGTGACCCAATCATGCTTGGAGATAAATCTGCTGGAAGACGATGTTCTGAAAACCATCGCAGTATGTGTGTTCCATCGTAATTGAGAGTATGGGAGGAATAAAATTAACTGCCAGTTTTGCGTCGGGTTTGAAAACTAGACTCACAAAGCGCGACCATCCGTTGACCGAGGCACAAATAGACCTTTCTAGATAGTTACGCTGGACATCGATGTATAGAATCGCGACACTATTTGTGTGTTCCATCGTCAATACCAGGATCTGACGGTAAGAATTAACTGTGAGTTATGAGATGGAGAAAACAAATTTGACTGCCAAAGAGTACGTCCATCTGGTATGAGGCAGCGATAGATCCTCGGAGATAAGTCGGCTAGTGAACAATGTATTTAATCGCGACGCAATTACTATGTTGCGTCCTCATTAGGATGGTGGGAATGTCGCAATTAACTGTCAAATTTGCGTCGGATACCTGTAACTTTACTCACAGGAGAACGATCATGTGGTGACCCAATCATGCTTGGAGATAAATCTGCTGGAAGACGATGTTCTGAAAACCATCGCAGTATGTGTGTTCCATCGTAATTGAGAGTATGGGAGGAATAAAATTAACTGTCAGTTTTGCATCGGATTTGAAAACTATACTGACAAATCGCGAACATCCGGTGACCGAGGCACAAATATACCCTTCTAGATAGTTACGCTGGACATCGAGGTATAGAATCGCGACGCTCTTAGTGTGTTCCATCGTCAATACCAGGATCTGACGGTAAGAATTAGCTGTGAGTTTTGAGTCGGAGACAAGAAACTTGACAGCCATATTGTACATCCATCTGGTAAGAGGCAGCGTTACAGCCTCGGAGATAAGTCGGCTAGTGACCAATGTATTGAATCGCTACGCAATTTCTGTGTTGCATCGTCATTAGGATGGTGGGAATGTCGCAATTAACTGTCAAATTTGCGTCGGATTCCCGGAACTTTACTCGTAGGACAACGATCATGTGGTGACCCAGGCAGTAATAGATGCTTGGAGATAAATCTGCTGGTAGACGATGTTCTGAAAACCATCGCAGTATATGTGTTCTATCGTCATTGAGAGGATGAGAGAAAATAAATTTAACTGTCAGTTTTGCGTCGGATTTGAAAACTAGATGACAAAACACGACCATCCGGTGACCGAGGCACCAATAGAACCTTGTAGATAGTTACGCTGGACATCGATCTATTGAATCGCGACGCTATTTGTGTGTTCCTTCGTCAATACCAGGATCTGACGGTAAGAATTAACTATAAGTTATGAGAGGGAGAAAACAAACTTGCCTGCTAAAGAGTACGTCCATGTGGTATGAAGCAGCGATAGACCCTCGGAGATAAGTTGGCTAGTGACCAATGTATTTAATCGCGACGCAATTTCTGTGTTGCAACGTCGTTAGGATGGTGGGAATGTCGCAATTAACTGTCAAATTTGCGTCGGATACCCGTAACTTTACTCGCAGGAGAACGATCATGTGGTGACCCAGGCATGCTTGGAGATAATCTGCTGGAAGGCGATGTTCTGAAAACCATCGCAATATGTTTGTTCCATCGTAATTGAGAGTATAGGAGTAATAAAATTAACTGCCAGTTTTGCGACGGTTTTTTAAACTAGACTGACAAAACGGGACCATCCGGTAACCGAGGCACCAATAGACCCTTGTAGATAGTTACGCTGGAAATCGATGTATAGAATCGCGACGCTATTTGTGTGTTCCATCGTTAATACCAGGATCTGACGGTAAGAATTAACTGTGAGTTATGAGAGGGAAAAAACAAACATGACTGCCAAAGAGTAAGTCCATCTGGTATGAGGCAGCGATAGACCCTCGGAGATAAGTCGGCTAGTGACCAATGTATATAATCGCGACGCAGTTTCTGTGTTGCAACGACGTTAGGATGGTGGGAATGTCGCAATTAACTGTCAAATTTGCGTCGGATTTGAAAACTAGACTGACAAAGAGCGATCATCGGGTGACCGAGGACCCATAGACCCTTGTAGATAGTTACGCTAGACATCGATGTATTGAATCGCGACGCTATTTGTGTGTTCCATCGTCGATACCAGGATCTGACAGTAGGGATTAACTGTGAGTTTTGAGTCGGAGACAAGAAACTTGACAGCCAAACTGTACATCCATCTGGTATGAGGCAGCGTTAGACCCTCGGAGATAAGTCGGCTAGTGACCAATGTATTGAGTCGGAGACAAGAAACTTGACAGCCAAATTGTATATCCATCAGGTATGAGGCAGCGTTAGACCCTCGGAGATTAGTCGGCTAGTGACCAATGTATTAAATCGCGACGCAATTTCTGTGTTGCATCGTCATTAGGATGGTGGGAATGTCGCAATTAACTGACAGATTTGCGTCGGATTCCCGAAACTTTATTCGCAGGAGAACGATCATGTGGTGAACCAGGCATGCTTGGAGATAAATCTGCTGGTAGACGATGTTCTGAAAACCATCGCAGTATGTGTGTTCCATCGTAATTGCGAGTATGGGAGGAATAAAATTAACTGTCAGTTTTGCGTCGGATTTGAAAACTAGACTGACAAAGCGCGAACATCCGGTGACCGAGGCACAAATAGACCCTTCCAGATAGTTACGCTGGACATCAATGTATAGAATCGCGACGCTATTTGTGTGTTCCATCGTCAATACCAGGATGTGACGGTAAGAATTAACTGTGAGTTATGAGAGGGAGAAAACAAACTTGACTGCCACAGAGTACTTCCATCTGGTATGAGGCAACGATAGACCCTCGGAGATAAGTCGGCTAGTGACCAATGTATTGAATCGCGACGCAATGTCTGTGTTGCAACGTCGTTAGGATGGTGGGAATGTCGCAATTAACTGTCAAATTTGCGTCGGATTTGAAAACTAGACTGACAAAGCGCGAACATTCGGTGACCGAGCCACCAATAGTCCCTTGTAAATAGTTACGCTAGACATCGATGTATTGAATCGCGACGCTATTTGTGTGTTCCATGGTCGATACCAGGATCTGCCGGTAAGAATTAACTGTGAGTTTTGAGTCGGAGAAAAGAAACTTGACAGCCAAAGTGTACATCCATCTGGTATGAGGCAGCGTTAAACCCTCGGAGATAAGTCGGCTAGTGACCAATGTATTGAATCGCGACGCGATTTCTGTGTTGCATCGGCATTAGGATGGTTGGAATGTCGCAATTAACTGTCAAATTTGCGTTGGATTCCCGAAACTTTACTCGTAGGACAACGATCATGTGGTGACCCAGGCAGTAATAGATGCTTGGAGATAAATCTGCTGGAAGACGATGTTCTGAAAACCATCGCAGTATGTGTGTTCCATCGTAATTGAGAGTATGGGAGGAATAAAATTAACTGCCAGTTTTGCGTCGGATTTATAAAATAGACTGACAAAACGCGACCATCCGGTGACCGAGGCACAAATAGACCCCTCTAGGTAGTTACGCTGGACATCGATGTATAGAATCGCGACGCTATTTGTGTGTTCCATCGTCAATACCAGGATGTGACGGTAAGAATTAACTGTGAGTTATGAGAGTGAGAAAACAAACTTGACTGCCACAGAGTACATCCATCTGGTATGAGGCAACGATAGACCCTCGGAGATAAGTCGGCTAGTGACCAATGTATTGAATCGCGACGCAATTTCTGTGTTGCAACATCGTTAGGATAGTGGGAATGTCGCAATTAACTGTCAAATTTGCGTCGGATTCCCGTAACTTTACTCGCAGGAGAACGATCATGTGGTGACCCAGGCATGCTTGGAGATAAATCTGCTGGAAGACGATCTACTGAAAACCATCGCAGTATGTGTGTTCCATCGTAATTGAGAGTATGGGAGGAATAAGATTAACTGCCAGTTTTGCGTCGGATTTATACACTAGACTGACAAAACGCGACCATCCGGTGACCGAGGCACAAATAGACCCCTCTAGAAAGTTACGCTGGACATCGATGTATAGAATCGCGACGGTATTTGTGTGTTCCATCGTCAATACCAGGATCTGACGGTAAGAATTAACTGTGAGTTATGAGAGGGAGAAAACAAACTTGACTGCCAAAGAGTACGTCCATCTGGTATGAGGCAGCGATAGACCCTCGGAGATAAGTCGGCTTGTGACATAATGTATTGAATCGCGACGCAATTTCTGTGTTGCATCGTCATTAGTCTGGTTGGAATGTCGCAATTAACTGTCAAATTTGCGTTGGATTCCCGTAACTTTACTCGCAGGAGAACGATCATGTGGTGACCCAGGCATGCTTGGAGATAAATCTGCTGGAAGACGATGTTCTGAAAACCATCGCAGTATGTGTGTTCCAACGTAATGGAGAGTATGGGAGGAATAAAATTACCTGCCAGTTTTGCGTCGGATTTATAAAATAGACTGACAAAACGCGGCCATCCGGTGACCGAGGCACAAATAGACCCCTCTAGATAGTTACGCTGGACATCGATGTATAGAATCGCGACGGTATTTGTGTGTTCCTGCGTCAATACCAGGATCTGACGGTAGGAATTAACTGTGAGTTATGAGAGGGAGAAAACAAACTTGACTGCCAAAGAGTACGTCCATCTGGTATGAGGCAGCGATAGATCCTCGGAGATAAATCGGCTAATGACCAAATAATTGAATCGCGACGCAATTTCTGTGTTGCATCGTCATTAGGATGGTGGGAATGTCGCAATTAACTGTCAAATTTGCATCGGATTCCCAAAACTTTACTCGCAGGAGATCGTTCATGTAGTGACCCAGGCAGTAATTGATACTTGGAGATAAATCTGATGGAAGACGATGTTCTGAAAGCCATCGCAGTATGTGTGTTCCATCGTAATTGAGAGTATGGGAGGAATAAAATTAACTGCCAGTTTTGCGTCGGATTTATAAAATAGACTGACAATACGCGACCATCCGGTGACCGAGGCACAAATAGACCCTTCTAGATAGTTACGCTGGACATCGATGTGTAAAATCGCAACGCTATTTGTGTGTTCCATGGTCGATACCAGGATCTGCCGGTAAGAATTAACTGTGGGTTTTGAGTCGGAGAAAAGAAACTTGACAGCCAAATTGTACATCCATCAAGTATGAGGCAGCGTTAGACCCTCGGAGATAAGTCGCCTAGTGACCAATGTATTGTATCGCGACGAAATATCTGTGTTGCATCGTCATTAGTCTGTTGGGAATGTCGCAATTAACTGTCAAATTTGCGTCGGATTTGAAAACTAGACTGACAAAGCGCGACCATCCGGTGACTGAGGCACCAATAGTCCCTTGTAAGTAGTTACGCTAGACATCGATGTATTGAATCGCGACGCTATTTGTGTGTTCCATGGTCGATACCAGGATCTGCCGGTAAGAATTAACTGTGAGTTTTGAGTCGGAGAAAAGAAACTTGACAGCCAAATTGTACATAAATCTGGTATGAGGCAGCGTTAGACCCTCGTTGATAAGTCGGCTAGTGACCAATGTATTGAATCGCGACGCAATTTCTGTGTTGCAACGTCGTTAGGATGGTGGGAATGTCGCAATTAACTGTCAAATTTGCGTCGGATTTAAAAACTAGACTGACAAAGCGCGAACATTCGGTGACCGAGCCACCAATAAACCCTTGTAAATTGTTACGCTAGACATCCATGTATAGAATCGCGACGCTATTTTTGTGTTCCATGGTCGATACCAGGATCTGCCGGTAAGAATTAACTGTGAGTTTTGAGTCGGAGAAAAGAAACTTGACAGCCAAAGTGTACATCCATCTGGTATGAGGTAGCGTTAGACCCTCGGAGATAAGTTGGCTAGAGACCAATGTATTGAATCGCGACGCGATTTCTGTGTTGCATTGGCATTAGGATGGTGGGAATGTCGCAATTAACTGTCAAATTTGCGTCGGATTCCCGAAACTTTACTCGTAGGACAACTATCATGTTGTGACCCAGGCAGTAATAGATGCTTGGAGATAAATCTGCTGGAAGACGATGTTCTGAAAACCATCGCAGAATGTGTGTTCCTTCGTAATTGAGAGTATGGGAGGAATAAAATTAACTGCCAGTTTTGCGTCGGATTTATAAAATAGACTGACACTACGCGACCATCCGGTGACCGAGGCACAAATAGACCCCTCTAGATAGTTACGCTGGACATCGATGTATAGAATCGCGACGCTATTTGTGTGTTCCATCGTCAATACCAGGATGTGACGGTAAGAATTAACTGTGAGTTATGAGAGGGAGAAAACAAACTTGACTGCCACAGAGTACGTCCATCTGGTATGAGGCAACGATAGACCCTCGGAGATAAGTCGGCTAGTGACCAATGTATTGAATCGCGACGCAATTTCTGTGTTGCAACGTCGTTAGGATGGTGGGAATGTCGCAATTAACTGTCAAATTTGCGTCGGATTTGAAAACTAGACTGACAAAGCGCGAACATTCGGTGACCGGGCCACCAATAAACCCTTGTAAATAGTTACGCTAGACATCCATGTATAGAATCGCGATGCTATTTTTGTGTTCCATGCTCGATACCAGGATCTGCTGGTACGAATTAACTGTGAGTTTTGAGTCGGAGAAAAGAAACTTGACAGCCAAAGTGTACATCCATCTGGTATGAGGCAGCGTTAGACCCTTGGAGATAAGTCGGCTAGAGACCAATGTGTTGAATCGCGACGCGATTTCTGTGTTGCATTGGCATTAGGATGGTGGGAATGTCGCAATTAACTGTCAAATTTGCGTCGGATTCCCGAAACTTTACTCGTAGGAGAACGATCATGTTGTGACCCAGGCAGTAATAGATGCTTGGAGATAAATCTGCTGGAAGACGATGTTCTGAAAACCATCGCAGAATGTGTGTTCCATCGTAATTGAGAGTATGGGAGGAATAAAATTAACTGTCAGTTTTGCGTCGGATTTGAAAACTAGACTGACAAAGCGCGAACATCCGGTGACCGAGGCACAAATAGACCCTTAGAGATAGTTACGCTGGACATCGATGTATAGAATCGGGACGCTATTTGTGTGTTCCATCGTCAATACCAGGATCTGACGGTAAGAAATAGCTTGAGTTTTGAGAGGGAGAAAACAAACTTGACAGCCAAATTGTACATCCATCTGGTATGAGGCAGCGTTAAACCCTCGGAGATAAGTCGGCTAGTGTCCAATGTATTGAATCGCGACACGATTTCTGTGTTGCATCGGCATTAGGATGGTGGGAATGTCGCAATTAACTGTCAAATTTGCGTTGGATTCCCGAAACTTTACTCGTAGGACAACGATCATGTGGTGACCCAAGCAGTAATAGATGCTTGGAGATAAATCTGCTGGAAGACGATGTTCTGAAAACCATCGCAGTATGTGTGTTCCATCGTAATTGAGAGTATGGGAGGAATAAAATTAACTGCCAGTTTTGCGTCGGATTTATAAAATAGACTGACAAAACGCGACCATCCGGTGACCGTGGCACAAATAGACCCCTCTAGATAGTTACGCTGGACATCGATGTATAGAATCGCGACGCTATTTGTGTGTTCCATCGTCAATACCAGGATGTGACGGTAAGAATTAACTGTGAGTTATGAGAGTGAGAAAACAAACTTGACTGCCACAGAGTACGTCCATCTGGTATGAGGCAGCGATAGACCCTCGGAGATAAGTCGGCTTGTGACATAATGTATTGAATCGCGACGCAATTTCTGTGTTGCATCGTCATTAGTCTGGTTGGAATGTCGCAATTTACTGTCAAATTTGCGTCGGATTCCCGTAACTTTACTCGCAGGAGAACGATCATGTGGTGACCCAGGCATGCTTGGAGATAGATCTCCTGGAAGACGATGTTCTGAAAACCATCGCAGTATGTGTGTTCCAACGTAATGGAGAGTATGGGAGGAATAAAATTACCTGCCAGTTTTGCGTCGAACTTATAAAATAGACTGACAAAACGCGCCCATCCGGTGAACGGGGCACAAAGAGACCCCTCTAGATAGTTACGCTGGACATCGATGTATAGAAACGCGACGCTATTTGTGTGTTCCATCGTCAATACCATAATCTGACGGTAAGAATTAACTGTGAGTTATGAGAGGGAGAAAACAAACTTGACTGCCAAAGAGTACGTCCATCTGGTATGAGGCAGCGATAGACCCTCGGAGATAAGTCGGCTAGTGACCAATGTATTTAATCGCGACGCAACTTCTGTGTTGCATCGTCATTAGGATGGTGGGAATGTCGCAATTAACTGTCAAATTTGCGTCGGATTCCCGAAACTTTATTCGCAGGAGAACGTTCATGTGGTGACCCAGGCAGTAATAAATACTTGGAGAGAAATCTGATGGAAGACGATGTTCTGAAAACCATCGCAGTATGTGTGTTCCATCGTAATTGAGAGTATGGGAGGAATAAAATTAACTGCCAGTTTTGAGTCTGATTTGTAAACTAGACTGACAAAACGCGACCATCCGGTGACCGAGGCACAAAAAGACCCTTCTAGATAGTTACGCTGGACATCGATGTATAGAATCGCGACGCTATTTGTGTGTTCCATCGTCAATACCTGGATCTGACGGTAAGTATTAACTGTGAGTTATGAGAGGGAGAAGAGAAACTTGACTGTCAAATTGTACATCCATCTGGTATGAGGCAGCGTTAGACCCTCGGAGATAAGTCGGCTAGTAACCAATGTATTGAATCGCGACGCGATTTCTATGTTGCATCGGCATTAGGATGGTGGGAATGTCGCAATTAACTGTCAAATTTGCGTTGGATTCCCGAAACTTTACTCGTAGGACAACGATCATGTTGTGACCCAGGCAGTAATAGATGCTTGGAGATAAATCTGCTGGAAGACGATGTTCTGAAAACCATCGCAGACGGTAAGAATTAACTGTGAGTTATGAGAGGGAGAAAACAAATTTGACTGCCAAAGAGTACGTCCATCTGGTATGAGGCAACGATAGACCCTCGGAGGTAAGTCGGCTAGTGACCAATGTATTGAATCGCGACGCAATTTCTGTGTTGCAACGTTGTTAGGATGGTGGGAATGTCGCAATTAACTGTCAAATTTGCGTCGGATTCCCGTAACTTTACTCGCAGAAAGACGATCATGTGGTGACCCAGGCATGCTTGGAGATAAATCTGCTGGAAGACGATGTTCTGAAAACCATCGCAGTATGTGTGTTCCAACGTAATGGAGAGTATGGGAGGAATAAAGTTACCTGCCAGTTTTGCGTCGGATTTATAAAATAGACTGTCAAAATGCGACCATCTGGTGACCGAGGCACAAATAGACCCCTCTAGATAGTTACGCTGGACATCGATGTATAGAATCGCGACGGTATTTGTGTGTTCTATCGTCAATACCAGGATCTGACGGTAAGAATTAACTGTGAGTTATGAGAGGGAGAAAACAAACTTGACTGCCAAAGAGTACGTCCATCTGGTATGAGGCAGCGATAGACCTTCGGAGATAAATCGGCTAATGACCAATGTATTGAATCGCGACGCAATTTCTGTGTTGCATCGTCATTAGGATGGTGGGAATGTCGCAATTAACTGTCAAATTTGCGTCGGATTCCCGAAACTTTACTCGCAGGAGGACGATCATATGGTGACCCAGGCAGTAATAGATACTTGGAGATAAATCTGATGGAAGACGATGTTCTGAAAACCATCGCAGAATGTGTGTCCCATCGTAATTGAGAGTATGGGAGGAATAAAATTAACTGCCAGTTTTGCGTCGGATTTGAAAACTAGACTGACAAAGCGCGAACATCCGGTGACCGAGGAACAAATAGACCCTTCCAGATAGTTACGCTGGACATCGATGTATAGAATCGCGACGCTATGAACCATGAACCATGGACCTTGCCGTTGGTGGGGAGGCTTGCGTGCCTCAGCGATACAGATGGCCGTACCGTAGGTGCAACCACAACGGAGGGGTATCTGTTGAGAGGCCAGACAAACGTGTGGTTCCTGAAGAGGGGCAGCAGCCTTTTCAGTAGTTGCATAGGCAACAGTCTGGATGATTGACTGATCTGGCCTTGCAACATTAACCAAAACGGCCTTGCTGTGCTGGTACTGCGAACGGCTGAAAGCAAGGGGAAACTACAGCCGTAATTTTTCCCGAGGACATGCAGCTTTACTGTATGATTAAATGATGATGGCATCCTCTTGGGTAAAATATTCCGGAGGTAAAATAGTCCCCCATTCGGATCTCCGGGCGGGGACTACTCAGGAGGATGTCGTTATCAGGAGAAAGAAAACTGGCGTTCTACGGATCGGAGCGTGGAATGTCAGATCCCTTAATCGGGCAGGTAGGTTAGAAAATTTAAAAAGGGAAATGGATAGGTTAAAGTTAGATATAGTGGGAATTAGTGAAGTTCGGTGGCAGGAGGAACAAGACTTCTGGTCAGGTGACTACAGGGTTATAAACACAAAATCAAATAGGGGTAATGCAGGAGTAGGTTTAATAATGAATAGGAAAATAGGAATGCGGGTAAGCTACTACAAACAGCATAGTGAACGCATTATTGTGGCCAAGATAGATACGAAGCCCACACCTACTACAGTAGTACAAGTTTATATGCCAACTAGCTCTGCAGATGACGAAGAAATTGAAGAAATGTATGATCAAATAAAAGAAATTATTCAGATAGTGAAGGGTGACGAAAATCTAATAGTCATGGGAATTCGAGTGTAGGAAAAGGGAGAGAAGGAAACATAGTAGATGAATATGGATTGGGGCTAAGAAATGAAAGAGGAAGCCGCCTAGTAGAATTTTGCACAGAGCACAACTTAATCATAGCTAACACTTGGTTTAAGAATCATGAAAGAAGGTTGTATACATGGAAGAACCCTGGAGATACTAAAAGGTATCAGATAGATTATATAATGGTAAGACAGAGATTTAGGAATCAGGTTTTAAGTTGTAAGACATTTCCAGGGGCAGATGTGGACTCTGACCACAATCTATTGGTTATGACCTGTAGATTAAAACTGAAGAAACTGCAAAAATGTGAGAAATTAAGGAGATGGGACCTGGATAAACTGAAAGAACCAGAGGTTGTACAGAGTTTCAGAGAGAGCATAAGGGAACAATTGACAGGAATAGGGGAAAGAAATACAGTAGAAGAAGAATGGGTAGCTCTGAGGGATGTAGTAGTGAAGGCAGCAGAGGATAAAGTAGGTACAAAGACAAGGGCTGCTAGAAATCCTTGGGTAACAGAAGAAATATTGAATTTAATTGATGAAAGGAGAAAATATAAAAATGCAGTAAATGAAGCAGGCAAAAAGGAATACAAACGTCTCAAAAATGAGATCGATAGGAAATGCAAAATGGCTAAACAGGGATGGCTAGAGGACAAATGTAAGGATGTAGAAGCTTATCTCACTAGGGGTAAGATAGATACAGCCTACAGGAAAATTAAAGAGACCTTTGGAGAGAAGAGAACCACGTGTATGAATATCAAGAGCTCAGATGGCAGCCCAGTTCTAAGCAAAGAAGGGACGGCAGAAAGGTGGAAGGAGTATATAGAAGGTTTATACAAGGGCGATGTACTTGAGGACAATATTATGGAAATAGAAGAGGATGTAGATGAAGACGAAATGGGAGATACGATACTCCGTGAAGAGTTTGACAGAGCACTGAAAGACCTGAGTCGAAACAAGGCCCCCGGAGTAGACAACATTCCATTGGAACTACTGACGGCCTTGGGAGAGCCAGTCATGACAAAACTCAACCAGCTGGTGAGCAAGATGTATGAGACAGGCGAAATACCCTCAGACTTCAAGAAGAATATAATAATTCCAATCCCAAAGAAAGCAGGTGCTGACAGATGTGAAAATTACCGAACTATCAGTTTAATAAGCCACGGCTGCAAAATACTAACGCGAATTCTTTACAGACGAATGGAAAAACTGGTAGATGCAGACCTCGGGGAGGATCAGTTTGGATTCCGTCGAAATGTTGGAACACGTGAGGCAATACTGACCTTACGACTTATCTTAGAAGAAAGATTAAGAAAAGGCAAACCTACGTTTCTATCATTTGTAGACTTAGAGAAAGCTTTTGACAATGTTGACTGGAATACTCTTTTTCAGATTCTAAAGGTGGCAGGGGTAAAATACAGGGAGCGAAAAGCTATTTACAATTTGTACAGAAACCAGATGGCAGTAATAAGAGTCGTGGGGCATGAAAGGGAAGCAGTGGTTGGGAAAGGAGTGAGACAGGGTTGTAGCCTCTCCCCGATGTTATTCAATCTGTATATTGAGCAAGCAGTAAAGGAAACAAAAGGAAAATTTGGAGTAGGTATTAAAATTCATGGAGACGAAATAAAACTTTGAGGTTCGCCGATGACATTGTAATTCTGTCAGAGACGGCAAAGGACTTGGAAGAGCAGTTGAACGGAATGGACAGTGTCTTGAAAGGAGGATATAAGATGAACATTAACAAAAGCAAAACGAGGATAATGGAATGTAGTCAAATTAAATCGGGTGATGCTGAGGGAATTAGATTAGGAAATGAGACACTTAAAGTAGTAAAGGAGTTTTGCTATTTAGGAAGTAAAATAACTGATGATGGTCGAAGTAGAGAGGATATAAAATGTAGACTGGCAATGGCAAGGAAAGCGTTTCTGAAGAAGAGAAATTTGTTAACATCGAATATAGATTTATGTATCAGGAAGTCGTTTCTGAAAGTATTTGTTTGGAGTGTAGCCATATCTGGAAGTGAAACATGGACGATAACTAGTTTGGACAAGAAGAGAATAGAAGCTTTCGAAATGTGGTGCTACAGAAGAATACTGAAGATAAGGTGGATAGATCACGTAACCAATGAGGAGGTATTGAATAGGATTGGGGAGAAGAGAAGTTTGTGGCACAACTTGACTAGAAGAAGGGATCGGTTGGTAGGACATGTTTTGAGGCATCAAGGGATCACAAATTTAGCATTGGAGGGCAGCGTGGAGGGTAAAAATCGTAGAGGGAGACCGAGAGATGAATACACTAAGCAGATTCAGAAGGATGTAGGTTGCAGTAGGTACTGGGAGATGAAGCAGCTTGCACAGGATAGAATAGCATGGAGAGCTGCATCAAACCAGTCTCAGGACTGAAGACAACAACAACAACAACATTTGTGTGTTCCATCGTCAATACCAGGATCCGACGGTAAGAATTAGCTGTGAGTTTAGAGTCGGAGACAAGGAACTTGACAGCCAAATTGTACATCCATCTGGTATAAGGCAGCGTTAGAGCCTCGGAGATAAGTCGCCTAGTGACCAATGTATTGTATCGCGACACAATATCTGTGTTGCATCGTCATTAGTCTGGTGGGAATGTCGCAATTAACTGTCAAATCTTCGTCGGATTTGAAAACTAGACTGACAAAGCGCGACCATCCGGTGACTGAGGCACCAATAGTCCCTTGTAAATAGTTACGCTAGACATCGATGTATTGAATCGCGACGCTATTTGTGTGTTCCATGGTCGATACAAGGATCTGCCGGTAAGAATTAACTGTGAGTTTTGAGTCGGAGAAATGAAACTTGACAGCCAAATTGTACATCCATCTGGTATGAGGCAGCGTTAGACACTCGGAGATAAGTCGGCTAGTGACCAATGTATTGAATCGCCGCGCAATTTCTGTGTTGCAACGTCGTTAGGATGGTGGGAATGTCGCAATTAACTGTCAAATTTGCGTCGGATTCCCGTAACTTTACTCGCGGGAGAACGATCATGTGGTGACCCAGGCATGCTTGGAGATAAATCTGCTGGAAGACGATGTTCTGAAAACCATCGCAGTATGTGTGTTCCATCGTAATTGAGAGTATGGGAGGAATAAAATTAACTGCCAGTTTTGCGTCGGATTTATAAAATAGACTGACAAAACGCGACCATCCGGTGACCGAGGCACAAATAGACCCCTCTAGATAGTTACGCTGGACATCGATGTATAAAATCGCGACGCTATTTGTGTGTTCCATCGTCAATACCAGGATCTGACGGTAAGAATTAACTGTGAGTTATGAGAGGGAGAAAACAAACTTGACTGCCAAAGAGTACGTCCATCTGGTATGAGGCAGCGATAGACCCTCGGAGATAAGTCGGCAAGTGACCAATGCATTTAATCGCGACGCAATTTCTGTGTTGCAACGTCGTTAGGATGGTGGGAATGTCGCAATTAACTGTCAAATTTGCGTCGAATTTGAAAACTAGAATGACAAAGCGCGAACATCCGGTGACCGAAGCACCAACAGACCCTTGTAAATAGTTACGCTAGACATCGATGTATTGAATCGCGACGCTATTTGTGTGTTCCATGGTCGATACCAGGATATGCCGGTAAGAATTAACTGTGAGTTTTGAGTCGGAGACAAGAAACTTGACAGCCAAATTGTACATCCATCTGGTATGAGGCAGCGTTAGACCCTCGGAGATAAGGCGGCTAGTGACCAATGTATTGAATCGCGACGCAATTTCTGTGTTGCATCGTCATTAGGATGGTGGGAATGTCGCAATTAACTGTCAAATTTGCGTCGGATTCCCGAAATTTTACTCGTAGGAAAACAATCATGTGGTGACTAGGGCAGTAATAGATGCTTGGAGATAAATCTGCTGGAAGACGATGTTCTGAAAACCATCGCAGTATGTGTGTTCCATCGTCATTGAGAGGATGAGAGAACATAAATTAACTGTCAGTTTTGCGTCGGATTTGAAAACTAGATGACAAAACGCGACCATCCGGTGACCGAGGCACCAATAGACCCTTGTAGGTAGTTACGCTGGACATCGATGTATAGAATCGCGACGCTATTTGTGTGTTCCATCGTCAATACCAGGATCTGACGGTAAGAATTAGCTGTGAGTTTTGAGTCGGAGACAAGAAAGTTGACAGCCAAATTGTACATCCATCTGGTATGAGGCAGCGTTAGACCCTCGGAGATAAGTCGGCTAGTGACCAATGTATTGTATCGCGACGCAATTTCTGTGTTGCATCGTCATTAGGATGGTGGGAATGTCGCAATTAACTGTCAAATTTGCGTCGGATTCCCGAAACTTTACTCGTAGGACAACAATCATGTGGTGACTAGGGCAGTAATAGATGCTTGGAGATAAATCTGCTGGAAGACGATGTTCTGAAAACCATCGCAGTATGTGTTCCATCGTCATTGAGAGGATGAGAGAAGATAAATTAACTGTCAGTTTTGCGTCGGATTTCAAAACTAGATGACAAAACGCGACCATCCGGTGACCGAGGCACCAATAGACCTTTGTAGATAGTTACGCTGGACTTCGATCTATTGAATCGCGACGCTATTTGTGCGTTCCATCGTCAATACCAGGATGTGACGGTAAGAATTAACTGTGAGTTATGAGAGGGAGAAAACAAACTTGACTGCCAAATTGTACATCCATCTGCTATGAGGATTAGACCCTCGGAGATAAGTCGGCTAGTGACCAATGTATTGAATCGCGACGCAATTTCTGTGTTGCATCGTCATTAGGATGGTGGGAATGTCGCAATTAACTGTCAAATTTGCGTCGGATTCCCGAACCTTTACTCGTAGGACAACGATCATGTGGTGACCCAGGCAGTAATAGATGCTTGGAGATATATCTGCTGGAAGACGATGTTCTGAAAACCATCGCAGTATGTGTGTTCCATCGTCATTGTGAGGATGAGAGAACATAAATTAACTGTCAGTATTGCGTCGGATTTGAAAACTAGATGACAAAACGCGACCATCCGGTGACCGAGGAACCAATAGACCCTTGTAGATAGTTACGCTGGACATCGATCTATTGAATCGCGACGCTATTTGTGTGTTCCATGGTCGATACCAGGATCTGACGGTAAGAATTAACTGTGAGTTTTGAGTCGGAGACAAGAAACTTGACAGCCAAATTTACATCCATCTGGTATGAGCAGCGTTAGACACTCGGAGATAAGTCGCCTAGTGACCAATGGATCGAATCGCGACGCAATTTCTGTGTTGCATCGTCATTAGGAGGGTGGGAATGTCGCAATTAACTTTCAAATTTGCGACGGATTCCCGAAAATTTACTCGTAGGACAACGATCATGTGGTGACCCAGGCAGTAATAGATGTTTGGAGATAAATCTGCTAGTAGACGATGTTCTGAAAACCATCGCAGTATGTGTGTTCTATCGTCATTGAGAGGATGAGAGAAAATAAAATTAACTGTCAGTTTTGCGTCGGATTTGAAAACTAGATGACAAAACGCGACCATCGGGTAGCCGAGAGACCAATAGACCCTTGTAGATAGTTACGCTGGACATCGATCCATTCAATCGCGACGCTATTTGTGTGTTCCATCGTCAATACCAGGATCTGACGGTAAGAATTAACTGTGAGTTATGAGAAGGAGAAAACAAACTTGACTGACAAAGAGTACGTCCATCTGGTAAGAGGCAGCGATAGACCCTCGGAGATAAGTCGGCTTGTGACCAATGTATTGAATCGCGACGCAATTTCTGTGTTGCATCGTCATTAGGGTAGTGGGAATGTCGCAATTAACTGTCAAATTTGCGTCGGATTTGAAAACTAGACTGACAAAGCGCGAACATCCGATGACCGAGGCACCAATAGACCCTTGTAAATAGTTACGCTAGACATCGATGTATTGAATCACGACGCTATTTGTGTGTTCCATCGTCGATACCAGGATCTGACGGTAAGAATTAACTGTGAGTTTTGAGTCGGAGACAAGAAACTTGACAGCCAAATTTACATCCATCTGGTATGAGCAGCGTTAGACCCTCGGAGATAAGTCGGCTAGTGACCAATGTATCGAATCGCGACGCAATTTCTGTGTTGCAACGTCGTTAGGATGGTGGGAATGTCGCAATTAACTGTCAAATTAGACTCGGATTCCCGTAACTTTACTCGCAGGAGAACGATCATGTGGTGACCCAGGCATGCTTGGAGATAAATCTGCTGGAAGACGATGTTCTGAAAACCATCGCAGTACGTGTGTTCCATCGTAATTGAGAGTATGGGAGGAATAAAATTAACTGCCAGTTTTGCGTCGGATTTGTAAACTAGACTGACAAAAAGCGACCATCCGGTGACCGAGGCACAAATAAATAGACCCCTCTAGATAGTTACGCTGGACATCGATGTATAGAATCGCGACGCTATTTGTGTGTTCCATGGTAGATACCAGGATCTGACGGTAAGAATGAACTGTGAGTTTTGAGTCGGAGACAAGAAACTTGACAGCCAAATTTACATCCATCTGGTATGAGCAGCGTTGGACCCTCGGAGATAAGTCGGCTAGTGACCAATGTATTGAATCGCGACGCAATTTCTGTGTTGCATCGTCATTAGGAGGGTGGGAATGTCGCAATTAACTTTCAAATTTGCGTCGGATTCCCGAAAATTTACTCGTAGGACAACGATCATGTGGTGACCCAGGCTGTAATAGATGCTTGGAGATAAATCTGCTAGTAGACGATGTTCTGAAAACCATCGCAGTATGTGTGTTCCATCGTAATTGAGAGTATGGGAGGAATAAAATTAACTGCCAGTTTTACGTCGGATTTGTAAACTAGACTGACAAAACGCGACCTTCCGGTGACCGAGGCACAAATAGACCCCTCTAGATAGTTACGCTGGACATCGATGTATAGAATCGCGACGCTATTTGTGTGTTCCATCGTCAATACCAGGATCCTACGGTAAGAATTAACTGTGAGTTATGACAGGGAGAAAACAAACTTGACTGCCAAAGAGTACGTCCAACTAGTATGAGGCAGCGTTAGACCCTAGGAGATAAGTCGGCTAGTGACCAATGTATTTAATCGCGACGCAATTTCTGTGTTGCATCATCATTAGGATTGTGGGAATGTCGCTATTAACTGTCAAATTTGCGTCGGATTCCCGAAACTTTACTCGTAGGACAACGATCATGTGGTGACCGAGATAAATATGCTGGAAGACGATGTTCTGAAAACCATCGCAGTATGTGTGTTCCATCGTCATTGAGAGGATGAGAGAAAATAAAATTAACTGTCAGTTTTGCGTCGGATTTGAAAACTAGATGACAAAACGAGACCACCCGGTGACCGAGACACCAATAGACCCTTGTAGATAGTTACGCTGGACATCGATCTATAGAATCGCGACGCTATTTGTGTGTTCCATCGTCAATACCAGGATGTGACCGTAAGAATTAACTGTGAGTTATGAGAGGGAGAAAACAAACTTGACTGCCAAACAGTACGTCCATCTGGTATGAGGCAGCGATAAACCCTCGGAGATAAGACGGCTAGTGACCAATGTATTGATTCGCTACGCAATTTCTGTGTTGCAACGTCGTTAGGATGGTGGGAATGTCGCAATTAACTGTTAAATTTGCGTCGGATTCCCGTAACTTTACTCGCAGGAGAACGATCATGTGGTGACCCAGGCATGCTTGGAAATAAATCTGCTGGAAGACTATGTTCTGAAAACCATCGCAGTATGTGTGTTCCATCGTAATTGAGAGAATGGGAGGAATAAAATTAACTGCCAGTTTTGCGTCGGATTTGTAAACTAGACTGACAAAACGCGACCATCCGATGACCGAGGCACAAATAGACCCCTCCAGATAGTTACGCTGGACATCGATGTATAGAATCGCGACGCTATTTGTGTGTTCCATCGTCAATACCAGGATCTGACGGTAAGAATTAGCTGTGAGTTTTGAGTCGGAGACAAGAAGCTTGAGAGCCAAATTGTACATCCATCTGGTATGAGCAGCGTTAGACCCTCGGAGATAAGTCGGCTAGTGACCAATGTATTGTATCGCGACGCAATTTCTGTTTTGGATCGTCATTAGGATGGTGGGAATGTCGCAATTAACTGTCAAATTTGCGTCGGATTTGAAAACTACAATGACAAAGCGCGAACATCCGGTGACCGAGGCACCAATAGACCCTTGTAAATAGTTACGCTAGACATCGATGTATTGAATCGCGACGCTATTTGTGTGTTCCATCGTCAATACCAGGATCTGACGGTTAGAATTAACTGTGAGTTATGAGAGGGAGAAAACAAACTTGACTGCCAAACAGTACGTCCATCTGGTATGAGGCAGCGATAGACCCTCGGAGATAAGACGGCTAGTGACCAATGTATTGAATCGCGACGCAATATCTGTGTTGCATCGTCATTAGGATGGTGGGAATGTCGCAATTAACTGTCAAATTTGCGTCGGATTCCCGTAACTTTACTCGCAGGAGAAAGATCATGTGGTGACCCAGGCAGTAATAGATACTTGGCGATAAATCTGATGGAAGACGATGTTGTGAAAACCATCGCAGAATGTGTGTTCCATCGTAATTGAGAGTTTGGGAGGATTAAAATTAACTGAAAGTTTTGCGTCGGATTTGAAAACTATACTGGCAAAGCGCGAACATCCGGTGACCGAGGCACAAATAGACCCCTTCTAGATAGTTACGATGTATAGAATCGCGACGGTATTTGTGTGTTCCATCGTCAATACCAGGATCTGACGGTAAGAATTAACTGTGAGTTATGAGAGGGAGAAAACTAACTTGACAGCCAAATTGTACATCCATCTGGTATGAGGCAGCGTTAGACCCTCGGAGATAAGTCGCTAGTGACCAATGTGTTGAATCGTGACGCAATTTCTGTGTTGCATCGTCATTAGGATTGTGGGAATGTCGCAATTAACTGTCAAATTTGCGTCGGATTCCCGAAACTTTACTCGTAGGACAACGATCATATGGTGACCGAGATAAATATGCTGGAAGACGATGTTCTGAAAACCATCGCAGTATGTGTGTTCCATAGTCATTGAGAGGATGAGAGAACATAAATTAACTGTCAGTTTTGCGTCGGATTTGAAAACTAGATGACAAAACGCTTCCATCCGGAGACCGAGGCACCAATAGACCCTTGTAGATAGTTACGCTGTACATCGATCTATTGAATCGCGACGCTATTTGTGTGTTCCATCGTCAACACCACGATTTAACGGTAAGAATTAACTGTGAGTTATGAGAGGGAGAAAACAAACTTGACTGCCAAAGAGTACGTCCATCTGGTAAGAGGCAGCGATAGAAATTCGGAGATAAGTCGGCTAGTGACCAATGTATTGAATCGCGACGCAATTTCTGTGTTGCATCGTCATTAGGGTAGTGTAAATGTCGCAATTAACTCTCAAATTTGCGTCGGAGTTGATAACTAGACTGACAAAGCGCGAACATCCGGTGACCGAGGCACCAATAGACCCTTGTAAATAGTTACGCTAGACATCGATGTATTGAATCGCGACGCTATTTGTGTGTTCCATGGTCGATACCAGGATCTGACGGTAAGAATTAACTGTGAGTTTTGAGTCGGAGGCAAGAAACTTGACAGCCAAATTTACATACATCTGGTATGAGGCAACGTTAGACCCTCGGAGATAAGTCGGCTAGTGACCAATGTATTGAATCGCGACGCAATTTCTGTGTTGCATCGTCATTAGGAGGGTGGGAATGTCGCAATTAACTTTCAAATATGCGTCGGACTCCCGAAAATTTACTCGTAGGACAACGATCATGTGGTGACCCAGCCAGTAATAGATGTTTGGAGATAAATCTGCTAGTAGACGATGTTCTGAAAACCATCGCACTATGTGTGTTCTATTGTCATTGAGAGGATGAGAGAAAATAAAATTAACTGTCAGTTTTGCGTCGGACTTGAAAACTAGGTGACAAAACGCGACCGTCCAGTGACCGAGGCACAAATAGACCCCTGTAGATAGTTACGCTGAACATCGATGTATAGAATCGCGACGCTATTTGTGTGTTCCATCGTCAATACCAGGATCTGACGGTAAGAATTAACTGTGAGTTATGACAGGGAGAAAACAAACTTGACTGCCAAAGAGTACGTCCATCTGGTATGAGGCAGCGTTAGACCCTCGGTGATAAGTCGGCTAGTGACCAATGTGTTGAATCGTGACGCAATTTCTGTGTTGCATCGTCATTAGGATTGTGGGAATGTCGCAATTAAATGTCAAATTTGCGTCGGATTCCCGAAACTTTACTCGTAGGACAACGATCATGTGGTGACCGAGATAAATATGCTGGAAGACGATGTTCTGAAAACCATCGCAGTATGTGTGTTCCATCGTCATTGAGAGGATGAGAGAACATAAATTAACTGTCAGTTTTGCGTCGGATTTGAAAACTAGATGACAAAACGCTTCCATCCGGAGACCGAGGCACCAATAGACCCTTGTAGATAGTTACGCTGTACATCGATCTATTGAATCGCGACGCTATTTGTGTGTTCCATCGTCAACACCAGGATCTAACGGTAAGAAATAACTGTTAGTTATGAGAGGGAGAAAACAAACTTGACTGCCAAAGAGTACGTCCATCTGGTAAGAGGCAGCGATAGACCCTCGGAGGTAAGTCGGCTAGTGACCAATGTATTGAATCGCGACGCAATTTCTGTGTTGCATCGTCATTAGGGTAGTGGGAATGTCAAATTAACTCTCAAATTTGCGTCGGATTTGAAAACTAGACTGACAAAACGCGAACATCCGGTGACCGAGGCACCAATAGACCCTTGTAAATAGTTACGCTAGACATCGATGTATTGAATCGCGACGCTATTTGTGTGTTCCATGGTCGATACCAGGATCTGACGGTAAGAATTAACTGTGAGTTTTGAGTCGGAGACAAGAAATTTGACAGCCAAATTTACATCCATCTGGTATGAGCAGCGTTAGACCCTCGGAGATAAGCCGGCTAGTGACCAATGTATTGAATCGCGACGCAATTTCTGTGTTGCATCGTCATTAGGAGGGTGGGAATGTCGCAATTAACTGTCAAATTTGCGTCGGATTCCCGAAAATTTTCTCGTGGGACAACAACGATCATGTGGTGACCCAGGCAGTAATAGATGTTTGGAGATAAATCTGCTGGAAGACGATGTTCTGAAAACCATCGCAGTATGTGTGTTCTATCGTCATTGATAGGATAAGAGAAAATAAAATTAACTGTCAGTTTTGCGTCGGATTTGAAAACTAGATGACAAAACGCGACCATCCGGAGACCGAGCCACCAATAGACCCTTGTAGATAGTTACGCTGGTCATCGATCTATTGAATCGCGACGCTATTTGTGTGTTCCATCGTCAATACTAGGATCTGACGGTAAGAATTAGCTGTGAGTTATGAGAGGGAGAAAACAAACTTGACTGCCAAAGAGTACGTCCATCTGGTATGAGGCAACGATAGACCCTCGGAGATAAGTCGGCTAGTGACCAATGTATTGAATTGCGACGCATTTTCTGTGTTGCAACGTCGTTAGCATGGTGGGAATGTCGCAATTAACTGTCAAATTTGCGTCGGATTCCGGAAACTTTACTCTCAGGAGAACGTTCATGTCGTGACCCAGGCAGTAATAGATACTTTGAGATAAATCTGATGGAAGACGATGTTCTGAAAACCATCGCAGAATGTGTGTTCCATCGTAATTGAGAGTATGGGAGGAATAAAATTAACTGTCAGTTTTGCGTCGGATTTGAAAACTAAACTGACAAAGCGCGTACATCCCGTGACCGAGGCACAAATAGACCGCTCTAGATAGTTACGCTGGACATCGATGTATAGAATCGCGACGCTATTTGTGTGTTCCATCGTCAATACCAGGATCTGACGGTAAGAATTAACTGTGACTTATGACAGGGAGAAAACAAACTTGACTGCCAAACAGTACGTCCATCTGGTATGAGGCAGCGTTAGACCCTCGGGGATAAGTCGGCTAGTGACCAACGTATTGAATCGCGACGCAATTTCTGTGTTGCATCGTCATTAGGATTGTGGGAATGTCGCAATTAAGTGTCAAATTTGCGTCGGATACCCGAAACTTTACTCGTAGGACAACGATCATGTGGTGACACAGGCAGTAATAGATGCTTGGAGATAAATATGCTGGAAGACGATGTTCTGAAAACCATCGCAGTATGTGTGTTCCATCGTCATTGAGAAGATGAGAGAACATAAATTAACTGTCAGTTTTGCGTCGGATTTGATAACTAGATGACAAAACGCGACCATCCGGTGCCCGAGGCACCAATAGACCCTTGTAGATAGTTGCGCTGGTCATCGATCTATTGAATCGCGACGCTATTTGTGTGTTCCATCGTCAACACCCGGATCTGACGGTAAGAATTAACTGTGAGTTATGAGAGGGAGAAAACAAACTTGACTGCCGAAGAGTACGTCCATCTGGTAATAGGCAGCGATAGACCCTCGGAGATAAGTCGGCTAGTGACCAATGTATTGAATCGCGACGCAATTTCTGTGTTGCATTGTCATTAGGGTAGTGGGAATGTCGCAATTAACTCTCAAATTTGCGTCGGATTTGAAAACTAGACTGACAAAGCGCGAACATCCGGTGACCGAGGCACCAATAGACCCTTCTAAATAGTAACGCTAGACATCGATGTATTGAATCACGACGCTATTTGTGTGTTCCATCGTCGATACCAGGATCTGACGGTAAGAATTAACTGTGAGTTTTGAGTCGGAGGCAAGAAACTTGACAGCCAAATTGACATCCATCTGGTATGAGCAGCGTTAGACCCTCGGAGATAAGTCGGCTAGTGACCAATGTATTGAATCGCGACGCAATTTCTGTGTTGCAACGTCGTTAGGATGGTGGGAATTTCGCAATTAACTGTCAAATTTCGTCGGATTCCCGTAACTTTACTCGCAGGAGAACGATCATGTGGTGACCCAGGCATGCTTGGAGATAAATCTGCTGGAAGACGATGTTCTGAAAACCATCGCAGTACGTGGGTTCCATCGTAATTGAGAGTATGGGAGGAATAAAATTAACTGCCAGTTTCGCGTCGGATTTGTAAACTAGACTGACAAAACGCGACCATCCGGTGACCGAGGCACAAATAAATAGACCCCTCTAGACAGTTACGCTGGACATCGATGTATAGAATCGCGACGCTATTTGTGTGTTCCATCGTCAATACCAGGATCTGACGGTAAGAATTAACTGTGAGTTATGAGAGGGAGAAAACAAACTTGACTGCCAAACGGTACGTCCATCTTGTATGAGGCAGCGATAGACCCTCGGAGATAAGTTGGCTAGTGACCAATGTATTGAATCGCGACGCAATTTCTGTGTTGCAACGTCGTTAAGATGGTGGGAATGTCGCAATTAACTGTCAAATTTGCGTCGGATTCCCGAAACTTTACTCGTAAGACAACGATCATGTGGTGACCCAGGCAGTGATAGATGCTTGGAGATAAATCTGCTGGAAGACGATGTTCTGAAAACCATCGCAGAATGTGTGTTCCATCGTAATTGAGAGTATGGGAGGAATAAAATTAACTGTCAGTTTTGCGTCGGATTTGAAAACTATACTGACAATCGCCGACCATCCGGTGACCGAGGCACAAATATACCCTTCTAGATAGTTACGCTGGACATCGATGTATAGAATCGCGACGCTATTTGTGTGTTCCATCGTCAATACCAGGATCGGACGGTAAGTATTAACTGTGAGTTATGAGAGGGAGAAGAGAAACTTGACTGCCAAATTGTACATCCATCTGGTATGAGGCAGCGTTAGACCCTCGGAGATAAGTCGGCTAGTGACCAATGTATTGAATCGCGACGCAATTTCTGTGTTGCAACGTCGTTAGGATGGTGGGAATGTCGCAATTAACTGTCAAATTTGCGTCGGATTCCCTTAACTTTACTCGCAGGAGAACGATCATGTGGTGACCCAGGCATGCTTGGAGATAAATCTGCTGGAAGACGATGTTCTGAAAACCATCGCAGTACGTGTGTTCCATCGTAATTGAGAGTATGGGAGGAATAAAATTAACTGCCAGTTTTGCGTCGGATTTGTAAACTAGACTGACAAAACGCGACCATCCGGTGACCGAGGCACAAATAAATAGACCCCTCTAGATAGTTACGCTGGACATCGATGTATAGAATCGCGACGCTATTTGTGTGTTCCATCGTCAATACCAGGATCTGACGGTAAGAATTAACTGTGAGTTATGAGAGGGAGAAAACAAACTTGACTGCCAAACAGTACGTCCATCTGCTATGTAGCAGCGTTAGACCCTCGGAGATAAGTCGGCTAGTGACACAATGTATTGAATCGCGACGCAATTTCTGTGTTGCATCGTCATTAGGATGGTGGGAATGTCGCAATTAACTGTCAAATTTGCGTCGGATTCCCGTAACATTACTCGCAGGAGAACGATCATGTGTTGACCCAGGCATGCTTGGAGATAAATCTGCTGGAAGACGATGTTCTGAAAACCATCGCAGTATGTGTGTTCCATCGTAATGGAGAGTATGGGAGGAATAAAATTAACTGCCAGTTTTGCGTCGGATTTGTAAACTAGAGTGACAAAACGCGACCATCCGGTGACCGAGGCACAAATAGACCCCTCTAGATAGTTACGCTGGACATCGATGTATAGAATCGCGACGCTATTTGTGTGTTCCATCGTCAATACCAGGATCTGACGGTAAGAATTAGCTGTGAGTTTTGAGTCGGAGACAAGAAACTTGACAGCCAAATTGTACATCCATCTGGTATGAGCAGCGTTAGACCCTCGGAGATAAGTCGGCTAGTGACCAATGTATTAAATCGCGACGCGATTTCTGTGTTGCATCGGCATTAGGATGATGGGAATGTCGCAATTAACTGTCAAATTTGCGTCGGATTCCCGAAACTTTACTCGTAGGACAACGATCATGAGTGACCCAAGCAGTAATAGATGCTTGGAGATAAATCTGCTGGCAGACGATGTTTTGAAAACCATCGCAGTATGTGTGTTCCATCGTCATTGAGAGGATGAGAGAACACAAATTAACTGTCAGTTCTGCTTCGGATTTGTAAACTAGATGACAAAACGCGACCATCCGGTGACCGAGGCACCAATAGACCCTTGTAGATAGTTACGCTGGAGATCTATCTATTGAATAGCGACGCTATTTGTATGTTCAATCGTCAATACCAGGCTCTGACGGTAAGAATTAACTGTGAGTTATGAGAGGGAGAAAACAAACTTGACTGCCAAAGAGTACGTCCGTCTGGTATGAGGCAGCGTTAGAGCCTCGGAGATAAGCCGGCTAGTGACCAATGTATTGAATCGCGACGCAATTTCTGTGTTGCATCGTCATTAGGATGGTGGGAATGTCGCAATTAACTGTCAAATTTGCGTCGGATTCCCGAAACTTTACTTGTAGGACAACGATCATGTGGTGACCCAGGCAGTAATACATGCTTGGAGATAAATCTGATGGAAGACGATGTTCTGAAAACCATCGCAGTATGTGTGTTCCATCGTCATTGAGAGCATGAGAGAACATAAATTAACAGTCAGATTTGCGTCGGATTTGTAAACTAGATGACAAAACGCGACCATCCGGTGACCGAAGCACCAATATGCCCTTGTAGATAGTTACGCTGGACATCGATCTATTGTATCGCGACGCTATTTGTATGTTCCATCGTCAATACTAGGATCTGACGGTAAGAATTAGCTGTGAGTTATGAGAGGGAGAAAACAAACTTGACTGCCAAAGAGTACGTCCATCTGGTATGAGGCAACGATAGACCCTCGGAGATAAGTCGGCTAGTGACCAATGTATTGAATTGCGACGCATTTTCTGTGTTGCAACGTCGTTAGGATGGTGGGAATGTCGCAATTAACTGTCAAATTTGCGTCGGATTCCGGAAACTTTACTCTCAGGAGAACGTTCATGTCGTGACCCAGGCAGTAATAGATACTTGGAGATAAATCTGATGGAAGACGATGTTCTGAAAACCATCGCAGAATGTGTGTTCCATCGTAATTGAGAGTATGGGAGGAATAAAATTAACTGTCAGTTTTGCGTCGGATTTGAAAACTAAACTGACAAAGCGCGTACATCCGGTGACCGAGGCACAAATAGACCGCTCTAGATAGTTACGCTGGACATCGATGTATAGAATCGCGACGCTATTTGTGTGTTCCATCGTCAATACCAGGATCTGACGGTAAGAATTAACTGTGACTTATGACAGGGAGAAAACAAACTTGACTGCCAAACAGTACGTCCATCTGGTATGAGGCAGCGTTAGACCCTCGGGGATAAGTCGGCTAGTGACCAACGTATTGAATCGCGACGCAATTTCTGTGTTGCATCGTCATTAGGATTGTGGGAATGTCGCAATTAAGTGTCAAATTTGCGTCGGATACCCGAAACTTTACTCGTAGGACAACGATCATGTGGTGACACAGGCAGTAATAGATGCTTGGAGATAAATATGCTGGAAGACGATGTTCTGAAAACCATCGCAGTATGTGTGTTCCATCGTCATTGAGAAGATGAGAGAACATAAATTAACTGTCAGTTTTGCGTCGGATTTGATAACTAGATGACAAAACGCGACCATCCGGTGCCCGAGGCACCAATAGACCCTTGTAGATAGTTGCGCTGGTCATCGATCTATTGAATCGCGACGCTATTTGTGTGTTCCATCGTCAACACCCGGATCTGACGGTAAGAATTAACTGTGAGTTATGAGAGGGAGAAAACAAACTTGACTGCCGAAGAGTACGTCCATCTGGTAATAGGCAGCGATAGACCCTCGGAGATAAGTCGGCTAGTGACCAATGTATTGAATCGCGACGCAATTTCTGTGTTGCATTGTCATTAGGGTAGTGGGAATGTCGCAATTAACTCTCAAATTTGCGTCGGATTTGAAAACTAGACTGACAAAGCGCGAACATCCGGTGACCGAGGCACCAATAGACCCTTCTAAATAGTAACGCTAGACATCGATGTATTGAATCACGACGCTATTTGTGTGTTCCATCGTCGATACCAGGATCTGACGGTAAGAATTAACTGTGAGTTTTGAGTCGGAGGCAAGAAACTTGACAGCCAAATTGACATCCATCTGGTATGAGCAGCGTTAGACCCTCGGAGATAAGTCGGCTAGTGACCAATGTATTGAATCGCGACGCAATTTCTGTGTTGCAACGTCGTTAGGATGGTGGGAATTTCGCAATTAACTGTCAAATTTCGTCGGATTCCCGTAACTTTACTCGCAGGAGAACGATCATGTGGTGACCCAGGCATGCTTGGAGATAAATCTGCTGGAAGACGATGTTCTGAAAACCATCGCAGTACGTGGGTTCCATCGTAATTGAGAGTATGGGAGGAATAAAATTAACTGCCAGTTTCGCGTCGGATTTGTAAACTAGACTGACAAAACGCGACCATCCGGTGACCGAGGCACAAATAAATAGACCCCTCTAGACAGTTACGCTGGACATCGATGTATAGAATCGCGACGCTATTTGTGTGTTCCATCGTCAATACCAGGATCTGACGGTAAGAATTAACTGTGAGTTATGAGAGGGAGAAAACAAACTTGACTGCCAAACGGTACGTCCATCTTGTATGAGGCAGCGATAGACCCTCGGAGATAAGTTGGCTAGTGACCAATGTATTGAATCGCGACGCAATTTCTGTGTTGCAACGTCGTTAAGATGGTGGGAATGTCGCAATTAACTGTCAAATTTGCGTCGGATTCCCGAAACTTTACTCGTAAGACAACGATCATGTGGTGACCCAGGCAGTGATAGATGCTTGGAGATAAATCTGCTGGAAGACGATGTTCTGAAAACCATCGCAGAATGTGTGTTCCATCGTAATTGAGAGTATGGGAGGAATAAAATTAACTGTCAGTTTTGCGTCGGATTTGAAAACTATACTGACAAACGCCGACCATCCGGTGACCGAGGCACAAATATACCCTTCTAGATAGTTACGCTGGACATCGATGTATAGAATCGCGACGCTATTTGTGTGTTCCATCGTCAATACCAGGATCGGACGGTAAGTATTAACTGTGAGTTATGAGAGGGAGAAGAGAAACTTGACTGCCAAATTGTACATCCATCTGGTATGAGGCAGCGTTAGACCCTCGGAGATAAGTCGGCTAGTGACCAATGTATTGAATCGCGACGCAATTTCTGTGTCGCAACGTCGTTAGGATGGTGGGAATGTCGCAATTAACTGTCAAATTTGCGTCGGATTCCCTTAACTTTACTCGCAGGAGAACGATCATGTGGTGACCCAGGCATGCTTGGAGATAAATCTGCTGGAAGACGATGTTCTGAAAACCATCGCAGTACGTGTGTTCCATCGTAATTGAGAGTATGGGAGGAATAAAATTAACTGCCAGTTTTGCGTCGGATTTGTAAACTAGACTGACAAAACGCGACCATCCGGTGACCGAGGCACAAATAAATAGACCCCTCTAGATAGTTACGCTGGACATCGATGTATAGAATCGCGACGCTATTTGTGTGTTCCATCGTCAATACCAGGATCTGACGGTAAGAATTAACTGTGAGTTATGAGAGGGAGAAAACAAACTTGACTGCCAAACAGTACGTCCATCTGCTATGTAGCAGCGTTAGACCCTCGGAGATAAGTCGGCTAGTGACACAATGTATTGAATCGCGACGCAATTTCTGTGTTGCATCGTCATTAGGATGGTGGGAATGTCGCAATTAACTGTCAAATTTGCGTCGGATTCCCGTAACATTACTCGCAGGAGAACGATCATGTGTTGACCCAGGCATGCTTGGAGATAAATCTGCTGGAAGACGATGTTCTGAAAACCATCGCAGTATGTGTGTTCCATCGTAATTGAGAGTATGGGAGGAATAAAATTAACTGCCAGTTTTGCGTCGGATTTGTAAACTAGAGTGACAAAACGCGACCATCCGGTGACCGAGGCACAAATAGACCCCTCTAGATAGTTACGCTGGACATCGATGTATAGAATCGCGACGCTATTTGTGTGTTCCATCGTCAATACCAGGATCTGACGGTAAGAATTAGCTGTGAGTTTTGAGTCGGAGACAAGAAACTTGACAGCCAAATTGTACATCCATCTGGTATGAGCAGCGTTAGACCCTCGGAGATAAGTCGGCTAGTGACCAATGTATTAAATCGCGACGCGATTTCTGTGTTGCATCGGCATTAGGATGATGGGAATGTCGCAATTAACTGTCAAATTTGCGTCGGATTCCCGAAACTTTACTCGTAGGACAACGATCATGAGTGACCCAAGCAGTAATAGATGCTTGGAGATAAATCTCCTGGCAGACGATGTTTTGAAAACCATCGCAGTATGTGTGTTCCATCGTCATTGAGAGGATGAGAGAACACAAATTAACTGTCAGTTCTGCTTCGGATTTGTAAACTAGATGACAAAACGCGACCATCCGGTGACCGAGGCACCAATAGACCCTTGTAGATAGTTACGCTGGAGATCTATCTATTGAATAGCGACGCTATTTGTATGTTCAATCGTCAATACCAGGCTCTGACGGTAAGAATTAACTGTGAGTTATGAGAGGGAGAAAACAAACTTGACTGCCAAAGAGTACGTCCATCTGGTATGAGGCAGCGTTAGAGCCTCGGAGATAAGCCGGCTAGTGACCAATGTATTGAATCGCGACGCAATTTCTGTGTTGCATCGTCATTAGGATGGTGGGAATGTCGCAATTAACTGTCAAATTTGCGTCGGATTCCCGAAATTTTACTTGTAGGACAACGATCATGTGGTGACCCAGGCAGTAATACATGCTTGGAGATAAATCTGATGGAAGACGATGTTCTGAAAACCATCGCAGTATGTGTGTTCCATCGTCATTGAGAGCATGAGAGAACATAAATTAACAGTCAGATTTGCGTCGGATTTGTAAACTAGATGACAAAACGCGACCATCCGGTGACCGAAGCACCAATATGCCCTTGTAGATAGTTACGCTGGACATCGATCTATTGTATCGCGACGCTATTTGTATGTTCCATCGTCAATACTAGGATCTGACGGTAAGAATTAGCTGTGAGTTATGAGAGGGAGAAAACAAACTTGACTGCCAAAGAGTACGTCCATCTGGTATGAGGCAACGATAGACCCTCGGAGATAAGTCGGCTAGTGACCAATGTATTGAATTGCGACGCAATTTCTGTGTTGCAACGTCGTTAGGATGGTGGGAATGTCGCAATTAACTGTCAAATTTGCGTCGGATTCCGGAAACTTTACTCTCAGGAGAACGTTCATGTCGTGACCCAGGCAGTAATAGATACTTGGAGATAAATCTGATGGAAGACGATGTTCTGAAAACCATCGCAGAATGTGTGTTCCATCGTAATTGAGAGTATGGGAGGAATAAAATTAACTGTCAGTTTTGCGTCGGATTTGAAAACTAAACTGACAAAGCGCGTACATCCGGTGACCGAGGCACAAATAGACCGCTCTAGATAGTTACGCTGGACATCGATGTATAGAATCGCGACGCTATTTGTGTGTTCCATCGTCAATACCAGGATCTGACGGTAAGAATTAACTGTGACTTATGACAGGGAGAAAACAAACTTGACTGCCAAACAGTACGTCCATCTGGTATGAGGCAGCGTTAGACCCTCGGGGATAAGTCGGCTAGTGACCAACGTATTGAATCGCGACGCAATTTCTGTGTTGCATCGTCATTAGGATTGTGGGAATGTCGCAATTAAGTGTCAAATTTGCGTCGGATACCCGAAACTTTACTCGTAGGACAACGATCATGTGGTGACACAGGCAGTAATAGATGCTTGGAGATAAATATGCTGGAAGACGATGTTCTGAAAACCATCGCAGTATGTGTGTTCCATCGTCATTGAGAAGATGAGAGAACATAAATTAACTGTCAGTTTTGCGTCGGATTTGATAACTAGATGACAAAACGCGACCATCCGGTGCCCGAGGCACCAATAGACCCTTGTAGATAGTTGCGCTGGTCATCGATCTATTGAATCGCGACGCTATTTGTGTGTTCCATCGTCAACACCCGGATCTGACGGTAAGAATTAACTGTGAGTTATGAGAGGGAGAAAACAAACTTGACTGCCGAAGAGTACGTCCATCTGGTAATAGGCAGCGATAGACCCTCGGAGATAAGTCGGCTAGTGACCAATGTATTGAATCGCGACGCAATTTCTGTGTTGCATTGTCATTAGGGTAGTGGGAATGTCGCAATTAACTCTCAAATTTGCGTCGGATTTGAAAACTAGACTGACAAAGCGCGAACATCCGGTGACCGAGGCACCAATAGACCCTTCTAAATAGTAACGCTAGACATCGATGTATTGAATCACGACGCTATTTGTGTGTTCCATCGTCGATACCAGGATCTGACGGTAAGAATTAACTGTGAGTTTTGAGTCGGAGGCAAGAAACTTGACAGCCAAATTGACATCCATCTGGTATGAGCAGCGTTAGACCCTCGGAGATAAGTCGGCTAGTGACCAATGTATTGAATCGCGACGCAATTTCTGTGTTGCAACGTCGTTAGGATGGTGGGAATTTCGCAATTAACTGTCAAATTTCGTCGGATTCCCGTAACTTTACTCGCAGGAGAACGATCATGTGGTGACCCAGGCATGCTTGGAGATAAATCTGCTGGAAGACGATGTTCTGAAAACCATCGCAGTACGTGGGTTCCATCGTAATTGAGAGTATGGGAGGAATAAAATTAACTGCCAGTTTCGCGTCGGATTTGTAAACTAGACTGACAAAACGCGACCATCCGGTGACCGAGGCACAAATAAATAGACCCCTCTAGACAGTTACGCTGGACATCGATGTATAGAATCGCGACGCTATTTGTGTGTTCCATCGTCAATACCAGGATCTGACGGTAAGAATTAACTGTGAGTTATGAGAGGGAGAAAACAAACTTGACTGCCAAACAGTACGTCCATCTGCTATGTAGCAGCGTTAGACCCTCGGAGATAAGTCGGCTAGTGACACAATGTATTGAATCGCGACGCAATTTCTGTGTTGCATCGTCATTAGGATGGTGGGAATGTCGCAATTAACTGTCAAATTTGCGTCGGATTCCCGTAACATTACTCGCAGGAGAACGATCATGTGTTGACCCAGGCATGCTTGGAGATAAATCTGCTGGAAGACGATGTTCTGAAAACCATCGCAGTATGTGTGTTCCATCGTAATTGAGAGTATGGGAGGAATAAAATTAACTGCCAGTTTTGCGTCGGATTTGTAAACTAGATGACAAAACGCGACCATCCGGTGACCGAGGCACCAATAGACCCTTGTAGATAGTTACGCTGGAGATCTATCTATTGAATAGCGACGCTATTTGTATGTTCAATCGTCAATACCAGGCTCTGACGGTAAGAATTAACTGTGAGTTATGAGAGGGAGAAAACAAACTTGACTGCCAAAGAGTACGTCCATCTGGTATGAGGCAGCGTTAGAGCCTCGGAGATAAGCCGGCTAGTGACCAATGTATTGAATCGCGACGCAATTTCTGTGTTGCATCGTCATTAGGATGGTGGGAATGTCGCAATTAACTGTCAAATTTGCGTCGGATTCCCGAAACTTTACTTGTAGGACAACGATCATGTGGTGACCCAGGCAGTAATACATGCTTGGAGATAAATCTGATGGAAGACGATGTTCTGAAAACCATCGCAGTATGTGTGTTCCATCGTCATTGAGAGCATGAGAGAACATAAATTAACAGTCAGATTTGCGTCGGATTTGTAAACTAGATGACAAAACGCGACCATCCGGTGACCGAAGCACCAATATGCCCTTGTAGATAGTTACGCTGGACATCGATCTATTGTATCGCGACGCTATTTGTATGTTCCATCGTCAATACCAGGATCTGACGGTAAGAATTAACTGTGAGTTATGAGAGGGAGGAAACAAACTTGACTGCCAAAGAGTACGTCCATCTGGTATGAGGCAGCGACAGACCCTCGGAGATAAGTCGGCTTGTGACATAATGTATTGAATCGCGACGCGATTTCTGTGTTGCATCGGCATTAGGATGGTGGGATTGTCGCTATTAACTGTCAAATTTGCGTCGGATTCCCGTAACTTTACACGCTGGAGAACGATCATGTGGTGACCCAGGCATGCTTGGAGATAAATCTGCTGGAAGACGATGTTCTGAAAACCATCGCAGTACGTGTGTTCCATCGTAATTGAGAGTATGGGAGGAATAAAATTAACTGCCAGTTTTGCGTCGGATTTCTAAACTAGACTGACAAAACGCGACCATCCCGTGACCGAGGCACAAATAAATAGCCCCCTCTAGATAGTTACGCTGGACATCGATGTATAGAATCGCGACGCAATTTGTGTGTTCCATCGTCAATACCAGGATCTGACGGTAAGAATTAACTGTGAGTTATGAGAGGGAGAAGAGAAACTTGACTGCCAAATTGTACATCCATCTGGTATGAGGCAGCGTTAGACCCTCGGAGATAAGTCGGCTAGTGACCAATGTATTGAATCGCGACGCGATTTCTGTGTTGCATCGGCATTAGGATGGTGGGATTGTCGCTATTAACTGTAAAAATTGCGTCGGATTCCCGTAACTTTACTCGCAGGAGAACGATCATGTGGTGACCCAGGCATGCTTGGAGATAAATCTGCTGGAAGACGATGTTCTGAAAACCATCGCAGTATGTGTGTTCCATCGTCATTGAGAGGATGAGAGAACATAAATTAACTGTCAGTTTTGCGTCGGATTTGAAAACTAGATGACAAAACGCGACCATCCGGTGACAGAAGCACCAATAGACCCTTGAAGCTAGTTTCGCTGGACATCGATCTATTGAATCGCGCCGCTATTTCTGTGTTCCATCGTCAATACCAGGATCTGACGGTAAGAATTAACTGTGAGTTATGAGAGGGAGAAAACAAACTTGACTGCCAAAGAGTACGTCCATCTGGTATGAGGCAGCGATAGACCCTCGGAGATAAGTCGGCTAGTGACCAATGTATTGAATCGCGACGCAATTTCCGTGTTGCAACGTCATTAGGATGGTGGGAATGTCGCGATTACCTGTCAAATTTGCGTCGGATTCCCGTAACTTTACTCGCAGGAGAACGATCATGTGGTGACCCAGGCATTGTTGGAGATAAATCTGCTGGAAGACGATGTTTCTGAAAACCATCGCAGTATGTGTGTTCCATCGTCATTGAGAGGATGAGAGAACATAAATTAACTGTCAGTTTTGCGTCGGATTTGTAAACAAGATGACAAAACGCAACCACCCGGTGACCGAAGCACCAATAGACCCTTGTAGATAGTTTGGCTGGACATCGATCCATCGAATCGCCACGCTATTTGTGTGTTCCATCGTCAATACCAGGATCTGACGGTAAGAATTAACTGTGAGTTATGAGAGGGAGAAAACAAACTTGACTGCCAAAGAGTACGTCCATCTGATATGAGACAGCGATAGACCCTCGGAGATAAGTCGGCTAGTGACCAATGTATTGAATCGCGACGCAATTTCTGTGTTGCAACGTCATTAGGATGGTGGGAATGTCGCGATTACCTGTCAAATTTGCGTCGGATTCCCGTAACTTTACTCGCAGGAGAACGATCATGTGGTGACCCAGGCATTGTTGGAGATAAATCTGCTGGAAGACGATGTTTCTGAAAACCATCGCAGTATGTGTGTTCCATCGTAAATGAGCGTATGGGAGGAATAAAATTAACTGCCAGTTTTGCGTCGGATTTGTAAACTAGACTGACAAAACGTGACCATCCGGTGACCGAGGCACAAATAGACCCCTCTAGATAGTTACACTGGACATCGATGTATAGAATCGCGACGCTATTTGTGTGTTCCATCGTCAATACCAGGATCTGACGGTAAGAATTAGCTGTGAGTTTTGAGTCGGAGACAAGAAACTTGACAGCCAAATTGTACATCCATCTGGTATGAAGCAGCGTTAGACCCTCGGAGATAAGTCGGCTAGTGACCAATGTATTAAATCGCGACGCGATTTCTGTGTTGCATCGGCATTAAGATGGTGGGAATTTGATATTAACTGTCAAATTTGCGTCGGATTCCCGAAGCTTTACTCGTAGGACAACGATCATATGGTGACCCAGGCAGTAATAGATGCTTGGAGATAAATCTGCTGGAAGACGATGTTTTGAAAACCATCGCAGTATGTGTGTTCCATCGTCATTGAGAGGATGAGAGAACATAAATTAACTGTCAGTTTTGCGTCGGATTTGTAAACTAGATGGCAAAACGCGACCATCCGGTGACCGAAGCACCAATAGACCCTTGGAGATAGTTTGGCTGGACATCGATCTATTGAATCGCGACGCTATTTGTGTGTTCCATCGTCAATACCAGGATCTGACAGTAAGAATTAACTGTGAGTTATGAGAGGGAGAAAACAAAGTTGACTGCCAAAGAGTACGTCCATCTGGTATGAGGCAGCGATAGACCCTCGGAGATAAGTCGGCTAGTGACCAATGTATTGAATCGCGACGCAATTTCTGTGTTGCAACGTCGTTAGGATGGTGGGAATGTCGCAATTAACTGTCAAATTTGCGTCGGATTCCCGTAACTTTACTCGCAGGAGAACGATCATGTGGTGACCCAGGCATGCTTGGAGATAAATCTGCTGGAAGACGATGTTCTGAAAACCATCGCAGTATGTGTGTTCCATCGTAATTGAGAGTATGGGAGGAATAAAATTAACTGCCAGTTTTGCGTCGGATTTGTAAACTAGACTGACAAAACGCGACCATCCGGTGACCGAGGCACAAATAAATAGACCCCTCTAGATAGTTACGCTGGACATCGATGTATAGAATCGCGACGCTATTTGTGTGTTCCATCGTCAATACCAGGATCTGACGGTAAGACTTAACTGTGAGTTATGAGAGGGAGAAAACAAACTTGACTGCCAAACAGTACGTCCATCTTGTATGAGGCAGCGATAGACCCTCGGAGATAAGCTGGCTAGTGACCAATGTATTGAATCGCGACGCAATTTCTGTGTTGCATCGGCATTAGGATGGTGGGAATTTGATATTAACTGTCAAATTTGCGTCGGATTCCCGAAGCTTTACTCGTAGGACAACGATCATATGGTGACCCAGGCAGTAATAGATACTTGGAGATAAATCTGATGGAAGACGATGTTCTGAAAACCATCGCAGAATGTGTGTTCCATCGTAATTGAGAGTATGGGAGGAATAAAATTAACTGTCAGTTTTGCGTCGGATTTGAAAACTAAACTGACAAAGCGCGAACATCCGGTGACCGAGGCACAAATAGACCCTTGTAGATAGTTACGCTGGACATCGATGTATAGAATCGCGACGCTATTTGTGTGTTGCATCGTCAATACCAGGATCTGACGGTAAGAATTAACTGTGAGTTATGAGAGGGAGAAAACAAACTTGACAGCCAAATTGTACATCCATCTGCTATGTAGCAGCGTTAGACACTCGGAGATAAGTCGGCTAGTGACACAATGTATTGAATCGCGACGCAATTTCTGTGTTGCATCGTCATTAGGATGGTGGGAATGTCGCAATTAACTGTCAAATTTGCGTCGGATTCCCGTAACATTACTCGCAGGAGAACGATCATGTGTTGACCCAGGCATGCTTGGAGATAAATCTGCTGGAAGACGATGTTCTGAAAACCATCGCAGTATGTGTGTTCCATCGTAATTGAGAGTATGGGAGGAATAAAATTAACTGCCAGTTTTGCGTCGGATTTGTAAACTAGAGTGACAAAACGCGACCATCCGGTGACCGAGGCACAAATAGACCCCTCTAGATAGTTACGCTGGACATCGATGTATAGAATCGCGACGCTATTTGTGTGTTCCATCGTCAATACCAGGATCTGACGGTAAGAATTAGCTGTGAGTTTTGAGTCGGAGACAAGAAACTTGACAGCCAAATTGTACATCCATCTGGTATGAGCAGCGTTAGACCCTCGGAGATAAGTCGGCTAGTGACCAATGTATTAAATCGCGACGCGATTTCTGTGTTGCATCGGCATTAGGATGGTGGGAATGTCGCAATTAACTGTAAAAATTGCGTCGGATTCCCGTAACTTTACTCGCAGGAGAACGATCATGTGGTGACCCAGGCATGCTTGGAGATAAATCTGCTGGAAGACGATGTTCTGAAAACCATCGCAGTATGTGTGTTCCATCGTCATTGAGAGGATGAGAGAACATAAATTAACTGTCAGTTTTGCGTCGGATTTGAAAACTAGATGACAAAACGCGACCATCCGGTGACAGAAGCACCAATAGACCCTTGAAGCTAGTTTCGCTGGACATCGATCTATTGAATCGCGCCGCTATTTCTGTGTTCCATCGTCAATACCAGGATCTGACGGTAAGAATTAACTGTGAGTTATGAGAGGGAGAAAACAAACTTGACTGCCAAAGAGTACGTCCATCTGGTATGAGGCAGCGATAGACCCTCGGAGATAAGTCGGCTAGTGACCAATGTATTGAATCGCGACGCAATTTCCGTGTTGCAACGTCATTAGGATGGTGGGAATGTCGCAATTACCTGTCAAATTTGCGTCGGATTCCCGTAACTTTACTCGCAGGAGAACGATCATGTGGTGACCCAGGCATTGTTGGAGATAAATCTGCTGGAAGACGATGTTTCTGAAAACCATCGCAGTATGTGTGTTCCATCGTCATTGAGAGGATGAGAGAACATAAATTAACTGTCAGTTTTGCGTCGGATTTGTAAACAAGATGACAAAACGCAACCACCCGGTGACCGAAGCACCAATAGACCCTTGTAGATAGTTTGGCTGGACATCGATCCATCGAATCGCCACGCTATTTGTGTGTTCCATCGTCAATACCAGGATCTGACGGTAAGAATTAACTGTGAGTTATGAGAGGGAGAAAACAAACTTGACTGCCAAACAGTACGTCCATCTTGTATGAGGCAGCGATAGACCCTCGGAGATAGCTGGCTAGTGACCAATGTATTGAATCGCGACGCAATTTCTGTGCTGCAACGTCCTTAAGATGGTGGGAATGTCGCAATTAACTGTCAAATTTGCGTCGGATTCCCGAAACTTTACTCTCAGGAGAACGTTCATGTGGTGACCCAGGCAGTAATAGATACTTGGAGATAAATCTGATGGAAGACGATGTTCTGAAAACCATCGCAGAATGTGTGTTCCATCGTAATTGAGAGTATGGGAGGAATAAAATTAACTGTCAGTTTTGCGTCGGATTTGAAAACTAAACTGACAAAGCGCGAACATCCGGTGACCGAGGCACAAACAGACCCTTGTAGATAGTTACGCTGGACATCGATGTATAGAATCGCGACGCTATTTGTGTGTTGCATCGTCAATACCAGGATCTGACGGTAAGAATTAACTGTGAGTTATGAGAGGGAGAAAACAAACTTGACAGCCAAATTGTACATCCATCTGCTATGTAGCAGCGTTAGACCCGCGGAGATAAGACGGCTAGTGACACAATGTATTGAATCGCGACGCAATTTCTGTGTTGCATCGTCATTAGGATGGTGGGAATGTCGCAATTAACTGTCAAATTTGCGTCGGATTCCCGTAACATTACTCGCAGGAGAACGATCATGTGTTGACCCAGGCATGCTTGGAGATAAATCTGCTGGAAGACGATGTTCTGAAAACCATCGCAGTATGTGTGTTCCATCGTAATTGAGAGTATGGGAGGAATAAAATTAACTGCCAGTTTTGCGTCGGATTTGTAAACTAGAGTGACAAAACGCGACCATCCGGTGACCGAGGCACAAATAGACCCCTCTAGATAGTTACGCTGGACATCGATGTATAGAATCGCGACGCTATTTGTGTGTTCCATCGTCAATACCAGGATCTGACGGTAAGAATTAGCTGTGAGTTTTGAGTCGGAGACAAGAAACTTGACAGCCAAATTGTACATCCATCTGGTATGAGCAGCGTTAGACCCTCGGAGATAAGTCGGCTAGTGACCAATGTATTAAATCGCGACGCGATTTCTGTGTTGCATCGGCATTAGGATGATGGGAATGTCGCAATTAACTGTCAAATTTGCGTCGGATTCCCGAAACTTTACTCGTAGGACAACGATCATGAGTGACCCAAGCAGTAATAGATGCTTGGAGATAAATCTGCTGGCAGACGATGTTTTGAAAACCATCGCAGTATGTGTGTTCCATCGTCATTGAGAGGATGAGAGAACATAAATTAACTGTCAGTTCTGCTTCGGATTTGTAAACTATATGACAAAACGCGACCATCCGGTGACCGAGGCACCAATAGACCCTTGTAGATAGTTACGCTGGAGATCTATCTATTGAATAGCGACGCTATTTGTATGTTCAATCGTCAATACCAGGCTCTGACGGTAAGAATTAACTGTGAGTTATGAGAGGGAGAAAACAAACTTGACTGCCAAAGAGTACGTCCATCTGGTATGAGGCAGCGTTAGAGCCTCGGAGATAAGCCGGCTAGTGACCAATGTATTGAATCGCGACGCAATTTCTGTGTTGCATCGTCATTAGGATGGTGGGAATGTCGCAATTAACTGTCAAATTTGCGTCGGATTCCCGAAACTTTACTTGTAGGACAACGATCATGTGGTGACCCAGGCAGTAATAGATGCTTGGAGATAAATCTGATGGAAGACGATGTTCTGAAAACCATCGCAGTATGTGTGTTCCATCGTCATTGAGAGGATGAGAGAACATAAATTAACAGTCAGATTTGCGTCGGATTTGTAAACTAGATGACAAAACGCGACCATCCGGTGACCGAAGCACCAATATGCCCTTGTAGATAGTTACGCTGGACATCGATCTATTGTATCGCGACGCTATTTGTATGTTCCATCGTCAATACCAGGATCTGACGGTAAGAATTAACTGTGAGTTATGAGAGGGAGGAAACAAACTTGACTGCCAAAGAGTACGTCCATCTGGTATGAGGCAGCGATAGACCCTCGGTGATAAGTCGGCTTGTGACATAATGTATTGAATCGCGACGCGATTTCTGTGTTGCATCGGCATTAGGATGGTGGGATTGTCGCAATTAACTGTCAAATTTGCGTCGGATTCCCGTAACTTTACACGCTGGAGAACGATCATGTGGTGACCCAGGCATGCTTGGAGATAAATCTGCTGGAAGACGATGTTCTGAAAACCATCGCAGTACGTGTGTTCCATCGTAATTGAGAGTATGGGAGGAATAAAATTAACTGCCAGTTTTGCGTCGGATTTGTAAACTAGACTGACAAAACGCGACCATCCGGTGACCGAGGCACAAATAAATAGCCCCCACTTGATAGTTACGCTGGACATCGATGTATAGAATCGCGACGCAATTTGTGTGTTCCATCGTCAATACCAGGATCTGACGGTAAGAATTAACTGTGAGTTATGAGAGGGAGAAGAGAAACTTGACTGCCAAATTGTACATCCATCTGGTATGAGGCAGCGTTAGACCCTCGGAGATAAGTCGGCTAGTGACCAATGTATTGAATCGCGATGCGATTTCTGTGTTGCATCGGCATTAGGATGGTGGGATTGTCGCTATTAACTGTCAAATTTGCGTCGGATTCCCGTAACTTTACTCGCAGGAGAACGATCATGTGGTGACCCAGGCATGCTTGGAGATAAATCTGCTGGAAGACGATGTTCTGAAAACCATCGCAGTATGTGTGTTCCATCGTCATTGAGAGGATGAGAGAACATAAATTAACTGTCAGTTTTGCGTCGGATTTGAAAACTAGATGACAAAACGCGACCATCCGGTGACAGAAGCACCAATAGACCCTTGAAGCTAGTTTCGCTGGACATCGATCTATTGAATCGCGCCGCTATTTCTGTGTTCCATCGTCAATACCAGGATCTGACGGTAAGAATTAACTGTGAGTTATGAGAGGGAGAAAACAAACTTGACTGCCAAAGAGTACGTCCATCTGGTATGAGGCAGCGATAGACCCTCGGAGATAAGTCGGCTAGTGACCAATGTATTGAATCGCGACGCAATTTCCGTGTTGCAACGTCATTAGGATGGTGGGAATGTCGCGATTACCTGTCAAATTTGCGTCGGATTCCCGTAACTTTACTCGCAGGAGAACGATCATGTGGTGACCCAGGCATTGTTGGAGATAAATCTGCTGGAAGACGATGTTTCTGAAAACCATCGCAGTATGTGTGTTCCATCGTCATTGAGAGGATGAGAGAACATAAATTAACTGTCAGTTTTGCGTCGGATTTGTAAACAAGATGACAAAACGCAACCACCCGGTGACCGAAGCACCAATAGACCCTTGTAGATAGTTTGGCTGGACATCGATCCATCGAATCGCCACGCTATTTGTGTGTTCCATCGTCAATACCAGGATCTGACGGTAAGAATTAACTGTGAGTTATGAGAGGGAGAAAACAAACTTGACTGCCAAAGAGTACGTCCATCTGGTATGAGACAGCGATAGACCCTCGGAGATAAGTCGGCTAGTGACCAATGTATTGAATCGCGACGCAATTTCTGTGTTGCAACGTCATTAGGATGGTGGGAATGTCGCGATTACCTGTCAAATTTGCGTCGGATTCCCGTAACTTTACTCGCAGGAGAACGATCATGTGGTGACCCAGGCATTGTTGGAGATAAATCTGCTGGAAGACGATGTTTCTGAAAACCATCGCAGTATGTGTGTTCCATCGTAAATGAGTGTATGGGAGGAATAAAATTAACTGCCAGTTTTGCGTCGGATTTGTAAACTAGACTGACAAAACGTGACCATCCGGTGACCGAGGCACAAATAGACCCCTCTAGATAGTTACACTGGACATCGATGTATAGAATCGCGACGCTATTTGTGTGTTCCATCGTCAATACCAGGATCTGACGGTAAGAATTAGCTGTGAGTTTTGAGTCGGAGACAAGAAACTTGACAGCCAAATTGTACATCCATCTGGTATGAAGCAGCGTTAGACCCTCGGAGATAAGTCGGCTAGTGACCAATGTATTGAATCGCGACGCAATTTCTGTGTTGCAACGTCCTTAAGATGGTGGGAATGTCGCAATTAACTGTCAAATTTGCGTCGGATTCCCGAAACTTTACTCTCAGGAGAACGTTCATGTGGTGACCCAGGCAGTAATAGATACTTGGAGATAAATCTGATGGAAGACGATGTTCTGAAAACCATCGCAGAATGTGTGTTCCATCGTAATTGAGAGTATGGGAGGAATAAAATTAACTGTCAGTTTTGCGTCGGATTTGAAAACTAAACTGACAAAGCGCGAACATCCGGTGACCGAGGCACAAATAGACCCTTGTAGATAGTTACGCTGGACATCGATGTATAGAATCGCGACGCTATTTGTGTGTTGCATCGTCAATACCAGGATCTGACGGTAAGAATTAACTGTGAGTTATGAGAGGGAGAAAACAAACTTGACAGCCAAATTGTACATCCATCTGCTATGTAGCAGCGTTAGACCCTCGGAGATAAGTCGGCTAGTGACACAATGTATTGAATCGCGACGCAATTTCTGTGTTGCATCGTCATTAGGATGGTGGGAATGTCGCAATTAACTGTCAAATTTGCGTCGGATTCCCGTAACATTACTCGCAGGAGAACGATCATGTGTTGACCCAGGCATGCTTGGAGATAAATCTGCTGGAAGACGATGTTCTGAAAACCATCGCAGTATGTGTGTTCCATCGTAATTGAGAGTATGGGAGGAATAAAATTAACTGCCAGTTTTGCGTCGGATTTGTAAACTAGAGTGACAAAACGCGACCATCCGGTGACCGAGGCACAAATAGACCCCTCTAGATAGTTACGCTGGACATCGATGTATAGAATCGCGACGCTATTTGTGTGTTCCATCGTCAATACCAGGCTCTGACGGTAAGAATTAACTGTGAGTTATGAGAGGGAGAAAACAAACTTGACTGCCAAAGAGTACGTCCATCTGGTATGAGGCAGCGTTAGAGCCTCGGAGATAAGCCGGCTAGTGACCAATGTATTGAATCGCGACGCAATTTCTGTGTTGCATCGTCATTAGGATGGTGGGAATGTCGCAATTAACTGTCAAATTTGCGTCGGATTCCCGAAACTTTACTTGTAGGACAACGATCATGTGGTGACCCAGGCAGTAATAGATGCTTGGAGATAAATCTGATGGAAGACGATGTTCTGAAAACCATCGCAGTATGTGTGTTCCATCGTCATTGAGAGGATGAGAGAACATAAATTAACAGTCAGATTTGCGTCGGATTTGTAAACTAGATGACAAAACGCGACCATCCGGTGACCGAAGCACCAATATGCCCTTGTAGATAGTTACGCTGGACATCGATCTATTGTATCGCGACGCTATTTGTATGTTCCATCGTCAATACCAGGATCTGACGGTAAGAATTAACTGTGAGTTATGAGAGGGAGGAAACAAACTTGACTTCCAAAGAGTACGTCCATCTGGTATGAGGCAGCGATAGACCCTCGGAGATAAGTCGGCTTGTGACATAATGTATTGAATCGCGACGCGATTTCTGTGTTGCATCGGCATTAGGATGGTGGGATTGTCGCTATTAACTGTCAAATTTGCGTCGGATTCCCGTAACTTTACACGCTGGAGAACGATCATGTGGTGACCCAGGCATGCTTGGAGATAAATCTGCTGGAAGACGATGTTCTGAAAACCATCGCAGTACGTGTGTTCCATCGTAATTGAGAGTATGGGAGGAATAAAATTAACTGCCAGTTTTGCGTCGGATTTGTAAACTAGACTGACAAAACGCGACCATCCGGTGACCGAGGCACAAATAAATAGCCCCCTCTAGATAGTTACGCTGGACATCGATGTATAGAATCGCGACGCAATTTGTGTGTTCCATCGTCAATACCAGGATCTGACGGTAAGAATTAACTGTGAGTTATGAGAGGGAGAAGAGAAACTTGACTGCCAAATTGTACATCCATCTGGTATGAGGCAGCGTTAGACCCTCGGAGATAAGTCGGCTAGTGACCAATGTATTGAATCGCGATGCGATTTCTGTGTTGCATCGGCATTAGGATGGTGGGATTGTCGCTATTAACTGTCAAATTTGCGTCGGATTCCCGTAACTTTACTCGCAGGAGAACGATCATGTGGTGACCCAGGCATGCTTGGAGATAAATCTGCTGGAAGACGATGTTCTGAAAACCATCGCAGTATGTGTGTTCCATCGTCATTGAGAGGATGAGAGAACATAAATTAACTGTCAGTTTTGCGTCGGATTTGAAAACTAGATGACAAAACGCGACCATCCGGTGACAGAAGCACCAATAGACCCTTGAAGCTAGTTTCGCTGGACATCGATCTATTGAATCGCGCCGCTATTTCTGTGTTCCATCGTCAATACCAGGATCTGACGGTAAGAATTAACTGTGAGTTATGAGAGGGAGAAAACAAACTTGACTGCCAAAGAGTACGTCCATCTGGTATGAGGCAGCGATAGACCCTCGGAGATAAGTCGGCTAGTGACCAATGTATTGAATCGCGACGCAATTTCCGTGTTGCAACGTCATTAGGATGGTGGGAATGTCGCGATTACCTGTCAAATTTGCGTCGGATTCCCGTAACTTTACTCGCAGGAGAACGATCATGTGGTGACCCAGGCATTGTTGGAGATAAATCTGCTGGAAGACGATGTTTCTGAAAACCATCGCAGTATGTGTGTTCCATCGTCATTGAGAGGATGAGAGAACATAAATTAACTGTCAGTTTTGCGTCGGATTTGTAAACAAGATGACAAAACGCAACCACCCGGTGACCGAAGCACCAATAGACCCTTGTAGATAGTTTGGCTGGACATCGATCCATCGAATCGCCACGCTATTTGTGTGTTCCATCGTCAATACCAGGATCTGACGGTAAGAATTAACTGTGAGTTATGAGAGGGAGAAAACAAACTTGACTGCCAAAGAGTACGTCCATCTGGTATGAGACAGCGATAGACCCTCGGAGATAAGTCGGCTAGTGACCAATGTATTGAATCGCGACGCAATTTCTGTGTTGCAACGTCATTAGGATGGTGGGAATGTCGCGATTACCTGTCAAATTTGCGTCGGATTCCCGTAACTTTACTCGCAGGAGAACGATCATGTGGTGACCCAGGCATTGTTGGAGATAAATCTGCTGGAAGACGATGTTTCTGAAAACCATCGCAGTATGTGTGTTCCATCGTAAATGAGTGTATGGGAGGAATAAAATTAACTGCCAGTTTTGCGTCGGATTTGTAAACTAGACTGACAAAACGTGACCATCCGGTGACCGAGGCACAAATAGACCCCTCTAGATAGTTACACTGGACATCGATGTATAGAATCGCGACGCTATTTGTGTGTTCCATCGTCAATACCAGGATCTGACGGTAAGAATTAGCTGTGAGTTTTGAGTCGGAGACAAGAAACTTGACAGCCAAATTGTACATCCATCTGGTATGAAGCAGCGTTAGACCCTCGGAGATAAGTCGGCTAGTGACCAATGTATTGAATCGCGACGCAATTTCTGTGTTGCAACGTCCTTAAGATGGTGGGAATGTCGCAATTAACTGTCAAATTTGCGTCGGATTCCCGAAACTTTACTCTCAGGAGAACGTTCATGTGGTGACCCAGGCAGTAATAGATACTTGGAGATAAATCTGATGGAAGACGATGTTCTGAAAACCATCGCAGAATGTGTGTTCCATCGTAATTGAGAGTATGGGAGGAATAAAATTAACTGTCAGTTTTGCGTCGGATTTGAAAACTAAACTGACAAAGCGCGAACATCCGGTGACCGAGGCACAAATAGACCCTTGTAGATAGTTACGCTGGACATCGATGTATAGAATCGCGACGCTATTTGTGTGTTGCATCGTCAATACCAGGATCTGACGGTAAGAATTAACTGTGAGTTATGAGAGGGAGAAAACAAACTTGACAGCCAAATTGTACATCCATCTGCTATGTAGCAGCGTTAGACCCTCGGAGATAAGTCGGCTAGTGACACAATGTATTGAATCGCGACGCAATTTCTGTGTTGCATCGTCATTAGGATGGTGGGAATGTCGCAATTAACTGTCAAATTTGCGTCGGATTCCCGTAACATTACTCGCAGGAGAACGATCATGTGTTGACCCAGGCATGCTTGGAGATAAATCTGCTGGAAGACGATGTTCTGAAAACCATCGCAGTATGTGTGTTCCATCGTAATTGAGAGTATGGGAGGAATAAAATTAACTGCCAGTTTTGCGTCGGATTTGTAAACTAGAGTGACAAAACGCGACCATCCGGTGACCGAGGCACAAATAGACCCCTCTAGATAGTTACGCTGGACATCGATGTATAGAATCGCGACGCTATTTGTGTGTTCCATCGTCAATACCAGGCTCTGACGGTAAGAATTAACTGTGAGTTATGAGAGGGAGAAAACAAACTTGACTGCCAAAGAGTACGTCCATCTGGTATGAGGCAGCGTTAGAGCCTCGGAGATAAGCCGGCTAGTGACCAATGTATTGAATCGCGACGCAATTTCTGTGTTGCATCGTCATTAGGATGGTGGGAATGTCGCAATTAACTGTCAAATTTGCGTCGGATTCCCGAAACTTTACTTGTAGGACAACGATCATGTGGTGACCCAGGCAGTAATAGATGCTTGGAGATAAATCTGATGGAAGACGATGTTCTGAAAACCATCGCAGTATGTGTGTTCCATCGTCATTGAGAGGATGAGAGAACATAAATTAACAGTCAGATTTGCGTCGGATTTGTAAACTAGATGACAAAACGCGACCATCCGGTGACCGAAGCACCAATATGCCCTTGTAGATAGTTACGCTGGACATCGATCTATTGTATCGCGACGCTATTTGTATGTTCCATCGTCAATACCAGGATCTGACGGTAAGAATTAACTGTGAGTTATGAGAGGGAGGAAACAAACTTGACTTCCAAAGAGTACGTCCATCTGGTATGAGGCAGCGATAGACCCTCGGAGATAAGTCGGCTTGTGACATAATGTATTGAATCGCGACGCGATTTCTGTGTTGCATCGGCATTAGGATGGTGGGATTGTCGCTATTAACTGTCAAATTTGCGTCGGATTCCCGTAACTTTACACGCTGGAGAACGATCATGTGGTGACCCAGGCATGCTTGGAGATAAATCTGCTGGAAGACGATGTTCTGAAAACCATCGCAGTACGTGTGTTCCATCGTAATTGAGAGTATGGGAGGAATAAAATTAACTGCCAGTTTTGCGTCGGATTTGTAAACTAGACTGACAAAACGCGACCATCCGGTGACCGAGGCACAAATAAATAGCCCCCTCTAGATAGTTACGCTGGACATCGATGTATAGAATCGCGACGCAATTTGTGTGTTCCATCGTCAATACCAGGATCTGACGGTAAGAATTAACTGTGAGTTATGAGAGGGAGAAGAGAAACTTGACTGCCAAATTGTACATCCATCTGGTATGAGGCAGCGTTAGACCCTCGGAGATAAGTCGGCTAGTGACCAATGTATTGAATCGCGACGCGATTTCTGTGTTGCATCGGCATTAGGATGGTGGGATTGTCGCTATTAACTGTCAAATTTGCGTCGGATTCCCGTAACTTTACTCGCAGGAGAACGATCATGTGGTGACCCAGGCATGCTTGGAGATAAATCTGCTGGAAGACGATGTTCTGAAAACCATCGCAGTATGTGTGTTCCATCGTAATTGAGAGTATGGGAGGAATAAAATTAACTGCCAGTTTTGCGTCGGATTTGTAAACTAGACTGACAAAACGCGACCATCCGGTGACCGAGGCACAAATAAATAGACCCCTCTAGATAGTTACGCTGGACATCGATGTATAGAATCGCGACGCTATTTGTGTGTTCCATCGTCAATACCAGGATCTGACGGTAAGAATTAACTGTGAGTTATGAGAGGGAGAAAACAAACTTGACTGCCAAACAGTACGTCCATCTTGTATGAGGCAGCGATAGACCCTCGGAGATAAGCTGGCTAGTGACCAATGTATTGAATCGCGACGCAATTTCTGTGTTGCAACGTCCTTAAGATGGTGGGAATGTCGCAATTAACTGTCAAATTTGCGTCGGATTCCCGAAACTTTACTCTCAGGAGAACGTTCATGTGGTGACCCAGGCAGTAATAGATACTTGGAGATAAATCTGATGGAAGACGATGTTCTGAAAACCATCGCAGAATGTGTGTTCCATCGTAATTGAGAGTATGGGAGGAATAAAATTAACTGTCAGTTTTGCGTCGGATTTGAAAACTAAACTGACAAAGCGCGAACATCCGGTGACCGAGGCACAAATAGACCCTTGTAGATAGTTACGCTGGACATCGATGTATAGAATCGCGACGCTATTTGTGTGTTGCATCGTCAATACCAGGATCTGACGGTAAGAATTAACTGTGAGTTATGAGAGGGAGAAAACAAACTTGACAGCCAAATTGTACATCCATCTGCTATGTAGCAGCGTTAGACCCTCGGAGATAAGTCGGCTAGTGACACAATGTATTGAATCGCGACGCAATTTCTGTGTTGCATCGTCATTAGGATGGTGGGAATGTCGCAATTAACTGTCAAATTTGCGTCGGATTCCCGTAACATTACTCGCAGGAGAACGATCATGTGTTGACCCAGGCATGCTTGGAGATAAATCTGCTGGAAGACGATGTTCTGAAAACCATCGCAGTATGTGTGTTCCATCGTAATTGAGAGTATGGGAGGAATAAAATTAACTGCCAGTTTTGCGTCGGATTTGTAAACTAGAGTGACAAAACGCGACCATCCGGTGACCGAGGCACAAATAGACCCCTCTAGATAGTTACGCTGGACATCGATGTATAGAATCGCGACGCTATTTGTGTGTTCCATCGTCAATACCAGGATCTGACGGTAAGAATTAGCTGTGAGTTTTGAGTCGGAGACAAGAAACTTGACAGCCAAATTGTACATCCATCTGGTATGAGCAGCGTTAGACCCTCGGAGATAAGTCGGCTAGTGACCAATGTATTAAATCGCGACGCGATTTCTGTGTTGCATCGGCATTAGGATGATGGGAATGTCGCAATTAACTGTCAAATTTGCGTCGGATTCCCGAAACTTTACTCGTAGGACAACGATCATGAGTGACCCAAGCAGTAATAGATGCTTGGAGATAAATCTGCTGGCAGACGATGTTTTGAAAACCATCGCAGTATGTGTGTTCCATCGTCATTGAGAGGATGAGAGAACATAAATTAACTGTCAGTTCTGCTTCGGATTTGTAAACTAGATGACAAAACGCGACCATCCGGTGACCGAGGCACCAATAGACCCTTGTAGATAGTTACGCTGGAGATCTATCTATTGAATAGCGACGCTATTTGTATGTTCAATCGTCAATACCAGGCTCTGACGGTAAGAATTAACTGTGAGTTATGAGAGGGAGAAAACAAACTTGACTGCCAAAGAGTACGTCCATCTGGTATGAGGCAGCGTTAGAGCCTCGGAGATAAGCCGGCTAGTGACCAATGTATTGAATCGCGACGCAATTTCTGTGTTGCATCGTCATTAGGATGGTGGGAATGTCGCAATTAACTGTCAAATTTGCGTCGGATTCCCGAAACTTTACTTGTAGGACAACGATCATGTGGTGACCCAGGCAGTAATAGATGCTTGGAGATAAATCTGATGGAAGACGATGTTCTGAAAACCATCGCAGTATGTGTGTTCCATCGTCATTGAGAGGATGAGAGAACATAAATTAACAGTCAGATTTGCGTCGGATTTGTAAACTAGATGACAAAACGCGACCATCCGGTGACCGAAGCACCAATATGCCCTTGTAGATAGTTACGCTGGACATCGATCTATTGTATCGCGACGCTATTTGTATGTTCCATCGTCAATACCAGGATCTGACGGTAAGAATTAACTGTGAGTTATGAGAGGGAGGAAACAAACTTGACTGCCAAAGAGTACGTCCATCTGGTATGAGGCAGCGATAGACCCTCGGAGATAAGTCGGCTTGTGACATAATGTATTGAATCGCGACGCGATTTCTGTGTTGCATCGGCATTAGGATGGTGGGATTGTCGCTATTAACTGTCAAATTTGCGTCGGATTCCCGTAACTTTACACGCTGGAGAACGATCATGTGGTGACCCAGGCATGCTTGGAGATAAATCTGCTGGAAGACGATGTTCTGAAAACCATCGCAGTACGTGTGTTCCATCGTAATTGAGAGTATGGGAGGAATAAAATTAACTGCCAGTTTTGCGTCGGATTTGTAAACTAGACTGACAAAACGCGACCATCCGGTGACCGAGGCACAAATAAATAGCCCCCTCTAGATAGTTACGCTGGACATCGATGTATAGAATCGCGACGCAATTTGTGTGTTCCATCGTCAATACCAGGATCTGACGGTAAGAATTAACTGTGAGTTATGAGAGGGAGAAGAGAAACTTGACTGCCAAATTGTACATCCATCTGGTATGAGGCAGCGTTAGACCCTCGGAGATAAGTCGGCTAGTGACCAATGTATTGAATCGCGACGCGATTTCTGTGTTGCATTGGCATTAGGATGGTGGGATTGTCGCTATTAACTGTCAAATTTGCGTCGGATTCCCGTAACTTTACTCGCAGGAGAACGATCATGTGGTGACCCAGGCATGCTTGGAGATAAATCTGCTGGAAGACGATGTTCTGAAAACCATCGCAGTATGTGTGTTCCATCGTCATTGAGAGGATGAGAGAACATAAATTAACTGTCAGTTTTGCGTCGGATTTGAAAACTAGATGACAAAACGCGACCATCCGGTGACAGAAGCACCAATAGACCCTTGAAGCTAGTTTCGCTGGACATCGATCTATTGAATCGCGACGCTATTTCTGTGTTCCATCGTCAATACCAGGATCTGACGGTAAGAATTAACTGTGAGTTATGAGAGGGAGAAAACAAACTTGACTGCCAAAGAGTACGTCCATCTGGTATGAGGCAGCGATAGACCCTCGGAGATAAGTCGGCTAGTGACCAATGTATTGAATCGCGACGCAATTTCCGTGTTGCAACGTCATTAGGATGGTGGGAATGTCGCGATTACCTGTCAAATTTGCGTCGGATTCCCGTAACTTTACTCGCAGGAGAACGATCATGTGGTGACCCAGGCATTGTTGGAGATAAATCTGCTGGAAGACGATGTTTCTGAAAACCATCGCAGTATGTGTGTTCCATCGTCATTGAGAGGATGAGAGAACGTAAATTAACTGTCAGTTTTGCGTCGGATTTGTAAACAAGATGACAAAACGCAACCACCCGGTGACCGAAGCACCAATAGACCCTTGTAGATAGTTTGGCTGGACATCGATCCATCGAATCGCCACGCTATTTGTGTGTTCCATCGTCAATACCAGGATCTGACGGTAAGAATTAACTGTGAGTTATGAGAGGGAGAAAACAAACTTGACTGCCAAAGAGTACGTCCATCTGGTATGAGACAGCGATAGACCCTCGGAGATAAGTCGGCTAGTGACCAATGTATTGAATCGCGACGCAATTTCTGTGTTGCAACGTCATTAGGATGGTGGGAATGTCGCGATTACCTGTCAAATTTGCGTCGGATTCCCGTAACTTTACTCGCAGGAGAACGATCATGTGGTGACCCTGGCATTGTTGGAGATAAATCTGCTGGAAGACGATGTTTCTGAAAACCATCGCAGTATGTGTGTTCCATCGTAAATGAGCGTATGGGAGGAATAAAATTAACTGCCAGTTTTGCGTCGGATTTGTAAACTAGACTGACAAAACGCGACCATCCGGTGACCGAGGCACAAATAGACCCCTCTAGATAGTTACACTGGACATCGATGTATACAATCGCGACGCTATTTGTGTGTTCCATCGTCAATACCAGGATCTGACGGTAAGAATTAGCTGTGAGTTTTGAGTCGGAGACAAGAAACTTGACAGCCAAATTGTACATCCATCTGGTATGAAGCAGCGTTAGACCCTCGGAGATAAGTCGGCTAGTGACCAATGTATTAAATCGCGACGCGATTTCTGTGTTGCATCGTCATTAGGATGGTGGGAATTTGATATTAACTGTCAAATTTGCGTCGGATTCCCGAAGCTTTACTCGTAGGACAACGATCATGTGGTGGCCCAGGCAGTAATAGATGCTTGGAGATAAATCTGCTAGTAGCCGATGTACTGAAAACCATCGCAGTATGTGTGTTCTATCGTCATTGAGAGGATGAGAGAAAATAAAATTAACTGTCAGTTTTGCGTCGGATTTGAAAACTAGATGACAAAACGCGACCATCCGGTGACCGAGGCACCAATAGACCCTTGTAGATAGTTACGCTGGACATCGATCTATTGAATCGCCACGCTATTTGTGTGTTCCATCGTCAATACCAGGATCTGACCGTAAGAATTAACTGTGAGTTATGAGAGGGAGAAAACAAACTTGACTGCCAAACAGTACGTCCATCTGGTATGAGGCAGCGATAGACCCTCGGAGATAAGTCGGCTAGTGACCAATGTATTTAATCGCGACGCAATTTCTGTGTTGCAATGTCGTTAGGATGGTGGGAATGACGCAATTAACTGTCAAATTAGCGTCGGTTTGAAAACTAGACTGAAAAAGAGCGAACATCCGGTGACCGAGGCACCAATAGACCCTTGTAGATAGTTACGCTAGACATCGATGTACTGAATCGCGACGCTATTTGTGTGTTCAATGGTCGATACCAGGATCAGACGGTAAGAATTAGCTGTGAGTTTTGAGTCGGAGACAAGAAACTTGACAGCCAAATTGTACATCCATCTGGTATGAGGCAGCGTAGACCCTCGGAGATAAGTCGGCTTTTGACCAATGTATTAAATCGCGACGCGATTTCTGTGTTGCATCGGCATTAGGATGGTGAGAATGTCGCAATTAACTGTCAAATTTGCGTCGGATTCCCGAAACTTTACTCGTAGGACAACAATCATGTGGTGACCCAGGCAGTAATAGATGCTTGGAGATAAATCTGCTGGAAGACGATGTTTTGAATACCATCGCAGAATATGTGTTAGATCGTAATTGAGATTATGGGAGGAATAAAATTAACTGCCAGTTTTGCGTCGGATTTGTAAACTAGACTGACAAAACGCGACCATCCGGTGACCGAGGCACAAATAGACCCCTCTAGATAGTTACGCTGGACATCGATGTATAGAATCGCGACGCTATTTGTGTGTTCCATCGTCAATACGTGGATCTGACGGTAAGAATTAACTGTGAGTTATGAGAGGGAGAAAACAAACTTGACTGCCAAACAGTACGTCCATCTGGTATGAGGCAGCGATAGACCCTCGGATATAAGTCGGCTAGTGTTCAATGTATTGAATCGCGACGCAATTTCTGTGTTGCAACGTCGTTAGGATGGTGGGAATGTCGCAATTAACTGTCAAATTCGCATCGGATTTGAAAACAAGACTGACAAAGAGCGAACAACCGGTGACCGAGGTACCAATAGACCCTTATAGATAGTTACGCTAGACATCGATGTACTGAATCGCGACGCTATTTGTGTGTTCCATCGTCCATACCAGGATCTGACGGTGAGAATTAGCTGAGAGTTTTGAGTCGGAGACAAGAAACTTGACAGCCAAATTGTACATCCACCTGGTAGGAGGCAGCGTTAGACCCTCGGAGATAAGTCGGCTAGTGACCAATGTATTGAATTGCGACGCAATTTCTGTGTTGCATCGTCATTAGGATGGTGGGAATGTCTCAATAAACTGTCAAATTTGCGTCGGATACCCGAAACTTTACTCGCAGGGGAACGTTCAAGTGGTGACCCAGGCAGTAATAGATACTTGGAGATAAATCGGATGGAAGACGATGTTCTGAAAACCATCGCAGAATGTGTGTTCCATCGTAATTGAGAGTATGGGAGGAATAAAATTAACTGTCAGTTTTGCGTCAGATTTGAAAACTAGACTGACAAAGCGCGAACATCCGGTGACCGAGGCCCAAATAGACCCTTCTAGATAGTTGCGCTGGATATCGATGTATAGAATCGCGACGCTATTTGTGTGTTCCATCGTCAATACCAGGATCTGACGGTAAGAATGAGCTGTGAGTTTTGAGTCGGAGACAAGAAACTTGACAGCTAAATTGTACATCCATCTGGTATGAAGCAGCGTTAGACCCTCGGAGATAAGTCGGCTAGTGACCAATGTATTGAATCACGACGCAATTTCTGTGTTGCAACGTCGTTAGGATGGTGGGAATGACGCAATTAACTGTCAAATTAGCGTCGGATTTGAAAACTAGACTGACAAAGAGCGAACATCCGGTGACCGAGGCACCAATAGACCCTTGTAGATAGTTACGCTAGACATCGATGTACTGAATCGCGACGCTGTTTGTGTTTTCAATGGTCGATACCAGGATCTGACGGTTAGAATTAGCTGTGAGTTTTGAGTCGGAGACAAGAAACTTGACAGCGAAATTGTACATCCATCTGGTATGAGGCAGCGTAGACCCTCGGAGATAAGTCGGCTTTTGACCAACGTATTAAATCGCGAAGCTATTTCTGTGTTGCATCGGCATTAGGATGACGGGAATGTCGCAATTAACTGTCAAATTTGCGTCGGATTCCCGAAACTTTACTCGTAGGACAACGATCATTTGGTGACCCAGGCAGTAATAGATGCTTGGAGATAAATCTGCTGGAAGACGATGTTTTGAAAACCATCGCAGTATGTGTGTTCCATCGTCATTGAGAGGATGAGAGAACATAAATTAACTGTCAGTTTTGCGTCGGATTTGTAAACTAGATGACAAAACGCGACCATCCGGTGACCGAGGCACCAATAGACCCTTGTAAATAGTTACGCTGGACATCGATCTATTGAATCGCGACGCTATTTGTGTGTTCCATCGTCAATACCAGGATCTGACGGTAAGAATGAACTGTAAGTTATGAGAGGGAGAAAACATACTTGACTGCCAAAGAGTACGTCCATCTGGTATGCGGTAGCGATAGACCCTCGGAGATAAGTTGGCTAGTGACCAATGTATTGAATCGCGACGCAATTTCTGTGTTGCAACGTCGTTAGGATGGTGGGAATGTCGCAATTAACTGTCAAATTCGCATCGGATTTGAAAACAAGGCTGAAAAAGAGCGAACATCCGGTGACCGAGGCACCAATAGACCCTTATAGATAGTTACGCTAGACATCGATGTACTGAATCGCGACGCTATTTGTGTGTTCCATTGTCCATACCAGGATCTGACGGTGAGAATTAGCTGAGAGTTTTGAGTCGGAGACAAGAAACTTGACAGCCAAATTGTACATCCATCTGGTAGGGGGCAGCGTTAGACCCTCGGAGATAAGTCGGCTAGTAACCAATGTATTGAATCGCGACGCAAATTCTGTTTGCATCGTCATTAGGATGGTGGGAATGTCTCAATTAACTGTCAAATTAGTGTCGGATTCCCGAAACTTTACTCGCAGAGGAACGTTCATGTGGTGACCCAGGCAGTATTAGATACTTGGAGATAAATCGGATGGAAGACGATGTTCTGAAAACCATCGCAGAATGTGTGTTCCATCGTAATTGAGAGTATGGGAGGAATAAAATTAACTGTCAGTTTTGCGTCAGATTTGAAAACTAGACTGACAAAGCGCGAACATCCGGTGACCGAGGCACAAATGGACCCTTCTAGATAGTTACGCTGGACATCGATGTATAGAATCGCGACGCTATTTGTGTGTTCCATCGTCAATACCAGGATCTGACGGTAAGAATTAGCTGTGAGTTTTGAGTCGGAGACAAGAAACTTGACAGCCAAATTGTACATCCATCTGGTAGGAGACAGCGTTAGACCCTCGGAGATAAGTCGGCTAGTGACCAATGTATTGAATCGCGACGCAATTTCTGTGTTGCAACGTCATTAGGATGGTGGGAATGTCGCGATTAACTGTCAAATTTGCGACGGATTCCCGAAACTTTACTCGTAGACAACGATCATGTGGTGACCCAGGCAGTAATAGATGCTTGGAGATAAATCTGCTAGTAGCCGATGTACTGAAAACCATCGCAGTATGTGTGTTCTATCTTCATTGAGAGGATGAGAGAAAATAAAATTAACTGCCAGTTTTGCGTCGGATTTGTAAACTAGATGACAAAACGCGACCATCCGGTGACCGAGGCACCAATAGACCCTTGTAGATAGTTACGCTGGACATCGATCTATTGAATCGCGACGCTATTTGTGTGTTCCATCGTCAATACCAGGATCCGACGGTAAGAATGAACTGTGAGTTATGAGAGGGAGAAAACATACTTGACTGACAAAGAGTACGTCCATCTGGTATGAGGTAGCGATAGACCCTAGGAGATAAGTTGGCTAGTGACCAATGTATTGAATCGCGACGCAATTTCTGTGTTGCAACGTCGTTAGGATGGTGGGAATGTCGCAATTAACAGTCAATTTCGCGTCGGATTTGAAAACAAGACTGACAAAGAGCGAACATTCGGTGACCGAGGCACCAATAGACCCTTATAGATAGTTACGCTAGACATCGATGTACTGAATCGCGACGCTATTTGTGTGTTCCATCGTCCATACCAGGATCTGACGGTGAGAATTAGCTGAGAGTTTTGAGTCGGAGACAAGAAACTTGACAGCCAAATTGTACATCCATCTGGTATGAAGCAGCGTTAGACCCTCGGAGATAAGTCGGCTAGTGACCAATGTATTGAATCGCGACGCAATTTCTGTGTTGCATCGTCTTTAGGATGGTGGGAATGTCGCAATTAACTGTCAAATTTGCGTCGGATTCCCGAAACTTTACTCGTAGACAACGATCATATGGTGACCCAGGCAGTAATAGATGCTTGGAGATAAATCTGCTAGTAGCCGATGTACTGAAAACCATCGCAGTATGTATGTTCTATCGTCATTGAGAGGATGAGGGAAAATAAAATTAACTGTCAGTTTTGCGTCGGATTTGAAAACTAGATGACAAAACGCGACCATCCGGTGACCGAGGCACCAATAGACCCTTGCAGATAGTTACGCTGGACATCGAACCATCGAATCGCCACGCTATTTGTGTGTTCCATCGTCAATACCAGGATCTGACCGTAAGAATTAACTGTGAGTTATGAGAGGGAGAAAACAAACTTGACTGCCAAACAGTACGTCCATCTGGTATGAGGCAGCGATAGACCCTCGGAGATAAGTCGGCTAGTGACCAATGTATATAATCGCGACGCAATTTCTGTGTTGCAACGTCGTTAGGATGGTGGGAATGACGCAATTAACTGTCAAATTAGCGTCGGATTTGAAAACTAGACTGACAAAGATCGAACATCCGGTGACCGAGGCACCAATAGACCCTTGTAGATAGTTACGCTACACATCGATGTACTGAATCGCGACGCTATTTGTGTGTTCAATGGTCGATACCAGGATCAGACGGTAAGTATTAGCTGTGAGTTTTGAGTCGGAGACAAGAAACTTGACAGCCAAATTGTACATCCATCTGGTATGAGGCAGCGTAGACCCTCGGAGATAAGTCGGCTTTTGACCAATGTATTAAATCGCGACGCGATTTCTGTGTTGCATCGGCATTAGGATAGTGGGAATGTCGCAATTAACTGTCTAATTTGCGTCGGATTCCCGAAACTTTACTCGTAGGACAAAAATCATGTGGTGACCCAGGCAGTAATAGATGCTTGGAGATAAATCTGCTGGAAGACGATGTTTTGAAAACCATCGCAGAATGTGTGTTCCATCGTAATTGAGAGTATGGGAGGAATAAAATTAACAGCCAGTTTTGCGTCGGATTTGTAAACTAGACTGACAAAACGCGACCATCCCGTGACCGAGGCACAAATAGACCCCTCTAGATAGTTACGCTGGACATCGATGTATAGAATCGCGACGCTATTTGTGTGTTCCATCGTCAATACCAGGATCTGACGGTAAGAATTAGCTGTGAGTTTTGAGTCGGAGACAAGAAACTTGACAGCTAAATTGTACATCCATCTGGTATGAAGCAGCGTTAGACCCTCGGAGATAAGTCTGCTAGTGACCAATGTATTGAATCGCGACGCAATTTCTGTGTTGCAACGTCGTTAGGATGGTGGGAATGACGCAATTAACTGTCAAATTAGCGTCGGATTTGAAAACTAGACTGACAAAGAGCGAACATCCGGTGACCGAGGCACCAATAGACCCTTGTAGATAGTTACGCTAGACATCTATGTACTGAATCGCGACGCTATTAGTGTGTTCAATGGTCGATACTAGGATCTGTCGGTAAGAATGAACTGTGAGTTATGAGAGGGAGAAAACATACTTGACTGCCAAAGAGTACGTCCATCTGGTATGAGGCAGCTATAGACCCTCGGAGATAAGTCGGCTAGTGACCAATGTATTGAATCGCGACGCAATTTCTGTGTTGCAACGTCATTAGGATGGTGGGAATGTCGCGATTAACTGTCAAATTTGCGTCGGATTCCCGTAACTTTACTCGCAGGAGAACGATCAAGTGGTGACCCAGGCATGCTTGGAGATAAATCTGCTGGAAGACGATGTTCTGAAAAACCATAGCAGTATGTGTGTTCCATCGTAATTGTGAGTATGGGGGGAATAAAATTAACTGCCAGTTTTGCGTCGGATTTGTAAACTATACTGACAAAACGCGACCATCCGGTGACCGAGGCACCAATAGACCCTTGTAGATAGTTACGCTGGATATCGATGTATAGATCGCGACGGTATTTGTGTGTTCCATCGTCAATACCATGATCTGACGGTAAGAATTAACTGTGAGTTATGAGAGGGAGAAAACAAACTTGACTGCCAAACAGTATGTCCATCTGGTATGAGGCAGCGATAGACCCTCGGAGATAAGTCGGCTAGTGACCAATGTATTGAATCGCGACGCAATTTCTGTGTTGCATCGTCATTAGGATGGTGGGAATGTCGCAATTAACTGTCAAATTTGCGTCGGGTTCCCGAAACTTTACTCGTAGGACAACGATCATGTGGTAACCCAGGCAGTAATAGATGCTTGGAGAAAAATCTGATGGAAGACGATCTTCTGGAAACCATCGCAGTATGTGTGTTCCGTCGTCATTGAGAGGATGAGAGAACATAAATTAACTGTCAGTTTTGCGTCGGATTTGAAAACTAGATGACAAAACGCCACCATCCGGTGACCGAGGCACCAATAGACCCTTGTAGATAGTTACGCTGGACATCGATCTATTGAATCGCGACGCTATTTGTGTGTTCCATCGTCAATACCAGGATCTGACGGTAAGAATTAACTGTGAGTTATGAGAGGGAGAAAACAAACTTGACTGCCAAAGAGTACGTCCATCTGGTATGAGGCAGCGATAGACCTTCGGAGATAAGTCGGCTAGTGACCAATGTATTGAATCGCGACGCGATATCTGTGTTGCATCGGCATTGGGATGGTGGGAATGTCGCAATTAACTGTCAATTTGCGTCGGATTTGAAAACTAGATGACTAAACGCGACCATCCGGTGACCGAGGCACCAATAGACCCTTGTAGATAGTTACGCTGGACATCGATCGATTGAATCGCGATGCTATTTGTGTGTTCCATCGTCGATACCAGGATCTGACGATAAGAATTAGCTGTGAGTTTTGAGTCGGAGACAAGAAACTTGACAGCCAAATTGTACATCCATCTGGTAGGGGGCAGCGTTAGACCCTCGGAGATAAGTCGGCTAGTAACCAATGTATTGAATCGCGACGCAAATTCTGTTTGCATCGTCATTAGGATGGTGGGAATGTCTCAATTAACTGTCAAATTAGTGTCGGATTCCCGAAACTTTACTCGCAGAGGAACGTTCATGTGGTGACCCAGGCAGTATTAGATACTTGGAGATAAATCGGATGGAAGACGATGTTCTGAAAACCATCGCAGAATGTGTGTTCCATCGTAATTGAGAGTATGGGAGGAATAAAATTAACTGTCAGTTTTGCGTCAGATTTGAAAACTAGACTGACAAAGCGCGAACATCCGGTGACCGAGGCACAAATGGACCCTTCTAGATAGTTACGCTGGACATCGATGTATAGAATCGCGACGCTATTTGTGTGTTCCATCGTCAATACCAGGATCTGACGGTAAGAATTAGCTGTGAGTTTTGAGTCGGAGACAAGAAACTTGACAGCCAAATTGTACATCCATCTGGTAGGAGACAGCGTTAGACCCTCGGAGATAAGTCGGCTAGTGACCAATGTATTGAATCGCGACGCAATTTCTGTGTTGCAACGTCATTAGGATGGTGGGAATGTCGCGATTAACTGTCAAATTTGCGACGGATTCCCGAAACTTTACTCGTAGACAACGATCATGTGGTGACCCAGGCAGTAATAGATGCTTGGAGATAAATCTGCTAGTAGCCGATGTACTGAAAACCATCGCAGTATGTGTGTTCTATCTTCATTGAGAGGATGAGAGAAAATAAAATTAACTGCCAGTTTTGCGTCGGATTTGTAAACTAGATGACAAAACGCGACCATCCGGTGACCGAGGCACCAATAGACCCTTGTAGATAGTTACGCTGGACATCGATCTATTGAATCGCGACGCTATTTGTGTGTTCCATCGTCAATACCAGCATCTGACGGTAAGAATGAACTGTGAGTTATGAGAGGGAGAAAACATACTTGACTGACAAAGAGTACGTCCATCTGGTATGAGGTAGCGATAGACCCTAGGAGATAAGTTGGCTAGTGACCAATGTATTGAATCGCGACGCAATTTCTGTGTTGCAACGTCGTTAGGATGGTGGGAATGTCGCAATTAACAGTCAATTTCGCGTCGGATTTGAAAACAAGACTGACAAAGAGCGAACATTCGGTGACCGAGGCACCAATAGACCCTTATAGATAGTTACGCTAGACATCGATGTACTGAATCGCGACGCTATTTGTGTGTTCCATCGTCCATACCAGGATCTGACGGTGAGAATTAGCTGAGAGTTTTGAGTCGGAGACAAGAAACTTGACAGCCAAATTGTACATCCATCTGGTATGAAGCAGCGTTAGACCCTCGGAGATAAGTCGGCTAGTGACCAATGTATTGAATCGCGACGCAATTTCTGTGTTGCATCGTCTTTAGGATGGTGGGAATGTCGCAATTAACTGTCAAATTTGCGTCGGATTCCCGAAACTTTACTCGTAGACAACGATCATATGGTGACCTAGGCAGTAATAGATGCTTGGAGATAAATCTGCTAGTAGCCGATGTACTGAAAACCATCGCAGTATGTATGTTCTATCGTCATTGAGAGGATGAGGGAAAATAAAATTAACTGTCAGTTTTGCGTCGGATTTGAAAACTAGATGACAAAACGCGACCATCCGGTGACCGAGGCACCAATAGACCCTTGCAGATAGTTACGCTGGACATCGATCCATCGAATCGCCACGCTATTTGTGTGTTCCATCGTCAATACCAGGATCTGACCGTAAGAATTAACTGTGAGTTATGAGAGGGAGAAAACAAACTTGACTGCCAAACAGTACGTCCATCTGGTATGAGGCAGCGATAGACCCCCGGAGATAAGTCGGCTAGTGACCAATGTATATAATCGCGACGCAATTTCTGTGTTGCAACGTCGTTAGGATGGTGGGAATGACGCAATTAACTGTCAAATTAGCGTCGGATTTGAAAACTAGACTGACAAAGATCGAACATCCGGTGACCGAGGCACCAATAGACCCTTGTAGATAGTTACGCTACACATCGATGTACTGAATCGCGACGCTATTTGTGTGTTCAATGGTCGATACCAGGATCAGACGGTAAGTATTAGCTGTGAGTTTTGAGTCGGAGACAAGAAACTTGACAGCCAAATTGTACATCCATGTGGTATGAGGCAGCGTAGACCCTCGGAGATAAGTTGGCTTTTGACCAATGTATTAAATCGCGACGCGATTTCTGTGTTGCATCGGCATTAGGATAGTGGGAATGTCGCAATTAACTGTCTAATTTGCGTCGGATTCCCGAAACTTTACTCGTAGGACAAAAATCATGTGGTGACCCAGGCAGTAATAGATGCTTGGAGATAAATCTGCTGGAAGACGATGTTTTGAAAACCATCGCAGAATGTGTGTTCCATCGTAATTGAGAGTATGGGAGGAATAAAATTAACAGCCAGTTTTGCGTCGGATTTGTAAACTAGACTGACAAAACGCGACCATCCCGTGACCGAGGCACAAATAGACCCCTCTAGATAGTTACGCTGGACATCGATGTATAGAATCGCGACGCTATTTGTGTGTTCCATCGTCAATACCAGGATCTGACGGTAAGAATTAACTGTGAGTTATGAGAGGGAGAAAACAAACTTGACTGCCAAGCAGTACGTCCATCTGGTATGAGGCAGCGATAGACCCTCGGAGATAAGTTGGCTAGTGACCAATGTATTGATCCCGACGCAATTTCTGTGTTGCATCGTCATTAGGATGGTGGGAATGTCTCTATTATCTGTCAAATTTGCGTCGGATTCCCGAAACTTTACTCGCAGGGGAACGTTCATGTGGTGACCCAGGCAGTAATAGATACTTGGAGATAAATCTGATGGAAGACGATGTTCTGAAAACCATCGCAGAATGTGTGTTCATTCGTAATTGAGAGTATGGGAGGAATAAAATTAACTGTCAGTTTTGCGTCAGATTTGAAAACTAGACTGACAAAGCGCGAACATCCGGTGACCGAGGCACAAATAGACCCTTCTTGATAGATACGCTGGACATCGATGTATAGAATCGCGACGCTATTTGTGTGTTCCATCGTCAATAGCAGGATCTGACGGTAAGAATTAGCTGTGAGTTTTGAGTCGGAGACAAGAAACTTGACAGCTAAATTGTACATCCATCTGGTATGAAGCAGCGTTAGACCCTCGGAGATAAGTCGGCTAGTGACCAATGTATTGAATCGCGACGCAATTTCTGTGTTGCAACGTCGTTAGGATGGTGGGAATGACGCAATTAACTGTCAAATTAGCGTCGGATTTGAAAACTAGACTGACAAAGAGCGAACATCCGGTGACCGAGGCACCAATAGACCCTTGTAGATAGTTACGCTAGACATCTATGTACTGAATCGCGACGCTATTAGTGTGTTCAATGGTCGATACTAGGATCTGTCGGTAAGAATGAACTGTGAGTTATGAGAGGGAGAAAACATACTTGACTGCCAAAGAGTACGTCCATCTGGTATGAGGCAGCTATAGACCCTCGGAGATAAGTCGGCTAGTGACCAATGTATTGAATCGCGACGCAATTTCTGTGTTGCAACGTCATTAGGATGGTGGGAATGTCGCGATTAACTGTCAAATTTGCGTCGGATTCCCGTAACTTTACTCGCAGGAGAACGATCAAGTGGGGACCCAGGCATGCTTGGAGATAAATCTGCTGGAAGACGATGTTCTGAAAAACCATAGCAGTTTGTGTGTTCCATCGTAATTGAGAGTATGGGGGGAATAAAATTAACTGCCAGTTTTGCGTCGGATTTGTAAACTATACTGACAAAACGCGACCATCCGGTGACCGAGGCACCAATAGACCCTTGTAGATAGTTACGCTGGATATCGATGTATAGATCGCGACGGTATTTGTGTGTTCCATCGTCAATACCATGATCTGACGGTAAGAATTAACTGTGAGTTATGAGAGGGAGAAAACAAACTTGACTGCCAAACAGTATGTCCATCTGGTATGAGGCAGCGATAGACCCTCGGAGATAAGTCGGCTAGTGACCAATGTATTGAATCGCGACGCAATTTCTGTGTTGCATCGTCATTAGGATGGTGGGAATGTCGCAATTAACTGTCAAATTTGCGTTGGGTTCCCGAAACTTTACTCGTAGGACAACGATCATGTGGTAACCCAGGCAGTAATAGATGCTTGGAGAAAAATCTGATGGAAGACGATCTTCTGGAAACCATCGCAGTATGTGTGTTCCGTCGTCATTGAGAGGATGAGAGAACATAAATTAACTGTCAGTTTTGCGTCGGATTTGAAAACTAGATGACAAAACGCCACCATCCGGTGACCGAGGCACCAATAGACCCTTGTAGATAGTTACGCTGGACATCGATCTATTGAATCGCGACGCTATTTGTGTGTTCCATCGTCAATACCAGGATCTGACGGTAAGAATTAACTGTGAGTTATGAGAGGGAGAAAACAAACTTGACTGCCAAAGAGTACGTCCATCTGGTATGAGGCAGCGATAGACCTTCGGAGATAAGTCGGCTAGTGACCAATGTATTGAATCGCGACGCGATATCTGTGTTGCATCGGCATTGGGATGGTGGGAATGTCGCAATTAACTGTCAATTTGCGTCGGATTTGAAAACTAGATGACTAAACGCGACCATCCGGTGACCGAGGCACCAATAGACCCTTGTAGATAGTTACGCTGGACATCGATCGATTGAATCGCGATGCTATTTGTGTGTTCCATCGTCGATACCAGGATCTGACGATAAGAATTAGCTGTGAGTTTTGTGTCGGAGACAAGAAACTTGACAGCCAAGTTGTACATCCATCTGGTATGAGGCAGCATTAGACCCTCGGAGATACGTCGGCTAGTGACCAATGTATTAAATCGCGACGCGATTTCTGTGTTGCATCGGCATTAGGATGTTGGGAATGTCGCAATTAACTGTCAAATTTGCGTCGGATTCCCGAAACTTTACTCGTAGGACAACAATCATGTGGTGACCCAGGCATGCTTGGAGATAAATCTGCTGGAAGACGATGTTCTGAAAAACCATAGTAGGTTGTGTGTTCCATCGTAATTGAGAGTATGGGAGGAATAAAATTAACTGCCAGTTTTGCGTCGGATTTGTAAACTAGACTGACAAAACGCGACCATCCGGTGACCGAGGCACAAAAAGACCCATCTAGATAGTTACGCTGGACATCGATGTATAGAATCGCGACGCTATTTGTGTGTTCCATCGTCAATACCAGGATCTGACGGTACGAATTAGCTGTGAGTTTTGAGTCGGAGACAAGAAACTTGACAGCTAAATTGTACATCCATCTGGTATGAAGCAGCGTTAGACCCTCGGAGATAAATCGGCTAGTGATCAATGTATTGAATCGCGACGCAATTTCTGTGTTGCAACGTCGTTAGGATGGTGGGAATGTCGCAATTAACTGTCAAATTCGCATCGGATTTGAAAACAAGACTGACAAAGAGCGAAAATCCGGTGACCGAGGCACCAATAGACCCTTATAGATAGTTACGCTAGACATCGATGTACTGAATCGCGACGCTATTTGTGTGTTCCATCGTCCATACCAGGATCTGACAGTGAGAATTAGGTGAGAGTTTTGAGTCGGAGACTAGAAACTTGACAGCCAAATTGTACATCCATCTGGTAGGAGGCAGCGTTAGACCCTCGGAGATAAGTCGGCTAGTGACCAATGTATTGAATCGCGACGCAATTTCTGTGTTGCATCGTCATTAGGATGGTGGGAATGTCGCAATTAACTGTCAAATTTGCGTCGGATTCCCGAAACTTTACTCGTAGACAACGATCATGTGGTGACCCAGGCAGTAATAGATGCTTGGAGATAAATCTGCTAGTAGCCGATATCCTGAAAACCATCGCAGTATGTGTGTTCTATCGTCATTGAGAGGATGAGAGAAAAAAAATTAACTGTCAGTTTTGCGTCGGATTTGAAAACTAGATGACAAAACGCGACCATCCGGTGACCGATGCACCAATAGACCCTTGTAGATAGTTACGCTGGACATCGATCTATTGAATCGCGACGCTATTTGTGTGTTCCATCGTCAATACCAGGATCTGACCGTAAGAATTAACTGTGAGTTATGAGAGGGAAAAAACAAACTTGACTGCCAAACAGTACGTCCATCTGGTATGAGGCAGCGTTAGACCCTCGGAGATAAGTCGGCTAGTGACCAATGTATTGAATCGCGACGCAATTTCTGTGTTGCAACGTCGTTAGGATGGTGGGAATGACGCAATTAACTGTCAAATTAGCGTCGGATTTGAAAACTAGACTGACAAAGAGCGAACATCCGGTGACCGAGGCACCAATAGACCCTTGTAGATAGTTACGCTACACATCGATGTACTGAATCGCGACGCTATTTGTGTTTTCAATGGTCGATACCAGGATCTGACGGTTAGAATTAGCTGTGAGTTTTGAGTCGGAGACAAGAAACTTGACAGCCAAATTGTACATCCATCTGGTATGAGGCAGCGTAGACTCTCGGAGATAAGTCGGCTTTTGACCAATGTATTAAATCGCGAAGCTATTTCTGTGTTGCATCGGCATTAGGATGGTGGGAATGTCTCAATTAACTGTCAAATTTGCGTCGGATTCCCGAAACATTACTCGCAGGGGAACGTTCTTGTGGTGACCCATGCAGTAGTAGATACTTTTAGATAAATCTGATGGAAGACGATGTTCTGAAAACCATCGCAGAATGTGTGTTCCATCGTAATTGAGAGTAAGGGAGGAATAAAATTAAATGTCAGTTTTGCGTCAGATTTGAAAACTAGACTGACAAAGCGCGACCATCCGGTGACCGAGGCACAAATAGACCCTTCTAGATAGTTACGCTGGACATCGATGTATAGAATCGCGACGCTATTTGTGTGTTCCATCGTCAATAAAAGGATCTGACGGTAAGAATTAGCTGTGAGTCTTGAGTCGGAGACAAGAAACTTGACAGCCAAATTGTACATCCATCTGGTATGAAGCAGCGTTAGACCCTCGGAGATAAGTCGGCTAGTGACCAATGTATTGAATCGCGACGCAATTTCTGTGTTGCATCGTCATTAGGATGGTGGGAATGTCGCAATTAACTGTCAAATTTGCGTCGGATTCCGGAAACATTACTCGTAGACAACGATCATGTGGTGACCCAGGCAGTAATAGATGCTTGGAGATAAATCTGCTAGTAGCCGATGTACTGAAAACCATTGCAGTATGTGTGTTCTATCGTCATTGAGAGGATGGGAGAAAATAAAATTAACTGTCAGTTTTGCGTCGGATTTGAAAACTAGATGACAAAACGCGACCATCCGGTGACCGAGGCACCAATAGACCCTTGTAGATAGTTACGCTGGACATCGATGTATAGAATCGCGACGCTATTTGTGTGTTCCATCGTCAATAAAAGGATCTGACGGTAAGAATTAGCTGTGAGTCTTGAGTCGGAGACAAGAAACTTGACAGCCAAATTGTACATCCATCTGGTATGAGGCAGCGTAGACTCTCGGAGATAAGTCGGCTTTTGACCAATGTATTAAATCGCGAAGCTATTTCTGTGTTGCATCGGCATTAGGATGGTGGGAATGTCTCAATTAACTGTCAAATTTGCGTCGGATTCCCGAAACTTTACTCGCAGGGGAACGTTCTTGTGGTGACCCATGCAGTAATAGATACTTGGAGATAAATCTGATGGAATACGATGTTCTGAAAACCATCTCAGAATGTGTGTTCCATCGTAATTGAGAGTATGGGAGGAATAAAATTAAATGTCAGTTTTGCGTCAGATTTGAAAACTAGACTGACAAAGCGCGACCATCCGGTGTCCGAGGCACAAATAGACCCTTCTAGATAGTTACGCTGGACATCGATGTATAGAATCGCGACGCTATTTGTGTGTTCCATCGTCAATAGCAGGATCTGACGGTAAGAATTAGCTGTGAGTCTTGAGTCGGAGACAAGAAACTTGACAGCCAAATTGTACATCCATCTGGTATGAAGCAGCGTTAGACCCTCGGAGATAAGTCGGCTAGTGACCAATGTATTGAATCGCGACGCAATTTCTGTGTTGCATCGTTATTAGGATGGTGGGAATGTCGCAATTAACAGTCAAATTTGCGTCGGATTCCCGAAACTTTACTGGCAGGAGAACGATCATGTGGTGACCCAGGCATGCTTGGAGATAAATCTGCTGGTAGACGGTGTTCTGAAAACCATCGCAGTATGTGTGTTCTATCGTCATTGAGAGGATGAGAGAAAATAAAATTAACTGTCAGTATTGCGTCGGGTTTGAAAACTAGATGACAAAACGCGACCATCCGGTGACCGAGGCACAAATAGACCCTTATAGATAGTTACGCTGGACATCGATGTATAGAATCGCGACGCTATTTGTGTGTTCCATCGTCAATGCCAGGATCTGACGGTAAGAATTAGCTGTGAGTTTTGAGTCGGAGACAAGAAACTTGACAGCCAAATTGTACATCCATCTGGTATGAAGCAGCGTTAGACCCTCGGAGATAAGTCGGCTAGTGACCAATGTATTGAATCGCGACGCAATTTCTGTGTTGCATCGTCTTTAGGATGGTGGGAATGTCGCAATTAACTGTCAAATTTGCGTCGGATTCCCGAAACTTTACTCGTAGACAACGATCATATGGTGACCCAGGCAGTAATAGATGCTTGGAGATAAATCTGCTAGTAACCGATGTACTGAAAACCATCGCAGTATGTGTGTTCTATCGTCATTGAGAGGATGAGAGAAAATAAAATTAACTGTCAGTTTTGCGTCGGATTTGAAAACTAGATGACAAAACGCGACCATCCGGTGACCGAGGCACCAATAGACCCTTGTAGATAGTTACGCTGGACATCGATCCATCGAATCGCCACGCTATTTGTGTGTTCCATCGTCAATACCAGGATCTGACCGTAAGAATTAACTGTGAGTTATGAGAGGGAGAAAACAAACTTGACTGCCAAACAGTACGTCCATCTGGTATGAGGCAGCGATAGACCCTCGGAGATAAGTCGGCTAGTGACCAATGTATTTAATCGCGACGCAATTTCTGTGTTGCAACGTCGTTAGGATGGTGGGAATGACGCAATTAACTGTCAAATTAGCGTCGGATTTGAAAACTAGACTGACAAAGATCGAACATCCGGTGACCGAGGCACCAATAGACCCTTGTAGATAGTTACGCTACACATCGATGTACTGAATCGCGACGCTATTTGTGTGTTCAATGGTCGATACCAGGATCAGACGGTAAGAATTAGCTGTGAGTTTTGAGTCGGAGACAAGAAACTTGACAGCCAAATTGTACATCCATCTGGTATGAGGCAGCGTAGACCCTCGGAGATAAGTCGGCTTTTGACCAATGTATTAAATCGCGACGCGATTTCTGTGTTGCATCGGCATTAGGATAGTGGGAATGTCGCAATTAACTGTCAAATTTGCGTCGGATTCCCGAAACTTTACTCGTAGGACAACAATCATGTGGTGACCCAGGCAGTAATAGATGCTTGGAGATAAATCTGCTGGAAGACGATGTTTTGAAAACCATCGCAGAATGTGTGTTCCATCGTAATTGAGAGTATGGGAGGAATAAAATTAACAGCCAGTTTTGCGTCGGATTTGTAAACTATATGACAAAACGCGACCATCCGGTGACCGAGGCACCAATAGACCCTTGTAGATAGTTACGCTGGAGATCTATCTATTGAATAGCGACGCTATTTGTATGTTCAATCGTCAATACCAGGCTCTGACGGTAAGAATTAACTGTGAGTTATGAGAGGGAGAAAACAAACTTGACTGCCAAGCAGTACGTCCATCTGGTATGAGGCAGCGATAGACCCTCGGAGATAAGTCGGCTAGTGACCAATGTATTGATCCCGACGCAATTTCTGTGTTGCATCGTCATTAGGATGGTGGGAATGTCTCAATTATCTGTCAAATTTGCGTCGGATTCCCGAATCTTTACTCGCAGGGGAACGTTCATGTGGTGACCCAGGCAGTAATAGATACTTGGAGATAAATCTGATGGAAGACGATGTTCTGAAAACCATCGCAGAATGTGTGTTCCATCGTAATTGAGAGTATGGGAGGAATAAAATTAACTTTCAGTTTTGCGTCAGATTTGAAAACTAGACTGACAAAGCGCGAACTTCCGGTGACCGAGGCACAAATAGACCCTTCTTGATAGATACGCTGGACATCGATGTATAGAATCGCGACGCTATTTGTGTGTTCCATCGTCAATAGCAGGATCTGACGGTAAGAATTAGCTGTGAGTTTTGAGTCGGAGACAAGAAACTTGACAGCTAAATTGTACATCCATCTGGTATGAAGCAGCGTTAGACCCTCGGAGATAAGTCGGCTAGTGACCAATGTATTGAATCGCGACGCAATTTCAGTGTTGCAACGTCGTTAGGATGGTGGGAATGACGCAATTAACTGTCAAATTAGCGTCGGATTTGAAAACTAGACTGACAAAGAGCGAACATCCGGTGACCGAGGCACCAATAGACCCTTGTAGATAGTTACGCTAGACATCTATGTACTGAATCGCGACGCTATTAGTGTGTTCAATGGTCGATACCAGGATCTGTCGGTAAGAATGAACTGTGAGTTATGAGAGGGAGAAAACATACTTGACTGCCAAAGAGTACGTCCATCTGGTATGAGGCAGCTATAGACCCTCGGAGATAAGTCGGCTAGTGACCAATGTATTGAATCGCGACGCAATTTCTGTGTTGCAATGTCATTAGGATGGTGGGAATGTCGCGATTAACTGTCAAATTTGCGTCGGATTCCCGTAACTTTACTCGCAGGAGAACGATCAAGTGATGACCCAGGCATGCTTGAAGATAAATCTGCTGGAAGACGATGTTCTGAAAAACCATAGCAGTATGTGTGTTCCATCGTAATTGAGAGTATGGGGGGAATAAAATTAACTGCCAGTTTTGCGTCGGATTTGTAAACTATACTGACAAAACGCGACCATCCGGTGACCGAGGAACCAATAGACCCTTGTAGATAGTAACGCTGGACATCGATCTATTGAATCGCGACGCTATTTGTGTGTTCCATCGTCAATACCAGGATCTGACCGTAAGAATTAACTGTGAGTTATGAGAGGGAAAAAACAAACTTGACTGCCAAACAGTACGTCCATCTGGTATGAGGCAGCGATAGACCCTCGGAGATAAGTCGGCTAGTGACCAATGTATTGAATCGCGACGCGATATCTGTGTTGCATCGGCATTAGGATGGTGGGAATGTCGCAATTAACTGTCAATTTGCGTCGGATTTGAAAACTAGATGACTAAACGCGACCATCCGGTGACCGAGGCACCAATAGACCCTTGTAGATAGTTACGCTGGACATCGATCGATTGAATCGCGATGCTATTTGTGTGTTCCATCGTCGATACCAGGATCTGACGATAAGAATTAGCTGTGAGTTTTGTGTCGGAGACAAGAAACTTGACAGCCAAGTTGTACATCCATCTGGTATGAGGCAGCGTTAGACCCTCGGAGATAAGTCGGCTAGTGACCAATGTATTGAATCGCGACGCAATTTCTGTGTTGCAACGTCATTAGGATGGTGGGAATGTCGCGATTAACTGTCAAATTTGCGTCGGATTCCGGTAACTTTACTCGCAGGAGAACCATCAAGTGGTGACCCAGGCATGCTTGGAGATAAATCTGCTGGAAGACGATGTTCTGAAAAACCATAGCAGGTTGTGTGTTCCATCGTAATTGAGAGTATGGGAGGAATAAAATTAACTGCCAGTTTTGCGTCGGATTTGTAAACTAGACTGACAAAACGCGACCATCCGGTGACCGAGGCACAAATAGACCCATCTAGATAGTTACGCTGGACATCGATGTATAGAATCGCGATGCTATTTGTGTGTTCCATCGTCAATACCAGGATCTGACGGTACGAATTAGCTGTGAGTTTTGAGTCGGAGACAAGAAACTTGACAGCTAAATTGTACATCCATCTGGTATGAAGCAGCGTTAGACCCTCGGAGATAAATCGGCTAGTGATCAATGTATTGAATCGCGACGCAATTTCTGTGTTGCAACGTCGTTAGGATGGTGGGAATGTCGCAATTAACTGTCAAATCCGCATCGGATTTGAAAACAAGACTGACAAAGAGCGAAAATCCGGTGACCGCGGCACCAATAGACCCTTATAGATAGTTACGCTAGACGTCGATGTACTGAATCGCGACGCTATTTGTGTGTTCCATCGTCCATACCAGGATCTGACAGTGAGAATTAGGTGAGAGTTTTGAGTCGGAGACTAGAAACTTGACAGCCAAATTGTACATCCATCTGGTAGGAGGCAGCGTTAGACCCTCGGAGATAAGTCGGCTAGTGACCAATGTATTGAATCGCGACGCAGTTTCTGTGTTGCATCGTCATTAGGATGGTGGGAATGTCGCAATTAACTGTCAAATTTGCGTCGGATTCCCGAAACTTTACTCGTAGACAACGATCATGTGGTGACCCAGGCAGTAATAGATGCTTGGAGATAAATCTGCTAGTAGCCGATATACTGAAAACCATCGCAGTATGTGTGTTCTATCGTCATTGAGAGGATGAGAGAAAAAAAATTAACTGTCAGTTTTGCGTCGGATTTGAAAACTAGATGACAAAACGCGACCATCCGGTGACCGATGCACCAATAGACCCTTGTAGATAGTTACGCTGGACATCGATCTATTGAATCGCGACGCTATTTGTGTGTTCCATCGTCAATACCAGGATCTGACCGTAAGAATTAACTGTGAGTTATGAGAGGGAAAAAACAAACTTGACTGCCAAACAGTACGTCCATCTGGTATGAGGCAGCGATAGACCCTCGGAGATAAGTCGGCTAGTGACCAATGTATTGAATCGCGACGCAATTTCTGTGTTGCAACGTCGTTAGGATGGTGGGAATGACGCAATTAACTGTCAAATTAGCGTCGGATTTGAAAACTAGACTGACAAAGAGCGAACATCCGGTGACCGAGGCACCAATAGACCCTTGTAGATAGTTACGCTACACATCGTTGTACTGAATCGCGACGCTATTTGTGTGTTCAATGGTCGATACCAGGATCTGACGGTTAGAATTAGCTGTGAGTTTTGAGTCGGAGACAAGAAACTTGACAGCCAAATTGTACATCCATCTGGTATGAGGCAGCGTAGACTCTCGGAGATAAGTCGGCTTTTGACCAATGTATTAAATCGCGAAGCTATTTCTGTGTTGCATCGGCATTAGGATGGTGGGAATGTCTCAATTAACTGTCAAATTTGCGTCGGATTCCCGAAACTTTACTCGCAGGGGAACGTTCTTGTGGTGACCCATGCAGTAATAGATACTTGAAGATAAATCTGATGGAAGACGATGTTCTTAAAACCATCGCAGAATGTGTGTTCCATCGTAATTGAGAGTATGGGAGGAATAAAATTAAATGTCAGTTTTGCGTCAGATTTGAAAACTAGACTGACAAAGCGCGACCATCCGGTGACCGAGGCACAAATAGACCCTTCTAGATAGTTACGCTGGACATCGATGTATAGAATCGCGACGCTATTTGTGTGTTCCATCGTCAATAAAAGGATCTGACGCTAAGAATTAGCTGTGAGTCTTGAGTCGGAGACAAGAAACTTGACAGCCAAATTGTACATCCATCTGGTATGAAGCAGCGTTAGACCCTCGGAGATAAGTCGGCTAGTGACCAATGTATTGAATCGCGACGCAATTTCTGTGTTGCATCGTCATTAGGATGGTGGGAATGTCGCAATTAACTGTCAAATTTGCGTCGGATTCCGGAAACATTACTCGTAGACAACGATCATGTGGTGACCCAGGCAGTAATAGATGCTTGGAGATAAATCTGCTAGTAGCCGATGTACTGAAAACCATTGCAGTATGTGTGTTCTATCGTCATTGAGAGGATGAGAGAAAATAAAATTAAGTCAGTTTTGCGTCGGATTTGAAAACTAGATGACAAAACGCGACCATCCGGTGACCGAGGCACCAATAGACCCTTGTAGATAGTTACGCTGGACATCGATCTATTGAATCGCGACGCTATTTGTGTGTTCCATCGTCAATACCAGGATCTGACCGTAAGAAGTAAATGTGAGTTATGAGAGGGAGAAAACAAACTTGACTGCCAAATTGTACATCCATCTGGTAGGAGGCAGCGTTAGACCCTCGGAGATAAGTCGGCTAGTGACCAATGTATTGAATCGCGACGCAATTTCTGTGTTGCATCGTTATTAGGATGGTGGGAATGTCGCAATTAACAGTCAAATTTGCGTCGGATTCCCGAAACTTTACTGGCAGGAGAACGATCATGTGGTGACCCAGGCATGCTTGGAGATAAATCTGCTGGTAGACGATGTTCTGAAAACCATCGCAGTATGTGTGTTCTATCGGCATTGAGAGGATGAGAGAAAATAAAATTAACTGTCAGTATTGCGTCGGGTTTGAAAACTAGTTGGCAAAACGCGACCATCCGGTGACCGAGGAACCAATAGACCCTTGTAGATAGTTACGCTGGACATCGATCTATTGAATCGTGACGCTATTTGTGTGTTCCATCGTCAATACCAGAATCTCACGGTAAGATTTAACTGTGAGTTATGAGAGGGAGAAAACAAACTTGACTGCCAAAGAGTACGTCCATCTGGTAAGAGGCAGCGATAGACCATCGGAGATAAGTCGGCTAGTGACCAATGTATTGATCGCGACGCAATTTCTGTGTTGCAACGTCGTTAGGATGGTGTGAATGTCGCAATTAACTGTCAAATTTGCGTCGGATTTTAAAACTAGACTGACAAAGAGCGAACATCCGGTGGCCGAGGCACCAATAGACCCTTGTAGATAGTTACGCTAGACATCGATGTACTGAATCGCGACGCTATTTGTGTGTTCAATGGTCGATACCAGAATCTGACGGTAAGAATTAGCTGTGAGTTTTGAACCGGAGACAAGAAACTTGACAGCCAAATTGTACATCCATCTGGTATGAGGCAGCGTTAGACCCTCGGAGATAAGTCGGCTAGTGACCAATGTATTGATCGCGACGCAATTTCTGTGTTGCAACGTCGTTAGGATGGTGTGAATGTTGCAATTAACTGTCAAATTTGCGTCGGATTTGAAAACTAGACTGACAAAGAGCGAACATCCGGTGGCCGAGGCACCAATAGACCCTTGTAGATAGTTACGCTAGACATCGATGTATTGAATCGCGACGCTATTTGTGTGTTCCATCGTCGATACCAGGATCTGACGGTAAGAATTAGCTGTGAGTTTTGAGTCGGAGACAAGAAACTTGACAGCCAAATTGTACATCCATCTGGTATGAGGCAGCGTAGACTCTCGGAGATAAGTCGGCTTTTGACCAATGTATTAAATCGCGAAGCTATTTCTGTGTTGCATCGGCATTAGGATGGTGGGAATGTCTCTATTAACTGTCAAATTTGCGTCGGATTCCCGAAACTTTACTCGCAGGGGAACGTTCTTGTGGTGACCCATGCAGTAATAGATACTTGGAGATAAATCTGATCGAAGACGATGTTCTGAAAACCATCGCAGAATGTGTGTTCCATCGTAATTGAGAGTATGGGAGGAATAAAATTAAATGTCAGTTTTGCGTCAGATTTGAAAACTAGACTGACAAAGCGCGACCATCCGGTGACCGAGGCACAAATAGACCCTTCTAGATAGTTACGCTGGACATCGATGTATAGAATCGCGACGCTATTTGTGTGTTCCATCGTCAATAAAAGGATCTGACGCTAAGAATTAGCTGTGAGTCTTGAGTCGGAGACAAGAAACTTGACAGCCAAATTGTACATCCATCTGGTATGAAGCAGCGTTAGACCCTCGGAGATAAGTCGGCTAGTGACCAATGTATTGAATCGCGACGCAATTTCTGTGTTGCATCGTCATTAGGATGGTGGGATTGTCGCAATTAACTGTCAAATTTGCGTCGGATTCCGGAAACATTACTCGTAGACAACGATCATGTGGTGACCCAGGCAGTAATAGATGCTTGGAGATAAATCTGCTAGTAGCCGATGTACTGAAAACCATTGCAGTATGTGTGTTCTATCGTCATTGAGAGGATGAGAGAAAATAAAATTAACTGTCAGTTTTGCGTCGGATTTGAAAACTAGATGACAAAACGCGACCATCCGGTGACCGAGGCACCAATAGACCCTTGTAGAAAGTTACGCTGGACATCGATCTATTGAATCGCGACGCTACTTGTGTGTTCCATCGTCAATACCAGGATCTGACCGTAAGAAGTAAATGTGAGTTATGAGAGGGAGAAAACAAACTTGACTGCCAAATTGTACATCCATCTGGTAGGAGGCAGCGTTAGACCCTCGGAGATAAGTCGGCTAGTGACCAATGTATTGAATCGCGACGCAATTTCTTTGTTGCATCGTCATTAGGATGGTGGGAATGTCTCAATTAACTGTCAAATTTGCGTCGGATTCCCGAAACTTTACTCGCAGGGGAACGTTCATGTGGTGACCCAGGCAGTAATAGATACTTGGAGATAAATCTGATGGAAGACGATGTTCTGAAAACCATCGCAGAATGTGTGTTCCATCGTAATTGAGAGTATGGGAGGAATAAAATTAACTGTCAGTTTTGCGTCAGATTTGAAAACTAGACTGACAAAGCGCGACCATCCGGTGACCGAGGCACAAATAGACCCTTCTAGATAGTTACGCTGGACATCGATGTATAGAATCGCGACGCTATTTGTGTGTCCATCGTCAATAGCAGGATCTGACGGTAAGAATTAGCTGTGAGTCTTGAGTCGGAGACAAGAAACTTTACAGCCAAATTGTACATCCATCTGGTATGAAGCAGCGTTAGACCCTCGGAGATAAGTCGGCTAGTGACCAATGTATTGAATCGCGACGCAATTTCTGTGTTGCATCGTTATTAGGATGGTGGGAATGTCGCAATTAACAGTCAAATTTGCGTCGGATTCCCGAAACTTTACTGGCAGGAGAACGATCATGTGGTGACCCAGGCATGCTTGGAGATAAATCTGCTGGTAGACGGTGTTATGAAAACCATCGCAGTATGTGTGTTCTATCGTCATTGAGAGGATGAGAGAAAATAAAATTAACTGTCAGTATTGCGTCGGGTTTGAGAACTAGTTGACAAAACGCGACCATCCGGTGACCGAGGAACCAATAGACCCTTGTAGATAGTTACGCTGGACATCGATCTATTGAATCGTGACGCTATTTGTGTGTTCCATCGTCAATACCAGAATTTCACGGTAAGATTTAACTGTGAGTTATGAGAGGGAGAAAACAAACTTGACTGCCAAAGAGTACGTCCATCTGGTAAGAGGCAGCGATAGACCATCGGAGATAAGTCGGCTAGTGACCAATGTATTGATCGCGACGCAATTTCTGTGTTGCAAAGTCGTTAGGAAGGTGTGAATGTCGCAATTAACTGTCAAATTTGCGTCGGATTTTAAAACTAGACTGACAAAGAGCGAACATCCGGTGGCCGAGGCACCAATAGACCCTTGTAGATAGTTACGCTAGACATCGATGTACTGAATCGCGACGCTATTTGTGTGTTCAATGGTCGATACCAGAATCTGACGGTAAGAATTAGCTGTGAGTTTTGAACCGGAGACAAGAAACTTGACAGCCAAATTGTACATCCATCTGGTATGAGGCAGCGTTAGACCCTCGGAGATAAGTCGGCTAGTGACCAATGTATTGATCGCGACGCAAATTCTGTGTTGCAACGTCGTTAGGATGGTGTGAATGTTGCAATTAACTGTCAAATTTGCGTCGGATTTGAAAACTAGACTGACAAAGAGCGAACATCCGGTGGCCGAGGCACCAATAGACCCTTGTAGATAGTTACGCTAGACATCGATGTATTGAATCGCGACGCTATTTGTGTGTTCCATCGTCGATACCAGGATCTGACGGTAAGAATTAGCTGTGAGTTTTGAGCCGGAGACAAGAAACTTGACAGCCAAATTGTACATCCATCTGGTATGAGGCAGCGTTAGACCCTCGGAGATAAGTCGGCTAGTGACCAATGTATTGTATCGCGAAGCAATTTCTGTCTAGCATCGTCATTAGGATGGTGGGAATGTCTCAATTAACTGTCAAATTTGCGTCGGATTCCCGAAACTTTACTCGCAGGGGAACGTTCATGTGGTGACCCATGCAGTAATAGATACTTGGAGATAAATCTGATGGAAGACGATGTTCTGAAAACCATCGCAGAATGTGTGTTCCATCGTAATTGAGAGTATGGGAGGAATAAAATTAAATGTCAGTTTTGCGTCAGATTTGAAAACTAGACTGACAAAGCGCGACCATCCGGTGACCGAGGCACAAATAGACCCTTCTAGATAGTTACGCTGGACATCGATGTATAGAATCGCGACGCTATTTGTGTGTTCCATCGTCAATACCAGGATCTGACGGTAAGAATTAGCTGTGAGTCTTGAGTCGGAGAGAAGAAACTTTACAGCCAAATTGTACATCCATCTGGTATGAAGCAGCGTTAGACCCTCGGAGATAAGTCGGCTAGTGACCAATGTATTGAATCGCGACGCAATTTCTGTGTTGCATCGTCATTAGGATGGTGGGAATGTCGCAATTAACTGTCAAATTTGCGGCGGATTCCGGAAACATTACTCGTAGACAACGATCATGTGGTGACCCAGGCAGTAATAGATGCTTGGAGATAAATCTGCTAGTAGACGATGTACTGAAAACCATTGCAGTATGTGTGTTCTATCGTCATTGAGAGGATGAGAGAAAATAAAATTAACTGTCAGTTTTGCGTCGGATTTGAAAACTAGATGACAAAACGCGACCATCCGGTGACCGAGGCACCAATAGACCCTTGTAGATAGTTACGCTGGACATCGATCTATTGAATCGTGACGCTATTTGTGTGTTCCATCGTCAATACCAGAATTTCACGGTAAGATTTAACTGTGAGTTATGAGAGGGAGAAAACAAACTTGACTGCCAAAGAGTACGTCCATCTGGTAAGAGGCAGCGATAGACCATCGGAGATAAGTCGGCTAGTGACCAATGTATTGATCGCGACGCAATTTCTGTGTTGCAAAGTCGTTAGGATGGTGTGAATGTCGCAATTAACTGTCAAATTTGCGTCGGATTTTAAAACTAGACTGACAAAGAGCGAACATCCGGTGGCCGAGGCACCAATAGACCCTTGTAGATAGTTACGCTAGACATCGATGTACTGAATCGCGACGCTATTTGTGTGTTCAATGGTCGATACCAGAATCTGACGGTAAGAATTAGCTGTGAGTTTTGAACCGGAGACAAGAAACTTGACAGCCAAATTGTACATCCATCTGGTATGAGGCAGCGTTAGACCCTCGGAGATAAGTCGGCTAGTGACCAATGTATTGATCGCGACGCAATTTCTGTGTTGCAACGTCGTTAGGATGGTGTGAATGTTGCAATTAACTGTCAAATTTGCGTCGGATTTGAAAACTAGACTGACAAAGAGCGAACATCCGGTGGCCGAGGCACCAATAGACCCTTGTAGATAGTTACGCTAGACATCGATGTATTGAATCGCGACGCTATTTGTGTGTTCCATCGTCGATACCAGGATCTGACGGTAAGAATTAGCTGTGAGTTTTGAGTCGGAGACAAGAAACTTGACAGCCAAATTGTACATCCATCTGGTATGAGGCAGCGTTAGACCCTCGGAGATAAGTCGGCTAGTGACCAATGTATTGTATCGCGAAGCAATTTCTGTCTAGCATCGTCATTAGGATGGTGGGAATGTCTCAATTAACTGTCAAATTTGCGTCGGATTCCCGAAACTTTACTCGCAGGGGAACGTTCATGTGGTGACCCATGCAGTAATAGATACTTGGAGATAAATCTGATGGAAGACGATGTTCTGAAAACCATCGCAGAATGTGTGTTCCATCGTAATTGAGAGTATGGGAGGAATAAAATTAAATGTCAGTTTTGCGTCAGATTTGAAAACTAGACTGACAAAGCGCGACCATCCGGTGTCCGAGGCACAAATAGACCCTTCTAGATAGTTACGCTGGACATCGATGTATAGAATCGCGACGCTATTTGTGTGTTCCATCGTCAATACCAGGATCTGACGGTAAGAATTAGCTGTGAGTCTTGAGTCGGAGAGAAGAAACTTTACAGCCAAATTGTACATCCATCTGGTATGAAGCAGCGTTAGACCCTCGGAGATAAGTCGGCTAGTGACCAATGTATTGAATCGCGACGCAATTTCTGTGTTGCATCGTCATTAGGATGGTGGGAATGTCGCAATTAACTGTCAAATTTGCGGCGGATTCCGGAAACATTACTCGTAGACAACGATCATGTGGTGACCCAGGCAGTAATAGATGCTTGGAGATAAATCTGATGGAAGACGATGTTCTGAAAACCATCGCAGAATGTGTGTTCCATCGTAATTGAGAGTATGGGAGGAATAAAATTAACTGTCAGTTTTGCGTCAGATTTGAAAACTAGACTGACAAAGCGCGACCATCCGGTGACCGAGGCACAAATGGACCCTTCTAGATAGTTAAGCTGGACATCGATGTATAGAATCGCGACGCTATTTGTGTGTTCCATCGTCAATACCAGGATCTGACGGTAAGAATGAACTGTGAGTTATGAGAGGGAGAAAACAAACTTGACTACCAAAGAGTACGTCCATCTGGTAAGAGGCAGCGATGGACCATCGGAGATAAGTCGGCTAGTGACCAATGTATTGATCGCGACGCAATTTCTGTGTTGCAACGTCGTTAGGATGGTGTGAATGTCGCAATTAACTGTCAAATTTGCGTCGGATTTGAAAACTAGACTGACAAAGAGCGAACATCCGGTGGCCGAGGCACCAATAGACCCTTGTAGATAGTTACGCTAGACATCGATGTATTGAATCGCGACGCTATTTGTGTGTTCCATCGTCGATACCTGGATCTGACGGTAAGAATTAGCTGTGAGTTTTGAGTCGGAGACAAGAAACTTGACAGCCAAATTGTACATCCATCTGGTATGAGGCAGCGTTAGACCCTCGGAGATAAGTCGGCTAGTGACCAATGTATTGTATCGCGAAGCAATTTCTGTCTTGCATCGTCATTAGGATGGTGGGAATGTCGCAATTAACTGTCAAATTTGCGTCGGATTCCCGAAACTTTACTCGCAGGAGAACGATCATGTGGTGACCCAGGCATGCTTGGAGATAAATCTTCTGGAAGACAATGTTCTGAAAACCATCGCAGTATGTGTGTTCTATCGTCATTGAGAGGATGAGAGAAAATAAAATTAACTGTCAGTATTGCGTCGGATTTGAAAACTAGCTGACAAAACGCGACCATCCGGTGACCGAGGAACCAATAGACCCTTGTAGATAGTTACGCTGGACATCGATCTATTGAATCGCGACGCTATTTGTGTGTTCCATCGTCAATACCAGAATCTCACGGTAAGAATTAACTGTGAGTTATGAGAGGGAGAAAACTAACTTGACTGCCAAACAGTACGTCCATCTGGTATGAGTCAGCGATAGACCCTCATAGATAAGTCGGCTAGCGACCACTGTATTTAATCACGACGCGATATCTGTGTTGCATCGGCATTAGGATGGTGGGAATGTCGCAATTAACTGTCAATTTGCGTCGGATTTGAAAACTAAATGACTAAACGCGACCATCCGGTGACCGAGGCACCCTTGTAGATAGTTACCCTGGACATCGATCTATTGAATCGCGAAGCTATTTGTGTGTTGCATCGTCGATACCAGGATCTGACGGTAAGAATTAGCTGTGAGTTTTGTGTCGGAGACAAGAAACTTGACAGCCAAATTGTACATCCATCTGGTATGAGGCAGCGTTAGACCCTCGGAGATAAGTCAGCTAGTGCATAATGTATTAAATCGCGACGCGATTTCTCTGTTGCATCGGCATTAGGATGGTGGGAATGTCGCAATTAACTGTCAAATTTGCGTCGGATTCCCTAAACTTTACTCGTAGGACAACAATCATGTGGTGACCCAGGCAGTAATAGATGCTTGGAGATAAAACTGCTGGAAGACGATGTTTTGAAAACCATCGCAGTATGTGTGTTCCATCGTCATTGAGAGGATGAGAGAACATAAATTAACTGTCAGTTTTGCGTCGGATTTGTAAACTAGATGACAAAACGCGACCATCCGGTGACCGAGGCACCAATAGACCCTTGTAGATAGTTACGCTGGACATCAATCTATTGAATCGCGACGCTATTTGTGTATTCCATCGTCAATACCAGGATCTGACGGTAAGAATGAACTGTGAGTTATGAGAGGGAGAAAACATACTTGACTGCTAAAGAGTACGTCCATCTGGTATGAGGCAGCGATAGACCCTCCGAGATAAGTCGGCTAGTGACCAATGTATTAAATCGCGACGCAATTTGTGTGTTGCAACGTCATTAGGATGGTGGGAATGTCGCGATTAACTGTCAAATTTGCGTCGGATTCCCGTAACTTTACTCGCAGGAGAACGATCAAGTGGTGACCCAGGCATGCTTGGAGATAAATCTGCTGGAAGACGATGTTCTGAAAAACCATAGCAGTATGTGTGTTCCATCGTAATTGAGAGTATGGGAGGAATGAAATTAACTGTCAGTTTAGCGTCAGATTTGAAAACTAGACTGACAAAACGCGACCATCCGGTGACCGAGGCACCAATAGACCCCTCTAGATAGTTACGCTGGACATCGATGTATAGAATCGCGACGCTATTTGTGTGTTCCATCGTCAATACCAGGATCTGACGGTAAGAATTAACTGTGAGTTATGAGAGGGAGAAAACAAACATGACTGCCAAACAGTACGTCCATCTGGTATGAGGCAGCGATAGACCCTCGGAGATAAGTCGGCTAGTGACCAATGTATTAAATCGCGACGCAATTTCTGTGTTGCAACGTCGTTAGGATGGTGGGAATGTCGCAATTAACTGTCAAATTCGCATCGGATTTGAAAACAAGACTGACAAAGAGCGAACATCCGGTGACCGAGGCACCAATAGACTCTTATAGATAGTTACGCAAGACATCGATGTACTGAATCGCGACACTATTTGTGTGTTCCATCGTCCATACCAGGATCTGACGGTGAGAATTAGCTGAGAGTTTTGAGTCGGAGACAAGAAACTTGACAGCCAAATTGTACATCCATCTGGTATGAAGCAGCGTTAGACCCTCGGAGATAAGTCGGCTAGTGACCAATGAATTGAATCGCGACGCAATTTCTGTGTTGCATCGTCATTAGGATGGTGGGAATGTCGCAGTTAACTGTCAAATTTGGGTCGGATTCCCGAAACTTTACTCGTAGACAACGATCATGTGGTGACCCAGGCAGTAATAGATGCTTGGAGATAAATCTGCTAGTAGCCGATGTACTGAAAACCATCGCAGAATGTGTGTTCCATCGTAATTGAGAGTATGGGAGGAATGAAATTAACTGTCAGTTTAGCGTCAGATTTGAAAACTAGACTGACAAAACGCGACCATCCGGTGACCGAGGCACCAATAGACCCTTGTAGATAGTTACGCTGGACATCGATCTATTGAATCGCGACGCTATTTGTGTGTTCCATCGTCAATACCAGGATCTGACCGTAAGAATTAACTGTGAGTTATGAGAGGGACAAAACAAACTTGACTGCCAAACAGTACGTCCATCTGGTATGAGGCAGCGATAGACCCTCGGAGATAAGTCGGCTAGTGACCAATGTATTGAATCGCGACGCAATTTCTGTGTTGCAACGTCGTTAGGATGGTGGGAATGACGCAATTAACTGTCAAATTAGTGTCGGATTTGAAAACTAGACTGACAAAGAGCGAACATCCGGTGACCGAGGCACCAATAGACCCTTGTAGATAGTTACGCTAGACATCGATGTACTGAATCGCGACGCTATTTGTGTGTTCAGTGGTCGATACCAGGATCTGACGGTTAGAATTAGCTGTGAGTTTTGAGTCGGAGACAAGAAACTTGACAGCCAAATTGTACATCCATCTGGTATGAGGCAGCGTAGACCCTCGGAGATAAGTCGGCTTTTGACCAATGTATTAAATCGCGAAGCTATTTCTGTGTTGCATCGGCATTAGGATGGTGCTAATGTCGCAATTAACTGTAAAATTTGCGTCGGATTCCCGAAACTTTACTCGTAGGACAACGATCATGTGGTGACCCAGGAAGTAACAGATGCTTGGAGATAAATCTGCTGGTAGACGGTGTTCTGAAAACCATCGCAGTATGTGTGTTCTATCGTCATTGAGAGGATGAGAGAAAATAAAATTAACTGTCAGTATTGCGTCGGGTTTGAAAACTAGATGACAAAACGCGACCATCCGGTGACCGAGGAACCAATAGACCCTTGTAGATAGTTACGCTGGACATCGATCTATTGAATCGTGACGCTATTTGTGTGTTCCATCGTCAATACCAGAATTTCACGGTAAGATTTAACTGTGAGTTATGAGAGGGAGAAAACAAACTTGACTACCAAAGAGTACGTCCATCTGGTAAGAGGCAGCGATAGACCATCGGAGATAAGTCGGCTAGTGACCAATGTATTGATCGCGACGCAATTTCTGTGTTGCAACGTCGTTAGGATGGTGTAAATGTCGCAATTAACTGTCAAATTTGCGTCGGATTTGAAAACTAGACTGACAAAGAGCGAACATCCGGTGGCCGAGGCACCAATAGACCCTTGTAGATAGTTACGCTAGACATCGATGTATTGAATCGCGACGCTATTTGTGTGTTCCATCGTCGATACCTGGATCTGACGGTAAGAATTAGCTGTGAGTTTTGAGTCGGAGACAAGAAACTTGACAGCCAAATTGTACATCCATCTGGTATGAGGCAGCGTTAGACCCTCGGAGATAAGTCGGCTAGTGACCAATGTATTGTATCGCGAAGCAATTTCTGTCTTGCATCGTCATTAGGATGGTGGGAATGTCGCAATTAACTGTCAAATTTGCGTCGGATTCCCGAAACTTTACTCGCAGGAGAACGATCATGTGGTGACCCAGGCATGCTTGGAGATAAATCTTCTGGAAGACAATGTTCTGAAAACCATCGCAGTATGTGTGTTCTATCGTCATTGAGAGGATGAGAGAAAATAAAATTAACTGTCAGTATTGCGTCGGATTTGAAAACTAGATGACAAAACGCGACCATCCGGTGACCGAGGAACCAATAGACCCTTGTAGATAGTTACGCTGGACATCGATCTATTGAATCGCGACGCTATTTGTGTGTTCCATCGTCAATACCAGAATCTCACGGTAAGAATTAACTGTGAGTTATGAGAGGGAGAAAACAAACTTGACTGCCAAACAGTACGTCCATCTGGTATGAGTCAGCGATAGACCCTCATAGATAAGTCGGCTAGCGACCACTGTATTTAATCACGACGCGATATCTGTGTTGCATCGGCATTAGGATGGTGGGAATGTCGCAATTAACTGTCAATTTGCGTCGGATTTGAAAACTAGATGACTAAACGCGACCATCCGGTGACCGAGGCACCCTTGTAGATAGTTACCCTGGACATCGATCTATTGAATCGCGAAGCTATTTGTGTGTTGCATCGTCGATACCAGGATCTGACGGTAAGAATTAGCTGTGAGTTTTGTGTCGGAGACAAGAAACTTGACAGCCAAATTGTACATCCATCTGGTATGAGGCAGCGTTAGACCCTCGGAGATAAGTCAGCTAGTGCCCAATGTATTAAATCGCGACGCGATTTCTCTGTTGCATCGGCATTAGGATGGTGGGAATGTCGCAATTAACTGTCAAATTTGCGTCGGATTCCCTAAACTTTACTCGTAGGACAACAATCATGTGGTGACCCAGGCAGTAATAGATGCTTGGAGATAAAACTGCTGGAAGACGATGTTTTGAAAACCATCGCAGTATGTGTGTTCCATCGTCATTGAGAGGATGAGAGAACATAAATTAACTGTCAGTTTTGCGTCGGATTTGTAAACTAGATGACAAAACGCGACCATCCGGTGACCGAGGCACCAATAGACCCTTGTAGATAGTTACGCTGGACATCAATCTATTGAATCGCGACGCTATTTGTGTATTCCATCGTCAATACCAGGATCTGACGGTAAGAATGAACTGTGAGTTATGAGAGGGAGAAAACATACTTGACTGCTAAAGAGTACGTCCATCTGGTATGAGGCAGCGATAGACCCTCGGAGATAAGTCGGCTAGTGACCAATGTATTGAATCGCGACGCAATTTGTGTGTTGCAACGTCATTAGGATGGTGGGAATGTCGCGATTAACTGTCAAATTTGCGTCGGATTCCCGTAACTTTACTCGCAGGAGAACGATCAAGTGGTGACCCAGGCATGCTTGGAGATAAATCTTCTGGAAGACAATGTTCTGAAAACCATCGCAGTATGTGTGTTCTATCGTCATTGAGAGGATGAGAGAAAATAAAATTAACTGTCAGTATTGCGTCGGATTTGAAAACTAGATGACAAAACGCGACCATCCGGTGACCGAGGAACCAATAGACCCTTGTAGATAGTTACGCTGGACATCGATCTATTGAATCGCGACGCTATTTGTGTGTTCCATCGTCAATACCAGAATCTCACGGTAAGAATTAACTGTGAGTTATGAGAGGGAGAAAACAAACTTGACTGCCAAACAGTACGTCCATCTGGTATGAGTCAGCGATAGACCCTCATAGATAAGTCGGCTAGCGACCACTGTATTTAATCACGACGCGATATCTGTGTTGCATCGGCATTAGGATGGTGGGAATGTCGCAATTAACTGTCAATTTGCGTCGGATTTGAAAACTAGATGACTAAACGCGACCATTCGGTGACCGAGGCACCCTTGTAGATAGTTACCCTGGACATCGATCTATTGAATCGCGAAGCTATTTGTGTGTTGCATCGTCGATACCAGGATCTGACGGTAAGAATTAGCTGTGAGTTTTGTGTCGGAGACAAGAAACTTGACAGCCAAATTGTACATCCATCTGGTATGAGGCAGCGTTAGACCCTCGGAGATAAGTCAGCTAGTGCCCAATGTATTAAATCGCGACGCGATTTCTCTGTTGCATCGGCATTAGGATGGTGGGAATGTCGCAATTAACTGTCAAATTTGCGTCGGATTCCCGTAACTTTACTCGCAGGAGAACGATCAAGTGGTGACCCAGGCATGCTTGGAGATAAATCTGCTGGAAGACGATGTTCTGAAAAACCATAGCAGTATGTGTGTTCCATCGTAATTGAGAGTATGGGAGGAATGAAATTAACTGTCAGTTTAGCGTCAGATTTGAAAACTAGACTGACAAAACGCGACCATCCGGTGACCGAGGCACGAATAGACCCCTCTAGATAGTTACGCTGGACATCGATGTATAGAATCGCGACGCTATTTGTGTGTTCCATCGTCAATACCAGGATCTGACGGTAAGAATTAACTGTGAGTTATGAGAGGGAGAAAACAAACATGACTGCCAAACAGTACGTCCATCTGGTATGAGGCAGCGATAGACCCTCGGAGATAAGTCGGCTAGTGACCAATGTATTAAATCGCGACGCAATTTCTGTGTTGCAACGTCGTTAGGATGGTGGGAATGTCGCAATTAACTGTCAAATTCGCATCGGATTTGAAAACAAGACTGACAAAGAGCGAACATCCGGTGACCGAGGCACCAATAGACCCTTATAGATAGTTACGCAAGACATCGATGTACTGAATCGCGACGCTATTTGTGTGTTCCATCGTCCATACCAGGATCTGACCGTGAGAATTAGCTGAGAGTTTTGAGTCGGAGACAAGAAACTTGACAGCCAAATTGTACATCCATCTGGTATGAGGCAGCGTAGACCCTCGGAGATAAGTCGGCTTTTGACCAATGTATTAAATCGCGAAGCTATTTCTGTGTTGCATCGGCATTAGGATGGTGCTAATGTCGCAATTAACTGTAAAATTTGCGTCGGATTCCCGAAACTTTACTCGTAGGACAACGATCATGTGGTGACCCAGGAAGTAATAGATGCTTGGAGATAAATCTGCTGGAAGACGATGCTTTGAAAACCATCGCAGTATGTGTGTTCCATCGTCATTGAGAGGATGAGAGAACATAAATTAACTGTCAGTTTAGCGTCGGATTTGTAAACTAGATGACAAAACGCGACCATCCGGTGACCGAGGCACCAATAGACCCTTGTAGATAGTTACGCTGGACATCGATCTATCGAATCGCGACGCTATTTGTGTGTTCCATCGTCAATACCAGGATCTGACGGTAAGAATGAACTGTGAGTTATGAGAGGGAGAAAACATACTTGACTGCCACAGAGTACGTCCATCTGGTATGAGGCAGCGATAGACCCTCGGAGATAAGTCGGCTAGTGACCAATGTATTGAATCGCGACGCAATTTCTGTGTTGCAACGTCGTTAGGATGGTGGGAATGTCGCAATTAACTGTCAAATTCGCGTCGGAATTGAAAACAAGACTGACAAAGAGCGAACATTCGGTGACCGAGGCACCAATAGACCCTTAGAGATAGTTACGCTAGACATCGATGTACTGAATCGCGACGCTATTTGTGTGTTCCATCGTCCATACCAGGATCTGACGGTGAGAATTAGCTGAGAGTTTTGAGTCGGAGACAAGAAACTTGACAGCCAAATTGTACATCCATCTGGTAGGAGGCAGCGTTAGACCCTCGGAGATAAGTCTGCTAGTGACCAATGTATTGAATCGGGACGCAATTTCTGTGTTGCATCGTCATTGGGATGGTGGGAATGTCTCAATTAACTGTCAAATTTGCGTCGGATTCCCGAAACTTTACTCGCAGTGGAACGTTCATGTGGTGACCCAGGCAGTATTAGATACTTGGAGATAAATCTGATGGAAGACGATGTTCTGAAAACCATCGCAGAATGTGTGTTCCATCGTAATTGAGAGTATGGGAGGAATAAAATTAACTGTCAGTTTAGCGTCAGATTTGAAAACTAGACTGACAAAGCGCTACCATCCGGTGACCGAGGCACAAATAGACCCTTCTAGATTGTTACGCTGGACATCGATGTATAGAATCGCGACGCTATTTGTGTGTTCCATCGTCAATACCAGGATCTGACGGTAAGAATTAGCTGTGAGTCTTGAGTCGGAGACAAGAAACTTGACAGCCAAATTGTACATCCATCTGGTATGAAGCAGCGTTAGACCATCGGAGATAAGTCGGCTAGTGACCAATGTATTGAATCGCGACGCAATTTCTGTGTTGCATCATCATTAGGATGGTGGGAATGTCGCAATTAACTGTCAAATTTGGGTCGGATTCCCGAAACTTTACTCGTAGACAACGATCATGTGGTGACCCAGGCAGTAATAGATGCTTGGAGATAAATCTGCTAGTAGCCGATGTACTGAAAACCATCGCAGAATGTGTGTTCCATCGTAATTGAGAGTATGGGAGGAATGAAATTAACTGTCAGTTTAGCGTCAGATTTGAAAACTAGACTGACAAAACGCGACCATCCGGTGACCGAGGCACCAATAGACCCTTGTAGATAGTTACGCTGGACATCGATCTATTGAATCGCGACGCTATTTGTGTGTTCCATCGTCAATACCAGGATCTGACCGTAAGAATTAACTGTGAGTTATGAGAGGGAGAAAACAAACTTGACTGCCAAACAGTACTTCCATCTGGTATGAGGCAGCGATAGACCCTTGGAGATAAGTCGGCTAGTGACCAATGTATTGAATCGCGACGCAATTTCTGTGTTGCAACGTCGTTAGGATGGTGGGAATGACGCAATTAACTGTCAAATTAGCGTCGGATTTGAAAACTAGACTGACAAAGAGCGAAGATCCGGTGACCGAGGCACCAATAGACCCTTGTAGATAGTTACGCTAGACATCGATGTACTGAATCGCGACGCTATTTGTGTGTTCAATGGTCGATACCAGGATCTGACGGTTAGAATTAGCTGTGAGTTTTGAGTCGGAGACAAGAAACTTGACAGCCAAATTGTACATCCATCTGGTATGAGGCAGCGTAGACCCTCGGAGATAAGTCGGCTTTTGACCAATGTATTAAATCGCGAAGCTATTTCTGTGTTGCATCGGCATTAGGATGGTGGTAATGTCGCAATTAACTGTAAAATTTGCGTCGGATTCCCGAAACTTTACTCGTAGGACAACGATCATGTGGTGACCCAGGCAGTAATAGATGCTTGCAGATAAATCTGCTGGAAGACGATGTTTTGAAAACCATCGCAGTATGTGTGTTCCATCGTCATTGAGAGGATGAGAGAACATAAATTAACTGTCAGTTTTGCGTCGGATTTGTAAACTAGATGACAAAACGCGACCATCCGGTGACCGAGGCACCAATAGACCCTTGTAGATGGTTACGCTGGACATCGATCTATTGAATCGCGACGCTATTTGTGTGTTCCATCGTCAATACCAGGATCTGACCGTAAGAATTAACTGTGAGTTATGAGAGGGAGAAAACAAACTTGACTGCCAAATTGTACATCGATCTGGTAGGAGGCAGCGTTCGACCCTCGGAGATAAGTCGGCTAGTGACCAATGTATTGAATCGCGACGCAATTTCTGTTTTGCATCGTCATTAGGATGGTGGGAATGTCTCAATTAACTGTCAAATTTGCGTCGGATTCCCGAAACTTTACTCGCAGGGGAACGTTCATGTGGTGACCCAGGCAGTAATAGATACTTGGAGATAAATCTGATGGAAGACGATGTTCTGAAAACCATCGCAGAATATGTGTTCCATCGTAATTGAGAGTATGGGAGGAATAAAATTAACTGCCAGTTTTGCGTCGGATTTGTAAACTAGACTGACGAAACGCAACCATCCGGTGACCGAGGCACAAATAGACGCCTCTAGATAGTTACGCTGGACATCGATGTATAGAATCGCGACGCTATTTGTGTGTTCCATCGTCAATACCAGGATCTGACGGTAAGAATTAACTGTGAGTTATGAGAGGGAGAAAACTTACTTGACTGCCAAACAGTACGTCCATCTGGTATGAGGCAGCGATAGACCCTCGGAGATAAGTCGGCTAGTGACCAATGTATTGAATCGCGACGCAATTTCTGTGTTGCAACGTCGGTAGGATGGTGGGAATGTCGCAATTAACTGTCAAATTCGCGTCGGAATTGAAAACAAGACTGACAAAGAGCGAACATTCGGTGACCGAGGCACCAATAGACCCTTATAGATAGTTACGCTAGACATCGATGTACTGAATCGCGACGCTATTTGTGTGTTCCATCGTCCATACCAGGATCTGACGGTGAGAATTAGCTGAGAGTTTTGAGTCGGAGACAAGAAACTTGACAGCCAAATTGTACATCCATCTGGTAGGAGGCAGCGTTAGACCCTCGGAGATAAGTCGGCTAGTGACCAATGTATTGAATCGCGACGCAATTTCTGTGTTGCATCGTCATTGGGTTGGTGGGAATGTCTCAATTAACTGTCAAATTTGCGTCGGATTCCCGAAACTTTCCTCGCAGTGGAACATTCATGTGGTGACCCAGGCAGTAATAGATACTTGGAGATAAATCTGCTGGAAGACGATGTTCTGAAAACCATCGCAGAATGTGTGTTCCATCGTAATTGAGAGTATGGGAGGAATAAAATTAACTGTCAGTTTTGCGACAGATTTGAAAACTAGACTGACAAAGCGCGACCATCCGGTGACCGAGGCACAAATAGACCCTTCTAGATAGTTACGCTGGACATCGATGTATAGAATCGCGACGCTATTTGTGTGTTCCATCGTCAATACCAGGATCTTACGGTAAGAATTAGCTGTGAGTCTTGAGTCGGAGACAAGAAACTTGACAGCCAAATTGTACATCCATCTGGTATGAAGCAGCGTTAGACCCTCGGAGATAAGTCGGCTAGTGACCAATGTATTGAATCGCAACGCAATTTCTGTGTTGCATCGTCATTAGGATGGTGGGAATGTCGCAATTAACTGTCAAATTTGCGTCGGATTCCCGAAACTTTACTCGTAGACAACGATCATAAGGTGACCCATGCAGTAATAGATGCTTGGAGATAAATCTGCTAGTAGCCGATGTACTGAAAGCCATCGCAGTATGTGTGATCTATCGTCATTGAGAGGATGAGAGAAAATAAAATTAACTGTCAGTTTTGCGTCGGATTTGAATACTAGATGACAAAACGCGACCATCCGGTGACCGAGGCAACAATAGACCCTTGTAGATAGTTACGCTGGACATCGATCAATTGAATCGCGACGCTATTTGTGTGTTCCATCGTCAATACCAGGATCTGACCGTAAGAATTAACTGTGAGTTATGAGAGGGAGAAAACAAACTTGACTGCCAAATTGTACATCGATCTGGTAGGAGGCAGCGTTAGACCCTCGGAGATAAGTCGGCTAGTGACCAATGTATTGAATCGCGACGCAATTTCTGTTTTGCATCGTCATTAGGATGGTGGGAATGTCTCAATTAACTGTCAAATTTGCGTCGGATTCCCGAAACTTTACTCGCAGGGGAACGTTCATGTGGTTACCCAGGCAGTAATAGATACTTGGAGATAAATCTGATGGAAGACGATGTTCTGAAAACCATCGCAGAATGTGTGTTCCATCGTAATTGAGAGTATGGGAGGAATAAAATTAACTGCCAGTTTTGCGTCGGATTTGTAAACTAGACTGACGAAACGCAACCATCCGGTGACCGAGGCACAAATAGACGCCTCTAGATAGTTACGCTGGACATCGATGTATAGAATCGCGACGCTATTTGTGTGTTCCATCGTCAATACCAGGATCTGACGGTAAGAATTAACTGTGAGTTATGAGAGGGAGAAAACAAACTTGACTGCCAAACAGTACGTCCATCTGGTATGAGGCAGCGATAGACCCTCGGAGATAAGTCGGCTGGTGACCAAAGTATTGAATCGCGACGCAATTTCTGTGTTGCAACGTCGTTAGGATGGTGGGAATGTCGCAATTAACTGTCAAAGTCGCGTCGGATTTGAAAACAAGACTGACAAAAAGCGAACATCCGGTGACCGAGGCACCAATAGACCCTTATAGATAGTTACGCTAGACATCGATGTACTGAATCGCGACGCTATTTGTGTGTTCCATCGTCCATACCAGGATCTGACGGTGAGAATTAGCTGAGAGTTTTGAGTCGGAGACAAGAAACTTGACAGCCAAATTGTACATCCATCTGGTAGGAGGCAGCGTTAGACCCTCGGAGATAAGTCGGCTAGTGACCAATGTATTGAATCGCGACGCAATTTCTGTGTTGCATCGTCATTAGGATGGTGGGAATGTCTCAATTAACTGTCAAATTTGCGTCGGATTCCGGAAACTTTACTCGCAGGGGAACGTTTATGTGGTGACCCAGGCTGTAATAGATACTTGGTGATAAATCAGATGGAAGACGATGTTCTGAAAACCGTCGCAGTATGTGTGTTCCATCGTCATTGAGAGGATGAGAGAACATAAAATTAACTGTCAGTATTGCGTCGGATTTGAAAACTAGATGACAACGATCATGTGGTGACCAAGGCAGTAATAGATGCTTGGAGATAAATCTGCTGGTAGCCGATGTACTGAAAACCACCGCAGTATGTGTGTTCTATCGTCATTGAGAGGATGAGAGAAAATAAAAGTAACTGTCAGTTTTGCGTCGGATTTGAAAACTAGATGACAAAACGCGACCATCCGGTGACCGTGGCACCAATAGACCCTTGTAGATAGTTACGCTAGACATCGATGTACTGAATCGCGACGCTATTTGTGTGTTCAATGGTCGATACCAGGATCTGACGGTAAGAATTAGCTGTGAGTTTTGAGTCGGAGACAAGAAACTTGACAGCCAAATTGAACATCCATCTGGTAGGAGGCAGCGTAGACCCTCGGAGATAAGTCGGCTTTTGACCAATGTATTAAATCGCGACGCGATTTCTGTGTTGCATCGGCATTAGGATGGTGGGAATGTCGCAATAAACTGTCAAATTTGCGTCGGATTCCCTAAACTTTACTCGTAGGACAAAGATCATGTGGTGACCCAGGCAGTAACAGATGCTTGGAGATAAATCTGCTGGAAGACGATGTTTTGAAAACCACCGCAGTATGTGTGTTCTATCGTCATTGAGAGGATGAGAGAAAATAAAAGTAACTGTCAGTTTTGCGTCGGATTTGAAAACTAGATGACAAAACGCGACCATCCGGTGACCGTGGCACCAATAGACCCTTGTAGATAGTTACGCTGGACATCGATGTATAGAATCGCAACGGTATTTGTGTGATCCATCGTCAATACCAGGATCTGACGGGAAGATGTAGCTGTGAGTTTTGAGTCGGAGACAAGAAACTTGACAGCCAAATTGTACATCCATCTGGTATGAGGCAGCGATAGACCCTCGAAGATAAGTCGGCTAGTGACCAATGTATTGAATCGCGACGCAATTTCTGTGTTGCAACGTCATTAGGATGGTGGGAATGTCGCGATTAACTGTCAAATTTGCGTCGGATTCCCGTAACTTTACTCGCAGGAGAACGATCAAGTGGTGACCCAGGCATGCTTGGAGATAAATCTGCTGGAAGACGATGTTCTGAAAAACCATAGCAGTATGTGTGTTCCATCGTAATTGAGAGTATGGGAGGAATAAAATTAACTGCCAGTTTTGCGTCGGATTTGTAAACTAGACTGACAAAACGCGACCATCCGGTGACCGAGGCACAAATAGACGCCTCTAGAAAGTTACGCTGGACATCGATGTATAGAATCGCGACGCTATTTGTGTGTTCCATCGTCAATACCAGGATCTGACGGTAAGAATTAACTGTGAGTTATGAGAGGGAGAAAACAAACTTGACTGCCAAACAGTACGTCCATCTGGTATGAGGCAGCGATAGACCCTCGGAGATAAGTCGGCTGGTGACCAATGTATTGAATCGCGACGCAATTTCTGTGTTGCAACGTCGTTAGGATGGTGGGAATGTCGCAATTAACTGTCAAATTCGCGTCGGAATTGAAAACAAAACTGACAAAGAGCGAACATTCGGTGACCGAGGCACCAATAGACCCTTATAGATAGTTACGCTAGACATCGATGTACTGAATCGCGACGCTATTTGTGTGTTCCATCGTCCATACCAGGATCTGACGGTGAGAATTAGCTGAGAGTTTTGAGTCGGAGACAAGAAACTTGACAGCCAAATTGTACATCCATCTGGTAGGAGGCAGCGTTAGACCCTCGGAGATAAGTCGGCTAGTGACCAATGTATTGAATCGCGACGCAATTTCTGTGTTGCATCGTCATTGGGATGGTGGGAATGTCTCAATTAACTGTCAAATTTGCGTCGGATTCCCGAAACTTTACTCGCAGTGGAACGTTCATGTGGTGACCCAGGCAGTAATAGATACTTGGAGATAAATCTGCTGGAAGTCGATGTTCTGAAAACCATCGCAGAATGTGTGTTCCATCGTAATTGAGAGTATGGGAGGAATAAAATTAACTGTCAGTTTTGCGACAGATTTGAAAACTAGACTGACAAAGCGCGACCATCCGGTGACCGAGGCACAAATAGACCCTTCTAGATAGTTACGCTGGACATCGATGTATAGAATCGCGACGCTATTTGTGTGTTCCATCGTCAATACCAGGATCTTACGGTAAGAATTAGCTGTGAATCTTGAGTCGGAGACAAGAAACTTGACAGCCAAATTGTACATCCATCTGGTATGAAGCAGCGTTAGACCCTCGGAGATAAGTCGGCTAGTGACCAATGTATTGAATCGCGACGCAATTTCTGTGTTGCATCGTCATTAGGATGGTGGGAATGTCGCAATTAACTGTCAAATTTGCGTCGGATTCCCGAAACTTTACTCGTAGGCAACGATCATATGGTGACCCAGGCAGTAATAGATGCTTGGAGATAAATCTGCTAGTAGCCGATGTACTGAAAACCATCGCAGTATGTGTGTTCTATCGTCATTGAGAGGATGAGAGAAAATAAAATTAACTGTCAGTTTTGCGTCGGATTTGTAAACTAGATGACAAAGCGCGAACATCCGGTGACCGAGGCACCAATAGACCCTTGCACATAGTTACGCTAGACATCGATGTACTGAATCGCGACGCTATTTGTGTGTTCAATGGTCGATACCAGGATCTGACGGTAAGAATGAACTGTGAGTTATGAGAGGGAGAAAACAAACTTGACTGCCAAAGAGTACGTCCATCTGGTATGAGGCAGCGATAGACCCTCGAAGATAAGTCGGCTAGTGACCAATGTATTGAATCGCGACGCAATTTCTGTGTTGCAACGTCATTAGGATGGTGGGAATGTCGCGATTAACTGTCAAATTTGCGTCGGATTCCCGTAACTTTACTCGCAGGAGAACGATCAAGTGGTGACCCAGGCATGCTTGGAGATAAATCTGCTGGAAGACGATGTTCTGAAAAACCATAGCAGTATGTGTGTTCCATCGTAATTGAGAGTATGGGAGGAATAAAATTAACTGCCAGTTTTGCGTCGGATTTGTAAACTAGACTGACAAAACGCGACCATCCGGTGACCGAGGCACAAATAGACGCCTCTAGATAGTTACGCTGGACATCGATGTATAGAATCGCGACGCTATTTGTGTGTTCCATCGTCAATACCAGGATCTGACGGTAAGAATTAACTGTGAGTTATGAGAGGGAGAAAACAAACTTGACTGCCAAACAGTACGTCCATCTGGTATGAGGCAGCGATAGACCCTCGGAGATAAGTCGGCTGGTGACCAATGTATTGAATCGCGACGCAATTTCTGTGTTGCAACGTCGTTAGGATGGTGGGAATGTCGCAATTAACTGTCAAATTCGCGTCGGAATTGAAAACAAAACTGACAAAGAGCGAACATTCGGTGACCGAGGCACCAATAGACCCTTATAGATAGTTACGCTAGACATCGATGTACTGAATCGCGACGCTATTTGTGTGTTCCATCGTCCATACCAGGATCTGACGGTGAGAATTAGCTGAGAGTTTTGAGTCGGAGACAAGAAACTTGACAGCCAAATTGTACATCCATCTGGTAGGAGGCAGCGTTAGACCCTCGGAGATAAGTCGGCTAGTGACCAATGTATTGAATCGCGACGCAATTTCTGTGTTGCATCGTCATTGGGATGGTGGGAATGTCTCAATTAACTGTCAAATTTGCGTCGGATTCCCGAAACTTTACTCGCAGTGGAACGTTCATGTGGTGACCCAGGCAGTAATAGATACTTGGAGATAAATCTGCTGGAAGTCGATGTTCTGAAAACCATCGCAGAATGTGTGTTCCATCGTAATTGAGAGTATGGGAGGAATAAAATTAACTGTCAGTTTTGCGACAGATTTGAAAACTAGACTGACAAAGCGCGACCATCCGGTGACCGAGGCACAAATAGACCCTTCTAGATAGTTACGCTGGACATCGATGTATAGAATCGCGACGCTATTTGTGTGTTCCATCGTCAATACCAGGATCTTACGGTAAGAATTAGCTGTGAGTCTTGAGTCGGAGACAAGAAACTTGACAGCCAAATTGTACATCCATCTGGTATGAAGCAGCGTTAGACCCTCGGAGATAAGTCGGCTAGTGACCAATGTATTGAATCGCGACGCAATTTCTGTGTTGCATCGTCATTAGGATGGTGGGAATGTCGCAATTAACTGTCAAATTTGCGTCGGATTCCCGAAACTTTACTCGTAGGCAACGATCATATGGTGACCCAGGCAGTAATAGATGCTTGGAGATAAATCTGCTAGTAGCCGATGTACTGAAAACCATCGCAGTATGTGTGTTCTATCGTCATTGAGAGGATGAGAGAAAATAAAATTAACTGTCAGTTTTGCGTCGGATTTGAATACTAGATGACAAAACGCGACCATCCGGTGACCGAGGCACCAATAGACCCTTGTACATAGTTACGCTAGACATCGATGTACTGAATCGCGACGCTATTTGTGTGTTCAATGGTCGATACCAGGATCTGACGGTAAGAATGAACTGTGAGTTATGAGAGGGAGAAAACATACTTGACTGCCAAAGAGTACGTCCATCTGGTATGAGGCAGCGATAGACCCTCGGAGATAAGTCGGCTAGTGACCAATGTATTGAATCGCGACGCAATTTCTGTGTTGCAACGTCATTAGGATGGTGGGAATGTCGCGATTAACTGTCAAATTTGCGTCGGATTCCAGTAACTTTACTCGCAGGAGAACGATCAAGTGGTGACCCAGGCATGCTTGGAGATAAATCTGCTGGAAGACGATGTTCTGAAAAACCATAGCAGTATGTGTGTTCCATCGTAATTGAGAGTATGGGAGGAATAAAATTAACTGCCAGTTTTGCGTCGGATTTGTAAACTAGACTGACAAAACGCGACCATCCGGTGACCGAGGCACCAATAGACCCTTGTAGATAGTTACGCTGGACATCGATCTATCGAATCGCGACGCTATTTGTGTGTTCCATCGTCAATACCAGGATCTGACGGTAAGAATGAACTGTGAGTTATGAGAGGGAGAAAACATACTTGACTGCCAAACAGTACGTCCATCTGGTATGAGGCAGCGATAGACCCTCGGAGATAAGTCGGCTAGTGACCAATGTATTGAATCGCGACGCAATTTCTGTGTTGCAACGTCGGTAGGATGGTGGGAATGTCGCAATTAACTGTCAAATTCGCGTCGGAATTGAAAACAAGACTGACAAAGAGCGAACATTCGGTGACCGAGGCACCAATAGACCCTTATAGATAGTTACGCTAGACATCGATGTACTGAATCGCGACGCTATTTGTGTGTTCCATCGTCCATACCAGGATCTGACGGTGAGAATTAGCTGAGAGTTTTGAGTCGGAGACAAGAAACTTGACAGCCAAATTGTACATCCATCTGGTAGGAGGCAGCGTTAGACCCTCGGAGATAAGTCGGCTGGTGACCAATGTATTGAATCGCGACGCAATTTCTGTGTTGCATCGTCATTGGGTTGGTGGGAATGTCTCAATTAACTGTCAAATTTGCGTCGGATTCCCGAAACTTTACTCGCAGTGGAACGTTCATGTGGTGACCCAGGCAGTAATAGATACTTGGAGATAAATCTGCTGGAAGACGATGTTCTGAAAACCATCGCAGAATGTGTGTTCCATCGTAATTGAGAGTATGGGAGGAATAAAATTAACTGTCAGTTTTGCGACAGATTTGAAAACTAGACTGACAAAGCGCGACCATCCGGTGACCGAGGCACAAATAGACCCTTCTAGATAGTTACGCTGGACATCGATGTATAGAATCGCGACGCTATTTGTGTGTTCCATCGTCAATACCAGGATCTTACGGTAAGAATTAGCTGTGAGTCTTGAGTCGGAGACAAGAAACTTGACAGCCAAATTGTACATCCATCTGGTATGAAGCAGCCTTAGACCCTCGGAGATAAGTCGGCTAGTGACCAATGTATTGAATCGCGACGCAATTTCTGTGTTGCATCGTCATTAGGATGGTGGGAATGTCGCAATTAACTGTCAAATTTGCGTCGGATTCCCGAAACTTTACTCGTAGACAACGATCATATGGTGACCCATGCAGTAATAGATGCTTGGAGATAAATCTGCTAGTAGCCGATGTACTGAAAACCATCGCAGTATGTGTGTTCTATCGTCATTGAGAGGATGAGAGACAATAAAATTAACTGTCAGTTTTGCGTCGGATTTGAATACTAGATGACAAAACGCGACCATCCGGTGACCGAGGCAACAATATACCCTTGTAGATAGTTACGCTGGACATCGATCTATTGAATCGCGACGCTATTTGTGTGTTCCATCGTCAATACCAGGATCTGACCGTAAGAATTAACTGTGAGTTATGAGAGGGAGAAAACAAACTTGACTGCCAAATTGTACATCGATCCGGTAGGAGGCAGCGTTAGACCCTCGGAGATAAGTCGGCTAGTGACCAATGTATTGAATCGCGACGCAATTTCTGTTTTGCATCGTCATTAGGATAGTGGGAATGTCTCAATTAACTGTCAAATTTGCGTCGGATTCCCGAAACTTTACTCGCAGGGGAACGTTCATGTGGTGACCCAGGCAGTAATAGATACTTGGAGATAAATCTGATGGAAGACGATGTTCTGAAAACCATCGCAGAATGTGTGTTCCATCGTAATTGAGAGTATGGGAGGAATAAAATTAACTGCCAGTTTTGCGTCGGATTTGTAAAATAGACTGACGAAACGCAACCATCCGGTGACCGAGGCACAAAAAGACGCCTCTAGATAGTTACGCTGGACATCGATGTATAGAATCGCGACGCTATTTGTGTGTTCCATCGTCAATACCAGGATCTGACGGTAAGAATTAACTGTGAGTTATGAGAGGGAGAAAACAAACTTGACTGCCAAACAGTACGTCCATCTGGTATGAGGCAGCGATAGACCCTCGGAGATAAGTCGGCTGGTGACCAATGTATTGAATCGCGACGCAATTTCTGTGTTGCAACGTCGTTAGGATGGTGGGAATGTCGCAATTAACTGTCAAAGTCGCGTCAGATTTGAAAACAAGACTGACAAAAAGCGAACATCCGGTGACCGAGGCACCAATAGACCCTTATAGATAGTTACGCTAGACATCGATGTACTGAATCGCGACGCTATTTGTGTGTTCCATCGTCCATACCAGGATCTGACGGTGAGAATTAGCTGAGAGTTTTGAGTCGGAGACAAGAAACTTGACAGCCAAATTGTACATCCATCTGGTAGGAGGCAGCGTTAGACCCTCGGAGATAAGTCGGCTAGTGACCAATGTATTGAATCGCGACGCAATTTCTGTGTTGCATCGTCATTAGGATGGTGGGAATGTCTCAATTAACTGTCAAATTTGCGTCGGATTCCGGAAACTTTACTCGCAGGGGAACGTTTATGTGGTGACCCAGGCAGTAATAGATACTTGGAGATAAATCAGATGGAAGACGATGTTCTGAAAACCATCGCAGTATGTGTGTTCCATCGTCATTGAGAGGATGAGAGAACATAAAATTAACTGTCAGTATTGCGTCGGATTTGAAAACTAGATGACAACGATCATGTGGTGACCAAGGCAGTAATAGATGCTTGGAGATAAATCTGCTGGTAGCCGATGTACTGAAAACCATCGCAGTATGTGTGTTCTATCGTCATTGAGAGGATGAGAGAAAATAAAATTAACTGTCAGTTTTGCGTCGGATTTGAAAACTAGATGACAAAACGCGACCATCCGGTGACCGTGGCACCAATAGACCCTTGTAGATAGTTACGCTAGACATCGATGTACTGAATCGCGACGCTATTTGTGTGTTCCATCGTCCATACCAGGATCTGACGGTGAGAATTAGCTGAGAGTTTTGAGTCGGAGACAAGAAACTTGACAGCCAAATTGTACATCCATCTGGTAGGAGGCAGCGTTAGACCCTCGGAGATAAGTCGGCTAGTGACCAATGTATTGAATCGCGACGCAATTTCTGTGTTGCATCGTCATTGGGATGGTGGGAATGTCTCAATTAACTGTCAAATTTGCGTCGGATTCCCGAAACTTTACTCGCAGTGGAACGTTCATGTGGTGACCCAGGCAGTAATAGATACTTGGAGATAAATCTGCTGGAAGACGATGTTCTGAAAACCATCGCAGAATGTGTGTTCCATCGTAATTGAGAGTATGGGAGGAATAAAATTAACTGTCAGTTTTGCGACAGATTTGAAAACTAGACTGATAAAGCGCGACCATCCGGTGACCGAGGCACAAATAGACCCTTCTAGGTAGTTACGCTGGACATCGATGTATAGAATCGCGACGCTATTTGTGTGTTCCATCGTCAATACCAGGATCTTACGGTAAGAATTAGCTGTGAGTCTTGAGTCGGAGACAAGAAACTTGACAGCCAAATTGTACATCCATCTGGTATGAAGCAGCGTTAGACCCTCGGAGATAAGTCGGCTAGTGACCAATGTATTGAATCGCGACGCAATTTCTGTGTTGCATCGTCATTAGGATGGTGGGAATGTCGCAATTAACTGTCAAATTTGCGTCGGATTCCCGAAACTTTACTCGTAGGCAACGATCATATGGTGACCCAGGCAGTAATAGATGCTTGGAGATAAATCTGCTAGTAGCCGATGTACTGAAAACCATCGCAGTATGTGTGTTCTATCGTCATTGAGAGGATGAGAGAAAATAAAATTAACTGTCAGTTTTGCGTCGGATTTGAATACTAGATGACAAAACGCGACCATCCGGTGACCGAGGCACCAATAGACCCTTGTACATAGTTACGCTAGACATCGATGTACTGAATCGCGACGCTATTTGTGTGTTCAATGGTCGATACCAGGATCTGACGGTAAGAATGAACTGTGAGTTATGAGAGGGAGAAAACATACTTGACTGCCAAAGAGTACGTCCATCTGGTATGAGGCAGCGATAGACCCTCGGAGATAAGTCGGCTAGTCACCAATGTATTGAATCGCGACGCAATTTCTGTGTTGCAACGTCATTAGGATGGTGGGAATGTCGCGATTAACTGTCAAATTTGCGTCGGATTCCAGTAACTTTACTCGCAGGAGAACGATCAAGTGGTGACCCAGGCATGCTTGGAGATAAATCTGCTGGAAGACGATGTTCTGAAAAACCATAGCAGTATGTGTGTTCCATCGTAATTGAGAGTATGGGAGGAATAAAATTAACTGCCAGTTTTGCGTCGGATTTGTAAACTAGACTGACAAAACGCGACCATCCGGTGACCGAGGCACCAATAGACCCTTGTAGATAGTTACGCTGGACATCGATCTATCGAATCGCGACGCTATTTGTGTGTTCCATCGTCAATACCAGGATCTGACGGTAAGAATGAACTGTGAGTTATGAGAGGGAGAAAACATACTTGACTGCCAAACAGTACGTCCATCTGGTATGAGGCAGCGATAGACCCTCGGAGATAAGTCGGCTAGTGACCAATGTATTGAATCGCGACGCAATTTCTGTGTTGCAACGTCGGTAGGATGGTGGGAATGTCGCAATTAACTGTCAAAGTCGCGTCAGATTTGAAAACAAGACTGACAAAAAGCGAACATCCGGTGACCGAGGCACCAATAGACCCTTATAGATAGTTACGCTAGACATCGATGTACTGAATCGCGACGCTATTTGTGTGTTCCATCGTCCATACCAGGATCTGACGGTGACAATTAGCTGAGAGTTTTGAGTCGGAGACAAGAAACTTGACAGCCAAATTGTACATCCATCTGGTAGGAGGCAGCGTTAGACCCTCGGAGATAAGTCGGCTGGTGACCAATGTATTGAATCGCGACGCAATTTCTGTGTTGCATCGTCATTGGGTTGGTGGGAATGTCTCAATTAACTGTCAAATTTGCGTCGGATTCCCGAAACTTTACTCGCAGTGGAACGTTCATGTGGTGACCCAGGCAGTAATAGATACTTGGAGATAAATCTGCTGGAAGACGATGTTCTGAAAACCATCGCAGAATGTGTGTTCCATCGTAATTGAGAGTATGGGAGGAATAAAATTAACTGTCAGTTTTGCGACAGATTTGAAAACTAGACTGACAAAGCGCGACCATCCGGTGACCGAGGCACAAATAGACCCTTCTAGATAGTTACGCTGGACATCGATGTATAGAATCGCGACGCTATTTGTGTGTTCCATCGTCAATACCAGGATCTTACGGTAAGAATTAGCTGTGAGTCTTGAGTCGGAGACAAGAAACTTGACAGCCAAATTGTACATCCATCTGGTATGAAGCAGCGTTAGACCCTCGGAGATAAGTCGGCTAGTGACCAATGTATTGAATCGCGACGCAATTTCTGTGTTGCATCGTCATTAGGATGGTGGGAATGTCGCAATTACCTGTCAAATTTGCGTCGGATTCCCGAAACTTTACTCGTAGACAACGATCATATGGTGACCCATGCAGTAATAGATGCTTGGAGATAAATCTGCTAGTAGCCGATGTACTGAAAACCATCGCAGTATGTGTGTTCTATCGTCATTGAGAGGATGAGAGAAAATAAAATTAACTGTCAGTTTTGCGTCGGATTTGAATACTAGATGACAAAACGCGACCATCCGGTGACCGAGGCAACAATATACCCTTGTAGATAGTTACGCTGGACATCGATCTATTGAATCGCGACGCTATTTGTGTGTTCCATCGTCAATACCAGGATCTGACCGTAAGAATTAACTGTGAGTTATGAGAGGGAGAAAACAAACTTGACTGCCAAATTGTACATCGATCCGGTAGGAGGCAGCGTTAGACCCTCGGAGATAAGTCGGCTAGTGACCAATGTATTGAATCGCGACGCAATTTCTGTTTTGCATCGTCATTAGGATAGTGGGAATGTCTCAATTAACTGTCAAATTTGCGTCGGATTCCCGAAACTTTACTCGCAGGGGAACGTTCATGTGGTGACCCAGGCAGTAATAGATACTTGGAGATAAATCTGATGGAAGACGATGTTCTGAAAACCATCGCAGAATGTGTGTTCCATCGTAATTGAGAGTATGGGAGGAATAAAATTAACTGCCAGTTTTGCGTCGGATTTGTAAACTAGACTGACGAAACGCAACCATCCGGTGACCGAGGCACAAATAGACGCCTCTAGATAGTTACGCTGGACATCGATGTATAGAATCGCGACGCTATTTGTGTGTTCCATCGTCAATACCAGGATCTGACGGTAAGAATTAACTGTGAGTTATGAGAGGGAGAAAACAAACTTGACTGCCAAACAGTACGTCCATCTGGTATGAGGCAGCGATAGACCCTCGGAGATAAGTCGGCTGGTGACCAATGTATTGAATCGCGACGCAATTTCTGTGTTGCAACGTCGTTAGGATGGTGGGAATGTCGCAATTAACTGTCAAAGTCGCGTCGGATTTGAAAACAAGACTGACAAAAAGCGAACATCCGGTGACCGAGGCACCAATTGACCCTTATAGATAGTTACGCTAGACATCGATGTACTGAATCGCGACGCTATTTGTGTGTTCCATCGTCCATACCAGGATCTGACGGTGAGAATTAGCTGAGAGTTTTGAGTCGGAGACAAGAAACTTGACAGCCAAATTGTACATCCATCTGGTAGGAGGCAGCGTTAGACCCTCGGAGATAAGTCGGCTAGTGACCAATGTATTGAATCGCGACGCAATTTCTGTGTTGCATCGTCATTAGGATGGTGGGAATGTCTCAATTAACTGTCAAATTTGCGTCGGATTCCGGAAACTTTACTCGCAGGGGAACGTTTATGTGGTGACCCAGGCAGTAATAGATACTTGGAGATAAATCAGATGGAAGACGATGTTCTGAAAACCATCGCAGTATGTGTGTTCCATCGTCATTGAGAGGATGAGAGAACATAAAATTAACTGTCAGTATTGCGTCGGATTTGAAAACTAGATGACAACGATCATGTGGTGACCAAGGCAGTAATAGATGCTTGGAGATAAATCTGCTAGTAGCCGATGTACTGAAAACCATCGCAGTATGTGTGTTCTATCGTCATTGAGAGGAAGAGAGAACATAAATTAACTGTCATTTTTGCGTCGGATTTGTAAACTAGATGACAAAGCGCGAACATCCGGTGACCGAGGCACCAATAGACCCTTGCACATAGTTACGCTAGACATCGATGTACTGAATCGCGACGCTATTTGTGTGTTCAATGGTCGATACCAGGATCTGACGGTAAGAATGAACTGTGAGTTATGAGAGGGAGAAAACATACTTGACTGCCAAAGAGTACGTCCATCTGGTATGAGGCAGCGATAGACCCTCGGAGATAAGTCGGCTAGTGACCAATGTATTGAATCGCGACGCAATTTCTGTGTTGCAACGTCATTAGGATGGTGGGAATGTCGCGATTAACTGTCAAATTTGCGTCGGATTCCCGTAACTTTACTCGCAGGAGAACGATCAAGTGGTGACCCAGGCATGCTTGGAGATAAATCTGCTGGAAGACGATGTTCTGAAAAACCATAGCAGTATGTGTGTTCCATCGTAATTGAGAGTATGGGAGGAATAAAATTAACTGCCAGTTTTGCGTCGGATTTGTAAACTAGACTGACAAAACGCGACCATCCGGTGACCGAGGCACAAATAGACCCCTCTAGATAGTTACGCTGGACATCGAACTATTGAATCGCGACGCTATTTGTGTGTTCCATCGTCAATACCAGGATCTGACGGTAAGAATTAACTGTGAGTTATGAGAGGGAGAAAACAAACTTGACTGCCAAACAGTACGTCCATCTGGTATGAGTCAGCAATAGACCCTCGGAGATAAGTCGGCTTTTGACCAATGTATTAAATCGCGACGCGATATCTGTGTTGCATCGGCATTAGGATGGTGGGAATGTCGCAATTAACTGTCAATTTGCGTCGGATTTATAAACTAGATGACAAAACGCGACCATCCGGTGACCGAGGCACCAATAGACCCTTGTAGATAGTTACGCTGGACATCGATCTATCGAATCGCGACGCTATTTGTGTGTTCCATCGTCAATACCAGGATCTGACGGTAAGAATGAACTGTGAGTTATGAGAGGGAGAAAACATACTTGACTGCCAAAGAGTACGTCCATCTGGTATGAGGCAGCGATAGACCCTCGGAGATAAGTCGGCTAGTGACCAATGTATTGAATCGCGACGCAATTTCTGTGTTGCATCGTCATTGGGATGGTGGGAATGTCTCAATTAACTGTCAAATTTGCGTCGAATTCCCGAAAGTTTACTCGCAGTGGAACGTTCATGTGGTGACCCAGGCAGTAATAGATACTTGGAGATAAATCTGCTGGAAGACGATGTTCTGAAAACCATCGCAGAATGTGTGTTCCATCGTAATTGAGAGTATGGGAGGAATAAAATTAACTGTCAGTTTTGCGACAGATTTGAAAACTAGACTGACAAAGCGCGACCATCCGGTGACCGAGGCACAAATAGACCCTTCTAGATAGTTACGCTGGACATCGATGTATAGAATCGCGACGCTATTTGTGTGTTCCATCGTCAATACCAGGATCTTACGGTAAGAATTAGCTGTGAGTCTTGAGTCGGAGACAAGAAACGTGACAGCCAAATTGTACATCCATCTGGTATGAAGCAGCGTTAGACCCTCGGAGATAAGTCGGCTAGTGACCAATGTATTGAATCGCGACGCAATTTCTGTGTTGCATCGTCATTAGGATGGTGGGAATGTCGCAATTAACTGTCAAATTTGCGTCGGATTCCCGAAACTTTACTCGCAGGGGAACGTTCATGTGGTGACCCAGGCAGTAATAGATACTTGGAGATAAATCTGATGGAAGACGATGTTCTGAAAACCATCGCAGAATGTGTGTTCCATCGTAATTGAGAGGATGAGAGAAAATAAAATTAACTGTCATTCCCGAAACTTTACTCGTAGACAACGATCATATGGTGACCCAGGCTTGGAGATAAATCTGCTAGTAGCCGATGTACTGAAAACCATCGCAGTATGTGTGTTCTATCGTCATTGAGAGGATGAGAGAAAATAAAATTAACTGTCAGTTTTGCGTCGGATTTGAATACTAGATGACAAAACGCGACCATCCGGTGACCGAGGCACCAATAGACCCTTGTAGATAGTTATGCTGGACATCGATCTATTGAATCGCGACGCTATTTGTGTGTTCCATCGTCAATACCAGGATCTGACCGTAAGAATTAACTGTGAGTTATGAGAGGGAGAAAACAAACTTGACTGCCAAACAGTACGTCCATCTGGTATGAGGCAGCGATAGACCCTCGGAGATAAGTCGGCTGGTGACCAATGTATTGAATCGCGACGCAATTTCTGTGTTGCAACGTCGTTAGGATGGTGGGAATGTCGCAATAAACTGTCAAATTTGCGTCGGATTCCCGTAACTTTACTCGCAGGAGAACGATCAAGTGGTGACCCAGCCAGTAATAGATGCTTGGAGATAAATCTGCTAGTAGCCGGTGTACTGAAAACCATCGCAGTATGTGTGTTCTATCGTCATTGAGAGGATGAGAGAAAATAAAATTAACTGTCAGTTTTGCGTCGGATTTGAAAACTAGATGACAAAACGCGACCATCCGGTGACCGTGGCACCAATAGACCCTTGTAGATAGTTACGCTAGACATCGATGTACTGAATCGCGACGCTATTTGTGTGTTCAATGGTCGATACCAGGATCTGACGGTAAGAATTAGCTGTGAGTTTTGAGTCGGAGACAAGAAACTTGACAGCCAAATTGTACATCCATCTGGTATGAGGCAGCGTAGACCCTCGGAGATAAGTCGGCTAGTGACCAATGTATTGAATCGCGACGCAATTTCTGTGTTGCAACGTCGTTAGGATGGTGGGAATGTCGCAATTAACTGTCAAATTCGCGTCGGATTTGAAAACAAGACTGACAAAGAGCGAACATTCGGTGACCGAGGCACCAATAGACCCTTATAGATAGTTACGCTGGACATCGATGTATAGAATCGCGACGCTATTTGTGTGTTCCATCGTCAATACCAGGATCTGACGGTAAGAATTAGCTGTGAGTCTTGAGTCGGAGACAAGAAACTTGACAGCCAAATTGTACATCCATCCGGTATGAAGCAGCGTTAGACCCTCGGAGATAAGTCGGCTAGTGACCAATGTATTAAATCGCGACGCGATTTCTGTGTTGCATCGGCATTAGGATGGTGGGAATGTCGCAATAAACTGTCAAATTTGCGTCGGATTCCCGAAACTTTACTCGTAGGACAACGATCATGTGGTGACCCAGGCAGTAACAGATGCTTGGAGATAAATCTGCTGGAAGGCGATGTTTTGAAAACCATCGCAGTATGTGTGTTCCATCGTCATTGAGAGGAAGAGAGGACATAAATTAACTGTCATTTTTGCGTCGGATTTGTAAACTAGATGACAAAACGAGACCATCCGGTGACCGAGGCACCAATAGACCCTTGTAGATAGTTACGCTGGACATCGATCTATTGAATCGCGACGCTATTTTTGTGTTCCATCGTCAATACCAGGATCTGACGGTAAGAATGAACTGTGAGTTATGAGAGGGAGAAAACATACTTGACTGCCAAAGAGCACGTCCATCTGGTATGAGGCAGCGATAGACCCTCGGAGATAAGTCGGCTAGTGACCAATGTATTGAATCGCGACGCAATTTCTGTGTTGCAACGTCATTACGATGGTGGGAATGTCGCGATTAACTGTCAAATTTGCGTCGGATTCCCGTAACTTTACTCGCAGGAGAACGATCAAGTGGTGACCCAGGCATGCTTGGAGATAAATCTGCTGGAAGACGATGTTCTGAAAAACCATAGCAGTATGTGTGTTCCATCGTAATTGAGAGTATGGGAGGAATAAAATTAACTGCCAGTTTTGCGTCGGATTTGTAAACTAGACTGACAAAACGCGACCATCCGGTGACCGAGGCACAAATAGACCCCTCTAGATAGTTACGCTGGACATCGAACTATTGAATCGCGACGCTATTTGTGTGTTCCATCGTCAATACCAGGATCTGACGGTAAGAATTAACTGTGAGTTATGAGAGGGAGAAAACAAACTTGACTGCCAAACAGTACGTCCATCTGGTATGAGTCAGCAATAGACCCTCGGAGATAAGTCGGCTTTTGACCAATGTATTAAATCGCGACGCGATATCTGTGTTGCATCGGCATTAGGATGGTGGGAATGTCGCAATTAACTGTCAAATTCGCTTCGGATTTGAAAACAAGACTGACAAAAAGCGATCATCAGGTGACCGAGGCACCAATAGACCCTTATAGATAGTTACGCTAGACAGCGATGTACTGAATCGCGACGCTATTTGTGTGTTCCATCGTCCATACCAGGATCTGACGGTGAGAATTAGCTGAGAGTTTTGAGTCGGAGACAAGAAACTTGACAGCCAAATTGTACATCCATCTGGTAGGAGGCAGCGTTAGACCCTCGGAGATAAGTCGGCTAGTGACCAATGTATTGAATCGCGACGCAATTTCTGTGTGGCATCTTCAATAGGATGTTGGGAATGTCTCAATTAACTGTCAAATTTGCGTCGGATTCCCGAAACTTTACTCGCAGGGGGACGTTCATGTGGTGACCCAGGCAGTAATAGATACTTGGAGATAAATCTGATGGAAGACGATGTTCTGAAAACCATCGCAGTATGTGTGTTCCATCGTCATTGAGAAGGTGAGAGAACATAAAATTAACTGTCAGTATTGCGTCAGATTTGAAAACTAGATGACAACGATCATGTGGTGACCAAGGCAGTAATAGATGCTTGGAGATAAATCTGCTGGTAGCCGATGTACTGAAAACCATCGCAGTATGTGTGTTCTATCGTCATTGAGAGGATGAGAGAAAATAAAATTAACTGTCAGTTTTGCGTCGGATTTGAAAACTAGATGACAAAACGCGACCATCCGGTGACCGTGGCACCAATAGACCCTTGTAGATAGTTACGCTAGACATCGATGTACTGAATCGCGTCGCTATTTGTGTGTTCAATGGTCGATACCAGGATCTAACGGTAAGAATTAGCTGTGAGTTTTGAGTCGGAGACAAGAAACTTGACAGCCAAATTGTACATCCATCTGGTATGAGGCAGCGTAGACCCTCGGAGATAAGTAGGCTTTTGACCAATGTATTAAATCGCGACGCGATTTCTGTGTTGCATCGGCATTAGGATGGTTGGAATGTCGCAATTAACTGTCAAATTTGCGTCGGGTTCCCGAAACTTCACTCGTAGGACAACGATCATGTGGTGACCCAGGCAGTAATAGATGCTTGGAGATAAATCTGCTGGAAGACGATGTTTTGAAAACCATCGCAGTATGTGTGTTCCATCGTCATTGAGAGGATGAGAGAACATATATTAACTGTCATTTTTGCGTCGGATTTGTAAACTAGATGACAAAACGCGACCATCCGGTTACCGAGGCACCAATAGACCCCTTGTAGATAGTTACGCTGGACATCGATCTATTGAATTGCGACGCTATTTGTGTGTTCCATCGTCAATACCAGGATCTGACGGTAAGAATTGACTGTGAGTTATGAGAGGGAGAAAACAAACTTGACTGCCAAACAGTACGTCCATCTGGTATGAGGCAGCGATAGACCCCCGGAGATAAGTGGGCTAGTGACCAATGTATTGAATCGCGACGCAATTACTGTGTTGCAACGTCGTTAGGATGGTGGGAATGTCGCAATTAAGTGTCAAATTCGCGTCGGATTTGAAAACAAGACTGACAAAGAGCGAACATCCGGTGACCGAGGCACCAATAAATCCTTATAGATAGTTACGCTAGACATCGATGTACTGAATCGCGACGCTATTTGTGTGTTCCATCGTCCATACCAGCATCTGACGGTGAGAATTAGCTGAGAGTTTTGAGTCGGAGACAAGAAACTTGACAGCCAAATTGTACATCCATCTGGTATGAGGCAGCGTTAGACCCTCGGAGATAAGTCGGCTAGTGACCAATGTATTGAATCGTGATGCAATTTCTGTGTGGCATCTTCATTAGGATGTTGGGAATGTCTCAATTAACTGTCAACTTTGCGTCGGATTCCCGAAACTTTACTCGCAGGGGAACGTTCATGTTGTGACCCAGGCAGTAATAGATACTTGGAGATAAATCTGATGGAAGACGAAGTTCTGAAAACCATCGCAGTATGTGTGTTCCATCGTCATTGAGAGGATGAGAGAACTTTAACTGTCAGTATTGCGTCGGATTTGAAAACTAGATGACAACGATCATGTGGTGACCCAGGCAGTAATAGATGCTTGGAGATAAATCTGCTGGTAGCCGATGTACTGAAAACCATCGCAGTATGTGTGTTCTATCGCTATTGAGAGGATGAGAGAAAATAAAATTAACTGTCAGTTTTGCGTCGGATTTGAAAACTAGATGACAGAGCGCGACCATCCGGTGACCGAGGCACCAATAGACCCTTGTAGGTAGTTACGCTGGACATCGATCTATTGAATCGCGACGCTATTTGTGTGTTCCATCGTCAATACCAGGATCTGACCGTAAGAATTAACTGTGAGTTATGAGAGGGAGAAAACAAACTTGACTTCCAAACAGTACGTCCATCTGGTATGAGGCAGCGATAGACCCTCGGAGATAAGTCGGCTAGTGACCAATGTATTGAATCGCGACGCAATTTCTGTGTTGCAACGTCATTAGGATGGTGGGAATGTCGCGATTAACTGTCAAATTTGCGTCGGATTCCAGTAACTTTACTCGCAGGAGAACGATCAAGTGGTGACCCAGGCATGCTTGGAGATAAATCTGCTGGAAGACGATGTTCTGAAAAACCATAGCAGTATGTGTGTTCCATCGTAATTGAGAGTATGGGAGGAATAAAATTAACTGAAAGTTTTGCGACGGATTTGTAAACTAGACTGACAAAACGCGACCATCCGGTGACCGAGACACCAATAGACCCTTGTAGATAGTTACGCTGGACATCGATGTATAGATCGCGACGGTATTTGTGTGTTCCATCGTCAATACCAGGATCTGACGGTAAGAATTAACTGTGAGTTATGAGAGGGAGAAAACAAACTTGACTGCGAAACAGTATGTCCATCTGGTATGAGGCAGCGATAGACCCTCGGAGATAAGTCGGCTAGTGACTAATGTATTGAATCGTGACGCAATTTCTGTGTTGCATCGTCATTAGGATGGTGGGAATGTCGCAATTAACTGTCAAATTTGCGTCGGGTTCCCGAAACTTTACTCGTAGGACAACGATCATGTGGTGACCCAGGCAGTAATAGATGCTTGGAGATAAATCTGATGGAAGACGATCTTCTGAAAACCATCGCAGTATGTGTGTTCCGTCGTCATTGGGAGGATGAGAGAACATAAATTAACTGTCAGTTTTGCGTCGGATTTGAAAACTAGATGACAAACCGCCACCATCCGGTGACCGAGGCACCAATCGACCCTTGTAGATAGTTACGCTGGACATCGATGTATTGAATCGCGACGGTATTTGTGTGTTCCATCGTCAATACCAGGATCTGACGGTAAGAATTAACTGTGAGTTATGAGAGGGAGAAAACAAACTTGACTGCCAAAGAGTACGTCCATCTGGTATGAGGCAGCGATAGACCCTCAGAGATAAGTCGGCTAGTAACCAATGTAATGAATCGCGACGCAATTTCTGTGTTGCAACGTCGTTAGGATGGTGTGAATGTCGCAATTAACTGTCAGATTTGCGTCGGATTTGAAAACTAGACTGACAAAGCGCGAACATCCGGTGACCGAGGTACCAATAGACCCTTGTAAATAGTTACGCTAGACATCGATGTATTGAATCGCGACGCTATTTGTGTGTTCCATGGTCGATACAAGGATCTGACGGTAAGAATTAACTGTGAGTTTTGAGTCGGAGGCAAGAAACTTGACAGCCAAATTGTACATCCATCTGGTATGAGGCAGCGATAGACCCTCGGAGATAAGTCGGCTAGAGACCAATGTATTGAATCGCGACGCAATTTCTGTGTTGCATCGTCATTAGGATGGTGGAAATGTCGCAATTAACTGTCAAATTTGCGTCGGATTCCCGAAACTTTACTCGCAGGAGAACGATCATGTGGTGACCCAGGAATGCTTGGAGATAAATCTTCTGGAAGACAATGTTCTGAAAACCATCGCAGTAAGTGTGTTCTATCGTCATTGAGAGGATGAGAGAAAATAAAATTAACTGTCAGTATTGCGTCGGATTTGAAAACTGGATGACAAAACTCGACCATCCGGTGACCGAGGCACCAATAGACCCATGTAGATAGTTACGCTGGACATCGATCTATAGAATCGCGACGCTATTTGTGTGTTCCATCGTCGATACCAGGATCTGACGGTAAGAATTAGCTGTGAGTTTTGTGTCGGAGACAAGAAACTTGACAGCCAAATTGTACATCCATCTGGTATGAGGCAGCGTTAGACCCTCGGAGATAAGTCAGCTAGTGACCAATGTATTGTATCGCGACGCAATTTCTGTCTTGCATCGTCATTAGGATGGTGGGAATGTCGCAATTAACTGTCAAATTTGCGTCGGATTCCCGAAACTTTACTCGCAGGAGAACGATCATGTGGTGACCCAGGCATGCTTGGAGATAAATCTGCTGGAAGACGATGTTCTGAAAACCATCGCAGTATGTGTGTTCCGTCGTCATTGAGAGGATGAGAGAACATAAATTAACTGTCTGCTTTGCGTCAGATTTGAAAACTAGATGACAAATCCCGACCATCCGGTGACCGAGGCACAAATAGACCCTTGAAGGTAGTTACGCTGGACATCGATGTATTGAATCGCGACGCTATTTGTGTGTTCCATCGTCAATACCAGGATCTGACGGTAAGAATTAACTGTGGGTTATGAGAGGGAGAAAACAAACTTGACTGCCAAAGAGTACGTCCATCTGGTATGAGGCAGCGATAGACCCTCGGAGATAAGTCGGCTAGTGACCAATGTATTGAATCGCGACGCAATTTCTGTGTTGCATCGTCATTACGGTGGTGGAAATGTCGCAATTAACTGTCAAATTTACGTCGGATTCCCGAAACTTTACTCGTAGGACAACGATCATGTGGTGACCCAGGCAGTAATAGATGCTTGGAGATAAATCTGCTGGTAGACGGTGTTCTGAAAACCATCGCAGTATGTGTGTTCTATCGTCATTGAGAGGATTAGAGAAAATAAAATTAACTGTCAGTATTGCGTCGGATTTGAAAACTAGATGACAAAACGCGACCATCCGGTGACCGAGGAACCAATAGACCCTTGTAGATTGAGTTACGCTGGACATCGATCTATTGAATCGCGACGCTATTTGTGTGTTCCATCGTCAATACCTGGATCTCACGGTAAGAATTAACTGTGAGTTATGAGAGGGAGAAAACAAACTTGACTGTCAAAGAGTACGTCCATCTGGTATGAGGCAGCGATAGACCCTCGGAGATAAGTCGGCTAGTGACCAATGTATTGAATGGCGACGCAATTTCTGTGTTGCATCGGCATTAGGATAGTGGGAATGTCGCAATTAACTGTCAAATTTGCGTCGGATTCCCGAAACTTTACACGTAGGACAACGATCAAGTGGTGACCCAGGTAGTAATAGATGCTTGGAGATAAATCTGCTGGTAGACGATGTTCTGAAAAACATCGCAGTATGTGTGTTCTATCGTCATTGAGAGGATGAGAGAAAATAAAATTAACTGTCAGTATTGCGTCGGATTTGAAAACTAGATGACAAAACGCGACCATCCGGTGACCGAGGAACCAATAGACCCTTGTAGATAGTTACGCTAGACATCGATGTATTGAATCGCGACGCTATTTGTGTGTTCCATCGTCGATACCAGGATCTGACGGTAAGAATTAGCTGTGAGTTTTGTGTCGGAGACAAGAAACTTGACACCCAAATTGTACATCCATCTGGTATGAGGCAGCGTTAGACCCTCGGAGATAAGTCGGCTAGTGACCAATGTATTTTATCGCGACGCAATTTCTGTCTTGCATCGTCATTAGGATGGTGGGAATGTCGCAATTAACTGTCAAATTTGCGTCGGATTCCCGAAACTTTAGTCGCAGGAGAACGATCATGTGGTGACCCAGGCATGCTTGGAGATAAATCTGCTGGAAGACGATGTTCTGAAAACCATCGCAGTATGTGTGTTCCGTCGTCATTGAGAGGATGGGAGAACATAAATTAACTGTCTGCTTTGCGTCGGATTTGAAAACTGGATGACAAAACGCGACCATCCGGTGACCGAGGCACAAATAGACCCTTGTAGATAGTTACGCTGGACATCGATCTATTGAATCGCGACCGTATTTGTGTGTTCCATCGTCAATACCAGAATCTCACGGTAAGAATTAAATGTGAGTTATGAGAGGGAGAAAACAAACTTGACTGCCAAAGAGTACGTCCATCTGGTATGAGGCAGCGATAGACCCTCGGAGATAAGTCGGCTAGTGACCAATGTATTGAATCGCGACGCAATTTCTGTGTTGCAACGTCGTTAGGATGGTGTGAATGTCACAATTAACTGTCAAATTTGCGTCGGATTTGAAAACTAGACTGACAAAGCGCGAACATCCGGTGACCGAGGCACCAATAGACCCTTGTAGATAGTTACGCTAGGCGTCGATGTATTGAATCGCGACGCTATTTGTGTGTTCCATGGTCGATACCAGATTCTGACGGTAAGATTTAGCTGTGAGTTTTGAGTGGGAGACAAGAACCTTGACAGCCAAATTGTACATCCATCTGGTATGAGGCAGCGATAGACCCTCGGAGATAAGTCGGCTAGTGACCAATGTATTGTATCGCGACGCAATTTCTGTCTTGCATCGTCATTAGAATGGTGGGAATGTCGCAATTAACTGTCAAATTTGCGTCGGATTCCCGAAACTTTACTCGCAGGAGAACGATCATGTGGTGACCCAGGCATGCTTGGAGATAAATCTGCTGGAAGACGATGTTCTGAAAACCATCGCAGTATGTGTGTTCCGTCGTCATTGAGAGGATGAGAGAACATAAATTAACTGTCTGCTTTGCGTCGGATTTGAAAATTAGATGACAAAACGCTACCATCCGGTGACCGAGGCACAAATAGACCCTTGTAGATAGTTACGCTGGACATCGATGTATTGAATCGCGACGCTATTTGTGTGTTCCATCGTCAATACCAGGATCTGACGGTAAGAAATAACTGTGAGTTATGAGAGGGAGAAAACAAACTTGACTGCCAAAGAGTACGTCCATCTGGTATGAGGCAGCGATAGACCCTCGGAGATAAGTCGGCTAGTGACCAATGTATTGAATCGCGACGCAATTTCTGTGTTGCAACGTCGTTAGGATGGTGTGAATGTCGCAATTAACTGTCAAATTTGCGTCGGATTTGAAAACTAGACTGACAAAGAGCGAACATCCAGTGGCCGAGGCCCCAATAGACCCTTGTAGATAGTTACGCTAGACATCGATGTATTGAATCGCGACGCTATTTGTGTGTTCCATCGTCGATACCAGGATCTGACGGTAAGAATTAGCTGTGAGTTTTGTGTCGGAGACAAGAAACTTGACACCCAAATGGTACATCCATCTGGTATGAGGCAGCGTTAGACCCTCGGAGATAAGTCGGCTAGTGACCAATGTATTTTATCGCGACGCAATTTCTGTCTTGCATCGTCATTAGGATGGTGGGAATGTCGCAATTAACTGTCAAATTTGCGTCGGATTCCCGAAACTTTAGTCGCAGGAGAACGATCATGTGGTGACCCAGGCATGCTTGGAGATAAATCTGCTGGAAGACGATGTTCTGAAAACCATCGCAGTATGTGTGTTCCGTCGTCATTGAGAGGATGGGAGAACATAAATTAACTGTCTGCTTTGCGTCGGATTTGAAAACTGGATGACAAAACGCGACCATCCGGTGACCGAGGCACAAATAGACCCTTGTAGATAGTTACGCTGGACATCGATCTATTGAATCGCGACCGTATTTGTGTGTTCCATCGTCAATACCAGAATCTCACGGTAAGAATTAAATGTGAGTTATGAGAGGGAGAAAACAAACTTGACTGCCAAAGAGCACGTCCATCTGGTATGAGGCAGCGATAGACCCTCGGAGATAAGTCGGCTAGTGACCAATGTATTGAATCGCGACGCAATTTCTGTGTTGCAACGTCGTTAGGATGGTGTGAATGTCACAATTAACTGTCAAATTTGCGTCGGATTTGAAAACTAGACTGACAAAGCGCGAACATCCGGTGACCGAGGCACCAATAGACCCTTGTAGATAGTTACGCTAGGCGTCGATGTATTGCATCGCGACGCTATTTGTGTGTTCCATGGTCGATACCAGATTCTGACGGTAAGATTTAGCTGTGAGTTTTGAGTGGGAGACAAGAACCTTGACAGCCAAATTGTACATCCATCTGGTATGAGGCAGCGATAGACCCTCGGAGATAAGTCGGCTAGTGACCAATGTATTGTATCGCGACGCAATTTCTGTCTTGCATCGTCATTAGAATGGTGGGAATGTCGCAATTAACTGTCAAATTTGCGTCGGATTCCCGAAACTTTACTCGCAGGAGAACGATCATGTGGTGACCCAGGCATGCTTGGAGATAAATCTGCTGGAAGACGATGTTCTGAAAACCATCGCAGTATGTGTGTTCCGTCGTCATTGAGAGGATGAGAGAACATAAATTAACTGTCTGCTTTGCGTCGGATTTGAAAATTAGATGACAAAACGCTACCATCCGGTGACCGAGGCACAAATAGACCCTTGTAGATAGTTACGCTGGACATCGATGTATTGAATCGCGACGCTATTTGTGTGTTCCATCGTCAATACCAGGATCTGACGGTAAGAAATAACTGTGAGTTATGAGAGGGAGAAAACAAACTTGACTGCCAAAGAGTACGTCCATCTGGTATGAGGCAGCGATAGACCCTCGGAGATAAGTCGGCTACTGACCAATGTATTGAATCGCGACGCAATTTCTGTGTTGCAACGTCGTTAGGATGGTGTGAATGTCGCAATTAACTGTCAAATTTGCGTCGGATTTGAAAACTAGACTGACAAAGAGCGAACATCCAGTGGCCGAGGCACCAATAGACACTTGTAGATAGTTACGCTAGACATCGATGTATTGAATCGCGACGCTATTTGTGTGTTCCATCGTCGATACCAGGATCTGACGATAAGAATTAGCTGTGAGTTTTGAGTCGGAGACAAGAAACTTGACAGCCAAATTGTACATCCATCTGGTATGAGGCAGCGTTAGACCCTCGGAGATAAGTCGGCTAGTGACCAATGTATTGTATCGCGACGCAATTTCTTCTTGCATCGTCATTAGGATGGAGGGAATGTCGCAATTAACTGTCAAATTTGCGTCGGATTCCCGAAACTTTACTCGCAGGAGAACGATCATGTGGTGACCCAGGCATGCTTGGAGATAAATCTGCTGGAAGACGATGTTCTGAAAACCATCGCAAAAAGTGTGTTCTATCGTCATTGAGAGGATGAGAGAAAATAAAATTAACTGTCAGTATTGCGTCGGATTTGAAAACTAGATGACAAAACGCGACCATCCGGTGACCGAGGAACCAATAGACCCTTGTAGATAGTTACGCTGGACATCGATCTATTGTGTCGCGACCCTATTTGTGTGTTCCATCGTCAATACCAGGATCTGACGGTAAGAATTAACTGTGAGTTATGAGAGGGAGAAAACAAACTTGACTGCCAAAGAGTACGTCCATCTGGTATAAGGCAGCGATAGACCCCCGGAGATAAGTCGGCTAGTGACAAATGTATTGAATCGCGACGCAGTTTCTGTGTTGCATCGTCATTAGGGTGGTGGGAATGTCGCAATTAACTGTCAAATTTGCGTCGGATTTGAAAACTAGACTGACAAAGCGCGTACATCCGGTGACCGAGGCACCAATAGACCCTTGTAGATGGTTACGCTAGGCGTCGAAGTATTGAATCGCGACGCTATTTGTGTGTTCCATGGTCGATACCAGAATCTGACGGTAAGATTTAGCTGTGAGTTTTGGGTCGGAGACAAGAAACTTGACAGCCAAATTGTACATCCATCTGGTATGAGGCAGCGATAGACCCTCGGAGATAAGTCGGCTAGTGACCAATGTATTGTATCGCGACGCAATTTCTGTCTTGCATCGTCATTAGGATGGTGGGAATGTCGCAATTAACTGTCAAATTTGCGTCGGATTCCCGAAACTTTACTCGCAGGAGAACGATCATGTGGTGACCCAGGCATGCTTGGAGATAAATCTGCTGGAAGACGATGTTCTGAAAACCATCGCAGTATGTGTGTTCCGTCGTCATTGAGAGGATGGGAGAACATAAATTAACTGTCTGCTTTGCGTCGGATTTGAAAACTAGATGACAAAACGCGACCATCCGGTGACCGAGGCACAAATAGACCCTTGTAGATAGTTACGCTGGACATCGATGTATTGAATCGCGACGCTATTTGTGTGTTCCATCGTCAATACCAGGATCTGACGGTAAGAAATAACTGTGAGTTATGAGAGGGAGAAAACAAACTTGACTGCCAAAGAGTACGTCCATCTGGTATGAGGCAGCGATAGACCCTCGGAGATAAGTCGGATAGTGACCAATGTATTGAATCGCGACGCAATTTCTGTGTTGCATCGTCATTAGGGTGGTGGGAATGTCGCAATTAACTGTCAAATTTGCGTCGGATTTGAAAACTAGACTGACAAAGCGCGAACATCCGGTGACCGAGGCACAAATAGACCCTTGTAGATAGTTACGCTAGGCATCGATGTATTGAATCGCGACGCTATTTGTGTGTTCCATGGTCGATTCCAGGATCTAACAGTAAGAATTAGCTGTGAGTTTTAGTCGGAGACAAGAAACTTGACAGCCAAATTGTACATCCATCTGGTATGAGGCAGCGATAGACCCTCGGAGATAAGTCGGCTAGTGACCAATGTATTGAATCGCGACGCAATTTCTGTGTTGCAACGTCGTTAGGATGGTGTGAATGTCGCAATTAACTGTCAAATTTGCGTCGGATTTGAAAACTAGACTGACAAAGAGCGAACATCCAGTGGCCGAGGCACCAATAGACACTTGTAGATAGTTACGCTAGACATCGATGTATTGAATCGCGACGCTATTTGTGTGTTCCATCGTCGATACCAGGATCTGACGATAAGAATTAGCTGTGAGTTTTGAGTCGGAGACAAGAAACTTGACAGCCAAATTGTACATCCATCTGGTATGAGGCAGCGTTAGACCCTCGGAGATAAGTCGGCTAGTGACCAATGTATTGTATCGCGACGCAATTTCTGTCTTGCATCGTCATTAGGATGGTGGGAATGTCGCAATTAACTGTCAAATTTGCGTTGGATTCCCGAAACTTTACTCGCAGGAGAACGATCATGTGGTGACCCAGGCATGCTTGGAGATAAATCTGCTGGAAGACGATGTTCTGAAAACCATCGCAAAAAGTGTGTTCTATCGTCATTGAGAGGATGAGAGAAAATAAAATTAACTGTCAGTATTGCGTCGGATTTGAAAACTAGATGACAAAACGCGACCATCCGGTGACCGAGGAACCAATAGACCCTTGTAGATAGTTACGCTGGACATCGATCTATTGAATCGCGACCCTATTTGTGTGTTCCATCGTCAATACCAGGATCTGACGGTAAGAATTAACTGTGAGTTATGAGAGGGAGAAAACAAACTTGACTGCCAAAGAGTACGTCCATCTGGTATAAGGCAGCGATAGACCCCCGGAGATAAGTCGGCTAGTGACCAATGTATTGAATCGCGACGCAGTTTCTGTGCTGCATCGTCATTAGGGTGGTGGGAATGTCGCAATTAACTGTCAAATTTGCGTCGGATTTGAAAACTAGACTGACAAAGCGCGTACATCCGGTGACCGAGGCACCAATAGACCCTTGTAGATAGTTACGCTAGGCGTCGATGTATTGAATCGCGACGCTATTTGTGTGTTCCATGGTCGATACCAGAATCTGACGGTAAGATTTAGCTGTGAGTTTTGGGTCGGAGACAAGAAACTTGACAGCCAAATTGTACATCCATCTGGTATGAGGCAGCGATAGACCCTCGGAGATAAGTCGGCTAGTGACCAATGTATTGTATCGCGACGCAATTTCTGTCTTGCATCGTCATTAGGATGGTGGGAATGTCGCAATTAACTGTCAAATTTGCGTCGGATTCCCGAAACTTTACTCGCAGGAGAACGATCATGTGGTGACCCAGGCATGCTTGGAGATAAATCTGCTGGAAGACGATGTTCTGAAAACCATCGCAGTATGTGTGTTCCGTCGTCATTGAGAGGATGGGAGAACATAAATTAACTGTCTGCTTTGCGTCGGATTTGAAAACTAGATGACAAAACGCGACCATCCGGTGACCGAGGCACAAATAGACCCTTGTAGATAGTTACGCTGGGCATCGATGTATTGAATCGCGACGCTATTTGTGTGTTCCATCGTCAATACCAGGATCTGACGGTAAGAAATAACTGTGAGTTATGAGAGGGAGAAAACAAACTTGACTGCCAAAGAGTACGTCCATCTGGTATGAGGCAGCGATAGACCTTCGGAGATAAGTCGGATAGTGACCAATGTATTGAATCGCGACGCAATTTCTGTGTTGCATCGTCATTAGGGTGGTGGGAATGTCGCAATTAACTGTCAAATTTGCGTCGGATTTGAAAACTAGACTGACAAAGCGCGAACATCCGGTGACCGAGGCACCAATAGACCCTTGTAGATAGTTACGCTAGGCATCGATGTATTGACCCGCGACGCTATTTGTGTGTTCCATGGTCGATACCAGGATCTAACAGTAAGAATTAGCTGTGAGTTTTGAGTCGGAGACAAGAAACTTGACAGCCAAATTGTACATCCATCTGGTATGAGGCAGCGATAGACCCTCGGAGATAAGTCGGCTAGTGACCAATGTATTGAATCGCGACGCAATTTCTGTGATGCATGGTCATTAGGATGGTGGGAATGTCGCAATTAACTGTGAAATTTGCGTCGGATTCCCGAAACTTTACACGTAGGACAACGATCATGTGGTGACCCAGGCAGCAATAGATGCTTGGAGATAAATATGCTGGAAGACAATTTTCTGAAAACCATCGCAGTATGTGTGATCCGTCGTCATTGAGAGGATGAGAGAAAATAAAATTAACTGTCAGTATTGCGTCGGATTTGAAAACTGGATGACAAAACTCGACCATCCGGTGACCGAGGCACCAATAGACCCATGTAGATAGTTACGCTGGACATCGATGTATTGAATCGCGACGCTATTTGTGTGTTCCATCGTCAATACCAGGATCTGACGGTAAGAATTAACTGTGAGTTATGAGAGGGAGAAAACAAACTTGACTGCCAAAGAGTACGTCCATCTGGTATGAGGCAGCGATAGACCCTCGGAGATAAGTCGGCTAGTGACCAATGTATTGAATCGCGACGCAATTTCTGTGTTGCATCGTCATTAGGGTGGTGGAAATGTCGCAATTAACTGTCAAATTTACGTCGGATTCCCGAAACTTTACTCGTAGGACAACGATCATGTGGTGACCCAGGCTGTAATAGATGCTTGGAGATAAATCTGCTGGTAGACGGTGTTCTGAAAACCATCGCAGTATGTGTGTTCTATCGTCATTGAGAGGATTAGAGAAAATAAAATTAACTGTCAGTATTGCGTCGGATTTGAAAACTAGATGACAAAACGCGACCATCCGGTGACCGAGGAACCAATAGACCCTTGTAGATTGAGTTACGCTGGACATCGATTTATTGAATCGCGACGCTATTTGTGTGTTCCATCGTCAATACCTGGATCTCACGGTAAGAATTAACTGTGAGTTATGAGAGGGAGAAAACAAACTTGACTGTCAAAGAGTACGTCCATCTGGTATGAGGCAGCGATAGACCCTCGGAGATAAGTCGGCTAGTGACCAATGTATTGAATGGCGACGCAATTTCTGTGTTGCATCGGCTTTAGGATAGTGGGAATGTCGCAATTAACTGTCAAATTTGCGTCGGATTCCCGAAACTTTACACGTAGGACAACGATCAAGTGGTGACCCAGGTAGTAATAGATGCTTGGAGATAAATCTGCTGGTAGACGATGTTCTGAAAACCATCGCAGTATGTGTGTTCTATCGTCATTGAGAGGATGAGAGAAAATAAAATTAACTGTCAGTATTGCGTCGGATTTGAAAACTAGATGACAAAACGCGACCATCCGGTGACCGAGGAACCAATAGACCCTTGTAGATAGTTACGCTAGACATCGATGTATTGAATCGCGACGCTATTTGTGTGTTCCATCGTCGATACCAGGATCTGACGGTAAGAATTAGCTGTGAGTTTTGTGTCGGAGACAAGAAACTTGACACCCAAATTGTACATCCATCTGGTATGAGGCAGCGTTAGACCCTCGGAGATAAGTCGGCTAGTGACCAATGTATTTTATCGCGACGCAATTTCTGTCTTGCATCGTCATTAGGATGGTGGTAATGTCGCAATTAACTGTCAAATTTGCGTCGGATTCCCGAAACTTTAGTCGCAGGAGAACGATCATGTGGTGACCCAGGCATGCTTGGAGATAAATCTGCTGGAAGACGATGTTCTGAAAACCATCGCAGTATGTGTGTTCCGTCGTCATTGAGAGGATGGGAGAACATAAATTAACTGTCTGCTTTGCGTCGGATTTGAAAACTGGATGACAAAACGCGACCATCCGGTGACCGAGGCACAAATAGACCCTTGTAGATAGTTACGCTGGACATCGATCTATTGAATCGCGACCGTATTTGTGTGTTCCATCGTCAATACCAGAATCTCACGGTAAGAATTAAATGTGAGTTATGAGAGGGAGAAAACAAACTTGACTGCCAAAGAGTACGTCCATCTGGTATGAGGCAGCGATAGACCCTCGGAGATAAGTCGGCTAGTGACCAATGTATTGAATCGCGACGCAATTTCTGTGTTGCAACGTCGTTAGGATGGTGTGAATGTCACAATTAACTGTCAAATTTGCGTCGGATTTGAAAACTAGACTGACAAAGCGCGAACATCCGGTGACCGAGGCACCAATAGACCCTTGTAGATAGTTACGCTAGGCGTCGATGTATTGAATCGCGACGCTATTTGTGTGTTCCATGGTCGATACCAGATTCTGACGGTAAGATTTAGCTGTGAGTTTTGAGTGGGAGACAAGAACCTTGACAGCCAAATTGTACATCCATCTGGTATGAGGCAGCGATAGACCCTCGGAGATAAGTCGGCTAGTGACCAATGTATTGTATCGCGACGCAATTTCTGTCTTGCATCGTCATTAGAATGGTGGGAATGTCGCAATTAACTGTCAAATTTGCGTCGGATTCCCGAAACTTTACTCGCAGGAGAACGATCATGTGGTGACCCAGGCATGCTTGGAGATAAATCTGCTGGAAGACGATGTTCTGAAAACCATCGCAGTATGTGTGTTCCGTCGTCATTGAGAGGATGAGAGAACATAAATTAACTGTCTGCTTTGCGTCGGATTTGAAAATTAGATGACAAAACGCTACCATCCGGTGACCGAGGCACAAATAGACCCTTGTAGATAGTTACGCTGGACATCGATGTATTGAATCGCGACGCTATTTGTGTGTTCCATCGTCAATACCAGGATCTGACGGTAAGAATTAACTGTGAGTTATGAGAGGGAGAAAACAAACTTGACTGCCAAAGAGTACGTCCATCTGGTATAAGGCAGAGTTAGACCCCCGGAGATAAGTCGGCTAGTGACCAATGTATTGAATCGCGACGCAGTTTCTGTGTTGCATCGTCATTAGGGTGGTGGGAATGTCGCAATTAACTGTCAAATTTGCGTCGGATTTGAAAACTAGACTGACAAAGCGCGTACATCCGGTTACCGAGGCACCAATAGACCCTTGTAGATAGTTACGCTAGGCGTCGAAGTATTGAATCGCGACGCTATTTGTGTGTTCCATGGTCGATACCAGAATCTGACGGTAAGATTTAGCTGTGAGTTTTGGGTCGGAGGCAAGAAACTTGACAGCCAAATTGTACATCCATCTGGTATGAGGCAGCGATAGACCCTCGGAGATAAGTCGGCTAGTGACCAATGTATTGTATCGCGACGCAATTTCTGTCTTGCATCGTCATTAGGATGGTGGGAATGTCGCAATTAACTGTCAAATTTGCGTCGGATTCCCGAAACTTTACTCGCAGGAGAACGATCATGTGGTGACCCAGGCATGCTTGGAGATAAATCTGCTGGAAGACGATGTTCTGAAAACCATCGCAGTATGTGTGTTCCGTCGTCATTGAGAGGATGGGAGAACATAAATTAACTGTCTGCTTTGCGTCGGATTTGAAAACTAGATGACAAAACGCGACCATCCGGTGACCGAGGCACAAATAGACCCTTGTAGATAGTTACGCTGGACATCGATGTATTGAATCGCGACGCTATTTGTGTGTTCCATCGTCAATACCAGGATCTGACGGTAAGAAATAACTGTGAGTTATGAGAGGGAGAAAACAAACTTGACTGCCAAAGAGTACGTCCATCTGGTATGAGGCAGCGATAGACCCTCGGAGATAAGTCGGATAGTGACCAATGTATTGAATCGCGACGCAATTTCTGTGTTGCATCGTCATTAGGGTGGTGGGAATGTCGCAATTAACTGTCAAATTTGCGTCGGATTTGAAAACTAGACTGACAAAGCGCGAACATCCGGTGACCGAGGCACAAATAGACCCTTGTAGATAGTTACGCTAGGCATCGATGTATTGAATCGCGACGCTATTTGTGTGTTCCATGGTCGATTCCAGGATCTAACAGTAAGAATTAGCTGTGAGTTTTAGTCGGAGACAAGAAACTTGACAGCCAAATTGTACATCCATCTGGTATGAGGCAGCGATAGACCCTCGGAGATAAGTCGGCTAGTGACCAATGTATTGAATCGCGACGCAATTTCTGTGTTGCAACGTCGTTAGGATGGTGTGAATGTCGCAATTAACTGTCAAATTTGCGTCGGATTTGAAAACTAGACTGACAAAGAGCGAACATCCAGTGGCCGAGGCACCAATAGACACTTGTAGATAGTTACGCTAGACATCGATGTATTGAATCGCGACGCTATTTGTGTGTTCCATCGTCGATACCAGGATCTGACGATAAGAATTAGCTGTGAGTTTTGAGTCGGAGACAAGAAACTTGACAGCCAAATTGTACATCCATCTGGTATGAGGCAGCGTTAGACCCTCGGAGATAAGTCGGCTAGTGACCAATGTATTGTATCGCGACGCAATTTCTGTCTTGCATCGTCATTAGGATGGTGGGAATGTCGCAATTAACTGTCAAATTTGCGTTGAATTCCCGAAACTTTACTCGCAGGAGAACGATCATGTGGTGACCCAGGCATGCTTGGAGATAAATCTGCTGGAAGACGATGTTCTGAAAACCATCGCAAAAAGTGTGTTCTATCGTCATTGAGAGGATGAGAGAAAATAAAATTAACTGTCAGTATTGCGTCGGATTTGAAAACTAGATGACAAAACGCGACCATCCGGTGACCGAGGAACCAATAGACCCTTGTAGATAGTTACGCTAGGCGTCGATGTATTGAATCGCGACGCTATTTGTGTGTTCCATGGTCGATACCAGAATCTGACGGTAAGATTTAGCTGTGAGTTTTGGGTCGGAGACAAGAAACTTGACAGCCAAATTGTACATCGATCTGGTATGAGGCAGCGATAGACCCTCGGAGATAAGTCGGCTAGTGACCAATGTATTGTATCGCGACGCAATTTCTGTCTTGCATCGTCATTAGGATGGTGGGAATGTCGCAATTAACTGTCAAATTTGCGTCGGATTTGAAAACTAGACTGACAAAGCGCGTACATCCGGTGACCGAGGCACCAATAGACCCTTGTAGATAGTTACGCTAGGCGTCGATGTATTGAATCGCGACGCTATTTGTGTGTTCCATGGTCGATACCAGAATCTGACGGTAAGATTTAGCTGTGAGTTTTGGGTCGGAGACAAGAAACTTGACAGCCAAATTGTACATCCATCTGGTATGAGGCAGCGATAGACCCTCGGAGATAAGTCGGCTAGTGACCAATGTATTGTATCGCGACGCAATTTCTGTCTTGCATCGTCATTAGGATGGTGGGAATGTCGCAATTAACTGTCAAATTTGCGTCGGATTCCCGAAACTTTACTCGCAGGAGAACGATCATGTGGTGACCCAGGCATGCTTGGAGATAAATCTGCTGGAAGACGATGTTCTGAAAACCATCGCAGTATGTGTGTTCCGTCGTCATTGAGAGTATGGGAGAACATAAATTAACTGTCTGCTTTGCGTCGGATTTGAAAACTAGATGACAAAACGCGACCATCCGGTGACCGAGGCACAAATAGACCCTTGTAGATAGTTACGCTGGGCATCGATGTATTGAATCGCGACGCTATTTGTGTGTTCCATCGTCAATACCAGGATCTGACGGTAAGAAATAACTGTGAGTTATGAGAGGGAGAAAACAAACTTGACTGCCAAAGAGTACGTCCATCTGGTATGAGGCAGCGATAGACCTTCGGAGATAAGTCGGATAGTGACCAATGTATTCAATCGCGACGCAATTTCTGTGTTGCATCGTCATTAGGGTGGTGGGAATGTCGCAATTAACTGTCAAATTTGCGTCGGATTTGAAAACTAGACTGACAAAGCGCGAACATCCGGTGACCGAGGCACCAATAGACCCTTGTAGATAGTTACGCTAGGCATCGATGTATTGAACCGCGACGCTATTTGTGTGTTCCATGGTCGATACCAGGATCTAACAGTAAGAATTAGCTGTGAGTTTTGAGTCGGAGACAAGAAACTTGACAGCCAAATTGTACATCCATCTGGTATGAGGCAGCGATAGACCCTCGGAGATAAGTCGGCTAGTGACCAATGTATTGAATCGCGACGCAATTTCTGTGATGCATCGTCATTAGGATGGTGGGAATGTCGCAATTAACTGTCAAATTTGCGTCGGATTCCCGAAACTTTACTCGCAGGAGAACGATCATGTGGTGACCCAGGCATGCTTGGAGATAAATCTGCTGGAAGACGATGTTCTGAAAACCATCGCAGTATGTGTGTTCCGTCGTCATTGAGAGGATGAGAGAACATAAATTAACTGTCTGCTTTGCGTCGGATTTGAAAATTAGATGACAAAACGCTACCATCCGGTGACCGAGGCACAAATAGACCCTTGTAGATAGTTACGCTGGACATCGATGTATTGAATCGCGACGCTATTTGTGTGTTCCATCGTCAATACCAGGATCTGACGGTAAGAAATAACTGTGAGTTATGAGAGGGAGAAAACAAACTTGACTGCCAAAGAGTACGTCCATCTGGTATGAGGCAGCGATAGACCCTCGGAGATAAGTCGGCTAGTGACCAATGTATTGAATCGCGACGCAATTTCTGTGTTGCAACGTCGTTAGGATGGTGTGAATGTCGCAATTAACTGTCAAATTTGCGTCGGATTTGAAAACTAGACTGACAAAGAGCGAACATCCAGTGGCCGAGGCACCAATAGACACTTGTAGATAGTTACGCTAGACATCGATGTATTGAATCGCGACGCTATTTGTGTGTTCCATCGTCGATACCAGGATCTGACGATAAGAATTAGCTGTGAGTTTTGTGTCGGAGACAAGAAACTTGACAGCCAAATTGTACATCCATCTGGTATGAGGCAGCGATAGACCCTCGGAGATAAGTCGGCTAGTGACCAATGTATTGTATCGCGACGCAATTTCTGTCTTGCATCGTCATTAGGATGGAGGGAAGGTCGCAATTAACTGTCAAATTTGCGTCGGATTCCCGAAACTTTACTCGCAGGAGAACGATCATGTGGTGACCCAGGCATGCTTGGAGATAAATCTGCTGGAAGACGATGTTCTGAAAACCATCGCAAAAAGTGTGTTCTATCGTCATTGAGAGGATGAGAGAAAATAAAATTAACTGTCAGTATTGCGTCGGATTTGAAAACTAGATGACAAAACGCGACCATCCGGTGACCGAGGAACCAATAGACCCTTGTAGATAGTTACGCTGGACATCGATCTATTGTGTCGCGACCCTATTTGTGTGTTCCATCGTCAATACCAGGATCTGACGGTAAGAATTAACTGTGAGTTATGAGAGGGAGAAAACAAACTTGACTGCCAAAGAGTACGTCCATCTGGTATAAGGCAGAGTTAGACCCCCGGAGATAAGTCGGCTAGTGACCAATGTATTGAATCGCGACGCAGTTTCTGTGTTGCATCGTCATTAGGGTGGTGGGAATGTCGCAATTAACTGTCAAATTTGCGTCGGATTTGAAAACTAGACTGACAAAGCGCGTACATCCGGTTACCGAGGCACCAATAGACCCTTGTAGATAGTTACGCTAGGCGTCGAAGTATTGAATCGCGACGCTATTTGTGTGTTCCATGGTCGATACCAGAATCTGACGGTAAGATTTAGCTGTGAGTTTTGGGTCGGAGGCAAGAAACTTGACAGCCAAATTGTACATCCATCTGGTATGAGGCAGCGATAGACCCTCGGAGATAAGTCGGCTAGTGACCAATGTATTGTATCGCGACGCAATTTCTGTCTTGCATCGTCATTAGGATGGTGGGAATGTCGCAATTAACTGTCAAATTTGCGTCGGATTCCCGAAACTTTACTCGCAGGAGAACGATCATGTGGTGACCCAGGCATGCTTGGAGATAAATCTGCTGGAAGACGATGTTCTGAAAACCATCGCAGTATGTGTGTTCCGTCGTCATTGAGAGGATGGGAGAACATAAATTAACTGTCTGCTTTGCGTCGGATTTGAAAACTAGATGACAAAACGCGACCATCCGGTGACCGAGGCACAAATAGACCCTTGTAGATAGTTACGCTGGACATCGATGTATTGAATCGCGACGCTATTTGTGTGTTCCATCGTCAATACCAGGATCTGACGGTAAGAAATAACTGTGAGTTATGAGAGGGAGAAAACAAACTTGACTGCCAAAGAGTACGTCCATCTGGTATGAGGCAGCGATAGACCCTCGGAGATAAGTCGGATAGTGACCAATGTATTGAATCGCGACGCAATTTCTGTGTTGCATCGTCATTAGGGTGGTGGGAATGTCGCAATTAACTGTCAAATTTGCGTCGGATTTGAAAACTAGACTGACAAAGCGCGAACATCCGGTGACCGAGGCACAAATAGACCCTTGTAGATAGTTACGCTAGGCATCGATGTATTGAATCGCGACGCTATTTGTGTGTTCCATGGTCGATTCCAGGATCTAACAGTAAGAATTAGCTGTGAGTTTTAGTCGGAGACAAGAAACTTGACAGCCAAATTGTACATCCATCTGGTATGAGGCAGCGATAGACCCTCGGAGATAAGTCGGCTAGTGACCAATGTATTGAATCGCGACGCAATTTCTGTGTTGCAACGTCGTTAGGATGGTGTGAATGTCGCAATTAACTGTCAAATTTGCGTCGGATTTGAAAACTAGACTGACAAAGAGCGAACATCCAGTGGCCGAGGCACCAATAGACACTTGTAGATAGTTACGCTAGACATCGATGTATTGAATCGCGACGCTATTTGTGTGTTCCATCGTCGATACCAGGATCTGACGATAAGAATTAGCTGTGAGTTTTGAGTCGGAGACAAGAAACTTGACAGCCAAATTGTACATCCATCTGGTATGAGGCAGCGTTAGACCCTCGGAGATAAGTCGGCTAGTGACCAATGTATTGTATCGCGACGCAATTTCTGTCTTGCATCGTCATTAGGATGGTGGGAATGTCGCAATTAACTGTCAAATTTGCGTTGAATTCCCGAAACTTTACTCGCAGGAGAACGATCATGTGGTGACCCAGGCATGCTTGGAGATAAATCTGCTGGAAGACGATGTTCTGAAAACCATCGCAAAAAGTGTGTTCTATCGTCATTGAGAGGATGAGAGAAAATAAAATTAACTGTCAGTATTGCGTCGGATTTGAAAACTAGATGACAAAACGCGACCATCCGGTGACCGAGGAACCAATAGACCCTTGTAGATAGTTACGCTAGGCGTCGATGTATTGAATCGCGACGCTATTTGTGTGTTCCATGGTCGATACCAGAATCTGACGGTAAGATTTAGCTGTGAGTTTTGGGTCGGAGACAAGAAACTTGACAGCCAAATTGTACATCGATCTGGTATGAGGCAGCGATAGACCCTCGGAGATAAGTCGGCTAGTGACCAATGTATTGTATCGCGACGCAATTTCTGTCTTGCATCGTCATTAGGATGGTGGGAATGTCGCAATTAACTGTCAAATTTGCGTCGGATTTGAAAACTAGACTGACAAAGCGCGTACATCCGGTGACCGAGGCACCAATAGACCCTTGTAGATAGTTACGCTAGGCGTCGATGTATTGAATCGCGACGCTATTTGTGTGTTCCATGGTCGATACCAGAATCTGACGGTAAGATTTAGCTGTGAGTTTTGGGTCGGAGACAAGAAACTTGACAGCCAAATTGTACATCCATCTGGTATGAGGCAGCGATAGACCCTCGGAGATAAGTCGGCTAGTGACCAATGTATTGTATCGCGACGCAATTTCTGTCTTGCATCGTCATTAGGATGGTGGGAATGTCGCAATTAACTGTCAAATTTGCGTCGGATTCCCGAAACTTTACTCGCAGGAGAACGATCATGTGGTGACCCAGGCATGCTTGGAGATAAATCTGCTGGAAGACGATGTTCTGAAAACCATCGCAGTATGTGTGTTCCGTCGTCATTGAGAGTATGGGAGAACATAAATTAACTGTCTGCTTTGCGTCGGATTTGAAAACTAGATGACAAAACGCGACCATCCGGTGACCGAGGCACAAATAGACTCTTGTAGATAGTTACGCTGGGCATCGATGTATTGAATCGCGACGCTATTTGTGTGTTCCATCGTCAATACCAGGATCTGACGGTAAGAAATAACTGTGAGTTATGAGAGGGAGAAAACAAACTTGACTGCCAAAGAGTACGTCCATCTGGTATGAGGCAGCGATAGACCTTCGGAGATAAGTCGGATAGTGACCAATGTATTGAATCGCGACGCAATTTCTGTGTTGCATCGTCATTAGGGTGGTGGGAATGTCGCAATTAACTGTCAAATTTGCGTCGGATTTGAAAACTAGACTGACAAAGCGCGAACATCCGGTGACCGAGGCACCAATAGACCCTTGTAGATAGTTACGCTAGGCATCGATGTATTGAACCGCGACGCTATTTGTGTGTTCCATGGTCGATACCAGGATCTAACAGTAAGAATTAGCTGTGAGTTTTGAGTCGGAGACAAGAAACTTGACAGCCAAATTGTACATCCATCTGGTATGAGGCAGCGATAGACCCTCGGAGATAAGTCGGCTAGTGACCAATGTATTGAATCGCGACGCAATTTCTGTGATGCATGGTCATTAGGATGGTGGGAATGTCGCAATTAACTGTGAAATTTGCGTCGGATTCCCGAAACTTTACACGTAGGACAACGATCATGTGGTGACCCAGGCAGCAATAGATGCTTGGAGATAAATATGCTGGAAGACAATGTTCTGAAAACCATCGCAGTATGTGTGATCCGTCGTCATTGAGAGGATGAGAGAACATAAAATTAACTGTCAGTATTGCGTCGGATTTGAAAACTAGATGACAAAACCCGACCATCCGGTGACCGAGGAACCAATAGACCCTTGTAGATAGTAACGCTGGACATCGATCTATTGAAACGCGACGCTATTTGTGTGTTCCATCGTCAGTACCAGAATCTCACGGTAAGAATTAACTGTGAGTTATGAGAGGGAGAAAACAAACTTGACTGCCAAAGAGTACGTCCATCTGGTATGAGGCAGCGATAGACCCTCGGAGATAAGTCGGCTAGTGACCAATGTATTGTATCGCGACGCGATTTCTGTGTTGCATCGGCATTAGGATGGTGGGAATGTCGCAATTAACTGTCAAATTTGCGTCGGATTCCCGAAACTTTACTCGCAGGAGAACGATCATGTGGTGACCCAGGCATGCTTGGAGATAAATCTGCTGGAAGACGATGTTCTGAAAACCATCGCAGTATGTGTGTTCCGTCGTCATTGAGAGGATGGGAGAACATAAATTAACTGTCTGCTTTGCGTCGGATTTGAAAACTAGATGACAAAACGCGACCATCCGGTGACCGAGGCACAAATAGACCCTTGTAGATAGTTACGCTGGACATCGATGTATTGAATCGCGACGCTATTTGTGTGTTCCATCGTCAATACCAGGATCTGACGGTAAGAAATAACTGTGCGTTATGAGAGGGAGAAAACAAACTTGACTGCCAAAGAGTACGTCCATCTGGTATGAGGCAGCGATAGACCCTCGGAGATAAGTCGGATAGTGACCAATGTATTGAATCGCGACGCAATTTCTGTGTTGCATCGTCATTAGGGTGGTGGGAATGTCGCAATTAACTGTCAAATTTGCGTCGGATTTGAAAACTAGACTGACAAAGCGCGAACATCCGGTGACCGAGGCACAAATAGACCCTTGTAGATAGTTACGCTAGGCATCGATGTATTGAATCGCGACGCTATTTGTGTGTTCCATGGTCGATTCCAGGATCTAACAGTAAGAATTAGCTGTGAGTTTTAGTCGGAGACAAGAAACTTGACAGCCAAATTGTACATCCATCTGGTATGAGGCAGCGATAGACCCTCGGAGATAAGTCGGCTAGTGACCAATGTATATAGTCGCGACGCAATTTCTGTGTTGCAACGTCGTTAGGATGGTGTGAATGTCGCAATTAACTGTCAAATTTGCGTCGGATTTGAAAACTAGACTGACAAAGAGCGAACATCCAGTGGCCGAGGCACCAATAGACACTTGTAGATAGTTACGCTAGACATCGATGTATTGAATCGCGACGCTATTTGTGTGTTCCATCGTCGATACCAGGATCTGACGATAAGAATTAGCTGTGAGTTTTGAGTCGGAGACAAGAAACTTGACAGCCAAATTGTACATCCATCTGGTATGAGGCAGCGTTAGACCCTCGGAGATAAGTCGGCTAGTGACCAATGTATTGTATCGCGACGCAATTTCTGTCTTGCATCGTCATTAGGATGGTGGGAATGTCGCAATTAACTGTCAAATTTGCGTTGGATTCCCGAAACATTACTCGCAGGAGAACGATCATGTGGTGACCCAGGCATGCTTGGAGATAAATCTGCTGGAAGACGATGTTCTGAAAACCATCGCAGTATGTGTGTTCCGTCGTCATTGAGAGTATGGGAGAACATAAATTAACTGTCTGCTTTGCGTCGGATTTGAAAACTAGATGACAAAACGCGACCATCCGGTGACCGAGGCACAAATAGACCCTTGTAGATAGTTACGCTGGGCATCGATGTATTGAATCGCGACGCTATTTGTGTGTTCCATCGTCAATACCAGGATCTGACGGTAAGAAATAACTGTGAGTTATGAGAGGGAGAAAACAAACTTGACTGCCAAAGAGTACGTCCATCTGGTATGAGGCAGCGATAGACCTTCGGAGATAAGTCGGATAGTGACCAATGTATTGAATCGCGACGCAATTTCTGTGTTGCATCGTCATTAGGGTGGTGGGAATGTCGCAATTAACTGTCAAATTTGCGTCGGATTTGAAAACTAGACTGACAAAGCGCGAACATCCGGTGACCGAGGCACCAATAGACCCTTGTAGATAGTTACGCTAGGCATCGATGTGTTGAACCGCGACGCTATTTGTGTGTTCCATGGTCGATACCAGGATCTAACAGTAAGAATTAGCTGTGAGTTTTGAGTCGGAGACAAGAAACTTGACAGCCAAATTGTACATCCATCTGGTATGAGGCAGCGATAGACCCTCGGAGATAAGTCGGCTAGTGACCAATGTATTGAATCGCGACGCAATTTCTGTGATGCATGGTCATTAGGATGGTGGGAATGTCGCAATTAACTGTGAAATTTGCGTCGGATTCCCGAAACTTTACACGTAGGACAACGATCATGTGGTGACCCAGGCAGCAATAGATGCTTGGAGATAAATATGCTGGAAGACAATGTTCTGAAAACCATCGCAGTATGTGTGATCCGTCGTCATTGAGAGGATGAGAGAACATAAAATTAACTGTCAGTATTGCGTCGGATTTGAAAACTAGATGACAAAACCCGACCATCCGGTGACCGAGGAACCAATAGACCCTTGTAGATAGTAACGCTGGACATCGATCTATTGAAACGCGACGCTATTTGTGTGTTCCATCGTCAGTACCAGAATCTCACGGTAAGAATTAACTGTGAGTTATGAGAGGGAGAAAACAAACTTGACTGCCAAAGAGTACGTCCATCTGGTATGAGGCAGCGATAGACCCTCGGAGATAAGTCGGCTAGTGACCAATGTATTGTATCGCGACGCGATTTCTGTGTTGCATCGGCATTAGGATGGTTGGAATGTCGCAATTAACTGTCAAATTTGCGTCGGATTCCCGAAACTTTACTCGCAGGAGAACGATCATGTGGTGACCCAGGCATGCTTGGAGATAAATCTGCTGGAAGACGATGTTCTGAAAACCATCGCAGTATGTGTGTTCCGTCATCATTGAGAGGATGGGAGAACATAAATTAACTGTCTGCTTTGCGTCGGATTTGAAAACTAGATGACAAAACGCGACCATCCGGTGACCGAGGCACAAATAGACCCTTGTAGATAGTTACGCTGGACATCGATGTATTGAATCGCGACGCTATTTGTGTGTTCCATCGTCAATACCAGGATCTGACGGTAAGAAATAACTGTGAGTTATGAGAGGGAGAAAACAAACTTGACTGCCAAAGAGTACGTCCATCTGGTATGAGGCAGCGATAGACCCTCGGAGATAAGTCGGATAGTGACCAATGTATTGAATCGCGACGCAATTTCTGTGTTGCATCGTCATTAGGGTGGTGGGAATGTCGCAATTAACTGTCAAATTTGCGTCGGATTTGAAAACTAGACTGACAAAGCGCGAACATCCGGTGACCGAGGCACAAATAGACCCTTGTAGATAGTTACGCTAGGCATCGATGTATTGAATCGCGACGCTATTTGTGTGTTCCATGGTCGATTCCAGGATCTAACAGTAAGAATTAGCTGTGAGTTTTAGTCGGAGACAAGAAACTTGACAGCCAAATTGTACATCCATCTGGTATGAGGCAGCGATAGACCCTCGGAGATAAGTCGGCTAGTGACCAATGTATATAGTCGCGACGCAATTTCTGTGTTGCAACGTCGTTAGGATGGTGTGAATGTCGCAATTAACTGTCAAATTTGCGTCGGATTTGAAAACTAGACTGACAAAGAGCGAACATCCAGTGGCCGAGGCACCAAAAGACACTTGTAGATAGTTACGCTAGACATCGATGTATTGAATCGCGACGCTATTTGTGTGTTCCATCGTCGATACCAGGATCTGACGATAAGAATTAGCTGTGAGTTTTGAGTCGGAGACAAGAAACTTGACAGCCAAATTGTACATCCATCTGGTATGAGGCAGCGTTAGACCCTCGGAGATAAGTCGGCTAGTGACCAATGTATTGTATCGCGACGCAATTTCTGTCTTGCATCGTCATTAGGATGGTGGGAATGTCGCAATTAACTGTCAAATTTGCGTTGGATTCCCGAAACATTACTCGCAGGAGAACGATCATGTGGTGACCCAGGCATGCTTGGAGATAAATCTGCTGGAAGACGATGTTCTGAAAACCATCGCAGTATGTGTGTTCCGTCGTCATTGAGAGTATGGGAGAACATAAATTAACTGTCTGCTTTGCGTCGGATTTGAAAACTAGATGACAAAACGCGACCATCCGGTGACCGAGGCACAAATAGACCCTTGTAGATAGTTACGCTGGGCATCGATGTATTGAATCGCGACGCTATTTGTGTGTTCCATCGTCAATACCAGGATCTGACGGTAAGAAATAACTGTGAGTTATGAGAGGGAGAAAACAAACTTGACTGCCAAAGAGTACGTCCATCTGGTATGAGGCAGCGATAGACCTTCGGAGATAAGTCGGATAGTGACCAATGTATTGAATCGCGACGCAATTTCTGTGTTGCATCGTCATTAGGGTGGTGGGAATGTCGCAATTAACTGTCAAATTTGCGTCGGATTTGAAAACTAGACTGACAAAGCGCGAACATCCGGTGACCGAGGCACCAATAGACCCTTGTAGATAGTTACGCTAGGCATCGATGTATTGAACCGCGACGCTTTTTGTGTGTTCCATGGTCGATACCAGGATCTAACAGTAAGAATTAGCTGTGAGTTTTGAGTCGGAGACAAGAAACTTGACAGCCAAATTGTACATCCATCTGGTATGAGGCAGCGATAGACCCTCGGAGATAAGTCGGCTAGTGACCAATGTATTGAATCGCGACGCAATTTCTGTGATGCATGGTCATTAGGATGGTGGGAATGTCGCAATTAACTGTGAAATTTGCGTCGGATTCCCGAAACTTTACACGTAGGACAACGATCATGTGGTGACCCAGGCAGCAATAGATGCTTGGAGATAAATATGCTGGAAGACAATGTTCTGAAAACCATCGCAGTATGTGTGATCCGTCGTCATTGAGAGGATGAGAGAACATAAAATTAACTGTCAGTATTGCGTCGGATTTGAAAACTAGATGACAAAACGCGACCATCCGGTGACCGAGGAACCAATACACCCTTGTAGATAGTTACGCTGGACATCGATCTATTGAATCGCGACCCTATTTGTGTGTTCCATCGTCAATACCAGGATCTGACGGTAAGAATTAACTGTGAGTTATGAGAGGGAGAAAACAAACTTGACTGCCAAAGAGTACGTCCATCTGGTATGAGGCAGCGATAGACCCTCGGAGATAAGTCTGCTAGTGACCAATGTATTGAATCGCGACGCAATTTCTGTGTTGCATCGTCATTAGGGTGGTGGGAATGTCGCAATTAACTGTGAAATTTGCGTCGGATTTGAAAACTAGACTGACAAAGCGCGAACATCCGGTGACCGAGGCACCAATAGACCCTTGTAGATAGTTACGCTAGGCATCGATGTATTGAATCGCGACGCTATATGTGTGTTCCATGGTCGATACCAGGATCTGACGGTAAGATTTAGCTGTGAGTTTTGAGTCGGAGACAAGAAACTTGACAGCCAAATTGTACATCCATCTGGTATGAGGCAGCGATAGACCCTCGGAGATAAGTCGGCTAGTGACCAATGAATTCAATCGCGACGCGATTTCTGTGTTGCATCGGCATTAGGATGGTGGGAATGTCGCAATTAACTGTCAAATTTGCGTCGGATTCCCGAAACTTTACTCGCAGGAGAACGATCATGTGGTGACCCAGGCATGCTTGGAGATAAATCTGCTGGAAGACGATGTTCTGAAAACCATCGCAGTAAGTGTGTTCTATCGTCATTGAGAGGATGAGAGAAAATAAAATTAACTGTCAGTATTGCGTCGGATTTGAAAACTAGATGACAAAACCCGACCATCCGGTGTCCGAGGAACCAATAGACCCTTGTAGATACTAACGCTGGACATCGATCTATTGAAACACGACGCTATTTGTGTGTTCCATCGTCAGTACCAGAATCTCACGGTAAGAATTAACTGTGAGTTATGAGAGGGAGAAAACAAACTTGACTGCCAAAGAGTACGTCCATCTGGTATGAGGCAGCGATAGACCCTCGGAGATAAGTCGGCTAGTGACCAATGTATTGTATCGCGACGCGATTTCTGTGTTGCATCGGCATTAGGATGGTGGGAATGTCGCAATTAACTGTCAAATTTGCGTCGGATTCCCTAAACTTTACTCGCAGGAGAACGATCATGTGGTGACCCAGGCATGCTTGGAGATAAATCTGCTGGAAGACGATGTTCTGAAAACCATCGCAGTATGTGTGTTCCGTCGTCATTGAGAGGATGGGAAAACATAAATTAACTGTCTGCTTTGCGTCGGATTTGAAAACTAGATGACAAAACGCGACCATCCGGTGACCGAGGCACAAATAGACCCTTGTAGATAGTTACGCTGGACATCGATGTATTGAATCGCGACGCTATTTGTGTGTTCCATCGTCAATACCAGGATCTGACGGTAAGAATTAACTGTGAGTTATGAGAGGGAGAAAACAAACTTGACTGCCAAAGAGTACGTCCATCTGGTATGAGGCAGCGATAGACCCTCGGAGATAAGTCGGCTAGTGACCAATGTATTGAATCGCGACGCAATTTCTGTGTTGCATCGTCATTAGGGTGGTGGGAATGTCGCAATTAACTGTCAAATTTGCGGTGGATTTGAAAACTAGACTGACAAAGCGCGAACATCCGCTGACCGAGGCAGCAATAGACCCTTGTAGATTGAGTTACGCTGGACATCGATCTATTGAATCGCGACGCTATTTGTGTGTTCCATCGTCAATACCTGGATCTCACGGTAAGAATTAACTGTGAGTTATGAGAGGAAGAAAACAAACTTGACTGTCAAAGAGTACGTCCATCTGGTATGAGGCAGCGATAGACCCTCGGAGATAAGTCGGCTAGTGACCAATGTATTGAATGGCGACGCAATTTCTGTGTTGCATCGGCATTAGGATAGTGGGAATGTCGCAATTAACTGTCAAATTTGCGTCGGATTCCCGAAACTTTACACGTAGGACAACGATCAAGTGGTGAACCAGGCAGTAATAGATGCTTGGAGATAAATCTGCTGGTAGACGATGTTCTGAAAACCATCGCAGTATGTGTGTTCTATCGTCATTGAGAGGATGAGAGAAAATAAAATTAACTGTAAGTATTGCGTCGGATTTGAAAACTAGATGACAAAACGCGACCATCCGGTGACCGAGGAACCAATAGACCCTTGTAGATAGTTACGCTAGACATCGATGTATTGAATCGCGACGCTATTTGTGTGTTCCATCGTCGATACCAGGATCTGACGGTAAGAATTAGCTGTGAGTTTTGTGTCGGAGACAAGAAACTTGACAGCCAAATTGTACATCCATCTGGTATGAGGCAGCGTTAGACCCTCGGAGATAAGTCGGCTAGTGACCAATGTATTGTATCGCGACGCAATTTCTCTCTTGCATCGTCATTAGGATGGTGGGAATGTCGCAATTAACTGTCAAATTTGCCTCGGATTCCCGAAACTTTACTCGCAGGAGAACGATCATGTGGTGACCCAGGCATGCTTGGAGATAAATCTGCTGGAAGACGATGTTCTGAAAACCATCGCAGTATGTGTGTTCCGTCGTCATTGAGAGGATGGGAGAACATAAATTAACTGTCTGCTTTGCGTCGGATTTGAAAACTAGATGACAAAACGCGACCATCCGGTGACCGAGGCACAAATAGACCCTTGTAGATATTTACGCTGGACATCGATCTATTGAATCGCGACGCTATTTGTGTGTTCCATCGTCAATACCAGGATCTGACGGTAAGAAATAACTGTGAGTTATGAGAGGGAGAAAACAAACTTGACTGCCAAAGAGTACGTCCATCTGGTATGAGGCAGCGATAGACCCTCGGAGATAAGTCGGATAGTGACCAATGTATTGAATCGCGACGCAATTTCTGTGTTGCATCGTCATTAGGGTGGTGGGAATGTCGCAATTAACTGTCAAATTTGCGTCGGATTTGAAAACTAGACTGACAAAGCGCGAACATCCGGTGACCGAGGCACCAATAGACCCTTGTAGATAGTTACGCTAGGCATCGATGTATTGAATCGCGACGCTATTTGTGTGTTCCATGGTCGATACCAGGATCTAACAGTAAGAATTAGCTGTGAGTTTTGAGTCGGAGACAAGAAACTTGACAGCCAAATTGTACATCCATCTGGTATGAGGCAGCGATAGACCCTCGGAGATAAGTCGGCTAGTGACCAATGTATTGAATCGCGACGCAATTTCTGTGTTGCAACGTCGTTAGGATGGTGTGAATGTCGCAATTAACTGTCAAATTTGCGTCGGATTTGAAAACTAGACTGACAAAGAGCGAACATCCAGTGGCCGAGGCACCAATAGACACTTGTAGATAGTTACGCTAGACATCGATGTATTGAATCGCGACGCTATTTGTGTGTTCCATCGTCGATACCAGGATCTGACGGTAAGAATTAACTGTGAGTTATGAGAGGGAGACAACAAACTTGACTGCCAAAGAGTACGTCCATCTGGTATGAGGCAGCGATAGACCCTCGGAGATAAGTCGGCTAGTGACCAATGTATTGAATCGCGACGCAATTTCTGTGTTGCAACGTCGTTAGGATGGTGTGAATGTCGCAATTAACTGTCAAATTTGCGTCGGATTTGAAAACTAGACTGACAAAGAGCGAACATCCAGTGGCCGAGGCACCAATAGACACTTGTAGATAGTTACGCTAGACATCGATGTATTGAATCGCGACGCTATTTGTGTGTTCCATCGTCGATACCAGGATCTGACGATAAGAATTAGCTGTGAGTTTTGAGTCGGAGACAAGAAACTTGACAGCCAAATTGTACATCCATCTGGTATGAGGCAGCGTTAGACCCTCGGAGATAAGTCGGCTAGTGACCAATGTATTGTATCGCGACGCAATTTCCTTCTTGCATCGTCATTAGGATGGTGGGAATGTCGCAATTAACTGTCAAATTTGCGTCGGATTCCCGAAACTTTACTCGCAGGAGAACGATCATGTGGTGACCCAGGCATGCTTGGAGATAAATCTGCTTGAAGACGATGTTCTGAAAACCATCGCAGTATGTGTGTTCCGTCGTCATTGAGAGGATGGGAGAACATAAATTAACTGTCAGCTTTGCGTCGGATTTGAAAACTAGATGACAAAACGCGACCATCCGGTGACCGAGGCACAAATAGACCCTTGTAGATAGTTACGCTGGACATCGATGTATTGAATCGCGACGCTATTTGTGTGTTTCATCGTCAATACCAGGATCTGACGGTAAGAAATAACTGTGAGCTATGAGAGGGAGAAAACAAACTTGACTGCCAAAGAGTACGTCCATCTGGTATGAGGCAGCGATAGACCCACGGAGATAAGTCGGATAGTGACCAATGTATTGAATCGCGACGCAATTTATGTGTTGCATCGTCATTAGGGTGGTGGGAATGTCGCAATTAACTGTCAAATTTGCGTCGGATTTGAAAACTAGACTGACAAAGCGCGAACATCCGGTGACCGAGGCACCAATAGACCCTTGTAGATAGTTACGCTAGGCATCGATGTATTGAATCGCGACGCTATATGTGTGTTCCATGGTCGATACCAGGATCTGACGGTAAGATTTAGCTGCGAGTTTTGAGTCGGAGACAAGAAACTTGACAGTCAAATTGTACATCCATCTGGTATGAGGCAGCGATAGACCCTCGGAGATAAGTCGGCTAGTGACCAATGAATTCAATCGCGACGCGATTTCTGTGTTGCATCGGCATTAGGATGGTGGGAATGTCGCAATTAACTGTCAAATTTGCGTCGGATTCCCGAAACTTTACTCGCAGGAGAACGATCATGTGGTGACCCAGGCATGCTTGGAGATAAATCTGCTGGAAGACGATGTTCTGAAAACCATCGCAGTATGTGTGTTCCGTCGTCATTGAGAGGATGAGAGAACATAAATTGACTGTCTGCTTTGCGTCGGATTTGAAAACTAGATGACAAAACGCGACCATCCTGTGACCGAGGTACAAATAGACCCTTGTAGATAGTTACGCTAGGCGTCGATGTATTGAATCGCGACGCTATTTGTGTGTTCCATGGTCGATACCAGAATCTGACGGTAAGATTTAGCTGTGAGTTTTGGGTCGGAGACAAGAAACTTGACAGCCAAATTGTACATCCATCTGGTATGAGGCAGCGTTAGACCCTTGGAGATAAGTCGGCTAGTGACCAATGTATTGTATCGCGACGCAATTTCTGTCTTGCATCGTCATTAGGATGGTGGGAATGTCGCAATTAACTGTCAAATTTGCGTCGGATTCCCGAAACTTTACTCGCAGGAGAACGATCATGTGGTGACCCAGGCATGCTTGGAGATAAATCTGCTGGAAGACGATGTTCTGAAAACCATCGCAGTATGTGTGTTCCGTCGTCATTGAGAGGATGGGAGAACATAAATTAACTGTCTGCTTTGCGTCGGATTTGAAAACTAGATGACAAAACGCGACCATCCGGTGACCGAGGCACAAATAGACCCTTGTAGATAGTTACGCTGGACATCGTTCTATTGAATCGCGACCCTATTTGTGTGTTCCATCGTCAATACCAGAATCTCACGGTAAGAATTAAATGTGAGTTATGAGAGGGAGAAAACAAACTTGACTGCCAAAGAGTACGTCCATCTGGTATGAGGCAGCGATAGACCCTCGGAGATAAGTCGGCTAGTGACCAATGTATTGAATCGCGACGCAATTTCTGTGTTGCAACGTCGTTAGGATGGTGTGAATGTCGCAATTAACTGTCAAATTTGCGTCGGATTTGAAAACTAGACTGACAAAGAGCGAACATCCAGTGGCCGAGGCACCAATAGACACTTGTAGATAGTTACGCTAGACATCGATGTATTGAATCGCGACGCTATTTGTGTGTTCCATCGTCGATACCAGGATCTGACGGTAAGAATTAACTGTGAGTTATGAGAGGGAGAAAACAAACTTGACTGCCAAAGAGTACGTCCATCTGGTATGAGGCAGCGATAGACCCTCGGAGATAAGTCGGCTAGTGACCAATGTATTGAATCGCGACGCAATTTCTGTGTTGCAACGTCGTTAGGATGGTGTGAATGTCGCAATTAACTGTCAAATTTGCGTCGGATTTGAAAACTAGACTGACAAAGAGCGAACATCCAGTGGCCGAGGCACCAATAGACACTTGTAGATAGTTACGCTAGACAACGATGTATTGAATCGCGACGCTATTTGTGTGTTCCATCGTCGATACCAGGATCTGAAGATAAGAATTAGCTGTGAGTTTTGAGTCGGAGACAAGAAACTTGACAGCCAAATTGTACATCCATCTGGTATGAGGCAGCGTTAGACCCTCGGAGATAAGTCGGCTAGTGACCAATGTATTGTATCGCGACGCAATTTCTGTCTTGCATCGTCATTAGGATGGTGGGAATGTCGCAATTAACTGTCAAATTTGCGTCGGATTCCCGAAACTTTACTCGCAGGAGAACGATCATGTGGTGACCCAGGCATGCTTGGAGATAAATCTGCTGGAAGACGATGTTCTGAAAACCATCGCAAAAAGTGTGTTCTATCGTCATTGAGAGGATGAGAGAAAATAAAATTAACTGTCAGTATTGCGTCGGATTTGAAAACTAGATGACAAAACTCGACCATCCGGTGACCGAGGAACCAATAGACCCTTGTAGATAGTTACGCTGGACATCGATCTATTGAATCGCTACCCTATTTGTGTGTTCCATCGTCAATACCAGGATCTGACGGTAAGAATTAACTGTGAGTTATGAGAGGGAGAAAACAAACTTGACTGCCAAAGAGTACGTCCATCTGGTATAAGGCAGCGATAGACCCCCGGAGATATGTCGGCTAGTGACCAATGTATTGAATCGAGACGCAGTTTCTGTGTTGCATCGTCATTAGGGTGGTGGGAATGTCGCAATTAACTGTCAAATTTGCGTCGGATTTGAAAACTAGACTGACAAAGCGCGTACATCCGGTGACCGAGGCACCAATAGACCCTTGTAGATAGTTACGCTAGGCGTCGATGTATTGAATCGCGACGCTATTTGTGTGTTCCATGGTCGATACCAGAATCTGACGGTAAGATTTAGCTGTGAGTTTTGGGTCGGAGACAAGAAACTTGACAGCCAAATTGTACATCCATCTGGTATGAGGCAGCGATAGACCCTCGGAGATAAGTCGGCTAGTGACCAATGTATTGTATCGCGACGCAATTTCTGTCTTGCATCGTCATTAGGATGGTGGGAATGTCGCAATTAACTGTCTAATTTGCGTCGTATTCCCGAAACTTTACTCGCAGGAGAACGATCATGTGGTGACCCAGGCATGCTTGGAGATAAATCTGCTGGAAGACGATGTTCTGAAAACCATCGCAGTATGTGTGTTCCGTCGTCATTGAGAGGATGGGAGAACATAAATTAACTGTCTGCTTTGCGTCGGATTTGAAAACTAGATGACAAAACGCGACCATCCGGTGACCGAGGCACAAATAGACCCTTGTAGATAGTTACGCTGGACATCGATGTATTGAATCGCGACGCTATTTGTGTGTTTCATCGTCAATACCAGGATCTGACGGTAAGAAATAACTGTGAGTTATGAGAGGGAGAAAACAAACTTGACTGCCAAAGAGTACGTCCATCTGGTATGAGGCAGCGATAGACCCACGGAGATATTCGGATAGTGACCAATGTATTGAATCGCGACGCAATTTCTGTGTTGCATCGTCATTAGGGTGGTGGGAATGTCGCAATTAACTGTCAAATTTGCGTCGGATTTGAAAACTAGACTGACAAAGCGCGAACATCCGGTGACCGAGGCACCAATAGACCCTTGTAGATAGTTACGCTAGGCATCGATGTATTGAACCGCGACGCTATTTGTGTGTTCCATGGTCGATACCAGGATCTAACAGTAAGAATTAGCTGTGAGTTTTGAGTCGGAGACAAGAAACTTGACAGCCAAATTGTACATCCATCTGGTATGAGGCAGCGATAGACCCCCGGAGATAAGTCGGCTAGTGACCAATGTATTGAATCGCGACGCAATTTCTGTGTTGCATCGTCATTAGGGTGGTGGGAATGTCGCAATTAACTGTCAAATTTGCGTCGGATTTGAAAACTAGACTGACAAAGCGCGAACATCCGGTGACCGAGGCACCAATAGACCCTTGTAGATAGTTACGCTAGGCATCGATGTATTGAATCGCGACGCTATATGTGTGTTCCATGGTCGATACCAGGCTCTGACGGAAGATTTAGCTGTGAGTTTTGAGTCGGAGACAAGAAACTTGACAGCCAAATTGTACATCCATCTGGTATTTGGCAGCGATAGACCCTCGGAGATAAGTCGGCTAGTGACCAATGAATTCAATCGCGACGCGATTTCTGTGTTGCATCGGCATTAGGATGGTGGGAATGTCGCAATTAACTGTCAAATTTGCGTCGGATTCCCGAAACTTTACTCGCAGGAGAACGATCATGTGGTGACCCAGGCATGCTTGGAGATAAATTTGCTGGAAGACGATGTTCTGAAAACCGTCGCAGTATGTGTGTTCCGTCGTCATTGAGAGGATGGGAGAACATAAATTAACTGTCTGCTTTGCGTCGGATTTGAAAACTAGATGACAAAACGCGACCATCCGGTGACCGAGGCACAAATAGACCCTTGTAGATAGTTACGCTGGACATCGATCTATTGAATCGCGACCCTATTCGTGTGTTCCATCGTCAATACCAGAATCTCACGGTAAGAATTAAATGTGAGTTATGAGAGGGAGAAAACAAACTTGACTGCCAAAGAGTACGTCCATCTGGTATGAGGCAGCGATAGACCCTCGGAGATAAGTCGGCTAGTGACCAATGTATTGAATCGCGACGCAATTTCTGTGTTGCATCGTCATTAGGGTGGTGGGAATGTCGCAATTAACTGTCAAATTTGCGTCGGATTTGAAAACTAGACTAACAAAGCGCGAACATCCGGTGACCGAGGCACCAATAGACCCTTGTAGATAGTTACGCTAGACATCTATGTATTGAATCGCGACGCTATTTGTGTGTTCCATCGTCAATACCAGGATTTGACGGTAAGAATTAACTGTGAGTTATGAGAGGGAGAAAACAAACTTGACTGCCAAAGAGTACGTCCATCTGGTATGAGGCAGCGATAGACCCTCGGAGATAAGTCGGCTAGTGACCAATGTATTGTATCGCGACGCGATTTCTGTGTTGCATCGGCATTAGGATGGTGGGAATGTCGCAATTAACTGTCAAATTTGAGTCGGATTCCCAAAACTTTACTCGTAGGACAACGATCATGTGGTGCCCCAGGCAGTAATAGATGCTTGGAGATAAATATGCTGGAAGACAATGTTCTGAAAACCATCGCAGTATGTGTGTTCCGTCGTCATTGAGAGGATGAGAGAACATAAATTAACTGTCTGCTTTGCGTCGGATTTGAAAACTAGATGACAAAACGCGACCATCTGGTGACCGAGGTACAAATAGACCCTTGTAGATAGTTACGCTGGACATCGATGTATTGAATCGCGACGCTATTTGTGTGTTCCGTCGTCAATACCAGGATCTGACGGTAAGAGTTAACTGTGAGTTATGAGAGGAAGAAAACAAACTTGACTGCCAAAGAGTACGTCCATCTGGTATAAGGCAGCGATAGACCCTCGGAGATAAGTCGTCTAGTGACCAATGTATTGAATCGCGACGCAATTTCTGTGTTGCATCCTCATTAGGGTGGTGGGAATGTCGCAATTAACTGTCAAATTTGTGTCGGATTCCCGAAACTTTACTCGCAGGAGAACGATCATGTGGTGACCCATGCATGCTTGGAGATAAATCTGCTGGAAGACGATGTTCTGAAAACCATCGCAGTATGTGTGTTCCGTCGTCATTGAGAGGATGAGAGAACATAAATTAACTGTCTGCTTTGCGTCGGATTTGAAAACTAGATGACAAAACGCGACCATCCGGTGACCGAGGCACAAATAGACCCTTAAAGATAGTTACGCTGGACATCGATCTATTGAATCGCGACCCTATTTGTGTGTTCCATCGTCAATACCAGAATCTCACGGTAAGAATTAAATGTGAGTTATGAGAGGGAGAAAACAAACTTGACTGCCAAAGAGTACGTCCATCTGGTATGAGGCAGCAATAGACCCTCGGAGATAAGTCGGCTAGTGACCAATGTATTGAATCGCGACGCAATTTCTGTGTTGCAACGTCGTTAGGATGGTGTGAATGTCGCAATTAACTGTCAAATTTGCGTCGGATTTGAAAACTAGACTGACAAAGAGCGAACATCCAGTGGCCGAGGCACCAATAGACCCTTGTAGATAGTAACGCTGGACATCGATCTATTGAATCACGACGCTATTTGTGTGTTCCATCGTCAGTACCAGAATCACACGGTAAGAATTAACTGTGAGTTATGAGAGGAAGAAAACAAACTTGACTGCCAAAGAGTACGTCCATCTGGTATGAGGCAGCGATAGACTCTCGGAGATAAGTCGGCTAGTGACCAATGTATTGAATCGCGACGCAATATCTGTGTTGCAACGTCGTTAGGATGGTGTGAATGTCGCAATTAACTGTCAAATTTGCGTCGGATTTGAAAACTAGACTGACAAAGAGCGAACATCCGGTGGCCGAGGCACAAATAGACCCTTGTAGATAGTTACGCTAGGCGTCGATGTATTGAATCGCGACGCTATTTGTGTGTTCCATCGTCAATACCAGGATTTGACGGTAAGAATTAACTGTGAGTTAGGACAGGGAGAAAACAAACTTGACTGCCAAAGAGTACGTCCATCTGGTATGAGGCAGCGATAGACCCTCGGAGATAAGTCGGCTAGTGACCAATGTATTGAATCGCGACGCAATTTCTGTGTTGCATCGTCATTAGGGTGGTGGGAATGTCGCAATTAACTGTCAAATTTGCGTCGGATTTGAAAACTAGACTAACAAAGCGCGAACATCCGGTGACCGAGGCACCAATAGACCCTTGTAGATAGTTACGCTAGACATCTATGTATTGAATCGCGACGCTATTTGTGTGTTCCATCGTCAATACCAGGATTTGACGGTAAGAATTAACTGTGAGTTATGAGAGGGAGAAAACAAACTTGACTGCCAAAGAGTACGTCCATCTGGTATGAGGCAGCGATAGACCCTCGGAGATAAGTCGGCTAGTGACCAATGTATTGTATCGCGACGCGATTTCTGTGTTGCATCGGCATTAGGATGGTGGGAATGTCGCAATTAACTGTCAAATTTGAGTCGGATTCCCAAAACTTTACTCGTAGGACAACGATCATGTGGTGCCCCAGGCAGTAATAGATGCTTGGAGTTAAATATGGTGGAAGACAATGTTCTGAAAACCATCGCAGTATGTGTGTTCCGTCGTCATTGAGAGGATGAGAGAACATAAATTAACTGTCTGCTTTGCGTCGGATTTGAAAATTAGATGACAAAACGCTACCATCCGGTGACCGAGGCACAAATAGACCCTTGTAGATAGTTACGCTGGACATCGATGTTTTGAATCGCGACGCTATTTGTGTGTTACATCGTCAATACCAGAATCTCACGGTAAGAATTAACTGTGAGTTATGAGAGGGAGAAAACAAACTTGACTGCCAAAGAGTACGTCCATCTGGTATGAGGCAGCGATAGACCCACGGAGATAAGTCGGATAGTGACCAATGTATTGAATCACGACGCAATTTCTGTGTTGCATCGTCATTAGGGTGGTGGGAATGTCGCAATTAACTGTCAAATTTGCGTCGGATTTGAAAACTAGACTGACAAAGCGCGAACATCCGGTGACCGAGGCACCAATAGACCCTTGTAGATAGTTACGCTAGGCATCGATGTATTGAACCGCGACGCTATTTGTGTGTTCCATGGTCGATACCAGGATCTAACATAAGAATTAGCTGTGAGTTTTGAGTCGGAGACAAGAAACTTGACAGCCAAATTGTACATCCATCTGGTATGAGGCAGCGATAGACCCTCGGAGATAAGTCGGCTAGTGACCAATGTATTGAATCGCGACGCAATTTCTGTGTTGCATCGTCATTAGGGTGGTGGGAATGTCGCAATTAACTGTCAAATTTGCGTCGGATTTGAAAACTAGACTAACAAAGCGCGAACATCCGGTGACCGAGGCACCAATAGACCCTTGTAGATAGTTACGCTAGACATCTATGTATTGAATCGCGACGCTATTTGTGTGTTCCATCGTCAATACCAGGATTTGACGGTAAGAATTAACTGTGAGTTATGAGAGGGAGAAAACAAACTTGACTGCCAAAGAGTACGTCCATCTGGTATGAGGCAGCGATAGACCCTCGGAGATAAGTCGGCTAGTGACCAATGTATTGTATCGCGACGCGATTTCTGTGTTGCATCGGCATTAGGATGGTGGGAATGTCGCAATTAACTGTCAAATTTGAGTCGGATTCCCAAAACTTTACTCGTAGGACAACGATCATGTGGTGCCCCAGGCAGTAATAGATGCTTGGAGATAAATATGCTGGAAGACAATGTTCTGAAAACCATCGCAGTATGTGTGTTCCGTCGTCATTGAGAGGATGAGAGAACATAAATTAACTGTCTGCTTTGCGTCGGATTTGAAAACTAGATGACAAAACGCGACCATCCGGTGACCGAGGTACAAATAGACCCTTGTAGATAGTTACGTTGGACATCGATGTATTGAATCGCGACGCTATTTGTGTGTTCCATCGTCAATACCAGGATCTGACGGTAAGAGTTAACTGTGAGTTATGAGAGGAAGAAAACAAACTTGACTGCCAAAGAGTACGTCCATCTGGTATAAGGCAGCGATAGACCCTCGGAGATAAGTCGGCTAGTGACCAATGTATTGAATCGCGACGCAATTTCTGTGTTGCATCCTCATTATGGTGGTGGGAATGTCGCAATTAACTGTCAAATTTGCGTCGGATTCCCGAAACTTTACTCGCAGGAGAACGATCATGTGGTGACCCAGGCATGCTTGGAGATAAATCTGCTGGAAGACGATGTTCTGAAAACCATCGCAGTATGTGTGTTCCGTCGTCATTGAGAGGATGGGAGAACATAAATTAACTGTCTGCTTTGCGTCGGATTTGAAAACTAGATGACAAAACGCGACCATCCGGTGACCGAGGCACAAATAGACCCTTAAAGATAGTTACGCTGGACATCGATCTATTGAATCGCGACCCTATTTGTGTGTTCCATCGTCAATACCAGAATCTCACGGTAAGAATTAAATGTGAGTTATGAGAGGGAGAAAACAAACTTGACTGCCAAAGAGTACGTCCATCTGGTATGAGGCAGCAATAGACCCTCGGAGTAAGTCGGCTAGTGACCAATGTATTGAATCGCGACGCAATTTCTGTGTTGCAACGTCGTTAGGATGGTGTGAATGTCGCAATTAACTGTCAAATTTGCGTCGGATTTGAAAACTAGACTGACAAAGAGCGAACATCCAGTGGCCGAGGCACCAATAGACCCTTGTAGATAGTAACGCTGGACATCGATCTATTGAATCACGACGCTATTTGTGTGTTCCATCGTCAGTACCAGAATCTCACGGTAAGAATTAACTGTGAGTTATGAGAGGGAGAAAACAATCTTGACTGCCAAAGAGTACGTCCATCTGGTATGAGGCAGCGATAGACTCTCGGAGATAAGTCGGCTAGTGACCAATGTATTGAATCGCGACGCAATTTCTGTGTTGCAACGTCGTTAGGATGGTGTGAATGTCGCAATTAACTGTCAAATTTGCGTCGGATTTGAAAACTAGACCGACAAAGAGCGAACATCCGGTGGCCGAGGCACAAATAGACCCTTGTAGATAGTTACGCTAGGCGTCGATGTATTGAATCGCGACGCTATTTGTGTGTTCCATCGTCAATACCAGGATTTGACGGTAAGAATTAACTGTGAGTTATGACAGGGAGAAAACAAACTTGACTGCCAAAGAGTACGTCCATCTGGTATGAGGCAGCGATAGACCCTCGGAGATAAGTCGGCTAGTGACCAATGTATTGTATCGCGACGCGATTTCTGTTTTGCATCGGCATTAGGATGGTGGGAATGTCGCAATTAACTGTCAAATTTGAGTCGGATTCCCAAAACTTTACTCGTAGGACAACGATCATGTGGTGCCCCAGGCAGTAATAGATGCTTGGAGATAAATATGCTGGAAGACAATGTTCTGAAAACCATCGCAGTATGTGTGTTCCGTCGTCATTGAGAGGATGAGAGAACAAAAATTAACTGTCTGCTTTGCGTCGGATTTGAAAACTAGATGACAAAACGCGACCATCCGGTGACCGAGGTACAAATAGACCCTTGTAGATAGTTACGCTGGACATCGATGTATTGAATCGCGACGCTATTTGTGTGTTCCATCGTCAATACCAGGATCTGACGGTAAGAGTTAACTGTGAGTTATGAGAGGAAGAAAACAAACTTGACTGCCAAAGAGTACGTCCATCTGGTATAAGGCAGCGATAGACCCTCGGAGATAAGTCCGCTAGTGACCAATGTATTGAATCGCGACGCAATTTCTGTGTTGCATCCTCATTAGGGTGGTGGGAATGTCGCAATTAACTGTCAAATTTGCGTCGGATTCCCGAAACTTTACTCGCCGGAGAACGATCATGTGGTGACCCAGGCATGCTTGGAGATAAATCTGCTGGAAGACGATGTTCTGAAAACCATCGCAGTATGTGTGTTCCGTCGTCATTGAGAGGATGGGAGAACATAAATTAACTGTCTGCTTTGCGTCGGATTTGAAAACTAGATGACAAAACGCGACCATCCGGTGACCGAGGCACAAATAGACCCTTGTAGATAGTTACGCTGGACATCGATCTATTGAATCGCGACGCTATTTGTGTGTTCCATCGTCAATACCAGGATCTGACGGTAAGAGTTAACTGTGAGTTATGAGAGGGAGAAAACAAACTTGACTGCCAAAGAGTACGTCCATCTGGTATGAGGCAGCAATTGACCCTCGGAGATAAGTCGGCTAGTGACCAATGTATTGAATCGCGACGCAATTTCTGTGTTGCAACGTCGTTAGGATGGTGTGAATGTCGCAATTAACTGTCAAATTTGCGTCGGATTTGAAAACTAGACTGACAAAGAGCGAACATCCAGTGGCCGAGGCACCAATAGACACTTGTAGATAGTTACGCTAGACATCGATGTATTGAATCGCGACGCTATTTGTGTGTTCCATCGTCGATACCAGGATCTGACGATAAGAATTAGCTGTGAGTTTTGAGTCGGAGACAAGAAACTTGAGAGCCAAATTGTACATCCATCTGGTATGAGGCAGCGTTAGACCCTCGGAGATAAGTCGGCTAGTGACCAATGTATTGTATCGCGACGCAATTTCTGTCTTGCATCGTCATTAGGATGGTGGGAATGTCGCAATTAACTGTCAAATTTGCGTCGGATTCCCGAAACTTTACTCGCAGGAGAACGATCATGTGGTGACCCAGGCATGCTTGGAGATAAATCTGCTGGAAGACGATGTTCTGAAAACCATCGCAGTATGTGTGTTCCGTCGTCATTGAGAGGATGGGAGAACATAAATTAACTGTCTGCTTTGCGTCGGATTTGAAAACTAGATGACAAAACGCGACCATCCGGTGACCGAGGCACAAATAGACCCTTGTAGATAGTTACGCTGGACATCGATGTATTGAATCGCGACGCTATTTGTGTGTTCCATCGTCAATACCAGGATCTGACGGTAAGAATTAACTGTGAGTTATGAGAGGGAGAAAACAAACTTGACTGCCAAAGAGTACGTCCATCTGGTATGAGGCAGCGATAGACCCTCGGAGATAAGTCGGCTAGTGACCAATGTATTGTATCGTGACGCGATTTCTGTGTTGCAACGGCATTAGGATGGTGGGAATGTCGCAATTAACTGTCAAATTTGCGTCGGATTCCCGAAACTTTACTCGCAGGAGAACGATCATGTGGTGACCCAGGCATGCTTGGAGATAAATCTGCTGGAAGACGATATTCTGAAAACCATCGCAAAAAGTGTGTTCTATCGTCATTGAGAGGATGAGAGAAAATAAAATTAACTGTCAGTATTGCGTCGGATTTGAAAACTAGATGACAAAACGCGACCATCCGGTGACCGAGGCACAAATAGACCCTTGTAGATAGTTACGCTGGACATCGATCTATTGAATCGCGACCCTATTTGTGTGTTCCATCGTCAATACCAGGATCTGACGGTAAGAATTAACTGTGAGTTATGAGAGGGAGAAAACAAACTTGACTGCCAAAGAGTACGTCCATCTGGTATAAGGCAGCGATAGACCCCCGGAGATAAGTTGGCTAGTGACCAATGTATTGAATCGCGACGCAGTTTCTGTGTTGCATCGTCATTAGGGTGGTGGGAATGTCGCAATTAACTGTCAAATTTGCGTCGGATTTGAAAACTAGACTGACAAAGCGCGAACATCCGGTGACCGAGGCACCAATAGACCCTTGTAGATAGTTACGCTAGGCGTCGATGTATTGAATCGCGACGCTATTTGTGTGTTCCATGGTCGATACCAGAATCTGACGGTAAGATTTAGCTGTGAGTTTTGGGTCGGAGACAAGAAACTTGACAGCCAAATTGTACATCCATCTGGTATGAGGCAGCGATAGACCCTCGGAGATAAGTCGGCTAGTGACCAATGTATTGTATCGCGACGCAATTTCTGTCTTGCATCGTCATTAGGATGGTGGGAATGTCGCAATTAACTGTCAAATTTGCGTCGGATTCCCGAAACTTTACTCGCAGGAGAACGATCATGTGGTGACCCAGGCATGCTTGGAGATAAATCTGCTGGAAGACGATGTTCTGAAAACCATCGCAGTATGTGTGCTCCGTCGTCATTGAGAGGATGGGAGAACATAAATTAACTGTCTGCTTTGCGTCGGATTTGAAAACTAGATGACAAAACGCGACCATCCGGTGACCGAGGCACAAATAGACCCTTGTAGATAGTTACGCTGGACATCGATGTATTGAATCGCGACGCTATTTGTGTGTTCCATCGTCAATACCAGGATCTGACGGTAAGAAATAACTGTGAGTTATGAGAGGGAGAAAACAAACTTGACTGCCAAACAGTTCGTCCATCTGGTATGAGGCAGCGATAGACCCTCGGAGATAAGTCGGCTAGTGACCAATGTATTGAATCGCGACGCAATTTCTGTGTTGCATCGTCATTAGGGTGGTGGGAATGTCGCAATTAACTGTCAAATTTGCGTCGGATTTGAAAACTAGACTGACAAAGAGCGAACATCCGGTGACCGAGGCACCAATAGACCCTTGTAGATAGTTACGCTAGGCATCGATGTATTGAATCGCGACGCTATATGTGTGTTCCATGGTCGATACCAGGATCTGACGGTAAGATTTAGCTGTGAGTTTTGAGTCGGAGACAAGAAACTTGACAGCCAAATTGTACATCCATCTGGTATGAGGCAGCGATAGACCCTCGGAGATAAGTCGGCTAGTGACCAATGTATTGTATCGCGACGCGATTTCTGTGTTGCAACGGCATTAGGATGGTGGGAATGTCGCAATTAACTGTCAAATTTGCGTCGGATTCCCGAAACTTTACTCGCAGGAGAACGATCATGTGGTGACCCAGGCATGCTTGGAGATAAATCTTCTGGGAGACGATATTCTGAAAACCATCGCAAAAAGTGTGTTCTATCGTCATTGAGAGGATGAGAGAAAATAAAATTAACTGTCAGTATTGCGTCGGATTTGAAAACTAGATGACAAAACGCGACCATCCGGTGACCGAGGCACAAATAGACCCTTGTAGATAGTTACGCTGGACATCGATCTATTGAATCGCGACCCTATTTGTGTGTTCCATCGTCAATACCAGGATATGACGGTAAGAATTAACTGTGAGTTATGAGAGGGAGAAAACAAACTTGACTGCCAAAGAGTACGTCCATCTGGTATAAGGCAGCGATAGACCCCCGGAGATAAGTCGGCTAGTGACCAATGTATTGAATCGCGACGCAGTTTCTGTGTTGCATCGTCATTAGGGTGGTGGGAATGTCGCAATTAACTGTCAAATTTGCGTCGGATTTGAAAACTAGACTGACAAAGCGCGAACATCCGGTGACCGAGGCACCAATAGACCCTTGTAGATAGTTACGCTAGGCGTCGATGTATTGAATCGCGACGCTATTTGTGTGTTCCATGGTCGATACCAGAATCTGACGGTAAGATTTAGCTGTGAGTTTTGGGTCGGAGACAAGAAACTTGACAGCCAAATTGTACATCCATCTGGTATGACGCAGCGATAGACCCTCGGAGATTAGTCGGCTAGTGACCAATGTATTGTATCGCGACGCAATTTCTGTCTTGCATCGTCATTAGGATGGTGGGAATGTCGCAATTAACTGTCAAATTTGCGTCGGATTCCCGAAACTTTACTCGCAGGAGAACGATCATGTGGTGACCCAGGCATGCTTGGAGATAAATCTGCTGGAAGACGATGTTCTGAAAACCATCGCAGTATGTGTGCTCCGTCGTCATTGAGAGGATGGGAGAACATAAATTAACTGTCTGCTTTGCGTCGGATTTGAAAACTAGATGACAAAACGCGACCATCCGGTGACCGAGGCACAAATAGACCCTTGTAGATAGTTACGCTGGACATCGATGTATTGAATCGCGACGCTATTTGTGTGTTCCATCGTCAATACCAGGATCTGACGGTAAGAAATAACTGTGAGTTATGAGAGGGAGAAAACAAACTTGACTGCCAAAGAGTACGTCCATCTGGTATGAGGCAGCGATAGACCCTCGGAGATAAGTCGGATAGTGACCAATGTATTGAATCGCGACGCAATTTCTGTGTTGCATCGTCATTAGGGTGGTGGGAATGTCGCAATTAACTGTCAAATTTGCGTCGGATTTGAAAACTAGACTGACAAAGCGCGAACATCCGGTGACCGAGGCACCAATAGACCCTTGTAGATAGTTACGCTAGGCATCGATGTATTGAACCGCGACGCTATTTGTGTGTTCCATGGTCGATACCAGGATCTGACAGTAAGAATTAGCTGTGAGTTTTGAGTCGGAGACAAGAAACTTGACCGCCAAATTGTACATCCATCTGGTATGAGGCAGCGATAGACCCTCGGAGATAAGTCGGCTAGTGACCAATGAATTCAATCGCGACGCGATTTCTGTGTTGCATCGGCATTAGGATGGTGGGAATGTCGCAATTAACTGTCAAATTTGCGTCGGATTCCCGAAACTTTACTCGCAGATGAACGATCATGTGGTGACCCAGGCATGCTTGGAGATAAATCTGCTGGAAGACGATGTTCTGAAAACCATCGCAGTATGTGTGCTCTATCGTCATTGAGAGGATGAGAGAAAATAAAATTAACTGTCAGTATTGCGTCGGATTTGAAAACTAGATGACAAAACCCGACCATCCGGTGACCGAGGCACCAATAGACCCTTGTAGATATTAACGCTGGACATCGATCTATTGAATCGCGACGCTATTTGTGTGTTCCATCGTCAGTACCAGAATCTGACGGTAAGAATTAACTGTGAGTTATGAGAGGGAGAAAACAAACTTGACTGCCAAAGAGTACGTCCATCTGGTATGAGGCAGCGATAGACCCTCGGAGATAAGTCGGCTAGTGACCAATGTATATAATCGCGACGCAATTTCTGTGTTGCAACGTCGTTAGGATGGTGTGAATGTCGCAATTAACTGTCAAATTTGCGTCGGATTTGAAAACTAGACTGACAAAGAGCGAACATCCGGTGGCCGAGGCACAAATAGACCCTTGTAGATAGTTACGCTAGGCGTCGATGTATTGAATCGCGACGCTATTTGTGTGTTCCATCGTCAATACCAGGATTTGACGGTAAGAATTAACTGTGAGTTATGAGAGGGAGAAAACAAAGTTGACTGCCAAAGAGTACGTCCATCTGGTATGAGGCAGCGATAGACCCTCGGAGATAAGTCGGCTAGTGACCAATGTATTGAATTGCGACGCAATTTCTGTGTTGCATCGTCGTTAGGATGGTGTGAATGTCACAATTAACTGTCAAATTTGCGTCGGATTTGAAAACTAGACTGACAAAGCGCGAACATCCGGTGACCGAGGCACCAATAGACCCTTGTAGATAGTTACGCTAGGCGTCGATGTATTGAATCGCGACGCTATTTGTGTGTTCCATGGTCGATACCAGAATCTGACGGTAAGATTTAGCTGTGAGTTTTGAGTGGGAGACAAGAAACTTGACAGCCAAATTGTACATCCATCTGGTATGAGGCAACGATAGACCCTCGGAGATAAGTCGGCTAGTGACCAATGTATTGTATCGCGACGCAATTTCTGTCTTGCATCGTCATTAGAATGGTGGGAATGTCGCAATTAACTGTCAAATTTGCGTCGGATTCTCGAAACTTTACTCGCAGGAGAACGATCATGTGGTGACCCAGGCATGCTTGGAGATAAATCTGCTGGAAGACGATGTTCTGAAAACCATCGCAGTATGTGTTTTCCGTCGTCATTGAGAGGATGAGAGAACATAAATTAACTGTCTGCTTTGCGTCGGATTTGAAAATTAGATGACAAAACGCTACCATCCGGTGACCGAGGCACAAATAGACCCTTGTAGATAGTTACGCTGGACATCGATGTATTGAATCGCGACGCTATTTGTGTGTTACATCGTCAATACCAGAATCTCACGGTAAGAATTAACTGTGAGTTATGAGAGGGAGAAAACAAACTTGACTGCCAAAGAGTACGTCCATCTGGTATGAGGCAGCGATAGACCCTCGGAGATAAGTCGGCTAGTGACCAATGTATTGAATCGCGACGCAATTTCTGTGTTGCAACGTCGTTAGGATGGTGTGAATGTCGCAATTAACTGTCAAATTTGCGAGGGATTTGAAAACTAGACTGACAAAGAGCGAACATCCAGTGGCCGAGGCACCAATAGACACTTGTAGATAGTTACGCTAGACATCGATGTATTGAATCGCGACGCTATTTGTGTGTTCCATCGTCGATACCGGGATCTGACGATAAGAATTAGCTGTGAGTTTTGAGTCGGAGACAAGAAACTTGACAGCCAAATTGTACATCCATCTGGTATGAGGCAGCGTTAGACCCTCGGAGATAAGTCGGCTAGTGACCAATGTATTGTATCGCGACGCAATTTCTGTCTTGCATCGTCATTAGGATGGTGGGAATGTCGCAATTAACTGTCAAATTTGCGTCGGATTCCCGAAACTTTACTCGCAGGAGAACGATCATGTGGTGACCCAGGCATGCTTGGAGATAAATCTGCTGGAAGACGATGTTCTGAAAACCATCGCAGTATGTGTGTTCCGTCGTCATTGAGAGGATGGGAGAACATAAATTAACTGTCTGCTTTGCGTCGGATTTGAAAACTAGATGACAAAACGCGACCATCCGGTGACCGAGGCACAAATAGACCCTTGTAGATAGTTACGCTGGACATCGATGTATTGAATCGCGACGCTATTTGTGTGTTCCATCGTCAATACCAGGATCTAACGGTAAGAATTAACTGTGAGTTATGAGAGGGAGAAAACAAACTTGACTGCCAAAGAGTACGTCCATCTGGTATGAGGCAGCGATAGACCCTCGGAGATAAGTCGGCTAGTGACCAATGTATTGTATCGCGACGCGATTTCTGTGTTGCAACGCATTAGGATGGTGGGAATGTCGCAATTAACTGTCAAATTTGCGTCGGATTCCCGAAACTTTACTCGCAGGAGAACGATCATGTGGTGACCCAGGCATGCTTGGAGATAAATCTGCTGGAAGACGATATTCTGAAAACCATCGCAAAAAGTGTGTTCTATCGTCATTGAGAGGATGAGAGAAAATAAAATTAACTGTCAGTATTGCGTCGGATTTGAAAACTAGATGACAAAACCCGACCATCCGGTGACCGAGGAACCAATAGACCCTTGTAGATATTAACGCTGGACATCGATCTATTGAATCGCGACGCTATTTGTGTGTTCCATCGTCAGTACCAGAATCTGACGGTAAGAATTAACTGTGAGTTACGAGAGGGAGAAAACAAACTTGACTGCCAAAGAGTACGTCCATCTGGTATGAGGCAGCGATAGACCCTCGGAGATAAGTCGGCTAGTGACCAATGTATATAATCGCGACGCAATTTCTGTGTTGCAACGTCGTTAGGATGGTGTGAATGTCGCAATTAACTGTCAAATTTGCGTCGGATTTGAAAACTAGACTGACAAAGAGCGAACATCCGGTGGCCGAGGCACAAATAGACCCTTGTAGATAGTTACGCTAGGCGTCGATGTATTGAATCGCGACGCTATTTGTGTGTTCCATCGTCAATACCAGGATTTGACGGTAAGAATTAACTGTGAGTTATGAGAGGGAGAAAACAAACTTGACTGCCAAAGAGTACGTCCATCTGGTATGAGGCAGCGATAGACCCTCGGAGATAAGTCGGCTAGTGACCAATGTATTGTATCGCGACGCGATTTCTGTGTTGCATCGGCATTAGGATGGTGGGAATGTCGCAATTAACTGTTAAATTTGCGTCGGATTGCCGAAACTTTACTCGCAGGAGAACGATCATGTGGTGACCCAGGCATACTTGGAGATAAATCTGCTGGCAGACGATGTTCTGAAAACCATCGCAGTATGTGTGTTCCGTCGTCATTGAGAGGATGGGAGAACATAAATTAACTGTCTGCTTTGCGTCGGATTTGAAAACTAGATGACAAAACGAGACCATCCGGTGACCGAGGCACAAATAGAACCTTGTAGATAGTTACGCTGGACATCGATCTATTGAATCGCGACCCTATTTGTGTGTTCCATCGTCAATACCAGAATCTCACGGTAAGAATTAAATGTGAGTTATGAGAGGGAGAAAACAAACTTGACTGCCAAAGAGTACGTCCATCTGGTATGAGGCAGCGATAGACCCTCGGAGATAAGTCGGCTAGTGACCAATGTATTGAATTGCGACGCAATTTCTGTGTTGCATCGTCGTTAGGATGGTGTGAATGTCACAATTAACTGTCAAATTTGCGTCGGATTTGAAAACTAGACTGACAAAGCGCGAACATCCGGTGACCGAGGCACCAATAGACCCTTGTAGATAGTTACGCTAGGCGTCGATGTATTGAATCGCGACGCTATTTGTGTGTTCCATGGTCGATACCAGAATCTGACGGTAAGAATTAGCTGTGAGTTTTGAGTCGGAGACAAGAAACTTGACAGCCAAATTGTACATCCATCTGGTATGAGGCAGCGATAGACCCTCGGAGATAAGTCGGCTAGTGACCAATGTATTGTATCGCGACGCAATTTCTGTCTTGCATCGTCATTAGAATGGTGGGAATGTCGCAATTAACTGTCAAATTTGCGTCGGATTCCCGAAACTTTACTCGCAGGAGAACGATCATGTGGTGACCCAGGCATGCTTGGAGATAAATCTGCTGGAAGACGATGTTCTGAAAACCATCGCAGTATGTGTGTTCCGTCGTCATTGAGAGGATGAGAGAACATAAATTAACTGTCTGCTTTGCGTCGGATTTGAAAATTAGATGACAAAACGCTACCATCCGGTGACCGAGGCACAAATAGACCCTTGTAGATAGTTACGCTGGACATCGATGTATTGAATCGCGACGCTATTTGTGTGTTACATCGTCAATACCAGAATCTCACGGTAAGAATTAACTGTGAGTTATGAGAGGGAGAAAACAAACTTGACTGCCAAAGAGTACGTCCATCTGGTATGAGGCAGCGATAGACCCTCGGAGATAAGTCGGCTAGTGACCAATGTATTGAATCGCGACGCAATTTCTGTGTTGCATCGTCGTTAGGATGGTGTGAATGTCGCAATTAACTGTCAAATTTGCGAGGGATTTGAAAACTAGACTGACAAAGAGCGAACATCCAGTGGCCGAGGCACCAATAGACACTTGTAGATAGTTACGCTAGACATCGATGTATTGAATCGCGACGCTATTTGTGTAATCCATCGTCGATACCGGGATCTGACGATAAGAATTAGCTGTGAGTTTTGAGTCGGAGACAAGAAACTTGACAGCCAAATTGTACATCCGTCTGGTATGAGGCAGCGTTAGACCCTCGGAGATAAGTCGGCTAGTGACCAATGTATTGTATCGCGACGCAATTTCTGTCTTGCATCGTCATTAGGATGGTGGGAATGTCGCAATTAACTGTCAAATTTGCGTCGGATTCCCGAAACTTTACTCGCAGGAGAACGATCATCTGGTGACTCAGGCATGCTTGGAGATAAATCTGCTGGAAGACGATGTTCTGAAAACCATCGCAGTATGTGTGTTCCGTCGTCATTGAGAGGATGGGAGAACATAAATTAACTGTCTGCTTTGCGTCGGATTTGAAAACTAGATGACAAAACGCGACCATCCGGTGACCGAGGCACAAATAGACCCTTGTAGATAGTTACGCTGGACATCGATGTATTGAATCGCGACGCTATTTGTGTGTTCCATCGTCAATACCAGGATCTAACGGTAAGAATTAACTGTGAGTTATGAGAGGGAGAAAACAAACTTGACTGCCAAAGAGTACGTCCATCTGGTATGAGGCAGCGATAGACCCTCGGAGATAAGTCGGCTAGTGACCAATGTATTGTATCGCGACGCGATTTCTGTGTTGCAACGCATTAGGATGGTGGGAATGTCGCAATTAACTGTCAAATTTGCGTCGGATTCCCGAAACTTTACTCGCAGGAGAACGATCATGTGGTGACCCAGGCATGCTTGGAGATAAATCTGCTGGAAGACGATATTCTGAAAACCATCGCAAAAAGTGTGTTCTATCGTCATTGAGAGGATGAGAGAAAATAAAATTAACTGTCAGTATTGCGTCGGATTTGAAAACTAGATGACAAAACGCGACCATCCGGTGACCGAGGCACAAATAGACCCTTGTAGATAGTTACGCTGGACATCGATCTATTGAATCGCGACCCTATTTGTGTGTTCCATCGTCAATACCAGGATCTGACGGTAAGAATTAACTGTGAGTTATGAGAGGGAGAAAACAAACTTGACTGCCAAAGAGTACGTCCATCTGGTATAAGGCAGCGATAGACCCCCGGAAATAAGTCGGCTAGTGACCAATGTATTGAATCGCGACGCAGTTTCTGTGTTGCATCGTCATTAGGGTGGTGGGAATGTCGCAATTAACTGTCAAATTTGCGTCGGATTTGAAAACTAGACTGACAAAGCGCGAACATCCGGTGACCGAGGCACCAATAGACCCTTGTAGATAGTTACGCTAGGCGTCGATGTATTGAATCGCGACGCTATTTGTGTGTTCCATGGTCGATACCAGAATCTGACGGTAAGATTTAGCTGTGAGTTTTGGGTCGGAGACAAGAAACTTGACAGCCAAATTGTACATCCATCTGGTATGAGGCAGCGATAGACCCTCGGAGATTAGTCGGCTAGTGACCAATGTATTGTATCGCGACGCAATTTCTGTCTTGCATCGTCATTAGGATGGTGGGAATGTCGCAATTAACTGTCAAATTTGCGTCGGATTCCCGAAACTCTACTCGCAGGAGAACGATCATGTGGTGACCCAGGCATGCTTGGAGATAAATCTGCTGGAAGACGATGTTCTGAAAACCATCGCAGTATGTGTGTTCCGTCGTCATTGAGAGGATGGGAGAACATAAATTAACTGTCTGCTTTGCGTCGGATTTGAAAACTAGATGACAAAACGCGACCATCCGGTGACCGAGGCACAAATAGACCCTTGTAGATAGTTACGCTGGACATCGATCTATTGAATCGCGACCCTATTTGTGTGTTCCATCGTCAATACCAGGATCTGACGGTGAGAATTAACTGTGAGTTATGAGAGGGAGAAAACAAACTTGACTGCCAAAGAGTACGTCCATCTGGTATGAGGCAGCGATAGACCCTCGGAGATAAGTCGGATAGTGACCAATGTATTGAATCGCGACGCAATTTCTGTGTTGCATCGTCATTAGGGTGGTGGGAATGTCGCAATTAACTGTCAAATTTGCGTCGGATTTGAAAACTAGACTGACAAAGCGCGAACATCCGGTGACCGAGGCACCAATAGACCCTTGTAGATAGTTACGCTAGGCGTCGATGTATTGAATCGCGACGCTATTTGTGTGTTCCATGGTCGATACCAGAATCTGACGGTAAGATTTAGCTGTGAGTTTTGAGTCGGAGACAAGAAACTTGACAGCCAAATTGTACATCCATCTGGTATGAGGCAGCGATAGACCCTCGGAGATAAGTCGGCTAGTGACCAATGTATTGAATCGCGACGCAATTTCTGTGATGCATGGTCATTAGGATGGTGGGAATGTCGCAATTTACTGTCAAATTTGCGTCGGATTCCCGAAACTTTACACGTAGGACAACGATCATGTGGTGACCCAGGCAGTAATAGATGCTTGGAGATAATTATGCTGGAAGACGATGTTCTGAAAACCATCGCAAAAAGTGTGTTCTATCGTCATTGAGAGGATGAGAGAAAATAAAATTAACTGTCAGTATTGCGTCGGATTTGAAAACTAGATGACAAAACGCGACCATCCGGTGACCGAGGAACCAATAGACCCTTGTAGATAGTTACGCTGGACATCGATCTATTGAATCGCGACCCTATTTGTGTGTTCCATCGTCAATACCAGGATCTGACGGTAAGAATTAACTGTGAGTTATGAGAGGGTGAAAACAAACTTGACTGCCAAAGAGTACGTCCATCTGGTATAAGGCAGCGATAGACCCCCGGAGATAAGTCGGCTAGTGACCAATGTATTGAATCGCGACGCAGTTTCTGTGTTGCATCGTCATTAGGGTGGTGGGAATGTCGCAATTAACTGTCAAATTTGCGTCGGATTTGAAAACTAGACTGACAAAGCGCGAACATCCGGTGACCGAGGCACCAATAGACCCTTGTAGATAGTTACGCTAGGCGTCGATGTAATGAATCGCGACGCTATTTGTGTGTTCCATGGTCGATACCAGAATCTGACGGTAAGATTTAGCTGTGAGTTTTGGGTCGGAGACAAGAAACTTGACAGCCAAATTGTACATCCATCTGGTATGAGGCAGCGATAGACCCTCGGAGATAAGTCGGCTAGTGACCAATGTATTGTATCGCGACGCAATTTCTGTCTTGCATCGTCATTAGGATGGTGGGAATGTCGCAATTAACTGTCAAATTTGCGTCGGATTCCCGAAACTTTACTCGCAGGAGAACGATCATGTGGTGACCCAGGCATGCTTGGAGATAAATCTGCTGGAAGACGATGTTCTGAAAACCATCGCAGTATGTGTGTTCCGTCGTCATTGAGAGGATGGGAGAACATAAATTAACTGTCTGCTTTGCGTCGGATTTGAAAACTAAATGACAAAACGCGACCATCCGGTGACCGAGGCACAAATAGACCCTTGTAGATAGTTACGCTGGACATCGATGTATTGAATCGCGACGCTATTTGTGTGTTCCATCGTCAATACCAGGATCTGACGGTAAGAAATAACTGTGAGTTATGAGAGGGAGAAAACAAACTTGACTGCCAAAGAGTACGTCCATCTGGTATGAGGCAGCGATAGACCCTCGGAGATAAGTCTGCTAGTGACCAATGTATTGAATCGCGACGCAATTTCTGTGTTGCATCGTCATTAGGGTGGTGGGAATGTCGCAATTAACTGTCAAATTTGCGTCGGATTTGAAAACTAGACTGACAAAGCGCGAACTTCCGGTGACCGAGGCACGAATAGACCCTTGTAGATAGTTACGCTAGGCATCGATGTATTGAATCGCGACGCTATTTGTGTGTTCCATGGTCGATACCAGGATCTGACAGTAAGAATTAGCTGTGAGTTTTGAGTCGGAGACAAGAAACTTGACAGCCAAATTGTACATCCATCTGGTATGAGGCAGCGATAGACCCTCGGAGATAAGTCGGCTAGTGACCAATGTATTGAATCGCGACGCAATTTCTGTGATGCATGGTCATTAGGATGGTGGGAATGTCGCAATTTACTGTCAAATTTGCGTCGGATTCCCGAAACTTTACACGTAGGACAACGATCATGTGGTGACCCAGGCAGTAATAGATGCTTGGAGATAAATATGCTGGAAGACAATGTTCTGAAAACCATCGCAGTATGTGTGTTCCGTCGTCATTGAGAGGATGAGAGAACATAAAATTAACTGTCAGTATTGCGTCGGATTTGAAAACTAGATGACAAAACGCGACCATCCGGTGACCGACTAACCAATAGACCGTTGTAGATAGTTACGCTGGACATCGATCTATTGAATCGCGACCCTATTTGTGTGTTCCATCGTCAATACCAGGATCTGACGGTAAGAATTAACTGTGAGTTATGAGAGGGAGAAAACAAACTTGACTGCCAAAGAGTACGTCCATCTGGTATGAGGCAGCGATAGACCCTCGGAGATAAGTCGGCTAGTGACCAATGTATTGAATCGCGACGCAATTTCTGTGTTGCATCGTCATTAGGGTGGTGGGAATGTCGCAATTAACTGTCAAATTTGCGTCGGATTTGAAAACTAGACTGACAAAGCGCGAACATCCGGTGACCGAGGCACCAATAGACCCTTGTAGATAGTTACGCTAGGCATCGATGTATTGAATCGCGACGCTATATGTGTGTTCCATGGTCGATACCAGGATCTGACGGTAAGATTTAGCTGTGAGTTTTGAGTCGGAGACAAGAAACTTGACAGCCAAATTGTACATCCATCTGGTATGAGGCAGCGATAGACCCTCGGAGATAAGTCGGCTAGTGACCAATGTATTGTATCGCGACGCAATTTCTGTCTTGCATCGTCATTAGGATGGTGGGAATGTCGCAATTAATTGTCAAATTTGCGTCGGATTCCCGAAACTTTACTCGCAGGAGAACGATCATGTGGTGACCCAGGCATGCTTGGAGATAAATCTGCTGGAAGACGATGTTCTGAAAACCATCGCAGTATGTGTGTTCCGTCGTCATTGAGAGGATGGGAGAACATAAATTAACTGTCTGCTTTGCGTCGGATTTGAAAACTAGATGACAAAACGCGACCATCCGGTGACCGAGGCACAAATAGACCCTTGTAGATAGTTACGCTGGACATCGATGTATTGAATCGCGACGCTATTTGTGTGTTCCATCGTCAATGCCAGGATCTGACGGTAAGAATTAACTGTGAGTTATGAGAGGGAGAAAACAAACTTGACTGCCAAAGAGTACGTCCATCTGGTATGAGGCAGCGATAGACCCTCGGAGATAAGTCGGATAGTGACCAATGTATGAATCGCGACGCAATTTCTGTGTTGCATCGTCATTAGGGTGGTGGGAATGTCGCAATTAACTGTCAAATTTGCGTCGGATTTGAAAACTAGACTGACAAAGCGCGAACATCCGGTGACCGAGGCACCGATAGACCCTTGTAGATAGTTACGCTAGGCATCGATGTATTGAATCGAGACGCTATTTGTGTGTTCCATCGTCGATACCAGGATCTGACGATAAGAATTAGCTGTGAGTTTTGAGTCGGAGACAAGAAACTTGACAGCCAAATTGTACATCCATCTGATATGAGGCAGAGTTAGACCCTCGGAGATAAGTCGGCTAGTGACCAATGTATTGTATCGCGACGCAATTTCTGTGTTGCATCGTCATTAGGATTGTGGGAATGTCGCAATTAACTGTCTAATTTGAGTCGGATTCCCGAAACTTTACTCGTAGGACAACGATCATGTGGTGACCCAGGCAGTAATAGATGCTTGGAGATAAATATGCTGGAAGACAATGTTCTGAAAACCATCGCAGTATGTTTGTTCCGTCGTCATTGAGAGGATGAGAGAACATAAATTAACTGTCTGCTTTGCGTCGGATTTGAAAACTAGATGACAGAACGCGACCATCCGGTGACCGAGGAACCAATAGACCCTTGTAGATAGTTACGCTGGACATCGATCTATTGAGTCGCGACGCTATTTGTGTGTTCCATCGTCAATACCAGAATCTCACGGTAAGAATTAACTGTGAGTTATGAGAGGGAGAAAACAAACTTGACTGCCAAAGAGTACGTCCATCTGGTATGAGGCAGCGATAGACCCTCGGAGATAAGTCGGCTAGTGACCAATGTATTGAATCGCGACGCAATTTCTGTGTTGCAACGTCGTTAGGATGGTGTGAATGTCGCAATTAACTGTCAAATTTGCGTCGGATTTGAAAACTAGACTGACAAAGAGCGAATATCCGGTGGCCGAGGCACCAATAGACCCTTGTAGATAGTTACGCTAGACATCGATGTATTGAATCGCGACGCTATTTGTGTGTTCCATCGTCGATACCAGGATCTGACGATAAGAATTAGCTGTGAGTTTTGAGTCGGAGACAAGAAACTTGACAGCCAAATTGTACATCCATCTGGTATGAGGCAGCGTTAGACACTCGGAGATAAGTCGGCTAGTGACCAATGTATTGTATCGCGACGCAATTTCTGTCTTGCATCGTCATTAGGATGGTGGGAATGTCGCAATTAACTGTCAAATTTGAGTCGGATTCCCGAAACTTTACTCGTAGGACAACGATCATGTGGTGACCCAGGCAGTAATAGATGCTTGGAGATAAATCTGATGGAAGACGATCTTCTGAAAACCATCGCAGTATGTGTGTTCCGTCGTCATTGAGAGGATGAGAGAACATAAATTAACTGTCAGTTTTGCGTCGGATTTGAAAACTAGATGACAAAACGAGACCATCCGGTGACCGAGGAACCAATAGACCCTTGTAGATAGTAACGCTGGACATCGATCTATTGAATCGCGACGCTATTTGTGTGTTCCATCGTCAATACCAGAATCTCACGGTAAGAATTAACTGTGAGTTATGAGAGGGAGAAAACAAACTTGACTGCCAAAGAGTACGTCCATCTGGTATGAGGCAGCGATAGACCCTCGGAGATAAGTCGGCTAGTGACCAATGTATTGAATCGCGACGCAATTTCTGTGTTGCAACGTCGTTAGGATGGTGTGAATGTCGCAATTAACTGTCAAATTTGCGTCGGATTTGAAAACTAGACTTACAAAGAGCGAACATCCGGTGGCCGAGGCACCAATAGACCCTTGTAGATAGTTACGCTACACATCGATGTATTGAATCGCGACGCTATTTGTGTGTTCCATCGTCGATACCAGGATCTGACGATAAGAATTAGCTGTGAGTTTTGAGTCGGAGACAAGAAACTTGACAGCCAAATTGTACATCCATCTGATATGAGGCAGCGTTAGACCCTCGGAGATAAGTCGGCTAGTGACCAATGTATTGTATCGCGACGCAATTTCTGTGTTGCATCGTCATTAGGATTGTGGGAATGTCGCAATTACCTGTCTAATTTGAGTCGGATTCCCGAAACTTTACTCGTAGGACAACGATCATGTGGTGACCCAGGCAGTAATAGATGCTTGGAGATAAATATGCTGGAAGACAATGTTCTGAAAACCATATCAGTATGTTTGTTCCGTCGTCATTGAGAGGATGAGAGAACATAAATTAACTGTCTGCTTTGCGTCGGATTTGAAAACTAGATGACAAAACGCGACCATCCGGTGACCGAGGAACCAATAGACCCTTGTAGATAGTTACGCTGGACATCGATCTATTGAGTCGCGACGCTATTTGTGTGTTCCATCGTCAATACCAGAATCTCACGGTAAGAATTAACTGTGAGTTATGAGAGGGAGAAAACAAACTTGACTGCCAAAGAGTACCTCCATCTGGTATGAGGCAGCGATAGACCCTCGGAGATAAGTCGGCTAGTGACCAATGTATTGAATCGCGACGCAATTTCTGTGTTGCAACGTCGTTAGGATGGTGTGAATGTCGCAATTAACTGTCAAATTTGCGTCGGATTTGAAAACTAGACTGACAAAGAGCGAATATCCGGTGGCCGAGGCACCAATAGACCCTTGTAGATAGTTACGCTAGACATCGATGTATTGAATCGCGACGCTATTTGTGTGTTCCATCGTCGATACCAGGATCTGACGATAAGAATTAGCTGTGAGTTTTGAGTCGGAGACAAGAAACTTGACAGCCAAATTGTACATCCATCTGGTATGAGGCAGCGTTAGACACTCGGAGATAAGTCGGCTAGTGACCAATGTATTGTATCGCGACGCAATTTCTGTGTTGCATCGTCATTAGGATGGTGGGAATGTCGCAATTAACTTTCAAATTTGAGTCGGATTCCCGAAACTTTACTCGTAGGACAACGATCATGTGGTGACCCAGGCAGTAATAGATGCTTGGAGATAAATCTGATGGAAGACGATCTTCTGAAAACCATCGCAGTATGTGTGTTCCGTCGTCATTGAGAGGATGAGAGAACATAAATTAACTGTCAGTTTTGCGTCGGATTTGAAAACTAGATGACAAAACGCGACAATCCGGTTACCGAGGAACCAATAGACCCTTGTAGATAGTTACGCTGGACATCGATCTATTGAATCGCGACCCTATTTGTGTGTTCCATCGTCAATACCAGAATCTCACGATAAGAATTAACTGTGAGTTATGAGAGGGAGAAAACAAACTTGACTGCCAAAGAGTACGTCCATCTGGTATGAGGCAGCGATAGACCCTCGGAGATAAGTCGGCTAGTGACCAATGTATTGAATCGAGACGCAATTTCTGTGTTGCATCAGCATTAGGATGGTGGGAATGTCGCAATTAACTGTCAAATTTGCGTCGGATTCCCGAAACTTTACCCGTAGGACAACGATCATGTGGTGACCCACGCAGTAATGGATGCTTGGAGATAAATCTGCTGGTAGACGATGTTCTGAAAACCATCGCAGTATGTGTGTTCTATCGTCATTGAGAGGATGAGAGAAAATAAAATTAACTGTCAGTATTGCGTCGGATTTGAAAACTAGATGACAAAACGCGACCATCCGGTAACCGAGGAACCAATAGACCCTTGTAGATAGTTACGCTGGACATCGATCTATTAAATCGCGACGCTATTTGTGTGTTCCATCGTCAATAACAGAATCTCACGATAAGAATTAACTGTGAGTTATGAGAGGGAGAAAACAAACTTGACTGCCAAAGAGTACCTCCATCTGGTATGAGGCAGCGATAGACCCTCGGAGATAAGTCGGCTAGTGACCAATGTATTGAATCGCGACGCAATTTCTGTGTTGCAACGTCGTTAGGATGGTGTGAATGTCGCAATTAACTGTCAAATTTGCGTCGGATTTGAAAACTAGACTGACAAAGAGCGAATATCCGGTGGCCGAGGCACCAATAGACCCTTGTAGATAGTTACGCTAGACATCGATGTATTGAATCGCGACGCTATTTGTGTGTTCCATCGTCGATACCAGGATCTGACGATAAGAATTAGCTGTGAGTTTTGAGTCGGAGACAAGAAACTTGACAGCCAAATTGTACATCCATCTGGTATGAGGCAGCGTTAGACACTTGGAGATAAGTCGGCTAGTGACCAATGTATTGTATCGCGACGCAATTTCTGTGTTGCATCGTCATTAGGATGGTGGGAATGTCGCAATTAACTTTCAAATTTGAGTCGGATTCCCGAAACTTTACTCGTAGGACAACGATCATGTGGTGACCCAGGCAGTAATAGATGCTTGGAGATAAATCTGATGGAAGACGATCTTCTGAAAACCATCGCAGTATGTGTGTTCCGTCGGTATTGAGAGGATGAGAGAACATAAATTAACTGTCAGTTTTGCGTCGGATTTGAAAACTAGATGACAAAACGCGACAATCCGGTTACCGAGGAACCAATAGACCCTTGTAGATAGTTACGCTGGACATCGATCTATTGAATCGCGACCCTATTTGTGTGTTCCATCGTCAATACCAGAATCTCACGATAAGAATTAACTGTGAGTTATGAGAGGGAGAAAACAAACTTGACTGCCAAAGAGTACGTCCATCTGGTATGAGGCAGCGATAGACCCTCGGAGATAAGTCGGCTAGTGACCAATGTATTGAATCGAGACGCAATTTCTGTGTTGCATCAGCATTAGGATGGTGGGAATGTCGCAATTAACTGTCAAATTTGCGTCGGATTCCCGAAACTTTACCCGTAGGACAACGATCATGTGGTGACCCACGCAGTAATGGATGCTTGGAGATAAATCTGCTGGTAGACGATGTTCTGAAAACCATCGCAGTATGTGTGTTCTATCGTCATTGAGAGGATGAGAGAAAATAAAATTAACTGTCAGTATTGCGTCGGATTTGAAAACTAGATGACAAAACGCGACCATCCGGTAACCGAGGAACCAATAGACCCTTGTAGATAGTTACGCTGGACATCGATCTATTAAATCGCGACGCTATTTGTGTGTTCCATCGTCAATAACAGAATCTCACGGTAAGAATTAACTGTGAGTTATGAGAGGGAGAAAACAAACTTGACTGCCAAAGAGTACGTCCATCTGGTATGAGGCAGCGATAGACCCTTGGAGATAAGGCGGCTAGTGACCAATGTATTGAATCGCGACGGAATTTCTGTGTTGCAACGTCGTTAGGATGGTGTGAATGTCGCAATTAACTGTCATATTTGCGTCTGATTTGAAAACTAGACTGACAAAGAGCGAACATCCGGTGACCGAGGCACCAATTGACCCTTGTAGATAGTTACGCTAGACATCGATGTATTGAATCGCGACGCTATTTGCGTGTTCCATCGTCAATACCAGAATCTGACGGTAAGAATTAGCTGTGAGTTTTGAGTCGGAGACAAGAAACTTGACAGCCAAATTGTACATCCATCTGGTATGAGGCAGCGTTAGACCCTCGGAGATAAGTCGGCTAGTGACCAATGTATTGACTCGCGACACAATTTCTTTGTTGCAACGTCGTTAGGATGGTTGGAATGTCGCAATTAACTGTCAAATTTGCGTCGGATTCCCGAAACTTTACTCGCAGGAGAACGATCATGTGGTGACCCCGGCAGTAATAGATGCTTGGAGAAAAATCTGCTGGAAGACGATGTTCTGAAAACCATCGCAGTATGTGTGTTCCATCGTCATTGAGAGGATGAGAGAACATAAATTAACTGTCAGTTTTACGTCGGATTTGAGAACTAGATGACAAAACGCGACCATCCGGTGACCGAGGCACAAATAGACCCTTGTAGCTAGTTACGCTGGACATCGATGTATTGAATCGCGACGCTATTTGTGTGTTCCATCGTCAATACCAGGATCTGACGGTAAGAATTAACTGTGAGTTATGAGAGGGAGAAAACAAACTAGACTGCCAAAGAGTACGTCCATCTGGTATGAGGCAGCGATAGACCCTCGGAGATAAGGCGGCTAGTGACCAATGTATTGAATCGCGACGCAATTTCTGTGTTGCAACTTCTTTAGGATGGTGTGAATTTCGCAATTAACTGTCAAATTTGCGTCGGATTTGAAAACTAGACTGACAAAGCCCGAATATCCGGTGGCCGAGGCACCAATAGACCCTTGTAGATAGTTACGCTAGACATCGATGTATTGAATCGCGACGCTATTTGTGTGTTCCATCGTCGATACCAGGATCTGACGATAAGAATTAGCTGTGAGTTTTGAGTCGGAGACAAGAAACTTGACAGCCAAATTGTACATCCATCTGGTATGAGGCAGCGTTAGACACTCGGAGATAAGTCGGCTAGTGACCAATGTATTGTATCGCGACGCAATTTCTGTCTTGCATCGTCATTAGGATGGTGGGAATGTCGCAATTAACTGTCAAATTTGAGTCGGATTCCCGAAACTTTACTCGTAGGACAACGATCATGTGGTGACCCAGGCAGTAATAGATGCTTGGAGATAAATCTGATGGAAGACGATCTTCTGAAAACCATATCAGTATGTTTGTTCCGTCGTCATTGAGAGGATGAGAGAACATAAATTAACTGTCTGCTTTGCGTCGGATTTGAAAACTAGATGACAAAACGCGACCATCCGGTGACCGAGGAACCAATAGACCCTTGTAGATAGTTACGCTGGACATCGATCTATTGAGTCGCGACGCTATTTGTGTGTTCCATCGTCAATACCAGAATCTCACGGTAAGAATTAACTGTGAGTTATGAGAGGGAGAAAACAAACTTGACTGCCAAAGAGTACCTCCATCTGGTATGAGGCAGCGATAGACCCTCGGAGATAAGTCGGCTAGTGACCAATGTATTGAATCGCGACGCAATTTCTGTGTTGCAACGTCGTTAGGATGGTGTGAATGTCGCAATTAACTGTCAAATTTGCGTCGGATTTGAAAACTAGACTGACAAAGAGCGAATATCCGGTGGCCGAGGCACCAATAGACCCTTGTAGATAGTTACGCTAGACATCGATGTATTGAATCGCGACGCTATTTGTGTGTTCCATCGTCGATACCAGGATCTGACGATAAGAATTAGCTGTGAGTTTTGAGTCGGAGACAAGAAACTTGACAGCCAAATTGTACATCCATCTGGTATGAGGCAGCGTTAGACACTCGGAGATAAGTCGGCTAGTGACCAATGTATTGTATCGCGACGCAATTTCTGTGTTGCATCGTCATTAGGATGGTGGGAATGTCGCAATTAACTTTCAAATTTGAGTCGGATTCCCGAAACTTTACTCGTAGGACAACGATCATGTGGTGACCCAGGCAGTAATAGATGCTTGGAGATAAATCTGATGGAAGACGATCTTCTGAAAACCATCGCAGTATGTGTGTTCCGTCGTCATTGAGAGGATGAGAGAACATAAATTAACTGTCAGTTTTGCGTCGGATTTGAAAACTAGATGACAAAACGCGACAATCCGGTTACCGAGGAACCAATAGACCCTTGTAGATAGTTACGCTGGACATCGATCTATTGAATCGCGACCCTATTTGTGTGTTCCATCGTCAATACCAGAATCTCACGATAAGAATTAACTGTGAGTTATGAGAGGGAGAAAACAAACTTGACTGCCAAAGAGTACGTCCATCTGGTATGAGGCAGCGATAGACCCTCGGAGATAAGTCGGCTAGTGACCAATGTATTGAATCGAGACGCAATTTCTGTGTTGCATCAGCATTAGGATGGTGGGAATGTCGCAATTAACTGTCAAATTTGCGTCGGATTCCCGAAACTTTACCCGTAGGACAACGATCATGTGGTGACCCACGCAGTAATGGATGCTTGGAGATAAATCTGCTGGTAGACGATGTTCTGAAAACCATCGCAGTATGTGTGTTCTATCGTCATTGAGAGGATGAGAGAAAATAAAATTAACTGTCAGTATTGCGTCGGATTTGAAAACTAGATGACAAAACGCGACCATCCGGTAACCGAGGAACCAATAGACCCTTGTAGATAGTTACGCTGGACATCGATCTATTAAATCGCGACGCTATTTGTGTGTTCCATCGTCAATAACAGAATCTCACGATAAGAATTAACTGTGAGTTATGAGAGGGAGAAAACAAACTTGACTGCCAAAGAGTACCTCCATCTGGTATGAGGCAGCGATAGACCCTCGGAGATAAGTCGGCTAGTGACCAATGTATTGAATCGCGACGCAATTTCTGTGTTGCAACGTCGTTAGGATGGTGTGAATGTCGCAATTAACTGTCAAATTTGCGTCGGATTTGAAAACTAGACTGACAAAGAGCGAATATCCGGTGGCCGAGGCACCAATAGACCCTTGTAGATAGTTACGCTAGACATCGATGTATTGAATCGCGACGCTATTTGTGTGTTCCATCGTCGATACCAGGATCTGACGATAAGAATTAGCTGTGAGTTTTGAGTCGGAGACAAGAAACTTGACAGCCAAATTGTACATCCATCTGGTATGAGGCAGCGTTAGACACTTGGAGATAAGTCGGCTAGTGACCAATGTATTGTATCGCGACGCAATTTCTGTGTTGCATCGTCATTAGGATGGTGGGAATGTCGCAATTAACTTTCAAATTTGAGTCGGATTCCCGAAACTTTACTCGTAGGACAACGATCATGTGGTGACCCAGGCAGTAATAGATGCTTGGAGATAAATCTGATGGAAGACGATCTTCTGAAAACCATCGCAGTATGTGTGTTCCGTCGGTATTGAGAGGATGAGAGAACATAAATTAACTGTCAGTTTTGCGTCGGATTTGAAAACTAGATGACAAAACGCGACAATCCGGTTACCGAGGAACCAATAGACCCTTGTAGATAGTTACGCTGGACATCGATCTATTGAATCGCGACCCTATTTGTGTGTTCCATCGTCAATACCAGAATCTCACGATAAGAATTAACTGTGAGTTATGAGAGGGAGAAAACAAACTTGACTGCCAAAGAGTACGTCCATCTGGTATGAGGCAGCGATAGACCCTCGGAGATAAGTCGGCTAGTGACCAATGTATTGAATCGAGACGCAATTTCTGTGTTGCATCAGCATTAGGATGGTGGGAATGTCGCAATTAACTGTCAAATTTGCGTCGGATTCCCGAAACTTTACCCGTAGGACAACGATCATGTGGTGACCCACGCAGTAATGGATGCTTGGAGATAAATCTGCTGGTAGACGATGTTCTGAAAACCATCGCAGTATGTGTGTTCTATCGTCATTGAGAGGATGAGAGAAAATAAAATTAACTGTCAGTATTGCGTCGGATTTGAAAACTAGATGACAAAACGCGACCATCCGGTAACCGAGGAACCAATAGACCCTTGTAGATAGTTACGCTGGACATCGATCTATTAAATCGCGACGCTATTTGTGTGTTCCATCGTCAATAACAGAATCTCACGGTAAGAATTAACTGTGAGTTATGAGAGGGAGAAAACAAACTTGACTGCCAAAGAGTACGTCCATCTGGTATGAGGCAGCGATAGACCCTTGGAGATAAGGCGGCTAGTGACCAATGTATTGAATCGCGACGGAATTTCTGTGTTGCAACGTCGTTAGGATGGTGTGAATGTCGCAATTAACTGTCATATTTGCGTCTGATTTGAAAACTAGACTGACAAAGAGCGAACATCCGGTGACCGAGGCACCAATTGACCCTTGTAGATAGTTACGCTAGACATCGATGTATTGAATCGCGACGCTATTTGCGTGTTCCATCGTCAATACCAGAATCTGACGGTAAGAATTAGCTGTGAGTTTTGAGTCGGAGACAAGAAACTTGACAGCCAAATTGTACATCCATCTGGTATGAGGCAGCGTTAGACCCTCGGAGATAAGTCGGCTAGTGACCAATGTATTGACTCGCGACACAATTTCTTTGTTGCAACGTCGTTAGGATGGTTGGAATGTCGCAATTAACTGTCAAATTTGCGTCGGATTCCCGAAACTTTACTCGCAGGAGAACGATCATGTGGTGACCCCGGCAGTAATAGATGCTTGGAGAAAAATCTGCTGGAAGACGATGTTCTGAAAACCATCGCAGTATGTGTGTTCCATCGTCATTGAGAGGATGAGAGAACATAAATTAACTGTCAGTTTTACGTCGGATTTGAGAACTAGATGACAAAACGCGACCATCCGGTGACCGAGGCACAAATAGACCCTTGTAGCTAGTTACGCTGGACATCGATGTATTGAATCGCGACGCTATTTGTGTGTTCCATCGTCAATACCAGGATCTGACGGTAAGAATTAACTGTGAGTTATGAGAGGGAGAAAACAAACTAGACTGCCAAAGAGTACGTCCATCTGGTATGAGGCAGCGATAGACCCTCGGAGATAAGGCGGCTAGTGACCAATGTATTGAATCGCGACGCAATTTCTGTGTTGCAACTTCTTTAGGATGGTGTGAATTTCGCAATTAACTGTCAAATTTGCGTCGGATTTGAAAACTAGACTGACAAAGCCCGAATATCCGGTGGCCGAGGCACCAATAGACCCTTGTAGATAGTTACGCTAGACATCGATGTATTGAATCGCGACGCTATTTGTGTGTTCCATCGTCGATACCAGGATCTGACGATAAGAATTAGCTGTGAGTTTTGAGTCGGAGACAAGAAACTTGACAGCCAAATTGTACATCCATCTGGTATGAGGCAGCGTTAGACACTCGGAGATAAGTCGGCTAGTGACCAATGTATTGTATCGCGACGCAATTTCTGTCTTGCATCGTCATTAGGATGGTGGGAATGTCGCAATTAACTGTCAAATTTGAGTCGGATTCCCGAAACTTTACTCGTAGGACAACGATCATGTGGTGACCCAGGCAGTAATAGATGCTTGGAGATAAATCTGATGGAAGACGATCTTCTGAAAACCATCGCAGTATGTGTGTTCCGTCGTCATTGAGAGGATGAGAGAACATAAATTAACTGTCAGTTTTGCGTCGGATTTGAAAACTAGATGACAAAACGAGACCATCCGGTGACCGAGGAACCAATAGACCCTTGTAGATAGTAACGCTGGACATCGATCTATTGAATCGCGACGCTATTTGTGTGTTCCATCGTCAATACCAGAATCTCACGGTAAGAATTAACTGTGAGTTATGAGAGGGAGAAAACAAACTTGACTGCCAAAGAGTACGTCCATCTGGTATGAGGCAGCGATAGACCCTCGGAGATAAGTCGGCTAGTGACCAATGTATTGAATCGCGACGCAATTTCTGTGTTGCAACGTCGTTAGGATGGTGTGAATGTCGCAATTAACTGTCAAATTTGCGTCGGATTTGAAAACTAGACTTACAAAGAGCGAACATCCGGTGGCCGAGGCACCAATAGACCCTTGTAGATAGTTACGCTACACATCGATGTATTGAATCGCGACGCTATTTGTGTGTTCCATCGTCGATACCAGGATCTGACGATAAGAATTAGCTGTGAGTTTTGAGTCGGAGACAAGAAACTTGACAGCCAAATTGTACATCCATCTGATATGAGGCAGCGTTAGACCCTCGGAGATAAGTCGGCTAGTGACCAATGTATTGTATCGCGACGCAATTTCTGTGTTGCATCGTCATTAGGATTGTGGGAATGTCGCAATTACCTGTCTAATTTGAGTCGGATTCCCGAAACTTTACTCGTAGGACAACGATCATGTGGTGACCCAGGCAGTAATAGATGCTTGGAGATAAATATGCTGGAAGACAATGTTCTGAAAACCATATCAGTATGTTTGTTCCGTCGTCATTGAGAGGATGAGAGAACATAAATTAACTGTCTGCTTTGCGTCGGATTTGAAAACTAGATGACAAAACGCGACCATCCGGTGACCGAGGAACCAATAGACCCTTGTAGATAGTTACGCTGGACATCGATCTATTGAGTCGCGACGCTATTTGTGTGTTCCATCGTCAATACCAGAATCTCACGGTAAGAATTAACTGTGAGTTATGAGAGGGAGAAAACAAACTTGACTGCCAAAGAGTACCTCCATCTGGTATGAGGCAGCGATAGACCCTCGGAGATAAGTCGGCTAGTGACCAATGTATTGAATCGCGACGCAATTTCTGTGTTGCAACGTCGTTAGGATGGTGTGAATGTCGCAATTAACTGTCAAATTTGCGTCGGATTTGAAAACTAGACTGACAAAGAGCGAATATCCGGTGGCCGAGGCACCAATAGACCCTTGTAGATAGTTACGCTAGACATCGATGTATTGAATCGCGACGCTATTTGTGTGTTCCATCGTCGATACCAGGATCTGACGATAAGAATTAGCTGTGAGTTTTGAGTCGGAGACAAGAAACTTGACAGCCAAATTGTACATCCATCTGGTATGAGGCAGCGTTAGACACTCGGAGATAAGTCGGCTAGTGACCAATGTATTGTATCGCGACGCAATTTCTGTGTTGCATCGTCATTAGGATGGTGGGAATGTCGCAATTAACTTTCAAATTTGAGTCGGATTCCCGAAACTTTACTCGTAGGACAACGATCATGTGGTGACCCAGGCAGTAATAGATGCTTGGAGATAAATCTGATGGAAGACGATCTTCTGAAAACCATCGCAGTATGTGTGTTCCGTCGTCATTGAGAGGATGAGAGAACATAAATTAACTGTCAGTTTTGCGTCGGATTTGAAAACTAGATGACAAAACGCGACAATCCGGTTACCGAGGAACCAATAGACCCTTGTAGATAGTTACGCTGGACATCGATCTATTGAATCGCGACCCTATTTGTGTGTTCCATCGTCAATACCAGAATCTCACGATAAGAATTAACTGTGAGTTATGAGAGGGAGAAAACAAACTTGACTGCCAAAGAGTACGTCCATCTGGTATGAGGCAGCGATAGACCCTCGGAGATAAGTCGGCTAGTGACCAATGTATTGAATCGAGACGCAATTTCTGTGTTGCATCAGCATTAGGATGGTGGGAATGTCGCAATTAACTGTCAAATTTGCGTCGGATTCCCGAAACTTTACCCGTAGGACAACGATCATGTGGTGACCCACGCAGTAATGGATGCTTGGAGATAAATCTGCTGGTAGACGATGTTCTGAAAACCATCGCAGTATGTGTGTTCTATCGTCATTGAGAGGATGAGAGAAAATAAAATTAACTGTCAGTATTGCGTCGGATTTGAAAACTAGATGACAAAACGCGACCATCCGGTAACCGAGGAACCAATAGACCCTTGTAGATAGTTACGCTGGACATCGATCTATTAAATCGCGACGCTATTTGTGTGTTCCATCGTCAATAACAGAATCTCACGATAAGAATTAACTGTGAGTTATGAGAGGGAGAAAACAAACTTGACTGCCAAAGAGTACCTCCATCTGGTATGAGGCAGCGATAGACCCTCGGAGATAAGTCGGCTAGTGACCAATGTATTGAATCGCGACGCAATTTCTGTGTTGCAACGTCGTTAGGATGGTGTGAATGTCGCAATTAACTGTCAAATTTGCGTCGGATTTGAAAACTAGACTGACAAAGAGCGAATATCCGGTGGCCGAGGCACCAATAGACCCTTGTAGATAGTTACGCTAGACATCGATGTATTGAATCGCGACGCTATTTGTGTGTTCCATCGTCGATACCAGGATCTGACGATAAGAATTAGCTGTGAGTTTTGAGTCGGAGACAAGAAACTTGACAGCCAAATTGTACATCCATCTGGTATGAGGCAGCGTTAGACACTTGGAGATAAGTCGGCTAGTGACCAATGTATTGTATCGCGACGCAATTTCTGTGTTGCATCGTCATTAGGATGGTGGGAATGTCGCAATTAACTTTCAAATTTGAGTCGGATTCCCGAAACTTTACTCGTAGGACAACGATCATGTGGTGACCCAGGCAGTAATAGATGCTTGGAGATAAATCTGATGGAAGACGATCTTCTGAAAACCATCGCAGTATGTGTGTTCCGTCGGTATTGAGAGGATGAGAGAACATAAATTAACTGTCAGTTTTGCGTCGGATTTGAAAACTAGATGACAAAACGCGACAATCCGGTTACCGAGGAACCAATAGACCCTTGTAGATAGTTACGCTGGACATCGATCTATTGAATCGCGACCCTATTTGTGTGTTCCATCGTCAATACCAGAATCTCACGATAAGAATTAACTGTGAGTTATGAGAGGGAGAAAACAAACTTGACTGCCAAAGAGTACGTCCATCTGGTATGAGGCAGCGATAGACCCTCGGAGATAAGTCGGCTAGTGACCAATGTATTGAATCGAGACGCAATTTCTGTGTTGCATCAGCATTAGGATGGTGGGAATGTCGCAATTAACTGTCAAATTTGCGTCGGATTCCCGAAACTTTACCCGTAGGACAACGATCATGTGGTGACCCACGCAGTAATGGATGCTTGGAGATAAATCTGCTGGTAGACGATGTTCTGAAAACCATCGCAGTATGTGTGTTCTATCGTCATTGAGAGGATGAGAGAAAATAAAATTAACTGTCAGTATTGCGTCGGATTTGAAAACTAGATGACAAAACGCGACCATCCGGTAACCGAGGAACCAATAGACCCTTGTAGATAGTTACGCTGGACATCGATCTATTAAATCGCGACGCTATTTGTGTGTTCCATCGTCAATAACAGAATCTCACGGTAAGAATTAACTGTGAGTTATGAGAGGGAGAAAACAAACTTGACTGCCAAAGAGTACGTCCATCTGGTATGAGGCAGCGATAGACCCTTGGAGATAAGGCGGCTAGTGACCAATGTATTGAATCGCGACGGAATTTCTGTGTTGCAACGTCGTTAGGATGGTGTGAATGTCGCAATTAACTGTCATATTTGCGTCTGATTTGAAAACTAGACTGACAAAGAGCGAACATCCGGTGACCGAGGCACCAATTGACCCTTGTAGATAGTTACGCTAGACACCGATGTATTGAATCGCGACGCTATTTGCGTGTTCCATCGTCAATACCAGAATCTGACGGTAAGAATTAGCTGTGAGTTTTGAGTCGGAGACAAGAAACTTGACAGCCAAATTGTACATCCATCTGGTATGAGGCAGCGTTAGACCCTCGGAGATAAGTCGGCTAGTGACCAATGTATTGACTCGCGACACAATTTCTTTGTTGCAACGTCGTTAGGATGGTTGGAATGTCGCAATTAACTGTCAAATTTGCGTCGGATTCCCGAAACTTTACTCGCAGGAGAACGATCATGTGGTGACCCCGGCAGTAATAGATGCTTGGAGAAAAATCTGCTGGAAGACGATGTTCTGAAAACCATCGCAGTATGTGTGTTCCATCGTCATTGAGAGGATGAGAGAACATAAATTAACTGTCAGTTTTACGTCGGATTTGAGAACTAGATGACAAAACGCGACCATCCGGTGACCGAGGCACAAATAGACCCTTGTAGCTAGTTACGCTGGACATCGATGTATTGAATCGCGACGCTATTTGTGTGTTCCATCGTCAATACCAGGATCTGACGGTAAGAATTAACTGTGAGTTATGAGAGGGAGAAAACAAACTAGACTGCCAAAGAGTACGTCCATCTGGTATGAGGCAGCGATAGACCCTCGGAGATAAGGCGGCTAGTGACCAATGTATTGAATCGCGACGCAATTTCTGTGTTGCAACTTCTTTAGGATGGTGTGAATTTCGCAATTAACTGTCAAATTTGCGTCGGATTTGAAAACTAGACTGACAAAGCCCGAACATCCGGTGACCGAGACACCAATAGACCCTTGTAGATAGTTACGCTAGGCGTCGATGTATTGAATCGCGACGCTATTTGTGTGTTCCATGGACGATACCAGAATCTGACGGTAAGATTTAGCTGTGAGTTTTGAGTCGGAGACAAGAAACTTGACAGCCAAATTGTACATCCATCTGGTATGAGGCAGCGATAGACCCTCGGAGATAAGTCGGCTAGTGACCAATGAATTCAATCGCGACGCGATTTCTGTGTTGCATCGGCATTAGGATGGTGGGAATGTCGCAATTAACTGTCAAATTTGCGTCGGATTCCCGAAACTTTACTCGCAGGAGAACGATCATGTGGTGACCCAGGCATGCTTGGAGATAAATCTGCTGGAAGACGATGTTCTGAAAACCATCGCAGTATGTGTGTTCTATCGTCATTGAGAGGATGAGAGAACATAAATTAACTGTCAGTTTTGCGTCGGATTTTAAAACTAGATGACAAAACGCCACCATCCGGTGACCGAGGCACCAATAGACCCTTGTAGATAGTTACGCTGGACATCGATGTATTGAATGCGACGCTATTTGTGTGTTCCATCGTCAATACCAGGATCTGACGGTAAGAATTAACTGTGAGTTATGAGAGGGAGAAAACAAACTTGACTGCCAAAGAGTACGTCCATCTGGTATGAGACAACGATAGACCCTCGGAGATAAGTAGGCTAGTAACCAATGTATTGAATCGCGACGCAATTTCTGTGTTGCAACGTCGTAAGGATGGTGTGAATGTCGCAATTAACTGTCAAATTTGCGTCTGATTTGAAAAGTAGACTGACAAAGAGCTAACATCCGGTGACCGAGGCACCAATAGACCCTTGTAAGTAGTTACGCTAGACATCGATGTATTGAATCGCGACGCTATTTCTGTGTTCCATGGTCGATACAAGGATCTGACGGTAAGAATTAACTGTGAGTTATGAGAGGGAGAAAACAAACTTGAATGCCAAAGAGTACGTCCATCTGGTATGAGGCAGCGATAGACCCTCGGAGATAAGTCGGCTAGTGACCAATGTATTGAATCGAGTCGCAATTTCTGTGTTGCATCAGCATTAGGATGGTGGGAATGTCGCAATTAACTGTCAAATTTGCGTCGGATTCCCGAAACTTTACCCGTAGGACAACGATCATGTGGTGACCCACGCAGTAATAGATGCTTGGAGATAAATCTGCTGGAAGACGATGTTCTGAAAACCATCGCAGTATGTGTGTTCCATCGTCATTGAGAGGATGAGAGAACATAAATTAAGTGTCAGTTTTACGTCGGATTTGAGAACTAGATGACAAAACGCGACCATCCGGTGACCGAGGCACAAATAGACCCTTGTAGCTAGTTACGCTGGACATCGATGTATTGAATCGCGACGCTATTTGTGTGTTCCATCGTCAATACCAGGATCTGACGGTAAGAATTAACTGTGAGTTATGAGAGGGAGAAAACAAACTAGACTGCCAAAGAGTACGTCCATCTGGTATGAGGCAGCGATAGACCCTCGGAGATAAGTCGGCTAGTGACCAATGTATTGAATCGCAACGCAATTTCTGTGTTGCAACTTCTTTAGGATGGTGTGAATGTCGCAATTAACTGTCAAATTTGCGTCGGATTTGAAAACTAGACTGACAAAGCCCGAACATCCGGTGACCGAGACACCAATAGACCCTTGTAGATAGTTACGCTAGGCGCCGTCGATGTATTGAATCGCGACGCTATTTGTGTGTTCCATGGTCGATACCAGAATCTGACGGTAAGATTTAGCTGTGAGTTTTGAGTCGGAGACAAGAAACTTGACAGCCAAATTGTACATCCATCTGATATGAGGCAGCGATAGACCCTCGGAGATAAGTCGGCTAGTGACCAATGAATTCAATCGCGACGCGATTTCTGTGTTGCATCGGCATTAGGATGGTGGGAATGTCGCAATTAACTGTGAAATTTGAGTCGGATTCCCGAAACTTTATTCGTAGGACAACGATCATGTGGTGACCCAGGCAGTAATAGATGCTTGGAGATAAATATGCTGGAAGACAATATTCTGAAAACCTTCGCAGTGTGTTTGTTCCGTCGTCATTGAGAGGATGAGAGAACATAAATTAACTGTCTGCTTTGCGTCGGATTTGAAAACTAGATGACAAAACGCGACCATCCGGTAACCGAGGAACCAATAGACCCTTGTAGATAGTTACGCTGGACATCGATCTATTGAATCGCGACGCTATTTGTGTGTTCCATCGTCAATACCAGGATCTGACGGTAAGAATTAACTGTGAGTTATGAGAGGGAGAAAACAAACTTGACTGCCAAAGAGTACGTCCATCTGGTATGAGGCAGCGATAGACCCTCGGAGATAAGGCGGCTAGTGACCAATGTATTGAATCGCGACGGAATTTCTGTGTTGCAACGTCGTTAGGATGGTGTGAATGTCGCAATTAACTGTCAAATTTGCGTCTGATTTGAAAACTAGACTGACAAAGAGCGAACATCCGGTGACCGAGGCACCAATTGACCCTTGTAGATAGTTACGCCAGACATCGATGTATTGAATCGCGACGCTATTTGTGTGTTCCATCGTCAATACCAGGATCTGACGGTAAGAATTAACTGTGAGTTATGAGAGGGAGAAAAGAAACTTGACTGCCAAAGAGTACATCCATCTGGTATGAGGCAGCGATAGACCCTCGGAGATAAGTCGGCTAGTGACCAATGTATTGAATCGCGACGCGATTTCTGTGTTGCATCGGCATTAGGATGGTGGGAATGTCGCAGTTAACTGTCAAATTTGCGTCGAATTCCCGAAACTTTACTCGTAGGACAATGATCATGTGGTGACCCAGGCAGTAATAGATGCTTGGAGATAAATATGCTGGAAGACAATAATCTGAAAACCATCGCAGTATGTGTGTTCCGTCGTCATTGAGAGGATGAGAGAACATAAATTAACTGTCTGCTTTGCGTCTGATTTGAAAACTAGATGACAAAACGCGACCATCCGGTGACCGAGGCACAAATAGACCCTTGTAGATAGTTACGCTGGACATCGATGTATTGAATCGCGACGCTATTTGTGTGTTCCATCGTCAATACCAAGATCTGACGGTAAGAATTAGCTGTGAGTTTTGAGTCGGAGACAAGAAACTTGACAGCCAAATTGTACATCCATCTGATATGAGGCAGCGTTAGACCCTCGGAGATAAGTCGGCTAGTGACCAATGTATTGAATCGCGACACAATTTCTGTGTTGCAACGTCGTTAGGATGGTGGGAATGTCGCAATTAACTGTCAAATGTGCGTCGGATTTGAAAACTAGACTGACAAAGAGCGAACATCCGGTGACCGAGGCACCAATAGACCCTTGTAGATTGTTACGCTAGACATCGATGTATTGAATCGCGACGCTATTTGTGTGTTCCATCGTCGATACCAGGATCTGACTGTAAGAATTAGCTGTGAGTTTTGAGTCGGAGACAAGAAACTTGACAGCCAAATTGTACATCCATCTGGTATGAGGCAGCGTTAGACCCTCGGAGATAAGTCGGCTAGTGACCAATGTATTGACTCGCGACACAATTTCTTTGTTGCAACGTCGTTAGGATGGTTGGAATGTCGCAATTGACTGTCAAATTTGCGTCGGATTCCCGAAACTTTACTCGCAGGAGAACGATCATGTGGTGACCCCGGCAGTAATAGATGCTTGGAGATAAATCTGCTGGAAGACGATGTTCTGAAAACCATCGCAGTATGTGTGTTCCATCGTCATTGAGAGGATGAGAGAACTTAAATTAAGTGTCAGTTTTACGTCGGATTTGAGAACTAGATGACAAAACGCGACCATTCGGTGACCGAGGCACAAATAGACCCTTGTAGCTAGTTACGCTGGACATCGATGTATTGAATCGCGACGCTATTTGTGTGTTGCATCGTCATTAGGATGGTGGGAATGTCGCAATTAACTGTCACATTTGCGTCGGATTCCCGAAACTTTACTCATAGGACAATGATCATGTGGTGACCCAGGCAGTAATAGATGCTTGGAGATAAATATGCTGGAAGACAATAATCTGAAAACCATCGCAGTATGTGTGTTCCATCGTAATTGAGAGTATGGGAGGAATAAAATTAACTGCCAGTTTTGCGTCGGATTTGTAAACTAGACTGACAAAACGCGACCATTTGGTGACCGAGACACCAATAGACACTTGTAGATAGTTACGCTGGACATCGATGTATAGATCGCGACGGTATTTGTGTGTTCCATGGTCAATACCAGGATCTGACGGTAAGAATTAACTGTGAGTTATGAGAGGGAGAAAACAAACTTGACTGCCAAAGAGTACGTCCATCTGGTATGAGGCAGCGATAGACCCTCGGAGATAAGGCGGCTAGTGACCAATGTATTGAATCGCGACGCAATTTCTGTGTTGCAACGTCGTTAGGATGGTGTGAATGTCGCAATTAACTGTCAAATTTGCGTCTGATTTGAAAACTAGACTGACAAAGAGCGAACATCCGGTGACCGAGGCACCAATTGACCCTTGTAGATAGTTACGCTAGGCATCGGTGTATTGAATCGCGACGCTATTTGTGTGTTCCATGGTCGATACCAGGATCTGACGGTAAGATTTAGCTGTGAGTTTTGAGTCGGAGACAAGAAACTTTACAGCCAAATTGTACATCCATCTGGTATGAGGCACCGATAGACCCTCGGAGATAAGTCGGCTAGTGACCAATGTATTGACTCGCGACACAATTTCTTTGTTGCAACGTCGTTAGGATGGTGGGAATGTCGCAATTAACTGTCAAATTTGCGTCGGATTCCCGAAACTTTACTCGCAGGAGAACGATCATGTGGTGACCCAGGCATGCTTGGAGATAAATCTGCTGGAAGACGATGTTCTGAAAACCATCGCAGTATGTGTGTTCTATCGTCATTGAGAGGATGAGAGAACATAAATTAACTGTCAGTTTTGCGTCGGATTTTAAAACTAGATGACAAAACGCCACCATCCGGTGACCGAGGCACCAATAGACCCTTGTAGATAGTTACGCTGGACATCGATGTATTGAATGCGACGCTATTTGTGTGTTCCATCGTCAATACCAGGATCTGACGGTAAGAATTAACTGTGAGTTATGAGAGGGAGAAAACAAACTTGACTGCCAAAGAGTACGTCCATCTGGTATGAGACAACGATAGACCCTCGGAGATAAGTAGGCTAGTAACCAATGTATTGAATCGCGACGCAATTTCTGTGTTGCAACGTCGTAAGGATGGTGTGAATGTCGCAATTAACTGTCAAATTTGCGTCTGATTTGAAAAGTAGACTGACAAAGAGCTAACATCCGGTGACCGAGGCACCAATAGACCCTTGTAAGTAGTTACGCTAGACATCGATGTATTGAATCGCGACGCTATTTCTGTGTTCCATGGTCGATACAAGGATCTGACGGTAAGAATTAACTGTGAGTTATGAGAGGGAGAAGACAAACTTGAATGCCAAAGAGTACGTCCATCTGGTATGAGGCAGCGATAGACCCTCGGAGATAAGTCGGCTAGTGACCAATGTATTGAATCGAGTCGCAATTTCTGTGTTGCATCAGCATTAGGATGGTGGAAATGTCGCAATTAACTGTCAAATTTGCGTCGGATTCCCGAAACTTTACCCGTAGGACAACGATCATGTGGTGACCCACGCAGTAATAGATGCTTGGAGATAAATCTGCTGGAAGACGATGTTCTGAAAACCATCGCAGTATGTGTGTTCCATCGTCATTGAGAGGATGAGAGAACATAAATTAAGTGTCAGTTTTACGTCGGATTTGAGAACTAGATGACAAAACGCGACCATCCGGTGACCGAGGCACAAATAGACCCTTGTAGCTAGTTACGCTGGACATCGATGTATTGAATCGCGACGCTATTTGTGTGTTCCATCGTCAATACCAGGATCTGACGGTAAGAATTAACTGTGAGTTATGAGAGGGAGAAAACAAACTAGACTGCCAAAGAGTACGTCCATCTGGTATGAGGCAGCGATAGACCCTCGGAGATAAGTCGGCTAGTGACCAATGTATTGAATCGCAACGCAATTTCTGTGTTGCAACTTCTTTAGGATGGTGTGAATGTCGCAATTAACTGTCAAATTTGCGTCGGATTTGAAAACTAGACTGACAAAGCCCGAACATCCGGTGACCGAGACACCAATAGACCCTTGTAGATAGTTACGCTAGGCGCCGTCGATGTATTGAATCGCGACGCTATTTGTGTGTTCCATGGTCGATACCAGAATCTGACGGTAAGATTTAGCTGTGAGTTTTGAGTCGGAGACAAGAAACTTGACAGCCAAATTGTACATCCATCTGATATGAGGCAGCGATAGACCCTCGGAGATAAGTCGGCTAGTGACCAATGAATTCAATCGCGACGCGAATTCTGTGTTGCATCGGCATTAGGATGGTGGGAATGTCGCAATTAACTGTGAAATTTGAGTCGGATTCCCGAAACTTTATTCGTAGGACAACGATCATGTGGTGACCCAGGCAGTAATAGATGCTTGGAGATAAATATGCTGGAAGACAATATTCTGAAAACCTTCGCAGTGTGTTTGTTCCGTCGTCATTGAGAGGATGAGAGAACATAAATTAACTGTCTGCTTTGCGTCGGATTTGAAAACTAGATGACAAAACGCGACCATCCGGTAACCGAGGAACCAATAGACCCTTGTAGATAGTTACGGTGGACATCGATCTATTGAATCGCGACGCTATTTGTGTGTTCCATCGTCAATACCAGGATCTGACGGTAAGAATTAACTGTGAGTTATGAGAGGGAGAAAACAAACTTGACTGCCAAAGAGTACGTCCATCTGGTATGAGGCAGCGATAGACCCTCGGAGATAAGGCGGCTAGTGACCAATGTATTGAATCGCGACGGAATTTCTGTGTTGCAACGTCGTTAGGATGGTGTGAATGTCGCAATTAACTGTCAAATTTGCGTCTGATTTGAAAACTAGACTGACAAAGAGCGAACATCCGGTGACCGAGGCACCAATTGACCCTTGTAGATAGTTACGCCAGACATCGATGTATTGAATCGCGACGCTATTTGTGTGTTCCATCGTCAATACCAGGATCTGACGGTAAGAATTAACTGTGAGTTATGAGAGGGAGAAAAGAAACTTGACTGCCAAAGAGTACGTCCATCTGGTATGAGGCAGCGATAGACCCTCGGAGATAAGTCGGCTAGTGACCAATGTATTGAATCGCGACGCGATTTCTGTGTTGCATCGGCATTAGGATGGTGGCAATGTCGCAGTTAACTGTCAAATTTGCGTCGAATTCCCGAAACTTTACTCGTAGGACAATGATCATGTGGTGACCCAGGCAGTAATAGATGCTTGGAGATAAATATGCTGGAAGACAATAATCTGAAAACCATCGCAGTATGTGTGTTCCGTCGTCATTGAGAGGATGAGAGAACATAAATTAACTGTCTGCTTTGCGTCTGATTTGAAAACTAGATGACAAAACGCGACCATCCGGTGACCGAGGCACAAATAGACCCTTGTAGATAGTTACGCTGGACATCGATGTATTGAATCGCGACGCTATTTGTGTGTTCCATCGTCAATACCAAGATCTGACGGTAAGAATTAGCTGTGAGTTTTGAGTCGGAGACAAGAAACTTGACAGCCAAATTGTACATCCATCTGATATGAGGCAGCGTTAGACCCTCGGAGATAAGTCGGCTAGTGACCAATGTATTGAATCGCGACACAATTTCTGTGTTGCAACGTCGTTAGGATGGTGGGAATGTCGCAATTAACTGTCAAATGTGCGTCGGATTTGAAAACTAGACTGACAAAGAGCGAACATCCGGTGACCGAGGCACCAATAGACCCTTGTAGATTGTTACGCTAGACATCGATGTATTGAATCGCGACGCTATTTGTGTGTTCCATCGTCGATACCAGGATCTGACTGTAAGAATTAGCTGTGAGTTTTGAGTCGGAGACAAGAAACTTGACAGCCAAATTGTACATCCATCTGGTATGAGGCAGCGTTAGACCCTCGGAGATAAGTCGGCTAGTGACCAATGTATTGACTCGCGACACAATTTCTTTGTTGCAACGTCGTTAGGATGGTTGGAATGTCGCAATTGACTGTCAAATTTGCGTCGGATTCCCGAAACTTTACTCGCAGGAGAACGATCATGTGGTGACCCCGGCAGTAATAGATGCTTGGAGATAAATCTGCTGGAAGACGATGTTCTGAAAACCATCGCAGTATGTGTGTTCCATCGTCATTGAGAGGATGAGAGAACTTAAATTAAGTGTCAGTTTTACGTCGGATTTGAGAACTAGATGACAAAACGCGACCATTCGGTGACCGAGGCACAAATAGACCCTTGTAGCTAGTTACGCTGGACATCGATGTATTGAATCGCGACGCTATTTGTGTGTTGCATCGTCATTAGGATGGTGGGAATGTCGCAATTAACTGTCACATTTGCGTCGGATTCCCGAAACTTTACTCATAGGACAATGATCATGTGGTGACCCAGGCAGTAATAGATGCTTGGAGATAAATATGCTGGAAGACAATAATCTGAAAACCATCGCAGTATGTGTGTTCCATCGTAATTGAGAGTATGGGAGGAATAAAATTAACTGCCAGTTTTGCGTCGGATTTGTAAACTAGACTGACAAAACGCGACCATTTGGTGACCGAGACACCAATAGACACTTGTAGATAGTTACGCTGGACATCGATGTATAGATCGCGACGGTATTTGTGTGTTCCATGGTCAATACCAGGATCTGACGGTAAGAATTAACTGTGAGTTATGAGAGGGAGAAAACAAACTTGACTGCCAAAGAGTACGTCCATCTGGTATGAGGCAGCGATAGACCCTCGGAGATAAGGCGGCTAGTGACCAATGTATTGAATCGCGACGCAATTTCTGTGTTGCAACGTCGTTAGGATGGTGTGAATGTCGCAATTAACTGTCAAATTTGCGTCTGATTTGAAAACTAGACTGACAAAGAGCGAACATCCGGTGACCGAGGCACCAATTGACCCTTGTAGATAGTTACGCTAGGCATCGGTGTATTGAATCGCGACGCTATTTGTGTGTTCCATGGTCGATACCAGGATCTGACGGTAAGATTTAGCTGTGAGTTTTGAGTCGGAGACAAGAAACTTTACAGCCAAATTGTACATCCATCTGGTATGAGGCACCGATAGACCCTCGGAGATAAGTCGGCTAGTGACCAATGTATTGAATCGCGACGCAATTTCTGTGTTGCACCGTCCTTAGGTTGGTGGGAATGTCGCAGTTAACTGTCAAATTTGCGTCGGATTCCCGAAACTTTACTCGTAGGACAATGATCATGTGGTGACCCAGGCAGTAATAGATGCTTGGAGATAAATATGCTGGAAGACAATAATCTGAAAACCATCGCAGTATGTGTGTTCCGTCGTCATTGAGAGGATGAGAGAACATAAATTTACTGTCTGCTTTGCGTCGGATTTGAAAACTAGATGACAAAACGCGACCATCCGGTGATCGAGGCACAAATAGACCCTTGTAGCTAGTTACGCTGGACATCGATGTATTGAATCGCGACGCTATTTGTGTGTTCCATCGTCAATACCAGGATCTGACGGTAAGAATTGACTGTGAGTTATGAGAGGGAGAAAACAAACTAGACTGCCAAAGAGTACGTCCATCTGGTATGAGGCAGCGATAGACCCTCGGAGATAAGTCGGCTAGTGACCAACGTATTGAATCGCGACGCAATTTCTGTGTTGCATCGTCATTAGGGTGGTGGGAATGTCGCAATTAACTGTCAAATTTGCGTCGGATTTGAAAACTAGACTGACAAAGCGCGAACATCCGGTGACCGAGGCAAAAATAGACCCTTGTAGATAGTTACGCGAGGCATCGATGTATTGAATAGCGACGCTATTTGTGTGTTCCATGGTCGATACCAGGATCTGACGGTAAGATTTAGCTGTGAGTTTTGAGTCGGAGACAAGAAACTTTACAGCCAAATTGTACATCCATCTGGTATGAGGCACCGATAGACCCTCGGAGATAAGTCGGCTAGTGACCAATGTATTGAATCGCGACGCAATTTCTGTGTTGCACCGTCCTTAGGTTGGTGGGAATGTCGCAGTTAACTGTCAAATTTGCGTCGGATTCCCGAAACTTTACTCGTAGGACAATGATCATGTGGTGACCCAGGCAGTAATAGATGCTTGGAGATAAATATGCTGGAAGACAATAATCTGAAAACCATCGCAGTATGTGTGTTCCGTCGTCATTGAGAGGATGAGAGAACATAAATTTACTGTCTGCTTTGCGTCGGATTTGAAAACTAGATGACAAAACGCGACCATCCGGTGATCGAGGCACAAATAGACCCTTGTAGCTAGTTACGCTGGACATCGATGTATTGAATCGCGACGCTATTTGTGTGTTCCATCGTCAATACCAGGATCTGACGGTAAGAATTGACTGTGAGTTATGAGAGGGAGAAAACAAACTAGACTGCCAAAGAGTACGTCCATCTGGTATGAGGCAGCGATAGACCCTCGGAGATAAGTCGGCTAGTGACCAACGTATTGAATCGCGACGCAATTTCTGTGTTGCATCGTCATTAGGGTGGTGGGAATGTCGCAATTAACTGTCAAATTTGCGTCGGATTTGAAAACTAGACTGACAAAGCGCGAACATACGGTGACCGAGGCAAAAATAGACCCTTGTAGATAGTTACGCGAGGCATCGATGTATTGAATAGCGACGCTATTTGTGTGTTCCATGGTCGATACCAGGATCTGACGGTAAGATTGAGCTGTGAGTTTTGAGTCGGAGACAAGAAACTTTACAGCCAAATTGTACATCCATCTGGTATGAGGCAGCGATAGACCCTCGGAGATAAGTCGGCTAGTGACCAATGTATTGAATCGCGACGCAATTTCTGTGTTGCATCGTCATTAGGATGGTGGGAATGTCGCAGTTAACTGTCAAATTTGCGTCGAATTCCCGAAACTTTACTCATAGGACAATGATCATGTGGTGACCCAGGCAGTAATAGATGCTTGGAGATAAATATGCTGGAAGACAATAATCTGAAAACCATCGCAGTATGTGTGTTCCGTCGTCATTGAGAGGATGAGAGAACATAAATTAACTGTCTGCTTTGCGTCGGATTTGAAAACTAGATGACAAAACGCGACCATCCGGTGACCGAGGCACAAATAGACCCTTGTAGATAGTTACGCTGGACATCGATGTATTGAATCGCGACGCTATTTGTGTGTTCCATCGTCAATACCAGGATCTGACGGTAAGAATTAACTGTGAGTTATGAGAGGGAGAAAACAAACTTGACTGCCAAAGAGTACGCCCATCTGGTATGAGGCAGCGTTAGACCCTCTGAGATAAGTCGGCTAGTGACCAATGTATTGAATCGCGACGTAATTTCTGTGTTGCATCGTCATTAGGATGGTGGGAATGTCGCAATTAACTGTCAAATGTGCGTCGGATTTGAAAACTAGACTGACAAAGAGCGAACATCCGGTGACCGAGGCACCAATAGATCCTTGTAGATAGTTACGCTAGACATCGATGTATTGAATCGCGACGATATTTGTGTTTTCCATCGTCGATACCAGGATCTGACTGTAAGAATTAGCTGTGAGTTTTGAGTCGGAGACAAGAAACTTGACAGCCACATTGTACATCCATCTGGTATGAGGAAGCGTTAGACCCTCTGAGATAAGTCGGCTAGTGACCAATGTATTGAATCGCGACACAATTTCTGTGTTGCAACGTCGTTAGGATGGTGGGAATGTCGCAATTAACTGTCAAATTTGCGTCGGATTCCCGAAACTTTACTCGCAGGAGAACGATCATGTGGTGTCCCAGGCATGCTTTGAGATAAATCTGCTGGAAGACGATGTTCTGAAAACCATCGCAGTATGTGTGTACCATCGTAATTGAGAGTATGGGAGGAATAAAATTAACTGCCAATCTTGCGTCGGATTTGTAAACTAGACTGACAAAACGCGACCATCCGGTGACCGAGGCACCAATAGACCCTTGTAGATAGTTACGATGGACATCGATGTATAGAATCGCGACGCTATTTGTGTGTTCCATCTTCAATACCAGGATCTGACGGTAAGAATTAACAGTGAGTTATGAGAGGGAGAAAACAAACTTGACTGCCAAATTGTACGACCATCTGGTATGAGGCAGCGATAGACCCTCGGAGATAAGTCGGCTAGTGACCATTGTATTGAATCGCGACGCAATTTCTGTGTTGCATCGTCATTAGGATGGTGGGAATGTCGCAATTAACTGTCAAATTTGCGTCGGATTCCCGAAACTTTACTCGTAGGACAACGATCATGTGGTGACCCAGGCAGTAATAGATGTTTGGAGATAAATATGCTGGAAGACAATGTTCTGAAAACCATCGCAGTATGTGTGTTCCGTCGTCATTGAGAGGATGAGAGAACATAAATTAACTGTCTGCTTTGCGTCGGATTTGAAAACTAGATGAAAAAACGCGACCATCCGGTGACCGAGGCACAAATAGACCCTTGTAGATAGTTACGCTAGACATCGATGTATTGAATCGCGACGCTGTTTGTGTGTTCGATGGTCGATACCAGGATTTGACGGTAAGAAGTAGCTGTGAGTTTTGAGTCGGAGACAAGAAACTTGACAGCCAAATTGTATATCCATCTGGTATGAGGCAGCGTTAGACCCTCTGAGATACATCGGCTAGTGACCAATGTATTGAATCGCGACGTAATTTCTGTGTTGCATCGTCATTAGGATGGTGGGAATGTCGCAATTAACTGTCAAATTTGCGTCGGATTCCCGAAACTTTACTCGTAGGACAACGATCATGTGGTGACCCAGGCAGTAATAGATGTTTGGAGATAAATATGCTGGAAGACAATGTTCTGAAAACCATCGCAGTATGTGTGTTCCGTCGTCATTGAGAGGATGAGAGAACATAAATTAACTGTCTGCTTTGCGTCGGATTTGAAAACTAGATGACAAAACGCGACCATCCGGTAACCGAGGAACCAATAGACCCTTGTAGATAGTTACGGTGGACATCGATCTATTGAATCGCGACGCTATTTGTGTGTTCCATCGTCAATACCAGGATCTGACGGTAAGAATTAACTGTGAGTTATGAGAGGGAGAAAACAAACTTGACTGCCAAAGAGTACGTCCATCTGGTATGAGGCAGCGATAGACCCTCGGAGATAAGGCGGCTAGTGACCAATGTATTGAATCGCGACGGAATTTCTGTGTTGCAACGTCGTTAGGATGGTGTGAATGTCGCAATTAACTGTCAAATTTGCGTCTGATTTGAAAACTAGACTGACAAAGAGCGAACATCCGGTGACCGAGGCACCAATTGACCCTTGTAGATAGTTACGCCAGACATCGATGTATTGAATCGCGACGCTATTTGTGTGTTCCATCGTCAATACCAGGATCTGACGGTAAGAATTAACTGTGAGTTATGAGAGGGAGAAAAGAAACTTGACTGCCAAAGAGTACGTCCATCTGGTATGAGGCAGCGATAGACCCTCGGAGATAAGTCGGCTAGTGACCAATGTATTGAATCGCGACGCGATTTCTGTGTTGCATCGGCATTAGGATGGTGGGAATGTCGCAGTTAACTGTCAAATTTGCGTCGAATTCCCGAAACTTTACTCGTAGGACAATGATCATGTGGTGACCCAGGCAGTAATAGATGCTTGGAGATAAATATGCTGGAAGACAATAATCTGAAAACCATCGCAGTATGTGTGTTCCGTCGTCATTGAGAGGATGAGAGAACATAAATTAACTGTCTGCTTTGCGTCTGATTTGAAAACTAGATGACAAAACGCGACCATCCGGTGACCGAGGCACAAATAGACCCTTGTAGATAGTTACGCTGGACATCGATGTATTGAATCGCGACGCTATTTGTGTGTTCCATCGTCAATACCAAGATCTGACGGTAAGAATTAGCTGTGAGTTTTGAGTCGGAGACAAGAAACTTGACAGCCAAATTGTACATCCATCTGATATGAGGCAGCGTTAGACCCTCGGAGATAAGTCGGCTAGTGACCAATGTATTGAATCGCGACACAATTTCTGTGTTGCAACGTCGTTAGGATGGTGGGAATGTCGCAATTAACTGTCAAATGTGCGTCGGATTTGAAAACTAGACTGACAAAGAGCGAACATCCGGTGACCGAGGCACCAATAGACCCTTGTAGATTGTTACGCTAGACATCGATGTATTGAATCGCGACGCTATTTGTGTGTTCCATCGTCGATACCAGGATCTGACTGTAAGAATTAGCTGTGAGTTTTGAGTCGGAGACAAGAAACTTGACAGCCAAATTGTACATCCATCTGGTATGAGGCAGCGTTAGACCCTCGGAGATAAGTCGGCTAGTGACCAATGTATTGACTCGCGACACAATTTCTTTGTTGCAACGTCGTTAGGATGGTTGGAATGTCGCAATTGACTGTCAAATTTGCGTCGGATTCCCGAAACTTTACTCGCAGGAGAACGATCATGTGGTGACCCCGGCAGTAATAGATGCTTGGAGATAAATCTGCTGGAAGACGATGTTCTGAAAACCATCGCAGTATGTGTGTTCCATCGTCATTGAGAGGATGAGAGAACTTAAATTAAGTGTCAGTTTTACGTCGGATTTGAGAACTAGATGACAAAACGCGACCATTCGGTGACCGAGGCACAAATAGACCCTTGTAGCTAGTTACGCTGGACATCGATGTATTGAATCGCGACGCTATTTGTGTGTTGCATCGTCATTAGGATGGTGGGAATGTCGCAATTAACTGTCACATTTGCGTCGGATTCCCGAAACTTTACTCATAGGACAATGATCATGTGGTGACCCAGGCAGTAATAGATGCTTGGAGATAAATCTGCTGGAAGACGATGTTCTGAAAACCATCGCAGTATGTGTGTTCCATCGTCATTGAGAGGATGAGAGAACTTAAATTAAGTGTCAGTTTTACGTCGGATTTGAGAACTAGATGACAAAACGCGACCATTCGGTGACCGAGGCACAAATAGACCCTTGTAGCTAGTTACGCTGGACATCGATGTATTGAATCGCGACGCTATTTGTGTGTTGCATCGTCATTAGGATGGTGGGAATGTCGCAATTAACTGTCACATTTGCGTCGGATTCCCGAAACTTTACTCATAGGACAATGATCATGTGGTGACCCAGGCAGTAATAGATGCTTGGAGATAAATATGCTGGAAGACAATAATCTGAAAACCATCGCAGTATGTGTGTTCCATCGTAATTGAGAGTATGGGAGGAATAAAATTAACTGCCAGTTTTGCGTCGGATTTGTAAACTAGACTGACAAAACGCGACCATTTGGTGACCGAGACACCAATAGACACTTGTAGATAGTTACGCTGGACATCGATGTATAGATCGCGACGGTATTTGTGTGTTCCATGGTCAATACCAGGATCTGACGGTAAGAATTAACTGTGAGTTATGAGAGGGAGAAAACAAACTTGACTGCCAAAGAGTACGTCCATCTGGTATGAGGCAGCGATAGACCCTCGGAGATAAGGCGGCTAGTGACCAATGAATTGAATCGCGACGCAATTTCTGTGTTGCAACGTCGTTAGAATGGTGTGAATGTCGCAATTAACTGTCAAATTTGCGTCTGATTTGAAAACTAGACTGACAAAGAGCGAACATCCGGTGACCGAGGCACCAATTGACCCTTGTAGATAGTTACGCTAGGCATCGGTGTATTGAATCGCGACGCTATTTGTGTGTTCCATGGTCGATACCAGGATCTGACGGTAAGATTTAGCTGTGAGTTTTGAGTCGGAGACAAGAAACTTTACAGCCAAATTGTACATCCATCTGGTATGAGGCACCGATAGACCCTCGGAGATAAGTCGGCTAGTGACCAATGTATTGAATCGCGACGCAATTTCTGTGTTGCACCGTCCTTAGGTTGGTGGGAATGTCGCAGTTAACTGTCAAATTTGCGTCGGATTCCCGAAACTTTACTCGTAGGACAATGATCATGTGGTGACCCAGGCAGTAATAGATGCTTGGAGATAAATATGCTGGAAGACAATAATCTGAAAACCATCGCAGTATGTGTGTTCCGTCGTCATTGAGAGGATGAGAGAACATAAATTTACTGTCTGCTTTGCGTCGGATTTGAAAACTAGATGACAAAACGCGACCATCCGGTGATCGAGGCACAAATAGACCCTTGTAGCTAGTTACGCTGGACATCGATGTATTGAATCGCGACGCTATTTGTGTGTTCCATCGTCAATACCAGGATCTGACGGTAAGAATTGACTGTGAGTTATGAGAGGGAGAAAACAAACTAGACTGCCAAAGAGTACGTCCATCTGGTATGAGGCAGCGATAGACCCTCGGAGATAAGTCGGCTAGTGACCAACGTATTGAATCGCGACGCAATTTCTGTGTTGCATCGTCATTAGGGTGGTGGGAATGTTGCAATTAAATGTCAAATTTGCGTCGGATTTGAAAACTAGACTGACAAAGCGCGAACATCCGGTGACCGAGGCAAAAATAGACCCTTGTAGATAGTTACGCGAGGCATCGATGTATTGAATAGCGACGCTATTTGTGTGTTCCATGGTCGATACCAGGATCTGACGGTAAGATTTAGCTGTGAGTTTTGAGTCGGAGACAAGAAACTTTACAGCCAAATTGTACATCCATCTGGTATGAGGCACCGATAGACCCTCGGAGATAAGTCGGCTAGTGACCAATGTATTGAATCGCGACACAATTTCTTTGTTGCAACGTCGTTAGGATGGTTGGAATGTCGCAATTGACTGTCAAATTTGCGTCGGATTCCCGAAACTTTACTCGCAGGAGAACGATCATGTGGTGACCCCGGCAGTAATAGATGCTTGGAGATAAATCTGCTGGAAGACGATGTTCTGAAAACCATCGCAGTATGTGTGTTCCATCGTCATTGAGAGGATGAGAGAACTTAAATTAAGTGTCAGTTTTACGTCGGATTTGAGAACTAGATGACAAAACGCGACCATTCGGTGACCGAGGCACAAATAGACCCTTGTAGCTAGTTACGCTGGACATCGATGTATTGAATCGCGACGCTATTTGTGTGTTGCATCGTCATTAGGATGGTGGGAATGTCGCAATTAACTGTCACATTTGCGTCGGATTCCCGAAACTTTACTCATAGGACAATGATCATGTGGTGACCCAGGCAGTAATAGATGCTTGGAGATAAATATGCTGGAAGACAATAATCTGAAAACCATCGCAGTATGTGTGTTCCATCGTAATTGAGAGTATGGGAGGAATAAAATTAACTGCCAGTTTTGCGTCGGATTTGTAAACTAGACTGACAAAACGCGACCATTTGGTGACCGAGACACCAATAGACACTTGTAGATAGTTACGCTGGACATCGATGTATAGATCGCGACGGTATTTGTGTGTTCCATGGTCAATACCAGGATCTGACGGTAAGAATTAACTGTGAGTTATGAGAGGGAGAAAACAAACTTGACTGCCAAAGAGTACGTCCATCTGGTATGAGGCAGCGATAGACCCTCGGAGATAAGGCGGCTAGTGACCAATGAATTGAATCGCGACGCAATTTCTGTGTTGCAACGTCGTTAGAATGGTGTGAATGTCGCAATTAACTGTCAAATTTGCGTCTGATTTGAAAACTAGACTGACAAAGAGCGAACATCCGGTGACCGAGGCACCAATTGACCCTTGTAGATAGTTACGCTAGGCATCGGTGTATTGAATCGCGACGCTATTTGTGTGTTCCATGGTCGATACCAGGATCTGACGGTAAGATTTAGCTGTGAGTTTTGAGTCGGAGACAAGAAACTTTACAGCCAAATTGTACATCCATCTGGTATGAGGCACCGATAGACCCTCGGAGATAAGTCGGCTAGTGACCAATGTATTGAATCGCGACGCAATTTCTGTGTTGCACCGTCCTTAGGTTGGTGGGAATGTCGCAGTTAACTGTCAAATTTGCGTCGGATTCCCGAAACTTTACTCGTAGGACAATGATCATGTGGTGACCCAGGCAGTAATAGATGCTTGGAGATAAATATGCTGGAAGACAATAATCTGAAAACCATCGCAGTATGTGTGTTCCGTCGTCATTGAGAGGATGAGAGAACATAAATTTACTGTCTGCTTTGCGTCGGATTTGAAAACTAGATGACAAAACGCGACCATCCGGTGATCGAGGCACAAATAGACCCTTGTAGCTAGTTACGCTGGACATCGATGTATTGAATCGCGACGCTATTTGTGTGTTCCATCGTCAATACCAGGATCTGACGGTAAGAATTGACTGTGAGTTATGAGAGGGAGAAAACAAACTAGACTGCCAAAGAGTACGTCCATCTGGTATGAGGCAGCGATAGACCCTCGGAGATAAGTCGGCTAGTGACCAACGTATTGAATCGCGACGCAATTTCTGTGTTGCATCGTCATTAGGGTGGTGGGAATGTTGCAATTAAATGTCAAATTTGCGTCGGATTTGAAAACTAGACTGACAAAGCGCGAACATCCGGTGACCGAGGCAAAAATAGACCCTTGTAGATAGTTACGCGAGGCATCGATGTATTGAATAGCGACGCTATTTGTGTGTTCCATGGTCGATACCAGGATCTGACGGTAAGATTTAGCTGTGAGTTTTGAGTCGGAGACAAGAAACTTTACAGCCAAATTGTACATCCATCTGGTATGAGGCACCGATAGACCCTCGGAGATAAGTCGGCTAGTGACCAATGTATTGAATCGCGACGCAATTTCTGTGTTGCATCGTCATTAGGATGGTGGGAATGTCGCAGTTAACTGTCAAATTTGCGTCGAATTCCCGAAACTTTACTCATAGGACAATGATCATGTGGTGACCCAGGCAGTAATAGATGCTTGGAGATAAATATGCTGGAAGACAATAATCTGAAAACCATCGCAGTATGTGTGTTCCGTCGTCATTGAGAGGATGAGAGAACATAAATTAACTGTCTGCTTTGCGTCGGATTTGAAAACTAGATGACAAAACGCGACCATCCGGTGACCGAGGCACAAATAGACCCTTGTAGATAGTTACGCTGGACATCGATGTATTGAATCGCGACGCTATTTGTGTGTTCCATCGTCAATACCAGGATCTGACGGTAAGAATTAACTGTGAGTTATGAGAGGGAGAAAACAAACTTGACTGCCAAAGAGTACGCCCATCTGGTATGAGGCAGCGTTAGACCCTCTGAGATAAGTCGGCTAGTGACCAATGTATTGAATCGCGACGTAATTTCTGTGTTGCATCGTCATTAGGATAGTGGGAATGTCGCAATTAACTGTCAAATGTGCGTCGGATTTGAAAACTAGACTGACAAAGAGCGAACATCCGGTGACCGAGGCACCAATAGATCCTTGTAGATAGTTACGCTAGACATCGATGTATTGAATCGCGACGATATTTGTGTTTTCCATCGTCGATACCAGGATCTGACTGTAAGAATTAGCTGTGAGTTTTGAGTCGGAGACAAGAAACTTGACAGCCACATTGTACATCCATCTGGTATGAGGAAGCGTTAGACCCTCTGAGATAAGTCGGCTAGTGACCAATGTATTGAATCGCGACACAATTTCTGTGTTGCAACGTCGTTAGGATGGTGGGAATGTCGCAATTAACTGTCAAATTTGCGTCGGATTCCCGAAACTTTACTCGCAGGAGAACGATCATGTGGTGTCCCAGGCATGCTTTGAGATAAATCTGCTGGAAGACGATGTTCTGAAAACCATCGCAGTATGTGTGTACCATCGTAATTGAGAGTATGGGAGGAATAAAATTAACTGCCAATCTTGCGTCGGATTTGTAAACTAGACTGACAAAACGCGACCATCCGGTGACCGAGGCACCAATAGACCCTTGTAGATTGTTACGATGGACATCGATGTATAGAATCGCGACGCTATTTGTGTGTTCCATCTTCAATACCAGGATCTGACGGTAAGAATTAACAGTGAGTTATGAGAGGGAGAAAACAAACTTGACTGCCAAATTGTACGACCATCTGGTATGAGGCAGCGATAGACCCTCGGAGATAAGTCGGCTAGTGACCATTGTATTGAATCGCGACGCAATTTCTGTGTTGCATCGTCATTAGGATGGTGGGAATGTCGCAATTAACTGTCAAATTTGCGTCGGATTCCCGAAACTTTACTCGTAGGACAACGATCATGTGGTGACCCAGGCAGTAATAGATGTTTGGAGATAAATATGCTGGAAGACAATGTTCTGAAAACCATCGCAGTATGTGTGTTCCGTCGTCATTGAGAGGATGAGAGAACATAAATTAACTGTCTGCTTTGCGTCGGATTTGAAAACTAGATGAAAAAACGCGACCATCCGGTGACCGAGGCACAAATAGACCCTTGTAGATAGTTACGCTAGACATCGATGTATTGAATCGCGACGCTATTTGTGTGTTCCATCGTCAATACCAAGATCTGACGGTAAGAATTAGCTGTGAGTTTTGAGTCGGAGACAAGAAACTTGACAGCCAAATTGTACATCCATCTGATATGAGGCAGCGTTAGACCCTCGGAGATAAGTCGGCTAGTGACCAATGTATTGAATCGCGACACAATTTCTGTGTTGCAACGTCGTTAGGATGGTGGGAATGTCGCAATTAACTGTCAAATGTGCGTCGGATTTGAAAACTAGACTGACAAAGAGCGAACATCCGGTGACCGAGGCACCAATAGACCCTTGTAGATTGTTACGCTAGACATCGATGTATTGAATCGCGACGCTATTTGTGTGTTCCATCGTCGATACCAGGATCTGACTGTAAGAATTAGCTGTGAGTTTTGAGTCGGAGACAAGAAACTTGACAGCCAAATTGTACATCCATCTGGTATGAGGCAGCGTTAGACCCTCGGAGATAAGTCGGCTAGTGACCAATGTATTGACTCGCGACACAATTTCTTTGTTGCAACGTCGTTAGGATGGTTGGAATGTCGCAATTGACTGTCAAATTTGCGTCGGATTCCCGAAACTTTACTCGCAGGAGAACGATCATGTGGTGACCCCGGCAGTAATAGATGCTTGGAGATAAATCTGCTGGAAGACGATGTTCTGAAAACCATCGCAGTATGTGTGTTCCATCGTCATTGAGAGGATGAGAGAACTTAAATTAAGTGTCAGTTTTACGTCGGATTTGAGAACTAGATGACAAAACGCGACCATTCGGTGACCGAGGCACAAATAGACCCTTGTAGCTAGTTACGCTGGACATCGATGTATTGAATCGCGACGCTATTTGTGTGTTGCATCGTCATTAGGATGGTGGGAATGTCGCAATTAACTGTCACATTTGCGTCGGATTCCCGAAACTTTACTCATAGGACAATGATCATGTGGTGACCCAGGCAGTAATAGATGCTTGGAGATAAATCTGCTGGAAGACGATGTTCTGAAAACCATCGCAGTATGTGTGTTCCATCGTCATTGAGAGGATGAGAGAACTTAAATTAAGTGTCAGTTTTACGTCGGATTTGAGAACTAGATGACAAAACGCGACCATTCGGTGACCGAGGCACAAATAGACCCTTGTAGCTAGTTACGCTGGACATCGATGTATTGAATCGCGACGCTATTTGTGTGTTGCATCGTCATTAGGATGGTGGGAATGTCGCAATTAACTGTCACATTTGCGTCGGATTCCCGAAACTTTACTCATAGGACAATGATCATGTGGTGACCCAGGCAGTAATAGATGCTTGGAGATAAATATGCTGGAAGACAATAATCTGAAAACCATCGCAGTATGTGTGTTCCATCGTAATTGAGAGTATGGGAGGAATAAAATTAACTGCCAGTTTTGCGTCGGATTTGTAAACTAGACTGACAAAACGCGACCATTTGGTGACCGAGACACCAATAGACACTTGTAGATAGTTACGCTGGACATCGATGTATAGATCGCGACGGTATTTGTGTGTTCCATGGTCAATACCAGGATCTGACGGTAAGAATTAACTGTGAGTTATGAGAGGGAGAAAACAAACTTGACTGCCAAAGAGTACGTCCATCTGGTATGAGGCAGCGATAGACCCTCGGAGATAAGGCGGCTAGTGACCAATGAATTGAATCGCGACGCAATTTCTGTGTTGCAACGTCGTTAGAATGGTGTGAATGTCGCAATTAACTGTCAAATTTGCGTCTGATTTGAAAACTAGACTGACAAAGAGCGAACATCCGGTGACCGAGGCACCAATTGACCCTTGTAGATAGTTACGCTAGGCATCGGTGTATTGAATCGCGACGCTATTTGTGTGTTCCATGGTCGATACCAGGATCTGACGGTAAGATTTAGCTGTGAGTTTTGAGTCGGAGACAAGAAACTTTACAGCCAAATTGTACATCCATCTGGTATGAGGCACCGATAGACCCTCGGAGATAAGTCGGCTAGTGACCAATGTATTGAATCGCGACGCAATTTCTGTGTTGCACCGTCCTTAGGTTGGTGGGAATGTCGCAGTTAACTGTCAAATTTGCGTCGGATTCCCGAAACTTTACTCGTAGGACAATGATCATGTGGTGACCCAGGCAGTAATAGATGCTTGGAGATAAATATGCTGGAAGACAATAATCTGAAAACCATCGCAGTATGTGTGTTCCGTCGTCATTGAGAGGATGAGAGAACATAAATTTACTGTCTGCTTTGCGTCGGATTTGAAAACTAGATGACAAAACGCGACCATCCGGTGATCGAGGCACAAATAGACCCTTGTAGCTAGTTACGCTGGACATCGATGTATTGAATCGCGACGCTATTTGTGTGTTCCATCGTCAATACCAGGATCTGACGGTAAGAATTGACTGTGAGTTATGAGAGGGAGAAAACAAACTAGACTGCCAAAGAGTACGTCCATCTGGTATGAGGCAGCGATAGACCCTCGGAGATAAGTCGGCTAGTGACCAACGTATTGAATCGCGACGCAATTTCTGTGTTGCATCGTCATTAGGGTGGTGGGAATGTTGCAATTAAATGTCAAATTTGCGTCGGATTTGAAAACTAGACTGACAAAGCGCGAACATCCGGTGACCGAGGCAAAAATAGACCCTTGTAGATAGTTACGCGAGGCATCGATGTATTGAATAGCGACGCTATTTGTGTGTTCCATGGTCGATACCAGGATCTGACGGTAAGATTTAGCTGTGAGTTTTGAGTCGGAGACAAGAAACTTTACAGCCAAATTGTACATCCATCTGGTATGAGGCACCGATAGACCCTCGGAGATAAGTCGGCTAGTGACCAATGTATTGAATCGCGACACAATTTCTTTGTTGCAACGTCGTTAGGATGGTTGGAATGTCGCAATTGACTGTCAAATTTGCGTCGGATTCCCGAAACTTTACTCGCAGGAGAACGATCATGTGGTGACCCCGGCAGTAATAGATGCTTGGAGATAAATCTGCTGGAAGACGATGTTCTGAAAACCATCGCAGTATGTGTGTTCCATCGTCATTGAGAGGATGAGAGAACTTAAATTAAGTGTCAGTTTTACGTCGGATTTGAGAACTAGATGACAAAACGCGACCATTCGGTGACCGAGGCACAAATAGACCCTTGTAGCTAGTTACGCTGGACATCGATGTATTGAATCGCGACGCTATTTGTGTGTTGCATCGTCATTAGGATGGTGGGAATGTCGCAATTAACTGTCACATTTGCGTCGGATTCCCGAAACTTTACTCATAGGACAATGATCATGTGGTGACCCAGGCAGTAATAGATGCTTGGAGATAAATATGCTGGAAGACAATAATCTGAAAACCATCGCAGTATGTGTGTTCCATCGTAATTGAGAGTATGGGAGGAATAAAATTAACTGCCAGTTTTGCGTCGGATTTGTAAACTAGACTGACAAAACGCGACCATTTGGTGACCGAGACACCAATAGACACTTGTAGATAGTTACGCTGGACATCGATGTATAGATCGCGACGGTATTTGTGTGTTCCATGGTCAATACCAGGATCTGACGGTAAGAATTAACTGTGAGTTATGAGAGGGAGAAAACAAACTTGACTGCCAAAGAGTACGTCCATCTGGTATGAGGCAGCGATAGACCCTCGGAGATAAGGCGGCTAGTGACCAATGAATTGAATCGCGACGCAATTTCTGTGTTGCAACGTCGTTAGAATGGTGTGAATGTCGCAATTAACTGTCAAATTTGCGTCTGATTTGAAAACTAGACTGACAAAGAGCGAACATCCGGTGACCGAGGCACCAATTGACCCTTGTAGATAGTTACGCTAGGCATCGGTGTATTGAATCGCGACGCTATTTGTGTGTTCCATGGTCGATACCAGGATCTGACGGTAAGATTTAGCTGTGAGTTTTGAGTCGGAGACAAGAAACTTTACAGCCAAATTGTACATCCATCTGGTATGAGGCACCGATAGACCCTCGGAGATAAGTCGGCTAGTGACCAATGTATTGAATCGCGACGCAATTTCTGTGTTGCACCGTCCTTAGGTTGGTGGGAATGTCGCAGTTAACTGTCAAATTTGCGTCGGATTCCCGAAACTTTACTCGTAGGACAATGATCATGTGGTGACCCAGGCAGTAATAGATGCTTGGAGATAAATATGCTGGAAGACAATAATCTGAAAACCATCGCAGTATGTGTGTTCCGTCGTCATTGAGAGGATGAGAGAACATAAATTTACTGTCTGCTTTGCGTCGGATTTGAAAACTAGATGACAAAACGCGACCATCCGGTGATCGAGGCACAAATAGACCCTTGTAGCTAGTTACGCTGGACATCGATGTATTGAATCGCGACGCTATTTGTGTGTTCCATCGTCAATACCAGGATCTGACGGTAAGAATTGACTGTGAGTTATGAGAGGGAGAAAACAAACTAGACTGCCAAAGAGTACGTCCATCTGGTATGAGGCAGCGATAGACCCTCGGAGATAAGTCGGCTAGTGACCAACGTATTGAATCGCGACGCAATTTCTGTGTTGCATCGTCATTAGGGTGGTGGGAATGTTGCAATTAAATGTCAAATTTGCGTCGGATTTGAAAACTAGACTGACAAAGCGCGAACATCCGGTGACCGAGGCAAAAATAGACCCTTGTAGATAGTTACGCGAGGCATCGATGTATTGAATAGCGACGCTATTTGTGTGTTCCATGGTCGATACCAGGATCTGACGGTAAGATTTAGCTGTGAGTTTTGAGTCGGAGACAAGAAACTTTACAGCCAAATTGTACATCCATCTGGTATGAGGCACCGATAGACCCTCGGAGATAAGTCGGCTAGTGACCAATGTATTGAATCGCGACGCAATTTCTGTGTTGCATCGTCATTAGGATGGTGGGAATGTCGCAGTTAACTGTCAAATTTGCGTCGAATTCCCGAAACTTTACTCATAGGACAATGATCATGTGGTGACCCAGGCAGTAATAGATGCTTGGAGATAAATATGCTGGAAGACAATAATCTGAAAACCATCGCAGTATGTGTGTTCCGTCGTCATTGAGAGGATGAGAGAACATAAATTAACTGTCTGCTTTGCGTCGGATTTGAAAACTAGATGACAAAACGCGACCATCCGGTGACCGAGGCACAAATAGACCCTTGTAGATAGTTACGCTGGACATCGATGTATTGAATCGCGACGCTATTTGTGTGTTCCATCGTCAATACCAGGATCTGACGGTAAGAATTAACTGTGAGTTATGAGAGGGAGAAAACAAACTTGACTGCCAAAGAGTACGCCCATCTGGTATGAGGCAGCGTTAGACCCTCTGAGATAAGTCGGCTAGTGACCAATGTATTGAATCGCGACGTAATTTCTGTGTTGCATCGTCATTAGGATAGTGGGAATGTCGCAATTAACTGTCAAATGTGCGTCGGATTTGAAAACTAGACTGACAAAGAGCGAACATCCGGTGACCGAGGCACCAATAGATCCTTGTAGATAGTTACGCTAGACATCGATGTATTGAATCGCGACGATATTTGTGTTTTCCATCGTCGATACCAGGATCTGACTGTAAGAATTAGCTGTGAGTTTTGAGTCGGAGACAAGAAACTTGACAGCCACATTGTACATCCATCTGGTATGAGGAAGCGTTAGACCCTCTGAGATAAGTCGGCTAGTGACCAATGTATTGAATCGCGACACAATTTCTGTGTTGCAACGTCGTTAGGATGGTGGGAATGTCGCAATTAACTGTCAAATTTGCGTCGGATTCCCGAAACTTTACTCGCAGGAGAACGATCATGTGGTGTCCCAGGCATGCTTTGAGATAAATCTGCTGGAAGACGATGTTCTGAAAACCATCGCAGTATGTGTGTACCATCGTAATTGAGAGTATGGGAGGAATAAAATTAACTGCCAATCTTGCGTCGGATTTGTAAACTAGACTGACAAAACGCGACCATCCGGTGACCGAGGCACCAATAGACCCTTGTAGATTGTTACGATGGACATCGATGTATAGAATCGCGACGCTATTTGTGTGTTCCATCTTCAATACCAGGATCTGACGGTAAGAATTAACAGTGAGTTATGAGAGGGAGAAAACAAACTTGACTGCCAAATTGTACGACCATCTGGTATGAGGCAGCGATAGACCCTCGGAGATAAGTCGGCTAGTGACCATTGTATTGAATCGCGACGCAATTTCTGTGTTGCATCGTCATTAGGATGGTGGGAATGTCGCAATTAACTGTCAAATTTGCGTCGGATTCCCGAAACTTTACTCGTAGGACAACGATCATGTGGTGACCCAGGCAGTAATAGATGTTTGGAGATAAATATGCTGGAAGACAATGTTCTGAAAACCATCGCAGTATGTGTGTTCCGTCGTCATTGAGAGGATGAGAGAACATAAATTAACTGTCTGCTTTGCGTCGGATTTGAAAACTAGATGAAAAAACGCGACCATCCGGTGACCGAGGCACAAATAGACCCTTGTAGATAGTTACGCTAGACATCGATGTATTGAATCGCGACGCTGTTTGTGTGTTCGATGGTCGATACCAGGATTTGACGGTAAGAAGTAGCTGTGAGTTTTGAGTCGGAGACAAGAAACTTGACAGCCAAATTGTATATCCATCTGGTATGAGGCAGCGTTAGACCCTCTGAGATACATCGGCTAGTGACCAATGTATTGAATCGCGACGTAATTTCTGTGTTGCATCGTCATTAGGATGGTGGGAATGTCGCAATTAACTGTCAAATGTGCGACGGATTTGAAAACTAGACTTACAAAGAGCGAACATCCGGTGACCGAGGCACCAATAGACCCTTGTAGATAGTTACGCTAGACATCGATGTATAGAATCGCGACGCTATTTGTGTGTTCCTTCGTCGATACCAGGATCTGACTGTAAGAATTAGCTGTGAGTTTTGAGTCGGAGACAAGAAACTTGACGGCCAAATTGTACATCCATCTGGTATGAGGCAGCGTTAGACCCTCTGAGATAAGTCGGCTAGTGACCAATGTATTGAATCGCGACACAATTTCTGTGTTGCAACGTCGTTAGGATGGTGGGAATGTCGCAATTAACTGTCAAATGTGCGTCGGATTTGAAAACTAGACGGACAAAGAGCGAACATCCGGTGACCGAGGCACCAATAGACCCTTGTAGATAGTTACGCTAGACATCGATGTATTGAATCGCGACCCTATTTGTGTGTTCCATCGTCGATACCAGGATCTGACTGTAAGAATTAGCTGTGAGTTTTGAGTCGGAGACAAGAAACTTGACAGCCAAATTGTACATCCATCTGGTATGAGGCAGCGTTAGACCCTCGGAGATAAGTCGGCTAGTGACCAATGAATTGAATCGCGACGGAATTTCTGTGTTGCATCGTCATTAGGATGGTGGGAATGTCGCAATTAACTGTCAAATTTGCGTCGGATTCCCGAAACTATACTCGTAGGACTACGATCATGTGGTGACCCAGGCAGTAATAGATGCTTGGAGATAAATCTGCAGGAAGACAAGGTTCTGAAATCCATCGCAGTATGTGTGTTCCATCGTCATTGAGAGGATGAGAGAACGTAAATTAACTGTCAGTTTTGCGTCGGATTTGAAAACTAGATGACAAAACGCGACCATCCGGTGACCGAGGCGCCAATAGACCCTTGTAGATAGTTACACTGGACATCGATCTATTGAATCGCGACGCTATTTGTGTGTTCCATCGTCAATACTAGGATCTGACGGTAAGATTTAGCTGTGAGTTTTGAGTCGGAGACAAGAAACTTTACAGCCAAATTGTACATCCATCTGGTATGAGGCAGCGATAGACCCTCGGAGATAAGTCGGCTAGTGACCAATGTATTGAATCGCGACGCAATTTCTGTGTTGCATCGTCATTAGGATGGTGGGAATGTCGCAATTAACTGTCAAATTTGCGTCGGATTCCCGAAACTTTACTCGTAGGACAATGATCATGTGGTGACCAAGGCAGTAATAGATGCTTGGAGATAAATATGCTGGAAGACAATAATCTGAAAACCATCGCAGTATGTGTGTTCCGTCGTCATTGAGAGGAAGAGAGAACATAAATTAACTGTCTGCTTTGCGTTGGATTTGAAAACTAGATAACAAAACGCGACCATCCGGTGACCGAGGCACAAATTGACCCTTGTAGTTACGCTGGACATCGATGTATTGAATCGCGACGCTATTTGTGTGTTCCATCGTCAATACCAGGTTCTGACGGTAAGAATTAACTGTGAGTTATGAGAGGGAGAAAACAAACTTGACTGCCAAAGAGTACGTCCATCTGGTATGAGGCAGCGATAGACCCTCTGAGATAAGTCGGCTAGTGACCAATGTATTGAATCGCGACGCAATTTCTGTGTTGCATCGTCATTAGGGTGGTGGGAATGTCGCAATTAACTGTCAAATTTGCGTCGGATTTGAAAACTAGATGACAAAACGCAACCATACGGTGACCGAGGCACCAATAGACCCTTGTAGATAGTTGCGCTGGACATCGATCTATTGAATCGCGAAGCTATTTGTGTGTTACATCGTCAATACCAGGATCTGACGGTAAGAATTAGCTGTGAGTTTTGAGTCGGAGACAAGAAACTTGACAGCCAAATTGTACATCCATCTGGTATGAGGAAGCGTTAGACCCTCTGAGATAAGTCGGCTAGTGACCAATGTATTGAATCGCGACGTAATTTCTGTGTTGCATCGTCATTAGGATGGTGGGAATGTCGCAATTAACTGTCAAATGTGCGTCGGATTTGAAAACTAGACTGACAAAGAGCGAACATCCGGGGACCGAGGCACCAATAGACCCTTGCAGATAGTTACGCTAGACATCGATGTATTGAATCGCGACGCTATTTGTGTGTTCCTTCGTCGATACCAGGATCTGACTGTAAGAATTAGCTGTGAGTTTTGAGTCGGAGACAAGAAACTTGACAGCCATCTGGTATGAGGCAGCGTTAGACCCTCGGAGATAAGTCGGCTAGTGACCAATGTATTGAATCGCGACGGAATTTCTGTGTTGCATCGTCATTAGGATGGTGGGAATGTCGCAATTAACTGTCAAATTTGCGTCGGATTCCCGAAACTATACTCGTAGGACAACGATCATGTGGTGACCCAGGCAGTAATAGATGCTTGGAGATAAATATGCTGGAAGACAATGTTCTGAAAACCTTCGCAGTATGTGTGTTCCATCGTCATTGAGAGGATGAGAGAACGTAAATTAACTGTCAGTTTTGCGTCGGATTTGAAAACTAGATGACAAAACGCCACCATCCGGTGACCGAGGCACCAATAGACCCTTGTAGATAGTTACGCTGGACATCGATCTATTGAATCGCGACGCTATTTGTGTGTTCCATCGTCAATACCAGGATCTGACGGTAAGAATTAACTGTGAGTTATGAGAGGGAGAAAACAAACTTGACTGCCAAAGAGTACGTCCATCTGGTATGAGGCTGCGATAGACACCCGGAGATAAGTCGGCTAGTGACCAATGTATTGAATCGCGACGCAATTTCTTTGTTGCAACGTCGTTACGATGGTGTGAATGTCGCAATTAACTGTCAAATTTGCGTCTGAATTGAAAATTAGACTGACAAAGAGCGAACATCCGGTGACCGAGGCACCAATAGACCCTTGTAGATAGTTACGCTAGGCATCGATGTATTGTATCGCGACGCTATTTGTGTGTTCCTTCGTCGATACCAGGATCTGACTGTAAGAATTAGCTGTGAGTTTTGAGTCGGAGACAAGAAACTTGACAGCCAAATTGTACATCCATCTAGTATGAGACAGCGATAGACCCTCTGAGATAAGTCGGCTAGTGACCAATGTATTGATTTCGCGACACAATTTCTGTGTGTAACGTCGTTAGGATGGTGGGAATGTCGCAATTAACTGTCAAATGTGCGTCTGAATTGAAAACTAGACTGACAAAGAGCGAACATCCGGTGACCGAGGCAAAAATAGACCCTTGTAGATAGTTACGCTAGGCATCGATGTATTGAATCGCGACGCTATTTGTGTGTTCCATGGTCGATACCAGCATCTGACGGTAAGATTTAGCTGTGAGTTTTGAGTCGGAGACAAGAAACTTGACAGCCAAATTGTTCATCCATCTGGTATGAGGCAGCGATAGACCCTTGGAGATATGTCGGCTAGTGACCAATGTATTAAATCGCGACGCAATTTCTGTGTTGCGTCGTCATTAGGATGGTGGGAATGTCGCAATTAACTGTCAAATTTGCGACGGATTCCCGAAACTTTACTCGTAGGACAACGATCATGTGGTGACCCAGGCAGTAATAGATGCCTGGAGATAAATCTGCTGGTAGACGATGTTCTGAAAAGCATCGCAGTATGTGTGTTCTATCGTCATTGAGAGGATGAGAGAAAATCAAATTAACTGTCAGTATTGCGTCGGATTTGAAAACTAGATGACAAAACGCGACCATCCGGTGACCGAGGAACCAATAGACCCTTGTAGATAGTTACGGTGGACATCGATCTATTGAATCGCGACGCTATTAGTGTGTTCCATCGTCAACACCAGAATCTCACGGTAAGGATTAACTGTGAGTTATGAGAGGGAGAAAACAAACTTGACTGCCAAAGAGTACGTCCATCTGGTATGAGGCAGCGATAGACCCTCGGAGATAAGTCGGCTAGTGACCAATGTATTGAATCGCGACACAATTTCTGTGTTGCAACGTCGTTAGGATGGTGTGAATGTCGCAATTAACTGTCAAATTTGCCTCGGATTCCCGAAACTTTACTCGTAGGACAACGATCATGTGGTGACCCAGGCATGCTTGGAGATAAATCTGCTGGAAGACGACGTTCTGAAAACCATTGCAGTATGTGTGTTCCATCGTAATTGATAGTATGGGAGGAATAAAATTAACTGCCAATCTTGCGTCGGATTTGTAAACTAGACTGACAAAACGCGACCATCCGGTGACCGAGGCACCAATAGACCCTTGTAGATAGTTACGCTAGACATCGATATATTGAATCGCGACGCTATTTGTGTGTTCCATCGTCAATACCAGTATCTGACGGTAAGAATTAACTGTGAGTTATGAGAGGGAGAAGAGAAACTTTACTGCCAAGGAGTACATCCATCTGGTATGAGGCAGCGATAGACCCTCGGAGATAAGTCGGCTAGTGACCAATGTATTGAATCGCGACGCAATTTCTGTGTTGCATCGTCATTAGGGTGGTGGGAATGTCGCAATTAACTGTCAAATTTGCGTCGGATTTGAAAACTAGACTGACAAAGCGCGAACATCCGGTGACCGAAGCACCAATAGACCCTTGTAGATAGTTACGCTAGGCATCGATGTATTGAATCGCAACGCTATTTGTGTGTTCCATGGTCGATACCAGGATCTGACGGTAAGATTTAGCTTTGAGTTTTGAGTCGGAGACAAGAAACTTGACAGCCAAATTGTCGATCCATCTGGTATGAGGCAGCGATAGACCCTCGGAGATAAGTCGGCTAGTGACCAATGTATTGAATCGCGACGCAATTTCTGTGTTGCATCGTCATTAGGATGGTGGGAATGTCGCAATTAACTGTCAAATTTGCGACGGATTCACGAAACTTTACTCGTAGGACAACGATCATATTGTGACCCAGGCAGTAATAGATGCTTGGAGATAAATATGCTGGAAGACAATGTTCTGAAAACCATCGCAGTGTGTGTGTTCCGTCGTCATTGAGAGGATGAGAGAACATAAATTAACTGTCTGCTTTGTGTCGGATTTGAAAACTAGATGACAAAACGCGACCATCCGGTGACCGAGGCACAAATAGACCCTTGTAGATAGTTACGCTGGACATCGATGTATTGAATCGCGACGCTATTTGTGTGTTCCCTCGTCAATACCAGGATCTGACGGTAAGAATTAACTGTGAGTTATGAGAGGGAGAAAACAAACTTGACTGCCAAAGAGTACGTCCATCTGGTATGAAACAGCGATAGACGCTCGGAGATAAGTCGGCTAATGACCAATGTATTGAATCGCGACGCAATTTCTGTGTTGCATCGTCATTAGGGTGGTGGGAATGTCGCAATTAACTGTCAAATTTGCGTCGGATTCCCGAAACTTTACTCGCAGGAGAACGATCATGTGGTGACCCAGGCATGCTTGGAGATAAATCTGCTGGAAGTCGATGTTCTGAAAACCATCGCAGTATGTGTGTTCCATCGTAATTGAGAGTATGGGAGGAATAAAATTAACTGCCAATCTTGCGTCGGATTTGTAAACTAGACTGACAAAACGCGACCATCCTGTGACCGAGGCACCAATAGACCCTTGTAGGTAGGTACGATGGACATCGATGTATAGAATCGCGACGCTATTTGTGTGTTCCATCGTCAATACCAGGATCTGACGGTAAGAATTAACTGTGAGTTATGAGAGGGAGAAAACAAACTTGACTGCCAAACAATACGTCCTTCTGGTATGAGGCAGCGATAGACCCTCGGAGATAAGTCGGCTAGTGACCAATGTATTGAATCGCGACGCAATTTCTGTATTGCATCGTCATTAGGATGGTGGGAATGTCGCAATTAACTGTCAAATTTGTGTCGGATTCCCGAAACTATACTCGTAGGACAACGATCATGTGGTGACCCAGGCAGTAATAGATTCTTGGAGATAAATATGCTGGAAGACGATGTTCTGAAAACCATCGCAGTATGTGTGTTCCATCGTCATTGAGGGGATGAGAGAACATAAATTAACTGTCAGTTTTGCGTCGGTTTGGAAAACTAGATGACAAAACGACACCATCCGGTGACCGAGGCACCAATAGACCCTTGTAGATAGTTACGCTGGACATCGATCTATTGAATCGCGACGCTATTTGTGTGTTCCATCGTCAATACTAGGATCTGATGGTAAGAATTAACTGTGAGTTTTGAGTCTGAGACAAGAAACTTGACAGCCGAATTGTACATCCATCTGGTATGAGGCAGCGATAGACCCTCGGAGATAAGTCGGCTAGTGACCAATGTATTGAATCGCGACGCAATTTCTGTGTTGTATCGTCATTAGGATGGTGGGAATGTCGCAATTAGCTTTCAAATTTGCGTCGGATTCCCGAAACTTTACTCGTAGACAACGATCAGGTGGTGACCCAGGCAGTAATAGATGCTTGGAGATAAATCTGCTGGTAGCCGATGTACTGAAAACCATCGCAGTATGTGTGTTCTATCGTCATTGAGAGGATGAGAGAAAATAAAATTAACTGTCAGTTTTGCGTCGGATTTGAAAACTAGATGACAAAACGCGACCATCCGGTGAACGAGGCACCAATAGAACCTTGTGGATAGTTACGCTGGACATCGATGTATAGAATCGCGACGCTATATGTGTGTTCCATCGTCAATACCTGGATCTGACAGTAAGAATTAACTGTGAGTTATGAGAGGGAGAAAACAAACTTGACTGCCAAAGAGTACGTCCATCTGGGATGAGGCAGCGATAGACACTCGGAGATAAGTCGGCTAGTGACCAATGTATTGAATCGCGACGTAATTTCTGTGTTGCATCGTCATTAGGATGGTGGGAATGTCGCAATTAACTGTCAAATGTGCGTCGGATTTGAAAACTAGACTGACAAAGAGCGTACATCCCGTGACCGAGGCACCAATAGATCCTTGTAGATAGTTACGCTAGACATCGATGTATTGAATCGCAACGCTATTTGTGTTTTCCATCGTCGATACCAGGATCTGACTGTAAGAATTAGCTGTGAGTTTTGAGTCGGAGACAAGAAACTTGACAGCCACATTGTACATCCATCTGGTATGAGGAAGCGTTAGACCCTCTGAGATAAGTCGGCTAGTGACCAATGTATTGAATCGCGACACAATTTCTGTGTTGCAACGTCGTTAGGATGGTGGGAATGTAGCAATTAACTGTCAAATGTGCGTCGGATTTGAAAACTAGACTGACAAAGAGCGAACATCCGGTGACCGAGGCACCAATAGACCCTTGTAGATTGTTACGCTAGACGTCGATGTATTGAATCGCGACGCTATTTGTGTGTTCCATCGTCGATACCAGGATCTGACTGTAAGAATTAGCTGTGAGTTTTGAGTCGGAGACAAGAAACTTGACAGCCAAATTGTACATCCATCTGGTATGAGGCAGCGTTAGACCCTCGGAGATAAGTCGGCTAGAGACTAATGTATTGACTCGCGACACAATTTCTTTGTTGCAACGTCGTTAGGATGGTTGGAATGTCGCAATTAACTGTCAAATTTGCGTCGGATTCCCGAAACTTTACTCGCAGGTGAACGATCATGTGGTGACCCAGGCATGCTTGGAGATAAATCTGCTGGAAGTCGATGTTCTGAAAACCATCGCAGTACGTGTGTACCATCGTAATTGAGAGTATGGGAGGAATAAAATTAACTGCCAATCTTGCGTCAGATTTGTAAACTAGACTGACAAATCGCGACCATCCGGTAACCGAGGCACCAATAGACCCTTGTAGATAGTTACGATGGACATCGATGTATAGAATCGCGACGCTATTTGTGTGTTCCATCGTCAATACCAGGATCTGACGGTAAGAATTAACAGTGAGTTATGAGAGGGAGAAAACAAACCTGACTGCCAAATTGTACGTCCATCTGGTATGAGGCAGCGATAGACGCTCGGAGATTAGTCGGCTAGTGACCAATGTATTGAATCGCGACGGAATTTCTGTGTTGCATCGTCATTAGGATGGTGGGAATGTCGCAATTAACTGTCAAATTTGCGTCGGATTCCCGAAACTATACTCGTAGGACAACGATCATGTGGTGACCCAGGCAGTAATAGATGCTTGGAGATAAATCTGCTGTAAGACAATGTTCTGAAAACCATCGCAGTATGTGTGTTCCATCGTCATTGAGAGGATGAGAGACCGTAAATTAACTGTCAGTTTTGCGTCGGATTTGAAAACTAGATGACAAAACGCCACCATCCGGTGACCGAGGCACCAATAGACCCTTGTAGATAGTTACGCTGGACATCGATCTATTGAATCGCGACGCTATTTGTGTGTTCCATCGTCAATACCAGGATCTGACGGTAACTGTGAGTTATGAGAGGGAGAAAACAAACTTGACTGCCAAAGACTACGTCCATCTGGTATGAGGCAGCGATAGACACTCGGATATAAGTCGGCTAGTGACCAATGTATTGAATCGCGAATCAATTTCTGTGTTGCAACGTCGTTACGATGGTGTGAATGTCCCAATTAACTGTCAAATTTGCGTCTGAATTGAAAACTAGACTGACAAAGAGCGAACATCCGGTGACCGAGGCACCAATAGACCCTTGTAGATAGTTACGCTAGGCATCGATGTATTGTATCGCGACGCTATTTGTGTGTTCCTTCGTCGATACCAGGATCTGACTGTAAGAATTAGCTGTGAGTTTTGAGTCGGAGACAAGAAACTTGACAGCCAAATTGTACAACAATCTGGTATGAGGCAGCGTTAGACCCTCTGAGATAAGTCGGCTAGTGACCAATGTATTGAATTCGCGACACAATTTCTGTGTGTAACGTCGTTAGGATGGTGGGAATGTCGCAATTAACTGTCAAATGTGCGTCTGATTTGAAAACTAGACTGACAAAGAGCGAACATCCGGTGACCGAGGCACCAATAGACCCTTGTAGATAGTTACGCTAGACATCGATGTATTGAATCGCGACGCTATTTGTGTGTTCCATGGTCGATACCAGGATCTGCCGGTAAGAATTAACTGTGAGTTATGAGAGGGAGAAAACAAACTTGACTGCCAAAGAGTACGTCCATCTGGTATGAGGCAGCGATAGACCTTCTGAGATAAGTCGGCTAGTGACCAATGTATTGAATCGCGACGCAATTTCTGTGTTGCATCGTCATTAGGGTGGTGGGAATGTCGCAATTAACTGTCAAATTTGCGTCGGATTTGAAAACTAGATGACAAAACGCAACCATACGGTGACCGAGGCACCAATATACCCTTGTAGATAGTTGCGCTGGACATCGATCTATTGAATCGCGAAGCTATTTGTGTGTTACATCGTCAATACCAGGATCTGACGGTAAGAATTAGCTGTGAGTTTTGAGTCGGAGACAAGAAACTTGACAGCCAAATTGTACATCCATCTGGTATGAGGAAGCGTTAGACCCTCTGAGATAAGTCGGCTAGTGACCAATGTATTGAATCGCGACGTAATTTCTGTGTTGCATCGTCATTAGGATGGTGGGAATGTCGCAATTAACTGTCAAATGTGCGTCGGATTTGAAAACTAGACTGACAAAGAGCGAACATCCGGGGACCGAGACACCAATAGACCCTTGCAGATAGTTACGCTAGACATCGATGTATTGAATCGCGACGCTATTTGTGTGTTCCTTCGTCGATACCAGGATCTGACTGTAAGAATTAGCTGTGAGTTTTGAGTCGGAGACAAGAAACTTGACAGCCAAATTGTACATCCATCTAGTATGAGACAGCGATAGACCCTCTGAGATAAGTCGGCTAGTGACCAATGTATTGATTTCGCGACACAATTTCTGTGTGTAACGTCGTTAGGATGGTGGGAATGTCGCAATTAACTGTCAAATGTGCGTCTGAATTGAAAACTAGACTGACAAAGAGCGAACATCCGGTGACCGAGGCAAAAATAGACCCTTGTAGATAGTTACGCTAGGCATCGATGTATTGAATCGCGACGCTATTTGTGTGTTCCATGGTCGATACCAGCATCTGACGGTAAGATTTAGCTGTGAGTTTTGAGTCGGAGACAAGAAACTTGACAGCCAAATTGTTCATCCATCTGGTATGAGGCAGCGATAGACCCTTGGAGATATGTCGGCTAGTGACCAATGTATTAAATCGCGACGCAATTTCTGTGTTGCGTCGTCATTAGGATGGTGGGAATGTCGCAATTAACTGTCAAATTTGCGACGGATTCCCGAAACTTTACTCGTAGGACAACGATCATGTGGTGACCCAGGCAGTAATAGATGCCTGGAGATAAATCTGCTGGTAGACGATGTTCTGAAAAGCATCGCAGTATGTGTGTTCTATCGTCATTGAGAGGATGAGAGAAAATCAAATTAACTGTCAGTATTGCGTCGGATTTGAAAACTAGATGACAAAACGCGACCATCCGGTGACCGAGGAACCAATAGACCCTTGTAGATAGTTACGGTGGACATCGATCTATTGAATCGCGACGCTATTAGTGTGTTCCATCGTCAACACCAGAATCTCACGGTAAGGATTAACTGTGAGTTATGAGAGGGAGAAAACAAACTTGACTGCCAAAGAGTACGTCCATCTGGTATGAGGCAGCGATAGACCCTCGGAGATAAGTCGGCTAGTGACCAATGTATTGAATCGCGACACAATTTCTGTGTTGCAACGTCGTTAGGATGGTGTGAATGTCGCAATTAACTGTCAAATTTGCCTCGGATTCCCGAAACTTTACTCGTAGGACAACGATCATGTGGTGACCCAGGCATGCTTGGAGATAAATCTGCTGGAAGACGACGTTCTGAAAACCATTGCAGTATGTGTGTTCCATCGTAATTGATAGTATGGGAGGAATAAAATTAACTGCCAATCTTGCGTCGGATTTGTAAACTAGACTGACAAAACGCGACCATCCGGTGACCGAGGCACCAATAGACCCTTGTAGATAGTTACGCTAGACATCGATATATTGAATCGCGACGCTATTTGTGTGTTCCATCGTCAATACCAGTATCTGACGGTAAGAATTAACTGTGAGTTATGAGAGGGAGAAGAGAAACTTTACTGCCAAGGAGTACATCCATCTGGTATGAGGCAGCGATAGACCCTCGGAGATAAGTCGGCTAGTGACCAATGTATTGAATCGCGACGCAATTTCTGTGTTGCATCGTCATTAGGGTGGTGGGAATGTCGCAATTAACTGTCAAATTTGCGTCGGATTTGAAAACTAGACTGACAAAGCGCGAACATCCGGTGACCGAAGCACCAATAGACCCTTGTAGATAGTTACGCTAGGCATCGATGTATTGAATCGCGACGCTATTTGTGTGTTCCATGGTCGATACCAGGATCTGACGGTAAGATTTAGCTTTGAGTTTTGAGTCGGAGACAAGAAACTTGACAGCCAAATTGTCGATCCATCTGGTATGAGGCAGCGATAGACCCTCGGAGATAAGTCGGCTAGTGACAAATGTATTGTATCGCGACGCAATTTCTGTGTTGCATCGTCATTAGGATGGTGGGAATGTCGCAATTAACTGTCAAATTTGCGACGGATTCACGAAACTTTACTCGTAGGACAACGATCATATTGTGACCCAGGCAGTAATAGATGCTTGGAGATAAATATGCTGGAAGACAATGTTCTGAAAACCATCGCAGTGTGTGTGTTCCGTCGTCATTGAGAGGATGAGAGAACATAAATTAACTGTCTGCTTTGTGTCGGATTTGAAAACTAGATGACAAAACGCGACCATCCGGTGACCGAGGCACAAATAGACCCTTGTAGATAGTTACGCTGGACATCGATGTATTGAATCGCGACGCTATTTGTGTGTTCCCTCGTCAATACCAGGATCTGACGGTAAGAATTAACTGTGAGTTATGAGAGGGAGAAAACAAACTTGACTGCCAAAGAGTACGTCCATCTGGTATGAAACAGCGATAGACGCTCGGAGATAAGTCGGCTAATGACCAATGTATTGAATCGCGACGCAATTTCTGTGTTGCATCGTCATTAGGGTGGTGGGAATGTCGCAATTAACTGTCAAATTTGCGTCGGATTCCCGAAACTTTACTCGCAGGAGAACGATCATGTGGTGACCCAGGCATGCTTGGAGATAAATCTGCTGGAAGTCGATGTTCTGAAAACCATCGCAGTATGTGTGTTCCATCGTAATTGAGAGTATGGGAGGAATAAAATTAACTGCCAATCTTGCGTCGGATTTGTAAACTAGACTGACAAAACGCGACCATCCTGTGACCGAGGCACCAATAGACCCTTGTAGGTAGGTACGATGGACATCGATGTATAGAATCGCGACGCTATTTGTGTGTTCCATCGTCAATACCAGGATCTGACGGTAAGAATTAACTGTGAGTTATGAGAGGGAGAAAACAAACTTGACTGCCAAACAATACGTCCTTCTGGTATGAGGCAGCGATAGACCCTCGGAGATAAGTCGGCTAGTGACCAATGTATTGAATCGCGACGCAATTTCTGTATTGCATCGTCATTAGGATGGTGGGAATGTCGCAATTAACTGTCAAATTTGTGTCGGATTCCCGAAACTATACTCGTAGGACAACGATCATGTGGTGACCCAGGCAGTAATAGATTCTTGGAGATAAATATGCTGGAAGACGATGTTCTGAAAACCATCGCAGTATGTGTGTTCCATCGTCATTGAGGGGATGAGAGAACATAAATTAACTGTCAGTTTTGCGTCGGTTTTGAAAACTAGATGACAAAACGACACCATCCGGTGACCGAGGCACCAATAGACCCTTGTAGATAGTTACGCTGGACATCGATCTATTGAATCGCGACGCTATTTGTGTGTTCCATCGTCAATACTAGGATCTGATGGTAAGAATTAACTGTGAGTTTTGAGTCTGAGACAAGAAACTTGACAGCCGAATTGTACATCCATCTGGTATGAGGCAGCGATAGACCCTCGGAGATAAGTCGGCTAGTGACCAATGTATTGAATCGCGACGCAATTTCTGTGTTGTATCGTCATTAGGATGGTGGGAATGTCGCAATTAGCTTTCAAATTTGCGTCGGATTCCCGAAACTTTACTCGTAGACAACGATCAGGTGGTGACCCAGGCAGTAATAGATGCTTGGAGATAAATCTGCTGGTAGCCGATGTACTGAAAACCATCGCAGTATGTGTGTTCTATCGTCATTGAGAGGATGAGAGAAAATAAAATTAACTGTCAGTTTTGCGTCGGATTTGAAAACTAGATGACAAAACGCGACCATCCGGTGAACGAGGCACCAATAGAACCTTGTGGATAGTTACGCTGGACATCGATGTATAGAATCGCGACGCTATATGTGTGTTCCATCGTCAATACCTGGATCTGACAGTAAGAATTAACTGTGAGTTATGAGAGGGAGAAAACAAACTTGACTGCCAAAGAGTACGTCCATCTGGGATGAGGCAGCGATAGACACTCGGAGATAAGTCGGCTAGTGACCAATGTATTGAATCGCGACGTAATTTCTGTGTTGCATCGTCATTAGGATGGTGGGAATGTCGCAATTAACTGTCAAATGTGCGTCGGATTTGAAAACTAGACTGACAAAGAGCGTACATCCCGTGACCGAGGCACCAATAGATCCTTGTAGATAGTTACGCTAGACATCGATGTATTGAATCGCAACGCTATTTGTGTTTTCCATCGTCGATACCAGGATCTGACTGTAAGAATTAGCTGTGAGTTTTGAGTCGGAGACAAGAAACTTGACAGCCACATTGTACATCCATCTGGTATGAGGAAGCGTTAGACCCTCTGAGATAAGTCGGCTAGTGACCAATGTATTGAATCGCGACACAATTTCTGTGTTGCAACGTCGTTAGGATGGTGGGAATGTAGCAATTAACTGTCAAATGTGCGTCGGATTTGAAAACTAGACTGACAAAGAGCGAACATCCGGTGACCGAGGCACCAATAGACCCTTGTAGATTGTTACGCTAGACGTCGATGTATTGAATCGCGACGCTATTTGTGTGTTCCATCGTCGATACCAGGATCTGACTGTAAGAATTAGCTGTGAGTTTTGAGTCGGAGACAAGAAACTTGACAGCCAAATTGTACATCCATCTGGTATGAGGCAGCGTTAGACCCTCGGAGATAAGTCGGCTAGAGACTAATGTATTGACTCGCGACACAATTTCTTTGTTGCAACGTCGTTAGGATGGTTGGAATGTCGCAATTAACTGTCAAATTTGCGTCGGATTCCCGAAACTTTACTCGCAGGTGAACGATCATGTGGTGACCCAGGCATGCTTGGAGATAAATCTGCTGGAAGTCGATGTTCTGAAAACCATCGCAGTACGTGTGTACCATCGTAATTGAGAGTATGGGAGGAATAAAATTAACTGCCAATCTTGCGTCAGATTTGTAAACTAGACTGACAAATCGCGACCATCCGGTAACCGAGGCACCAATAGACCCTTGTAGATAGTTACGATGGACATCGATGTATAGAATCGCGACGCTATTTGTGTGTTCCATCGTCAATACCAGGATCTGACGGTAAGAATTAACAGTGAGTTATGAGAGGGAGAAAACAAACCTGACTGCCAAATTGTACGTCCATCTGGTATGAGGCAGCGATAGACGCTCGGAGATTAGTCGGCTAGTGACCAATGTATTGAATCGCGACGCAATTTCTGTGTTGCATCATCATTAGGGTGGTGGGAATGTCGCAAGTAACTGTCAAATGTGCGTCGGATTTGAAAACTAGACTGACAAAGAGCCAACATCCGGTGACCGAGGCACCATTGGACCCTTGTAGATAGTTACGCTAGACATAGATGTATTGAATCGCGACGCTATTTGTGTGTTCGATGGTCGATATCAGGATTTGACGGTAAGAATTAGCTGTGAGTTTTGAGTCGGAGACAAGAAACTTGACAGCCAAATTGTACATCCATCTTGTATGAGGCAGCGTTAGACCCTCTGAGATAAGTCGGCTAGTGACCAATGTATTGATTCGCGACACAATTTCTGTGTTGCAACGTCGTTAGGATGGTGGGAATGTCGCAATTAACTGTCAAATGTGCGTCGGATTTGAAAACTAGACTGACAAAGAGCGAACATCCGGTGACCGAGGCACCAATAGACCCTTGTAGATAGTTACGCTAGACATCGATGTATTGAATCGCGACCCTATTTGTGTGTTTCATCGTCGATACCAGGATCTGACTGTAAGAATTAGCTGTGAGTTTTGAGTCGGAGACAAGAAACTTGACAGCCAAATTGTACATCCATCTGGTATGAGGCAGCGTTAGAACCTCGGAGATAAGTCGGCTAGTGACCAATGTATTGAATCGCGACGGAATTTCTGTGTTGCATCGTCATTAGGATGGTGGGAATGTCGCAATTAACTGTCAAATTTGCGTCGGATTCCCGAAACTATACTCGTAGGACAACGATCATGTGGTGACCCAGGCAGTAATAGATGCTTGGAGATAAATCTGCTGTAAGACAATGTTCTGAAAACCATCGCAGTATGTGTGTTCCATCGTCATTGAGAGGATGAGAGACCGTAAATTAACTGTCAGTTTTGCGTCGGATTTGAAAACTAGATGACAAAACGCCACCATCCGGTGACCGAGGCACCAATAGACCCTTGTAGATAGTTACGCTGGACATCGATCTATTGAATCGCGACGCTATTTGTGTGTTCCATCGTCAATACCAGGATCTGACGGTAACTGTGAGTTATGAGAGGGAGAAAACAAACTTGACTGCCAAAGACTACGTCCATCTGGTATGAGGCAGCGATAGACACTCGGATATAAGTCGGCTAGTGACCAATGTATTGAATCGCGAATCAATTTCTGTGTTGCAACGTCGTTACGATGGTGTGAATGTCCCAATTAACTGTCAAATTTGCGTCTGAATTGAAAACTAGACTGACAAAGAGCGAACATCCGGTGACCGAGGCACCAATAGACCCTTGTAGATAGTTACGCTAGGCATCGATGTATTGTATCGCGACGCTATTTGTGTGTTCCTTCGTCGATACCAGGATCTGACTGTAAGAATTAGCTGTGAGTTTTGAGTCGGAGACAAGAAACTTGACAGCCAAATTGTACAACAATCTGGTATGAGGCAGCGTTAGACCCTCTGAGATAAGTCGGCTAGTGACCAATGTATTGAATTCGCGACACAATTTCTGTGTGTAACGTCGTTAGGATGGTGGGAATGTCGCAATTAACTGTCAAATGTGCGTCTGATTTGAAAACTAGACTGACAAAGAGCGAACATCCGGTGACCGAGGCACCAATAGACCCTTGTAGATAGTTACGCTAGACATCGATGTATTGAATCGCGACGCTATTTGTGTGTTCCATGGTCGATACCAGGATCTGCCGGTAAGAATTAACTGTGAGTTATGAGAGGGAGAAAACAAACTTGACTGCCAAAGAGTACGTCCATCTGGTATGAGGCAGCGATAGACCCTCGGAGATAAGTCGGCTAGTGACCAATGTACTGAATCGCGACGCAATTTCTGTGTTGCAACGTCGTTAGGATGGTGGGAATGTCGCAATCAACTGTCAAATTTTCCTCGGATTCCCGAAACATTACTCGTAGGACAACGATCATGTGGTGACCCAGGCAGTAGTAGATGCTGGGAGATAAATCTGCTGGAAGACGATGTTCTGAAAACCATCGCAGTATGTGTGTTCCATCGTCATTGAGAGGATGAGAGAACATAAATTAAGTGTCACTTTTACGTCGGATTTGAAAACTAGATGACAAAACGCGACCATCCGGTGACCGAGGCACCAATAGACCCTTGTAGATAGTTACGCTGGACATCGATCTATTGAATCGCGACGCTATTTGTGTGTTCCATCGTCAATACCAAGATCTGACGGTAAGAATTAACTATGAGTTATGAGAGGGAGAAAACAAACTTGACTGCCAAACAGTACGTCCATCTGGTACGAGGCAGCGATAGACCCTCGGAGATAAGTCGGCTAGTGACCAATGTATTGAATCGCGACGCAATTTCTGTGTTGCATCGTCATTAGGATGGTGGGAATGTCTCAATTAACTGTCAAATTTGCGTCGGATTCCCGAAACTTTACTCGCAGGAGATCGATCATGAGGTGACCCACGCATGCTTGGAGATTAATCTGCTGGAAGACGATGTTCTGAAAACCATCGCAGTATGTGTGTACCATCGTAATTGATAGTATTGGAGGAATAAAATTAACTGCCAATATTGCGTCGGATTTGTAAACTAGACTGACAAAACGCGATGATCCGGTGACCGAGGCCCCAAGAGACCCTTGTAGACAGTTACGATGGACATCGATGTATAGAATCGCGACGCTATTTGTGTGTTCCATCGTCAATACCAGGATCTGACGGTAAGAATTGGCAGTGAGTTATGAGAGGGAGAAAACAAACTTGACTGCCAAATTGTACGTCCATCTGGTATGAGGCAGCGATAGACCCTCGGAGATAAGTCGGCTAGTGAACAATGTATTGAATCGCGACGCAATTTCTGTGTTGCATCGTCATTAGGATGTGTGGGAATGTCGCAATTAACTGTCAAATATGCGTCGGATTCCCGAAACTTTACTCGTAGGACAACGATCATGTGGTGACCCAGGCAGTAATAGATGCTTGGAGATAAATATGCTGGAAGACAATGTTCTGAAAACCATCGCAGTATGTGTGTTCCGTCGTCATTGAGAGGATGAGAGAACATAAATTAACTGTCTGCTTTGCGTCGGATTTGAAAACTAGATGACAAAACGCGATCATCCGGTGACCGAAGCACAAATAGACCCTTGTAGATAGTTACGCTGGACTTCGATGTATTGAATCGCGATGCTATTTGTGTGTTCCATCGTCAATACCAGGATCTGACGGTAAGAATTAACTGTGAGTTATGAGAGGGAGAAAACAAACTTGACTGCCAAAGAGTACGTCCATCTGGTATGAGGCAGCGATAGACGCTCGGAGATTAGTCGGCTAGTGACCAATGTATTGAATCGCGACGCAATTTCTGTGTTGCATCGTCATTAGGATGGTGGGAATGTCGCAATTAACTGTCAAATTTGCGTCGGATTCCCGAAACTTTACTCGTAGAACAATGATCATGTGGTGACCAAGGCAGTAATAGATGCTTGGAGATAAATATGCTGGAAGACAATAATCTGAAAACCATCGCAGTATGTATGTTTCGTCGTCATTGAGAGGATGAGAGACCATAAATTAACTGTCTGCTTTGCGTCGGATTTGAAAACTAGATGACAAAACGAGACCATCCGGTGACCGAGGCACAAATAGACCCTTGTAGTTACGCTGGACATCGATGTATTGAATCGCGACGCTATTTGTGTGTTCCATTGTCAATACCAGGTTCTGACGGTAAGAATTAACTGTGGGTTATGAGAGGGAGAAAACAAACTTGACTGCCAAAGAGTACGTCCATCTGGTATGAGGCAGCGATAGACCCTCGGAGATAAGTCGGCTAGTGACCAATGTATTGAATCGCGACGCAATTTCTGTGTTGCATCGTCATTAGGGTGGTGGGAATGTCGCAATTAACTGTCAAATTTGCGTCGGATTTGAAAACTAGATGACAAAACGCAACCATACGGTGACCGAGGCACCAATAGACCCTTATGGATAGTTGCGCTGGACATCGATGTATTGAATCGCGACGCTATTTGTGTGTTCCTTCGTCGATACCAGGATCTGACGGTAAGAATTAGCTGTGAGTTTTCAGTCGGAGACAAGAAACTTGACAGCCTAATTGTACATCCATCTGGTATGAGCCAGCGTTAGACCCTCGGAGATAAGTCGGCTAGTGACCAATGTATTGAATCGCGACGCAATTTCTGTGTTGCAACGTCGTTAGGATGGTGTGAATGTCGCAATTAACTGTCAAATTTGCGTCTGAATTGAAAACTAGACTGACAAAGAGCGAACATCCGGTGCCCGAGGCACCAATAGACCCTTGTAGATAGTTACGCTAGGCATCGATGTATTCTATCGCGACGCTATTTGTGTGTTCCTTCGTCGATACCAGGATCTGACTGTAAGAATTAGCTGTGAGTTTTGAGTCGGAGACAAGAAACTTGACAGCCAAATTGTACATCAATCTGGTATGAGGCAGCGTTAGACCCTCTGAGATAAGTCGGCTAGTGACCAAAGTATTGAATTCGCGACACAATTTCTGTGTGTAACGTCGTTAGGATGGTGGGAATGTCGCAATTAACTGTCAAATGTGCGTCTGATTTGAAAACTAGACTGACAAAGAGCGAACATCCGGTGACCGAGGCACCAATAGACCCTTGTAGATAGTTACGCTAGACATCGATGTATTGAATCGCGACGCTATTTGTGTGTTCCATGGTCGATACCAGGATCTGCCGGTAAGAATTAACTGTGAGTTATGAGAGGGAGAAAACAAACTTGACTGCCAAAGAGTACGTCCATCTGGTATGAGGCAGCGATAGACCCTCGGAGATAAGTCGGCTAGTGACCAATGTACTGAATCGCGACGCAATTTCTGTGTTGCAACGTCGTTAAGATGGTGGGAATGTCGCAATTAACTGTCAAATTTTCCTCGGATTCCCGAAACATTACTCGTAGGACAACGGTCATGTGGTGACCCAGGCAGTAATAGATGCTGGGAAATAAATCTGCTGGAAGACGATGTTCTGAAAACCATCGCAGTATGTGTGTTCCATCGTCATTGAGAGGATGAGAGAACATACTTTTACGTCGGATTTGAAAACTAGATGACAAAACGCGACCATCCGGTGTCCGAGGCACCAATAGACCCTTGTAGATAGTTACGCTGGACATCGATCTATTGAATCGCGACGCTATTTGTGTGTTCCATCGTCAATACCAAGATCTGACGGTAAGAATTAACTATGAGTTATGAGAGGGAGAAAACAAACTTGACTGCCAAACAGTACGTCCATCTGGTACGAGGCAGCGATAGACCCTCGGAGATAAGTCGGCTAGTGACCAATGTATTGAATCGCGACGCAATTCCTGTGTTGCATCGTCATAAGGATGGTGGGAATGTCTCAATTAACTGTCAAATTTGCGTCGGATTCCCGAAACTTTACTCGTAGAACAACGATCATGTGGTGACCCAGGCAGTAATAGATGCTTGGAGATAAATCTGCTGGAAGGCGATGTTCTGAAAACCATCGCAGTATGTGTGTACCATCGTAATTGATAGTATGGGAGGAATAAAATTAACTGCCAATATTGCGTCGGATTTGTAAACTAGACTGACAAAACGCGATCATCCGGTGACCGAGGCCCCAATAGACCCTTGTAGACAGTTACGATGGACATCGATGTATAGAATCGCGACGCTATTTGTGTGTTCCATCGTCAATACCAGGATCTGACGGTAAGAATTAACAGTGAGTTATGAGAGGGAGAAAACAAACTTGACTGTAAAATTGTACGTCCATCTGGTATGAGGCAGCGATAGACACTCGGATATAAGTCGGCTAGTGAACAATGTATTGAATCGCGACGCAATTTCTGTGTTGCATCGTCATTAGGATGTGTGGGAATGTCGCAATTAACTGTCAAATATGCGTCGGATTCCCGAAACTTTACTCGTAGGACAACGATCATGTGGTGACCCAGGCAGTAATAGATGCTTGGAGATAAATATGCTGGAAGACAATGTTCTGAAAACCATCGCAGTATGTGTGTTCCGTCGTCATTGAGAGGATGAGAGAACATAAATTAACTGTCTGCTTTGCGTCGGATTTGAAAACTAAATGACAAAACGCGATCATCCGGTGACCGAGGCACAAATAGACCCGTGTAGTTAGTTACGCTGGACTTCGATGTATTGAATCGCGATGCTATTTGTGTGTTCCGTCGTCAATACCAGGATTTGACGGTAAGAATTAACTGTGAGTTATGAGAGGGAGAAAACAAACTTGACTGCCAAAGAGTACGTCCATCTGGTATGAGGCAGCGATAGACGCTCGGAGATTAGTCGGCTAGTGACCAATGTATTGAATCGCGACGCAATTTCTGTGTTGCATCGTCATTAGGATGGTGGGAATGTCGCAATTAACTGTCAAATTTGCGTCGGATTCCCGAAACTTTACTCGTAGGACAATGATCATGTGGTGACCAAGGCAGTAATAGATGCTTGGAGATAAATATGCTGGAAGACAATAATCTGAAAACCATCGCAGTATGTGTGTTTCGTCGTCATTGAGAGGATGAGAGAACATAAATTAACTGTCTGCTTTACGTCGGATTTGAAAACTAGATGACAAAACGAAACCATCCGGTGACCGAGGCACAAATAGACCCTTGTAGTTACGCTGGACATCGATGTATTGAATCGCGACGCTATTTGTGAGTTCCATCGTCAATACCAGGTTCTGACGGTAAGAATTAACTGTGGGTTATAAGAGGGAGAAAACAAACTTGACTGCCAAAGAGTACGTCCATCTGGTATGAGGCAGCGATAGACCCTCGGAGATAAGTCGGCTAGTGACCAATGTATTGAATCGCGACGCAATTTCTGTGTTGCATCGTCATTAGGGTGGTGGGAATGTCGCAATTAACTGTCAAATTTGCGTCGGATTTGAAAACTAGATGACAAAACGCAACCATACGGTGACCGAGGCACCAATAAACCCTTATAGATAGTTGCGCTGGACATCGATCTATTGAATCGCGAAGCTATTTGTGTGTTACATCGTCAATACCAGGATCTGACGGTAAGAATTAGCTGTGAGTTTTGAGTCGGAGACAAGAAACTTGACAGCCAAATTGTACATCCATCTGGTATGAGCCAGCGTTAGACCCTCGGAGATAAGTCGGCTAGTGACCAATGTATTGAATCGCGACGCAATTTCTGTGTTGCAACGTCGTTACGATGGTGTGAATGTCGCAATTAACTGTCAAATTTGCGTCTGAATTGAAAACTAGACTGACAAAGAGCGAACATCCGGTGACCGAGGCACCAATAGACCCTTGTAGATAGTTACGCTAGGCATCGATGTATTGTATCGCGACGCTATTTGAGTGTTCCTTCGTCGATACCAGGATCTGACTGTAAGAATTAGCTGTGAGTTTTGAGGCGGAGACAAGAAACTTGACAGCCAAATTGTACATCAATCTGGTATGAGGCAGCGTTAGACCCTCTGAGATAAGTCGGCTAGTGACCAATGTATTGAATTCGCGACACAATTTCTGTGTGTAACGTCGTTAGGATGGTGGGAATGTCGCAATTAACTGTCAAATGTGCGTCTGATTTGAAAACTAGACTGACAAAGAGCGAACATCCGGTGACCGAGGCACCAATAGACCCTTGTAGATAGTTACGCTAGACATCGATGTATTGAATCGCGACGCTATTTGTGTGTTCCATGGTCGATACCAGGATCTGCCGGTAAGAATTAACTGTGAGTTATGAGAGGGAGAAAACAAACTTGACTGCCAAAGAGTACGTCCATCTGGTATGAGGCAGCGATAGACCCTCGGAGATAAGTCGGCTAGTGACCAATGTACTGAATCGCGACGCAATTTCTGTGTTGCAACGTCGTTAGGATGGTGGGAATGTCGCAATTAACTGTCAAATTTTCCTCGGATTCCCGAAACATTACTCGTAGGACAACGATCATGTGGTGACCCAGGCAGTAATAGATGCTGGGAGATAAATCTGCTGGAAGACGATGTTCTGAAAACCATCGCAGTATGTGTGTTCCATCGTCATTGAGAGGATGAGAGAACATAAATTAAGTGTCACTTTTACGTCGGATTTGAAAACTAGATGCCAAAACGCGACCATCCGGTGACCGAGGCACCAATAGACCCTTGTAGATAGTTACGCTGGACATCGATCTATTGAATCGCGACGCTATTTGTGTGTTCCATCGTCAATACCAAGATCTGACGGTAAGAATTAACTATGAATTATGAGAGGGAGAAAACAAACTTGACTGCCAAACAGTACGTCCATCTGGTGCGAGGCAGCGATAGACCGTCGGAGATAAGTCGGCTAGTGACCAATGTATTGAATCGCGACGCAATTTCTGTGTTGCATCGTCATTAGGATGGTGGGAATGTCTCAATTAACTGTCAAATTTGCGTCGGATTCCCGAAACTTTACTCGCAGGAGAACGATCATGAGGTGACCCACGCATGCTTGGAGATAAATCTGCTGGAAGACGATGTTCTGAAAACCATCGCAGTATGTGTGTACCATCGTAATTGATAGTAAGGGAGGAATAAAATTAACTGCCAATATTGCGTCGGATTTGTAAACTAGACTGACAAAACGCGATCATCCGGTGACCGAGGCCCCAATAGACCCTTGTAGACAGTTACGATGGACATCGATGTATAGAATCGCGACCCTATTTGTGTGTTCCATCGTCAATACCAGGATCTGACGGTAAGAATTAACAGTAAATTATGAGAGGGAGAAAACAAACTTGACTGCCAAATTGTACGTCCATCTGGTATGAGGCAGCGATAGACCCTCGGAGATAAGTCGGCTAGTGACCAATGTATTGAATCGCGACGCAATTTCTGTGTTGCATCGTCATTAGGATGTGTGGGAATGTCGCAATTAACTGTCAAATTTGCGTCGGATTCCCGAAACTTTACTCGTTGGACAACGATCATGTGGTGACCCAGGCAGTAATAGATGCTTGGAGATAAATATGCTGGAAGACAATGTTCTGAAAACCAACGCAGTATGTGTGTTCCGTCGTCATTGAGAGGATGAGAGAACATAAATTAACTGTCTGCTTTGCGTCGGATTTGAAAACTAGATGACAAAACGCGACCATCCGGTGACCGAGGCACAAATAGACCCTTGTAGATAGTTACGCTGGACATCGATGTATTGAATCGCGATGCTATTTGTGTGTTCCATCGTCAATACCAGGATCTGACGGTAAGAATTAACTGTGAGTTATGAGAGGGAGAAAACAAACTTGACTGCCAAAGGGTACGTCCATCTGGTATGAGGCAGCGATAGACGCTCGGAGATTAGTCGGCTAGTGACCAATGTATTGAATCGCGACGCAATTTCTGTGTTGCATCGTCATTAGGATGGTGGGAATGTCGCAATTAACTGTTAAATTTGCGTCGGATTCCCGAAACTTTACTCGTAGGACAACGATCATGTGGTGACCCAGGCAGTAATAGATGCTTGGAGATAAATATGCTGGAAGACAATAATCTGAAAACCATCGCAGTATGTGTGTTTCGTCGACATTGAGAGGATGAGAGAACATAAATTAACTGTCTGCTTTGCGTCGGATTTGAAAACTAGATGACAAAACGCGACCATCCGGTGACCGAGGCACAAATAGACCCTTGTAGTTACGCTGGACATCGAAGTATTTAATCGCGACGCTATTTGTGTGTTCCATCGTCAATACCAGGTTCTAACGGTAAGAATTAACTGTGAGTTATGAGAGGGAGAAAACAAACTTGACTGCCAAAGAGTACGTCCATCTGGTATGAGGCAGCGATAGACCGTCGGAGATAAGTCGGCTAGTGACCAATGTATTGAATCGCGACGCAATTTCTGTGTTGCATCGTCATTAGGATGGTGGGAATGTCGCAATTAACTGTCAAATGTGCGTCGGATTTGAAAACTAGACTGACAAAGAGCGAACATCCGGTGACCGAGGCACCAATAGACCCTTGTAGATAGTTACGCTAGACATCGATGTATTGAATCGCGACGCTATTTGTGTGTTCCTTCGTCGATACCGGGATCTGACTGTAAGAATTAGCTGTGAGTTTTGAGTCGGAGACAAGAAACTTGACAGCCAAATTGTACATCAATCTGGTATGAGGCAGCGTTAGACCCTCTGAGATAAGTCGGCTAGTGACCAATGTATTGAATTCGCGACACAATTTCTGTGTGTAACGTCGTTAGGATGGTGGGAATGTCGCAATTAACTGTCAAATGTGCGTCTGATTTGAAAACTAGACTGACAAAGAGCGAACATCCGGTGACCGAGGCACCAATAGACCCTTGTAGATAGTTACGCTAGACATCGATGTATTGAATCGCGACGCTATTTGTGTGTTCCATGGTCGATACCAGGATCTGCCGGTAAGAATTAACTGTGAGTTATGAGAGGGAGAAAACAAACTTGACTGCCAAAGAGTACGTCCATCTGGTATGAGGCAGCGATAGACCCTCGGAGATAAGTCGGCTAGTGACCAATGCACTGAATCGCGACGCAATTTCTGTGTTGCAACGTCGTTAGGATGGTGGGAATGTCGCAATTAACTGTCAAATTTTCCTCGGATTCCCGAAACATTACTCGTAGGACAACGATCATGTGGTGACCCAGGCAGTAATAGATGCTGGGAGATAAATCTGCTGGAAGACGATGTTCTGAAAACCATCGCAGTATGTGTGTTCCATCGTCATTGAGAGGATGAGAGAACATAAATTAAGTGTCACTTTTACGTCGGATTTGAAAACTAGATGCCAAAACGCGACCATCCGGTGACCGAGGCACCAATAGACCCTTGTAGATAGTTATGCTGGACATCGATCTATTGAATCGCGACGCTATTTGTGTGTTCCATCGTCAATACCAAGATCTGACGGTAAGAATTAACTATGAATTATGAGAGGGAGAAAACAAACTTGACTGCCAAACAGTATGTCCATCTGGTACGAGGCAGCGATAGACCGTCGGAGATAAGTCGGCTAGTGACCAATGTATTGAATCGCGACGCAATTTCTGTGTTGCATCGTCATTAGGATGGTGGGAATGTCTCAATTAACTGTCAAATTTGCGTCGGATTCCCGAAACTTTACTCGCAGGAGAACGATCATGGGTGACCCACGCATGCTTGGAGATAAATCTGCTGGAAGACGATGTTCTGAAAACCATCGCAGTATGTGTGTACCATCGTAATTGATAGTAAGGGAGGAATAAAATTAACTGCCAATATTGCGTCGGATTTGTAAACTAGACTGACAAAACGCGATCATCCGGTAACCGAGGCCCCAATAGACCCTTGTAGACAGTTACGATGGACATCGATGTATAGAATCGCGACGCTATTTGTGTGTTCCATCGTCAATACCAGGATCTGACGGTAAGAATTAACAGTGAGTTATGAGAGGGAGAAAACAAACTTGACTGCCAAATTGTACGTCCATCTGGTATGAGGCAGCGATAGACCCTCGGAGATAAGTCGGCTAGTGACCAATGTATTGAATCGCGACGCAATTTCTGTGTTGCATCGTCATTAGGATGTGTGGGAATGTCGCAATTAACTGTCAAATATGCGTCGGATTCCCGAAACTTTACTCGTAGGACAACGATCATGTGGTGACCCAGGCAGTAATAGATGCTTGGAGATAAATATGCTGGAAGACAATGTTCTGAAAACCATCGCAGTATGTGTGTTCCGTCGTCATTGAGAGGATGAGAGAACATAAATTAACTGTCTGCTTTGCGTTGGATTTGAAAACTAGATGACAAAACGCGACCATCCGGTGACCGAGGCACAAATAGACCCTTGTAGATAGTTACGCTGGACATCGATGTATTGAATCGCGATGCTATTTGTGTGTTCCATCGTCAATACCAGGATCTGACGGTAAGAATTAACTGTGAGTTATGAGAGGGAGAAAACAAACTTGACTGCCAAAGAGTACGTCCATCTGGTATGAGGCAGCGATAGACGCTAGGAGATTAGTCGGCTAGTGACCAATGTATTGAATCGCGACGCAATTTCTGTGTTGCATCGTCATTAGGATGGTGGGAATGTCGCAATTAACTGTCAAATTTGCGTCGGATTCCCGAAACTTTACTCGTAGGACAATGATCATGTGGTGACCAAGGCAGTAATAGATGCTTGGAGATAAATATGCTGGAAGACAATAATCTGAAAACCATCGCAGTATGTGCGTTTCGTCGTCATTGAGAGGATGAGAGAACATAAATTAACTGTCTGCTTTGCGTCGGATTTGAAAACTAGATGACAAAACGCGACCATCCGGTGACCGAGGCACAAATAGACCCTTGTAGTTACGCTGGACATCGATGTATTGAATCGCGACGCTATTTGTGTGTTCCATCGTCAATACCAGGTTCTAACGGTAAGAATTAACTGTGAGTTATGAGAGGGAGAAAACAAACTTGACTGCCAAAGAGTACGTCCATCTGGTATGAGGCAGCGATAGACCCTCGGAGATAAGTCGGCTAGTGACCAATGTATTGAATCGCGACGCAATTTCTGTGTTGCATCGTCATTAGGGTGGTGGGAATGTCGCAATTAACTGTCAAATTTGCGTCGGATTTGAAAACTAGATGACAAAACGCAACCATACGGTGACCGAGGCACCAATAGACCCTTATAGATAGTTGCGCTGGACATCGATCTATTGAATCGCGAAGCTATTTGTGTGTTACATCGTCAATACCAGGATCTGACGGTAAGAATTAGCTGTGAGTTTTGAGTCGGAGACAAGAAACTTGACAGCCAAATTGTACATCCATCTGGTATGAGCCAGCGTTAGACCCTCTGAGATAAGTCGGCTAGTGACCAATGTATTGAATCGCGACACAATTTCTGTGTTGCAACGTCGTTAGGATGGTGGGAATGTCGAAATTAACTGTCAAATGTGCGTCGGATTTGAAAACTAGACTGACAAAGAGCGAACATCCGGTGACCGAGGAACCAATAGACCCTTGTAGATAGTTACGCTAGACATCGATGTATTGAATCGCGACCCTATTTGTGTGTTCCATCGTCGATAGAAGGATCTGACTGTAAGAATTAGCTGTGAGTTTTGAGTCGGAGACAAGAAACTTGACAGCCAAATTGTACATCCATCTGGTATGAGGCAGCGTTAGACCCTCGGAGATAAGTCGGCTAGTGACCAATGTATTGAATCGCGACGGAATTTCTGTGTTGCATCGTCATTAGGATGGTGGGAATGTCGCAATTAACTGTCAAATTTGCGTCGGATTCCCGAAACTATACTCGTAGGACAACGATCATGTGGTGACCCAGGCAGTAATAGATGCTTGGAGATAAATCTGCTGTAAGACAATGTTCTGAAAACCATCGCAGTATGTGTGTTCCATCGTCATTGAGAGGATGAGAGAACATAAATTAACTGTCAGTTTTGCGTCGGATTTGAAAACTAGATGACAAAACGCCACCATCCGGTGACCGAGGCACCAATAGACCCTTGTAGATAGTTACGCTTGACATCGATCTATTGAATCGCGACGCTATTTGTGTGTTCCATCGTCAATACCAGGATCTGACGGTAAGAATTAACTGTGAGTTATGAGAGGGAGAAAACAAACTTGACTGCCAAAGAGTACGTCCATCTGGTATGAGGCAGCGATAGACACTCGGAGATAAGTCGGCTAGTGACCAATGTATTGAATCGCGACGCAATTTCTGTGTTGCAACGTCGTTACGATGGTGTGACTGTCGCAATTATCTGTCAAATTTGCGTCTGAATGGAAAACTAGACTGACAAAGAGCGAACATCCGGTGACCGAGCCACCAATAGACCCTTGTAGATAGTTACGCTAGGCATCGATGTATTGTATCGCGACGCTATTTGTGTGTTCCTTCGTCGATACCAGGATCTGACTGTAAGAATTAGCTGTGAGTTTTGAGTCGGAGACAAGAAACTTGACAGCCAAATTGTACATCAATCTGGTATGAGGCAGCGTTAGACCCTCTGAGATAAGTCGGCTAGTGACCAATGTATTGAATTCGCGACACAATTTCTGTGTGTAACGTCGTTAGGATGGTGGGAATGTCGCAATTAACTGTCAAATGTGCGTCTGATTTGAAAACTAGACTGACAAAGAGCGAACATCCGGTGACCGAGGCACCAATAGACCCTTGTAGATAGTTACGCTAGACATCGATGTATTGAATCGCGACGCTATTTGTGTGTTCCATGGTCGATACCAGGATCTGCCGGTAAGAATTAACTGTGAGTTATTAGAGGGAGAAAACAAACTTGACTGCCAAAGAGTACGTCCATCTGGTATGAGGCAGCGATAGACCCTCGGAGATAAGTCGGCTAGTGACCAATGCACTGAATCGCGACGCAATTTCTGTGTTGCAACGTCGTTAGGATGGTGGGAATGTCGCAATTAACTGTCAAATTTTCCTCGGATTCCCGAAACATTACTCGTAGGACAACGATCATGTGGTGACCCAGGCAGTAATAGATGCTGGGAGATAAATCTGCTGGAAGACGATGTTCTGAAAACCATCGCAGTATGTGTGTTCCATCGTCATTGAGAGGACGAGAGAACATAAATTAAGTGTCACTTTTACGTCGGATTTGAAAACTAGATGACAAAACGAGACCATCCGGTGACCGAGGCACCAATAGACCCTTGTAGATAGTTATGCTGGACATCGATCTATTGAATCGCGACGCTATTTGTGTGTTCCATCGTCAATACCAAGATCTGACGGTAAGAATTAACTATGAATTATGAGAGGGAGAAAACAAACTTGACTGCCAAACAGTATGTCCATCTGATACGAGGCAGCGATAGACCGTCGGAGATAAGTCGGCTAGTGACCAATGTATTGAATCGCGACGCAATTTCTGTGTTGCATCGTCATTAGGATGGTGGGAATGTCTCAATTAACTGTCAAATTTGCGTCGGATTCCCGAAACTTTACTCGCTGGAGAACGATCATGAGGTGACCCACGCATGCTTGGAGATAAATCTGCTGGAAGACGATGTTCTGAAAACCATCGCAGTATGTGTGTACCATCGTAATTGATAGTAAGGGAGGAATAAAATTAACTGCCAATATTGCGTCGGATTTGTAAACTAGACTGACAAAACGCGATCATCCGTTGAACGAGGCCTCAATAGACCCTTGTAGACAGTTACGATGGACATCGATGTATAGAATCGCGACGCTATTTGTGTGTTCCATCGTCAATACCAGGATCTGACGGTAAGAATTAACAGTGAGTTATGAGAGGGAGAAAACAAACTTGACTGCCAAATTGTACGTCCATCTGCTATGAGGCAGCGATAGACCCTCGGAGATAAGTCGGCTAGTGACCAATGTATTGAATCGCGACGCAATTTCTGTGTTGCATCGTCATTAGGATGTGTGGGAATGTCGCAATTAACTGTCAAATTTGCGTCGGATTCCCGAAACTTTACTCGTAGGACAACGATCATGTGGTGACCCAGGCAGTAATAGATGCTTGGAGATAAATATGCTGGAAGACAATGTTCTGAAAACCATCGCAGTATGTGTGTTCCGTCGTCATTGAGAGGATGAGAGAACATAAATTAACTGTCTGCTTTGCGTCGGATTTGAAAACTAGATGACAAAACGCGACCATCCGGTGACCGAGGCACAAATAGACCCTTGTAGATAGTTACGCTGGACATCGATGTATTGAATCGCGATGCTATTTGTGTGTTCCATCGTCAATACCAGGATCTGACGGTAAGAATTAACTGTGAGTTATGAGAGGGAGAAAACAAACTTGACTGCCAAAGAGTACGTCCATCTGGTATGAGGCAGCGATAGACGCTAGGAGATTAGTCGGCTAGTGACCAATGTATTGAATCGCAACGCAATTTCTGTGTTGCATCGTCATTAGGATGGTGGGAATGTCGCAATTAACTGTCAAATTTGCGTCGGATTCCCGAAACTTTACTCGTAGGACAATGATCATGTGGTGACCAAGGCAGTAATAGATGCTTGGAGATAAATATGCTGGAAGACAATAATCTGAAAACCATCGCAGTATGTGCGTTTCGTCGTCATTGAGAGGATGAGAGAACATAAATTAACTGTCTGCTTTGCGTCGGATTTGAAAACTAGATGACAAAACGCGACCATCCGGTGACCGAGGCACAAATAGACCCTTGTAGTTACGCTGGACATCGATGTATTGAATCGCGACGCTATTTGTGTGTTCCATCGTCAATACCAGGTTCTAACGGTAAGAATTAACTGTGAGTTATGAGAGGGAGAAAACAAACTTGACTGCCAAAGAGTACGTCCATCTGGTATGAGGCAGCGATAGACCCTCGGAGATAAGTCGGCTAGTGACCAATGTATTGAATCGCGACGCAATTTCTGTGTTGCATCGTCATTAGGGTGGTGGGAATGTCGCAATTAACTGTCAAATTTGCGTCGGATTTGAAAACTAGATGACAAAACGCAACCATACGGTGACCGAGGCACCAATAGACCCTTATAGATAGTTGCGCTGGACATCGATCTATTGAATCGCGAAGCTATTTGTGTGTTACATCGTCAATACCAGGATCTGACGGTAAGAATTAGCTGTGAGTTTTGAGTCGGAGACAAGAAACTTGACAGCCAAATTGTACATCCATCTGGTATGAGCCAGCGTTAGACCCTCTGAGATAAGTCGGCTAGTGACCAATGTATTGAATCGCGACGTAATTTCTGTGTTGCATCGTCATTAGGATGGTGGGAATGTCGCAATTAACTGTCAAATGTGCGTCGGATTTGAAAACTAGACTGACAAAGAGCGAACATCCGGTGACCGAGGCACCAATAGACCCTTGTAGATAGTTACGCTAGACATCGATGTATTGAATCGCGACGCTATTTGTGTGTTCCTTCGTCGATACCGGGATCTGACTGTAAGAATTAGCTGTGAGTTTTGAGTCGGAGACAAGAAACTTGACAGCCAAATTGTACATCCATCTGGTATGAGGCAGCGTTAGACCCTCTGAGATAAGTCGGCTAGTGACCAATGTATTGAATCGCGACACAATTTCTGTGTTGCAACGTCGTTAGGATGGTGGGAATGTCGCAATTAACTGTCAAATGTGCGTCGGATTTGAAAACTAGACTGACAAAGAGCGAACATCCGGTGACCGAGGAACCAATAGACCCTTGTAAATAGTTACGCTAGACATCGATGTATTGAATCGCGACCCTATTTGTGTGTTCCATCGTCGATAGAAGGATCTGACTGTAAGAATTAGCTGTGAGTTTTGAGTCGGAGACAAGAAACTTGACAGCCAAATTGTACATCCATCTGGTATGAGGCAGCGTTAGACCCTCGGAGATAAATCGGCTAGTGACCAATGTATTGAATCGCGACGCAATTTCTGTGTTGCATCGTCATTAGGATGGTGGGAATGTCGCAATTAACTGTCAAATTTCCGTCGGATTCCCGAAACTATACTCGTAGGACAACGATCATGTGATGACCCAGGCAGTAATAGATGCTTGGAGATAAATCTGCTGTAAGACAATGTTCTGAAAACCATCGCAGTATGTGTGTTCCATAGTCATTGAGAGGATGAGAGAACGTTAATTAACTGTCAGTTTTGCGTCGGATTTGAAAACTAGATGACAAAACGCCACCATCCGGTGACCGAGGCACCAATAGACCCTTGTAGATAGTTACGCTTGACATCGATCTATTGAATCGCGACGCTATTTGTGTGTTCCATCGTCAATACCAGGATCTGACGGTAAGAATTAACTGTGAGTTATGAGAGGGAGAAAACAAACTTGACTGCCAAAGTGTACGTCCATCTGATATGAGGCAGCGATAGACACTCGGAGATAAGTCGGCTAGTGACCAATGTATTGAATCGCGACGCAATTTCTGTGTTGCAACGTCGTTACGATGGTGTGAATGTCGCAATTAACTGTCAAATTTGCGTCTGAATTAAAAACTAGACTGACAAAGAGCGAACATCCGGTGACCGAGGCACCAATAGACCCTTGTAGATAGTTACGCTAGGCATCGATGTATTGTATCGCGACGCTATTTGTGTGTTCCTTCGTCGATACCAGGATCTGACTGTAAGAATTAGCTGTGAGTTTTGAGTCGGAGACAAGAAACTTGACAGCCAAATTGTACATCAATCTGGTATGAGGCAGCGTTAGACCCTCTGAGATAAGTCGGCTAGTGACCAATGTATTGAATTCGCGACACAATTTCTGTGTGTAAGGTCGTTAGGATGTCGCAATTAACTGTCAAATTTGCGTCGGATTCCCGAAACTTTACTCGCAGGAGAACGATCATGAGGTGACCCACGCATGCTTGGAGATAAATCTGCTGGAAGACGATGTTCTGAAAACCATCGCAGTATGTGTGTACCATCGTAATTGATAGTAAGGGAGGAATAAAATTAACTGCCAATATTGCGTCGGATTTGTAAACTAGACTGACAAAACGCGATCATCCGTTGAACGAGGCCCCAATAGACCCTTGTAGACAGTTACGATGGACATCGATGTATAGAATCGCGACGCTATTTGTGTGTTCCATCGTCAATACCAGGATCAGACGGTAAGAATTAACAGTGAGTTATGAGAGGGAGAAAACAAACTTGACTGCCAAAGAGTACGTCCATCTGGTATGAGGCAGCTATAGACCCTCGGAGATAAGTCGGCTAGTGACCAATGTATTGAATCGCGACGCAATTTCTGTGTTGCATCGTCATTAGGTAGGTGGGAATGTCGCAATTAACTGTCAAATTTGCGTCGGATTTGAAAACTAGACTGACAAAGCGCGAACATCCGGTGTCCGAGGGACCAATAGACCCTTGTAGATAGTTACGCTAGGCATCGATGTATTGAATCGCGACGCTATTTGTGTGTTCCATGGTCGATACCAGGATCTGACGGTAAGATTTAGCTGTGAGTTTTGAGTCGGAGACAAGAAATTTGACAGCCAAATTGTACATCCATCTGGTACGAGGCAGCGATAGACCCTCGGAGATATGTCGGCTAGTGACCAATGTATTGAATCGCGACGCGATTTCTGTATTGCATCGGCATTAGGATGGTGGGAATGTCGCAATTAACTGTCAAATTTGCGTCGGATTCCCGAAACTTTACTCGCAGGAGACCGATCATGTGGTGACCCAGGCATGCTTGGAGATAAATCTGTTTCTAAGACGATGTTCTGAAAACCATCGCAGAATGTGTGTTCCATCGTAATGGAGAGTATGGGAGGAATAAAATTAACTGTCAGTTTTGCGTCGGATTTGAAAACTAGATGACAAAACGCGACCATCCGGTGACCGAGGCACCAATAGACCCTTGTAGATAGTTACGCTGGACATCGATTTATTGAATCACGACGCTACTTGTGTGTTCCATCGTCAATACCAGGATCTGACGGTAAGAATTAACTGTGAGTTATGAGAGGGAGAAAACAAACTTGACTGCCAAAGACTACGTCCATCTGGTAACTGTCAAATTTGCGTGGGATTTGAAAACTAGATGACAAAACGCGACCATCCGGTGACCGAGGCACCAATAGACCCTTGTAGATAGTTACGCTAGACATCGATGTATTGAATCGCGACGTTATTTGTGTGTTCCATCGTCGATACCAGGATCTGACTGTAAGAATTAGCTGTGAGTTTTGAGTCGGAGACAAGAAACTTGACAGCCAAATTGTACATCCATCTGGTATGAGGCAGCGTTAGACCCTCGGAGATAAGTCGGCTAGTGACCAATGTATTGAATCGTGACGCAATTTCTGTGTTGCATCGTCATTAGGGTGGTGGGAATGTCGCAATTGACTGTCAAATTTGCGTCGGATTTGAAAACTTGACTGACAAAGCGCGAACATCCGGTGACCGAGGCACCAATAGTCCCTTGTAGATAGTTACGCTAGACATCGATGTATTGAATCGCGACGCTATTTGTGCGTTCCATCGTCGACACCAGGATCTGACTGTAAGAATTAGCTGTGAGTTTTGAGTCGGAGACAAGAAACTTGACAGCCAAATTGTACATCCATCTGGTATGAGGCAGCGTTAGACCCTCTGAGGTAAGTCGGCTGGTGACCAATGTATTGAATCGCGACGCAATTTCTGTGTTGCATCGTCATTAGGATGGTGGGTGTGTATCAATTAACTGTCAAATTTGCGTCGGATTCCCGAAACTTTACTCGCAGGAGAACGATCATGTGGTGACCCAGGCATGCTTGGAGATAAATCTGCTGGAAGTCGATGTTTTGAAAACCATCGCAGTATGTGTGTTCCATCGTAATTGAGAGTATGGGAGGAATAAAATTAACTGCCAATCTTGCGTCGGATTTGTAAACTAGACTGACAAAACGCGACCATCCGGTGACCGAGGCACAAATAGACCCTTGTAGATAGTTACGCTGGACATCGATGTATTGAATCGCGACGCTATTTCTGTGTTCCATCGTCAATACCAGGATCTGACGGTAAGAATTAACTGTGTGTTATGAAAGTTAGAAAACAAACTTGACTGCGAAAGAGTACGTCCATCTGGTATGAGGCAGCGATAGACCCTCGGAGATAAGTCGGCTAGTGACCAATGTATTGAATCGTGACGCAATTTCTGTGTTGCATCGTCATTAGGGTGGTGGGAATGTCGCAATTAACTGTCAAATTTGCGTCGGATTTGAAAACTAGACTGACAAAGCGCGAACATCCGGTGACCGAGGCACCAATAGTCCCCTGTAGATAGTTACGCTAGACATAGATGTATTGAATCGCGACGCTATTTGTGTGTTCCATCGTCGAAACCAGGATCTGATTGTAAGAATTAGCTGTGAGTTTAGAGTCGGAGACAAGAAACTTGACAGCCAAATTGTACATCCATCTGGTATGAGGCAGCGTTAGACCCTCGGAGTTAAGTCGGCTAGTGACCAATGTATTGAATCGCGACACAATTTCTGTGTTGAAACGTCGTTAGGATGGTGGGAATGTCGCAATTAACTGTCAAATTTGCTTCGGATACCCGAAACTTTACTCGCAGGAGAACGATCATGTGGTGACCCAGGCATGCTTGGAGATAAATCTGCTGGAAGTCGATGTTCTGAAAACCATCGCAGTATGTGTGTTCCGTCGTCATTGAGAGGATGAGAGAACATAAATTAACTGTCTGCTTTGCGTCGGATTTGAAAACTAGATGACAAAACGCGACCATCCGGTGACCGAGGCACAAATAGACCCTTGTAGATAGTTACGCTGGACATCGCTGTATTGAATCGCGACGCCATTTGTGTGTTCCATCGTCAATACCAGGATCTGATGGTAAGAATTAACTGTGAGTTATGAGAGGGAGAAAACAAACTTGACTGCCAAAGAGTACGTCCATCTGGTATGAGGCAGCGATAAACGCTCGGAGATAAGTCGGCTAGTGACCAATGTATTGAATCGCGACGTATTTTCTGTGTTGCATCTTCATTAGGATGGTGGGAATGTCGCAGTTAACTGTCAAATGTGCGTCGGATTTGAAAACTAGACTTACAAAGAGCGAACATCCGGTGACCGAGGCACCAACAGACCCTTGTAGATAGTTACGCTAGACATCGATGTATTGAATCGCGACGCTATTTGTGTGTTCCATCGTCGATACCAGGATCTGACTTTATGAATTAGCTGTGAGTTTTGAGTCGGAGACAAGCAACTTGACAACCAAATTGTACATCCATCTGGTATGAGGCAGCGTTAGACCCTCGTAGATAAGTCGGCTAATGACCAATGTATTGAATCGCGACGCAATTTCTGTGTTGCATCGTCATTAGGATGGTGGGAATGTCGCAATTAACTGTCAAATTTGCGTCTAATTCCCGAAACTTTACTCGCAGGAGAACGATCATGTGGTGACCCAGGCATGCTTGGAGATAAATCTGCTGGAAGACGATGTTCTGAAAACCATCGCAGTATGTGTGTTCCGTCGTCATTGGGAGGTTGAGAGAACATAAATTAACTGTCTGCTTTGCGTCGGATTTGAAAACTAGATGACAAAACGCGACCATCCGGTGACCGAGACACAAATAGACCCTTGTAGATAGTTACGCTGGACATCGATGTATTGAATCGCGACGCCATTTGTGTGTTCCATCGTCAATACCAGGGTCTGACGGTAAGAATTAACTGTGAGTTATGAGAGGGAGAAAACAAACTTGACTGCCAAAGAGTACGTCCATCTGGTATGAGGCAGCGATAGACGCTCGGAGATAAGTCGGCTAGTGACCAATGTATTGAGTCGCGACGCAGTTTCTGTGTTGCATCGTCATTAGGGTGGTGGGAATGTCGCAATTAACTGTCAAATGTGCGTCGGATTTGAAAACTAGACTGACAAAGAGCGAACATCCGGTGACCGAGGCACCAGTAGACCCTTGTAGATAGTTACGCTGGACATCGATGTATTGAATCGCGACGCTATTTGTGTGTTCCATCGTCAATACCAGGATCTGACGGTAAGAATTAACTGTGAGTTATGAGAGGGAGAAAACAAACTTGACTGCCAAAGAGAACGTCCATCTGGTATGAGGCAGCGATAGACCCTCGGAGATAAGTTGGCTAGTGACCAATGTATTGAATCGCGACGTATTTTCTGTGTTGCATCGTCATTAGGTTGGTGGGAATGTCGCAATTAACTGTCAAATTTGAGTCGGATTTGAAAACTAGACTGACAAAGAGCGAACATCCGTTGACCGAGGCACCAGTAGACCCTTGTAGATAGTTACGTTAGACATCGATGTATTGAATCGCGACGCTATTTGTGTGTTCCATCGTCGATACCAGGATCTGACTGTAAGAATTAGCTGTGAGTTTTGAGTCGGAGACAAGAAACTTGACACCCAAATTGTACATCCATCTCGTATGAGGCTGCGTTAGACCCTCGGAGATAAGTCGGCTAGTGACCAATATATTGAATCGCGACGCAATTTCTGTGTTGCATCGTCATTAGGATGGTGGGAATGTCGCAATTAACTGTAAAATTTGCGTCGGATTCCCGAAACTTTACTCTGCTGGTAGACGATGTTCTGAAAACCATCGCAGTATGTGTGTTCTATCGTCATTGAGAGGATGAGAGAAAATAAAATTAACTGTCAGTATTGCGTCGGATTTGATAACTAGATGACAAAACGCGACCATCCGGTGACCGAGACACAAATAGACCCTTGTAGATAGTTACGCTGGACATCGATGTATTGAATCGCGACGCTATTTGTGTGTTCCATCGTCAATACCAGGGTCTGACGGTAAGAATTAACTGTGAGTTATGAGAGGGAGAAAACAAACTTGACTGCCAAAGAGTACGTCCATCTGGTATTGAGGCAGCGATAGACGCTCGGAGATAAGTCGGCTAGTGACCAATGTATTGAGTCGCGACGCAATTTCTGTGTTGCATCGTCATTAGGATGGTGGGAATGTCGCAATTAACTGTCAAATTTGCGTCGGATTCCCGAAACTTTACTCGTAGGACAACGATCATGTGGTGACACAGGTAGTAATAGATGCTTGGAGATAAATCTGCTGGTAGACGATGTTCTGAAAACCATCGCAGTATGTGTGTTCTATCGTCATTGAGAGGATGAGAGAAAATAAAATTAACTGTCAGTATTGCGTCGGATTTGATAACTAGATGACAAAACGCGACCATCCGGTGACCGAGGAACCAATAGACCCTTGTAGATGGTTACGCTGGACATCGATCTACTGAATCGCGACGCTATTTGTGTGTTCTATCGTCAATACCAGGATCTGACGGTAATAATTAACTGTGAGTTATGAGAGGGAGAAAACAAACTTGACTGCCAAAGAGTACGTCCATCTGGTATGAGGCATCGAAATACCCTCCGAGATAAGTCGCCTAGTGACCAATATATTGAATCGCGACGCAATTTCTGTGTTGCATCGTCATCAGTCTGGTGGGAATGTCGCAATTAACTGTCAAATTTGCGTCGGATTTGAAAACTAGACTGACAAAGCGCGAACATCTGGTGACCGAGGCACCAATATACCCTTCTAAATAGTTACGCTAGACATCGATGTATTGAATCGCGACGCTATTTGTATGTTCCATGGTCGATACCAGGATCTGACGGTAAGATCTAACTGTTAGTTTTAAGTCGGAGACAAGAAACTTGACAGCCAAATTGTACATCCATCTGGTATGAGGCAGCGTTAGACCCTCGGAGATAAGTCGGCTAGTGACCAATGTATTGAATCGCGACGCGATAACTGTGTTGCATCGGCATTAGGATGGTGGGAATGTCGCAATTAACTGTCAAATTTGCGTCGGATTCCCGAAACTTTACTCGCAGGAGAACGTTCATGTGGTGACCCAAGCAGTAATAGATACTTGGAGATAAATTTGATGGAAGACGATGTTCTGAAAACCATCGCAGAATGTGTGTTCCATCGTAATGGAGAGTATGGGAGGAATAAAATTAACTGTCAGTTTCGCTTGGGATTTGAAAACTAGATGACAAAACGCCACCATCCGGTGACCGAGGCACCCAGAGACCCTTGTAGATAGTTACGCTGGACATCGATCTATTGAATCACTACGCTATTTGTGTGTTCCATCGTCAATACCAGGATCTGACGGTATGAATTATTTGTGAGTTATGAGAGAGAGAAAACAAACTTGACTGCCAAAGAGTACGTCCATCTGGTATGAGGCAGCGATAGACCCTCGGAGATAAGTCGGCTAGTGACCAATGTATTGAATCGCGACGCAATTTCTGTTTTGCATCGTCATTAGGATAGTGGGAATGTCGCAATTAACTGTCAAATTTGCGTCGGATTCCCGAAACTTCACTCGTAGGACAACGATCATGTGGTGACCCAGGCAGTAATAGATGCTTGGAGATAAATCTGCTGGAAGACGATGTTCTGAAAACCATCGCAGTATGTGTGTTCTATCGTCATTGAGAGGATGAGAGAAAATAAAATTAACTGTCAGTTTCGCGTCGGATTTGAAAACTAGATGACAAAACGCGACCATCCGGTGACCGAGGCACCAATAGACCCTTGTAGATAGTTGCGCTGGACATCGATCTATTGAAACGCGACGCTATTTGTGTGTTCCATCGTCAATACCAGGATCTGACGGAAAGAATTAACTGTGAGTTATGAGAGGGAGAAAACAAACTTGACTGCCAAAGAGTACGTCCATCTGGTACGAGGCAGCGATAGACCCTCGGAGATAAGTCGGCTAGGGACCAATGTATTGAATCACGACGCAATTTCTGTGTTGCATCGTCATTAGTCTGGTGGGAATGTCGCAATTAACTGTCAAATTTGCGTCGGATTTGAAAACTAGACTGACAAAGCGCGAACATCCGGTGACCGAGGCACCAATATACCCTTGTAAATAGTTACGCTGGACATCGATCTATTGAATCGCGACGCTATTTGTGTGTTCCATCGTCAATACCAGGATCTGACGGTAAGAATTAACTGTGAGTTATGAAAGGGAGAAAACAAACTTGACTGCCAAAGAGTACGTCCTTCTGGTATGAGGCAGCGATAGACCCTCGGAGATAAGTCGGCTAGTGACCAATGTATTGAATCACGACGCAATTTCTGTGTTGCATCGTCATTAGGGTACTGGGAATGTCGCAATTAACTGTCAACTTTGAGTCGGATTTGAAAACTAGTCTGACAAAGCGCGAACATTCGGTGACCGAGGCACCAATAGACGCTTTTAGATAGTTACGCTAGACATCGATGTATTGAATCGCGACTCTATTTATGTGTTCCATCGTCAATTACAGGATCTGACGGTAAGAATTAACTGTGAGTTATGAGAGGGAGAAAACAAACTTGACTGCCAAAGAGTACGTCCATCTGGTATGAGGCAGCGATAGACCCTCGGAGATAAGTCGGCTAGTGACCAATGTATTGAATCGCGACGCAATTTCTGTGTTGCATCGTCATTAGGATAGTGGGAATGTCGCAATTAACTGTCAAATTTGCGTCGGATTCCCGAAACTTGACTCGTAGGACAACGATCATGTGGTGACCCAGGCAGTAATAGATGCTTGGAGATAAATCTGCTGGAAGACGATGTTCTGAAAACCATCGCAGTATGTGTGTTCTATCGTCATTGAGAGGATGAGAGAAAATAAAATTAACTGTCAGTTTCGCGTCGGATTTGAAAACTAGATGACAAAACGCGACCATCCGGTGACCGAGGCACCAATAGACCCTTGTAGATAGTTACGCTGGACATCGATCTATTGAATCGCGACTCTATTTGTGTGTTCCATCGTCAATTACAGGATCTGACGGTAAGAATTAACTGTGAGTTATGAGAGGGAGAAAACAAACTTGACTGCCAAAGAGTACGTCCATCTGGTATGAGGCAGTGATAGACCCTCGGAGATAAGTCGGCTAGTGACCAATGTATTGAATCGCGACGCAATTTCTGTGTTGCATCGTCATTAGGGTAGTGGGAATGTCGCAATTAACTGTCAAATTTGCGTCGGATTTGAAAACTAGACTGACAAAGCGCGAACATCCGGTGACCGAGGCACCAATATACCCTTGTAAATAGTTACGCTGGACATCGATCTATTGAATCGCGACGCTATTTGTGTGTTCCATCGTCAATACCAGGATCTGACGGTAAGAATTAACTGTGAGTTATGAGAGGGAGAAAACAAACTTGACTGTCAAAGAGTACTCCCATCTGGTATGAGGCAGCGATGGATCCTCGGAGATAAGTCGGTTAGTGACCAATGTATTGAATCGCGACACAATTTCTGTGTTGCAACGTCGTTAGGATGGTGTGAATGTCGCAATTAACTGTCAAATTAGCGTCGGATATGAAAACTAGACTGACAATGAGCGAACATCCGGTGACCGAGGCAACAATAGACCCTTGTTGATAGTTACGCTAGACTTCGATGTATTGAATCGCGACGCTATTTGTGTGTTCCATCGTCGATACCAGGATCTGACGATAAGAATTAGCTGTGAGTTTTGAGTCGGAGACAAGAAACTTGACAGCCAAATTGTACATCCATCTGGTATAAGGCAGCGTTAGACCCTCGGAGATAAGTCGGCTAGTGACCAATGTATTGAATCGCGACGCAATTTCTGTGATGCATCGTCATTAGGATGGTGGGAATGTCGCAATTAACTGTCAAATTTGCGTCGGATTCCCGAAACTTTACTCGCAGGAGAACGATCATGTGGTGACCCAGACATGCTTGGAGATAAATCTGCTGGAAGACGATGTTCTGAAAACCATCACAGTATGTGTGTTCCATCGTCATTGAGAGGATGAGAGAACATAAATTAACTGTGAGTTTTGCGTCGGATTTGAAAACTAGATGACAAAACGCTACTATCCAGTGACCGAGGCACCAATAGACACTTTTAGATAGTTACGCTAGACATCGATGTATTGAATCGCGACGCTATTTGTGTGTTCTATGGTCGATACCAGGATCTGACGGTAAGAATTAACTGTGAGTTTTAAGTCGGAGACAAGAAACTTGACAGCCAAATTTTACATCCATCTGGTATGAGGTAGCGTTAGACCCTCCGAGATAAGTCGGCTCGTGACCAACGTATTGATTCGCCACGCGATAACTGTGTTGCATCGGCATTAGGATGGTGGGAATATCGCAATTAACTGTCAAATTTGCGTCGGATTCCCGAAACTTTACTCGTAGGACAATGATCATGTGGTGACCCAGGCAGTAATAGGTGCTTGGAGATAAATCTGCTGGAAGACGATGTTCTGAAAACCATCGCAGTAAGTGTCTTCCATCGTCATTGAGAGGATGAGAGAACATAAATTAACTGTGAGTTCTGCGTCGGATTTGAAAACTAGATGACAAAACGCGACTATCCGGTGACCGAGACACCAATAGACCCTTGTAGATAGTTACGCTGGTCATCGATGTATAGATAGCGACGGTATTTGTGTGTTCCATCGTCAATACCAGGATCTGACGGTAAGAATTAACTGTGAGTTATGAGAGGGAGAAAACAAACTTGACTGCCAAAGAGTACGTCCATCTGGTATGAGGCAACGATAGACCCTCGGAGATATGTCGGCTAGTGACCAATGTATTGAATCGCGACGCAATTTCTGTGTTGCATCGTCATTAGGGTAGTGGGAATGTCGAAATTAACTGTCAAATTTGCGTCGGATTTGAAAACTAGACTGACAAAGAGCGAACATCCGGTGACCGATGCACCAATAGACCCTTGTAAATAGTTACGCTAGACATCGATGTATTTAATCACGACGCTATTTGTGTGTTCCATGGTCGATACCAGGATCTGACGGTAAGAATTAACTGTGAGTTTTAAGTCGGAGCCAAGAAACTTGACAGCCAAATTGTACATCCATCTGGTATGAGGCAGCGTTACACCCTAGGAGATAAGTCGGCTAGTGACCAATGTATTGAATCGCAACGCAATTTCTGTGTTGCACCGTCATTAGTCTGGTGGGAATGTCGCAATTAACTGTCAAATTTGCGTCGGATTAGAAAACTAGATTGACAAAGCGCGGCAATTCGGTGACCGAGGCACCAATATACCCTTGTAAATAGTTACGCTGGACATCGATTTATTGAATCGCGACCCTGTTTGTGTGTTCCATCGTAAATACCAGGATCTGACGGTAAGAATTAACTGTGAGTTATGAGAGGGAGAAAACAGACTTGCCTGCCAAAGAGTACGTCCATCTGGTATGAGGCAGCGATAGACCCTCGGAGATAAGTCGGCTAGTGACCAATGTATTGAATCGCGACGCAATTACTGTGTTGCATCGTCATTAGGGTAGTGGGAATGTCGCAATTAACTGTCAGTTTTGCGTCGGATTTGAAAACTAGATGACAAAACGCGACCATCCGGTGACCGAGGCACCTATAGACCATTGTAGATAGTTACGCTGGACATCGATCTATTGAATAGTGACGCTATTTGTGTGTTCCATCGTCAATACCAGGATCTGACGGTAAGAATTAACTGTGAGTTATGAGAGGGAGACGACAAACTTGACTGCCAAAGAGTACGTCCATCTCGTATGAGGCAGCGATAGACCCCCGGAGATAAGTCGGCTAGTGACCAATGTATTGAATCGCGACGCAATTTCTGTGTTGCATCGTCATTAGTCTGGTGGGAATGTCGCAATTAACTGTCAAATTTGCGTCGGATTTGAAAACTAGTCTGACAAAGCGCGAACATCCGGTGACCGAGGCACCAATATACCCTTGTAAATAGTTACGCTGGACATCGATCTATTGAATCACGACCCTGTTTGTGTGTTCCATCGTCAATACCAGGATCTGACGGTAAGAATTAACTGTGAGTTATGAGAGGGAGAAAACAAACTTGACTGCCAAAGAGTACGTCCATCTGGTATGAGGCAGCGATAGACCCTCGGAGATAAGTCGGCTAGTGACCAATGTATTGAATCGCGACGCAATTTTGTGTTGCATCGTCATTAGGGTAGTGGGAATGTCGCAATTAACTGTCAAATTTGCGTCGGATTTGAAAACTAGACTGACAAAGCGCGAACATCCGGTGACCGAGGCACCAATATACCCTTGTAAATAGTTACGCTAGACATCGATGTATTGAATCGCGACGCTATTTGTGTGTTCCATGGTCGATACCAGGATCTGACGGTAAGAATTAACTGTGAGTTTTAAGTCGGAGACAAGAAACTTGACAGCCAAATTGTACATCCACCTGGTATGAGGCAGCGTTACACCCTCGGAGATAAGTCGCCTAGTGACCAACGTATTGAATGGCGACGTGATAACTGTGTTGCATCGGCATTAGGATGGTGGGAATATCGCACTTAACTGTCAAATTTGCGTCGGATTCCCGAAACTTTACTCGTAGGACAATGAGCATGTGGTGACCCAGGCAGTAATAGGTGTTTGGAGATAAATCTGCTGGTAGACGATGTTCTGAAAACCATCGCAGTATGTGTGTTCCATCGTCATTGAGAGGATGAGAGAACATAAATTAACTGTGAGTTTTGCGTCGGATTTGAAAACTAGATGACAAAACGCGTCTATCCCGAGACCGAGGCACCAATAGACCCTTGTAGATAGTTACGCTATACATCGATGTATGGAATCGCGATGCTATTTGTGTGTTCCATCGTCAATACCAGGATCTGACGGTAAGAATTAACTGTGAGTTATGAGAGGGAGAAAACAAACTTGACTGCCAAAGAGTACGTCCATCTGGTATGAGGCAGCGATAGACCCTCGGAGATAAGTCGGCTAGTGACCAATGTATTGAATCGCGACGCAATTTCTGTGTTGCATCGTCATTAGGGTGGTGGGAATGTCGCAATTAACTGTCAAACTTGCGTCGGATTTGAAAACTACACTGACAAAGCGCGAACATCCGGTGACCGAGGCACCAATAGACCCTTGTAGATAGTTACGCTAGACATCGATGTATTGAATCGCGACGCTATTTGTGTGTTCCATGGTCGATACCAGGATCTGACGGTAAGAATTAACTGTGAGTTTTGAGTCGGAGACAAGAAACATGACAGCCAAATTGTACATCCATCTGGTATGAGGCAGCGTTAGACCCTCGGAGATAAGTCGGCTAGTGACCAATGTATTGAATCGCGACGCAATTTCTGTGTTGCATCGTCATTAGGATGGTGCGAATGTCGCAATTAACTGTCAAATTTGCGTCGGATTCCCGAAACTTTATTCGCAGGAGAGCGATCATGTGATGACCCAGGCATGCTTGGAGATAAATCTGTTTCTAAGACGATGTTCTGAAAACCATCGCAGAAAGTGTTTCCATCGTAATTGAGAGTATGGGAGGAATAAAATTAACTGTCAGTTTTGCGTCGGATTTGAAAACTAGATAACAAAACGCGACCATCCGGTGACCGAGGCACCAATAGACTCTTGTAGATAGTTACGCTGGACATCGATCTATTGAATCGCGACGCTATTTGTGTGTTCCATCGTCAATACCAGGATCTGACGGTAAGAATTAACTGTGAGTTATGAGAGGGACAAAACAAACTTGACTGCCAAAGAGTACGTCCATCTGGTATGAGGCAGCGATAGACCCTCGGAGATAAGTCAACTAGTGACCAATATATTGAATCGCGACGCAATTTCTGTGTTGCATCGTAATTAGGGTGGTGGGAATGTCGCAATTAATTGTCAAATTTGCGTCGGATTTGAAAACTAGACTGACAAAGAACGAACATCCGGTGACCGAGGCACCAATATACCCTTGTAAATAGTTACGCCGGACATCGATCTATTGAATCGCGACCCTGTTTGTGTCTTCCATCGTCAATACCAGGATCTGACGGTAAGAATTAACTGTGAGTTATGAGAGGGAGAAAACAAACTTGACTGCCAAAGAGTACGTCCATCTGGTAGGAGGCAGCGATAGACCCTCGGAGATAAGTCGGCTAGTGACCAATGTATTGAATCGCGACGCAATTTCTGTGTTGCATCGTCATTAGGATGGTGGGAATGTCGCAATTAACTGTCAAATTTGCGTCGGATTCCCGAAACATTACTCGTAGGACAACGATCATGTGGTGACCAAGGCAGTAATTGATGCTTGGAGATAAATCTGCTGGAAGACGATGTTCTAAAAAAAATCGCTGTACGTGTGTTCTATCGTCATTGAGAGGATGAGAGAAAATAAAATTAACTGTCAGTTTTGCGTCGGATTTGAAAACTAGATGACAAAACGCGACCATCCGGTGACCGAGGCACCAATAGACCATTGTAGATAGTTACGCTGGACATCGATCTATTGAATAGCGACGCTAATTGTGTGTTCCATCGTCAATACCAGGATCTGACGGTAAGAATTAACTGTGAGTTATGAGAGGGAGACGACAAACTTGACTGCCAAAGAGTACGTCCATCTCGTATGAGGCAGCGATAGACCCCCGGAGATAAGTCGGCTAGTGACGAATGTATTGAATCGCGACGCAATTTCTGTGTTGCATCGTCATTAGTCTGGTGGGAATGTCGCAATTAACTGTCAAATTTGCGTCGGATTTGAAAACTAGTCTGACAAAGCGAGAACATCCGGTGACCGGGGCACCAATATACCCTTGTAAATAGTTACGCTGGACATCGATCTATTGAATCACGACCCTGTTTGTGTGTTCCATCGTCAATACCAGGATCTGACGGTAAGAATTAACTGTGAGTTATGAGAGGGAGAAAACAAACTTGACTGCCAAAGAGTACGTCCATCTGGTATGAGGCAGCGATAGACCCTCGGAGATAAGTCGGCTAGTGACCAATGTATTGAATCGCGACGCAATTTCTGTGTTGCATCGTCATTAGGGTAGTGGGAATGTCGCAATTAACTGTCAAATTTGCGTCGGATTTGAAAACTAGACTGACAAAGCGCGAACATCCGGTGACCGAGGCACCAATATACCCTTGTAAATAGTTACGCTAGACATCGATGTATTGAATCGCGACGCTATTTGTGTGTTCCATGGTCGATACCAGGATCTGACGGTAAGAATTAACTGTGAGTTTTAAGTCGGAGACAAGAAACTTGACAGCCAAATTGTACATCCGTCTGGTATGAGGCAGCGTTACACCCTCGGAGATAAGTCGCCTAGTGACCAACGTATTGAATCGCGACGTGATAACTGTGTTGCATCGGCATTAGGATGGTGGGAATATCGCACTTAACTGTCAAATTTGCGTCGGATTCCCGAAACTTTACTCGTAGGACAATGAGCATGTGGTGACCCAGGCAGTAATAGGTGTTTGGAGATAAATCTGCTGCAAGATGATGTTCTGAAAACCATCGCAGTATGTGTGTTCCATCGTCATTGAGAGGATGAGAGAACATAAATTAACTGTGAGTTTTGCGTCGGATTTGAAAACTAGATGACAAAACGCGACTATCCCGAGACCGAGGCACCAATAGACCCTTGTAGATAGTTACGCTATACATCGATGTATTGAATCGCGATGCTATTTGTGTGTTCCATCGTCAATACCAGGATCTGACGGTAAGAATTAACTGAGAGTTATGAGAGGGAGAAAACAAACTTGACTGCCAAACAGTACGTCCATCTGGTATGAAGCAGCGATAGACCCTCGGAGATAAGTCGGCTAGTGACCAATGTATTGAATCGCGACGCAATTTCTGTGTTTCATCGTCATTAGGGTGGTGGGAATGTCGCAATTAACTGTCAAACTTGCGTCGGATTTGAAAACTAGACTGACAAAGAGCGAACATCCGGTGACCGATGCACCAATAGACCCTTGTAAATAGTTACGCTAGACATCGATGTATTTAATCACGACGCTATTTGTGTGTTCCATGGTCGATACCAGGATCTGACGGTAAGAATTAACTGTGAGTTTTAAGTCGGAGCCAAGAAACTTGACAGCCAAATTGTACATCCATCTGGTATGAGGCAGCGTTACACCCTAGGAGATAAGTCGGTTAGTGACCAATGTATTGAATCGCGACGCAATTTCTGTCATTAGTCTGGTGGGAATGTCGCAATTAACTGTCAAATTTGCGTCGGATTAGAAAACTAGATTGACAAAGCGCGGCAATTCGGTGACCGAGGCACCAATATACCCTTGTAAATAGTTACGCTGGACATCGATTTATTGAATCGCGACCCTGTTTGTGTGTTCCATCGTAAATACCAGGATCTGACGGTAAGAATTAACTGTGAGTTATGAGATGGAGAAAACAGACTTGCCTGCCAAAGAGTACGTCCATCTGGTATGAGGCAGCGATAGACCCTCGGAGATAAGTCGGCTAGTGACCAATGTATTGAATCGCGACGCAATTTCTGTGTTGCATCGTCATTAGGGTAGTGGGAATGTCGCAATTAACTGTCAAATTTGCGTCGGATTTGAAAACTATACTGACAAAGAGCTAACATCCGGTGATCGATGCACCAATAGACCCTTGTAGATAGTTACGCTAGACATCGATGTATTGAATCGCGACGCTATTTGTGTGTTCCATCGTCGATACCAGGTTCTGATGGTAAGAATTAACTGTGAGTTTTGAGTCGGAGACAAGAAACTTGACAGCCAAATTCTACATCCATCTGGTATGAGGCAGCGTTAGACCCTCTGAGATAAGTCGGCTAGTGACCAATGTATTGAATCGCGACGCAATTTCTGTGTTGCATCGTCATTAGGATGGTGGGAATGTCGCAATTAACTGTCAAATTTGCGTCGGATTCCCGAAACTTTATTCGTAGGACAACGATCATGTGGTGACCAAGGCAGTAATAGATGCTTGGAGATAAATCTGCTGGAAGACGATGTTCTAAAAAAAATCGCAGTACGTGTGTTCTATCGTCATTGAGAGGATGAGAGAAAATAAAATTAACTGTCAGTTTTGCGTCGGATTTGAAAACTAGATGACAAAACGCGACCATCCGGTGACCGAGGCACCAATAGACCATTGTAGATAGTTACGCTGGACATCGATCTATTGAATAGCGACGCTATTTGTGTGTTCCATCGTCAATACCAGGATCTGACGGTAAGAATTAACTCTGAGTTATGAGAGGGAGACGACAAACTTGACTGCCAAAGAGTACGTCCATCTCGTATGAGGCAGCGATAGACCCCCGGAGATAAGTCGGCTAGTGACCAATGTATTGAATCGCGACGCAATTTCTGTGTTGCATCGTCATTAGTCTATTGGGATTGTCGCAATTAACTGTCAAATTTGCGTCGGATTTGAAAACTAGTCTGACAAAGCGAGAACATCCGGTGACCGAGGCACCAATATACCCTTGTAAATAGTTACGCTGGACATCGATCTATTGAATCACGACCCTGTTTGTGTGTTCCATCGTCAATACCAGGATCTGACGGTAAGAATTAACTGTGAGTTATGAGAGGGAGAAAACAAACTTGACTGCCAAAGAGTACGTCCATCTGGTATGAGGCAGCGATAGACCCTCGGAGATAAGTCGGCTAGTGACCAATGTATTGAATCGCGACGCAATTTCTGTGTTGCATCGTCATTAGGGTAGTGGGAATGTCGCAATTAACTGTCAAATTTGCGTCGGATTTGAAAACTAGACTGACAAAGCGCGAACATCCGGTGACCGATGCACCAATAGACCCTTGTAGATAGTTACGCTAGACATCGATGTATTTAATCGCGACGCTATTTGTGTGTTCCATCGTAGATACCAGGTTCTGACGGTAAGAATTAACTGTGAATTTTGAGTCGGAGACAAGAAACTTGACAGCCAAATTGTACATCCATCTGGTATTAGGCAGCGTTAGACACTCGGAGAGAAGTCGGCTAGTGACCAATGTATTGAATCGCGACGCAATTTCTTTGTTGCATCGTCATTAGGATGGTGGGAATGTCGCAATCAACTGTCAAATTTCCGTCGGATTCCCGAAACTTAACTCGTAGGACAACGATCATGTGGTGACCCAGGCACTAATAGATGCTTGGAGATAAATATGCTGGAAAACGATGTTCTGAAAAAAATCGCAGTACGTGTGTTCTATCGTCATTGAGAGGATGAGAGAAAATAAAATTAGCTGTCAGTTTTGCGTCGGATTTGAAAATTAGATGACAAAACGCGACCATCCTGTGACCGAGGCACCAATAGACCATTGTAGATAGTTACGCTGGACATCGATCTATTGAATCGCGACGCTATTTGTGTGTTCCATCGTCAATACCAGGATCTGACGGTAAGAATTAACTGTGAGTTATGAGAGGGAGACGACAAACTTGACTGCCAAAGAGTACGTCCATCTCGTATGAGGCAGCGATAGACCCTCGGAGATAAGTCAGCTAGTGACCAATGTATTGAATCGCGACGCAATTTCTGTGTTGCATCGTCATTAGTCTGGTGGGAATGTCGCAATTAACTGTCAAACTTGCGTCGGATTTGAAAACTAGACTGACAAAGCGCGAACATCCGGTGACCGAGGCACCAATAGACCCTTGTAGATAGTTACGCTAGACATCGATGTATTGAATCGCGACGCTATTTGTGTGTTCCATGGTCGATACCAGGATCTGACGGTAAGAATTAACTGTGAGTTTTGAGTCGGAGACAAGAAACATGACAGCCAAATTGTACATCCATGTGGTATGAGGCAGCGTTAGACCCTCGGAGATAAGTCGGCTAGTGACCAATGTATTGAATCGCGACGCAATTTCTGTGTTGCATCGTAATTAGGGTGGTGGGAATGTCGCAATTAATTGTCAAATTTGCGTCGGATTTGAAAACTAGACTCACAAAGAACGAACATCCGGTGACCGAGGCACCAATATACCCTTGTAAATAGTTACGCCGGACATCGATCTATTGAATCGCGACCCTGTTTGTGTGTTCCATCGTCAATACCAGGATCTGACGGTAAGAATTAACTGTGAGTTATGAGAGGGAGAAAACAAACTTGACTGCCAAAGAGTACGTCCATCTGGTAGGAGGCAGCGATAGACCCTCGGAGATAAGTCGGCTAGTGACCAATGAATTGAATCGCGACGCAAATTCTGTGTTGCATCGTCATTAGTGTAGTGGGAATGTCGCAATTAACTGTCAAATTTGCGTCGTATTTGAAAACTAGACTGACAAAGCGCGAACATCCGGTGACCGAGGCACCAATATACCGTTGTAAATAGTTACGCTAGACATCGATGTATTGAAACGCGACGATATTTGTGTGTTCCATGGTCGATACCAGGACCTGAGGGTAAGAATTAACTGTGAGTTTTATGTCGGAGACAAGTAACTTGACAGCCAAATTGTACTTCCATCTGGTATGAGGCAGCGTTACACCCTCGGAGATAAGTCGGCTAGTGACCAATGTATTGAATCGCGACGTGATAACTGTGTTGCATCGGCATTAGGATGGTGGGAATATCGCATTTAACTGTCAAATTTGCGTCGGATTCCCGAAACTTCACTCGTAGGACAATGATCATGTGGTGACCCAGGCAGTAATAGGTGCTTGGAGATAAATCTGCTGGAAGACGATGTTCTGAAAACCATCGCAGTATGTGTGTTCCATCGTCACTGAGAGGATGAGAGAACATAAATTAACTGTGAGTTTTGCGTCGGATTTGAAAACTAGATGACGAAACGCGACTATCCGGAGACCGAGGCACCAATAGACCCTTGTAGATAGTTACGCTATACATCGATGTATTGAATCGCGACGCTATTTGTGTGTTCCATCGTCAATACCAGGATCTGACGGTAAGAATTAACTGTGAGTTATGAGAGGGAGACGACAAACTTGACTGCCAAAGAGTACGTCCATCTGGTATGAGGCAGCGATAGACCCTCGGAGATACGTCGGCTAGTGACCAATGTATTGAATCGCGACGCAATTTCTGTGTTGCATCGTCATTAGGATGGTGGGAATGTCGCAATTAACTGTCAAATTTGCGTCGGATTCCCGAAACTTTATTCGCAGGAGAGCGATCATGTGATGACCCAGGCATGCTTGAAGATAAATCTGTTTCTAAGACGATGTTCTGAAAACCATCGCAGAAAGTGTTTCCATCGTAATTGAGAGTATGGGAGGAATAAAATTAACTGTCAGTTTTGCGTCGGATTTGAAAACTAGATAACAAAACGCGACCATCCGGTGACCGATTCACCAATAGACTCTTGTAGATAGTTACGCTGGTCATCGATCTATTGAATCGCGACGCTATTTGTGTGTTCCATCGTCAATACCAGGATCTGACGGTAAGAATTAACTGTGAGTTATGAGAGGGACAAAACAAACTTGACTGCCAAAGAGTACGTCCATCTGGTATGAGGCAGCGATAGACCCTCGGAGATAAGTCAACTAGTGACCAATAAATTGAATCGCGACGCAATTTCTGTGTTGCATCGTAATTAGGGTGGTGGGAATGTCGCAATTAATTGTCAAATTTGCGTCGGATTTGAAAACTAGACTGACAAAGAACGAACATCCGGTGACCGAGGCACCAATATACCCTTGTAAATAGTTACGCCGGACATCGATCTATTGAATCGCGACCCTGTTTGTGTGTTCCATCGTCAATACCAGGATCTGACGGTAAGAATTAACTGTGAGTTATGAGAGGGAGAAAACAAACTTGACTGCCAAAGAGTACGTCCATCTGGTAGGAGGCAGTGATAGACCCTCGGAGATAAGTCGGCTAGTGACCAATGTATTGAATCGCGACACAATTTCTGTGTTGCATCGTCATTAGGATGGTGGGAATGTCGCAATTAACTGTCAAATTTGCGTCGGATTCCCGAAACTTTATTCGTAGGACAACGATCATGTGGTGACCAAGGCAGTAATAGATGCTTGGAGATAAATCTGCTGGAAGACGATGTTCTAAAAAAAATCGCAGTACGTGTGTTCTATCGTCATTGAGAGGATGAGAGAAAATAAAATTAACTGTCAGTTTTGCGTCGGATTTGAAAACTAGATGACAAAACGCGACCATCCGGTGACCGAGGCACCAATAGACCATTGTAGATAGTTACGCTGGACATCGATCTATTGAATAGCGACGCTATTTGTGTGTTCCATCGTCAATACCAGGATCTGACGGTAAGAATTAACTCTGAGTTATGAGAGGGAGACGACAAACTTGACTGCCAAAGAGTACGTCCATCTCGTATGAGGCAGCGATAGACCCCCGGAGATAAGTCGGCTAGTGACCAATGTATTGAATCGCGACGCAATTTCTGTGTTGCATCGTCATTAGTCTATTGGGATTGTCGCAATTAACTGTCAAATTTGCGTCGGAATTGAAAACTAGTCTGACAAAGCGAGAACATCCGGTGACCGAGGCACCAATATACCCTTGTAAATAGTTACGCTGGACATCGATCTATTGAATCACGACCCTGTTTGTGTGTTCCATCGTCAATACCAGGATCTGACGGTAAGAATTAACTGTGAGTTATGAGAGGGAGAAAACAAACTTGACTGCCAAAGAGTACGTCCATCTGGTATGAGGCAGCGATAGACCCTCGGAGATAAGTCGGCTAGTGACCAATGTATTGAATCGCGACGCAATTTCTGTGTTGCATCGTCATTAGGGTAGTGGGAATGTCGCAATTAACTGTCAAATTTGCGTCGGATTTGAAAACTAGACTGACAAAGCGCGAACATCCGGTGACCGATGCACCAATAGACCCTTGTAGATAGTTACGCTAGACATCGATGTATTTAATCGCGACGCTATTTGTGTGTTCCATCGTCGATACCAGGTTCTGACGGTAAGAATTAACTGTGAATTTTGAGTCGGAGACAAGTAACTTGACAGCCAAATTGTACATCCATCTGGTATGAGGCAGCGTTAGACACTCGGAGAGAAGACGGCTAGTGACCAATGTATTGAATCGCGACGCAATTTCTTTGTTGCATCGTCATTAGGATGGTGGGAATGTCGCAATCAACTGTCAAATTTCCGTCGGATTCCCGAAACTTAACTCGTAGGACAACGATCATGTGGTGACCCAGGCACTAATAGATGCTTGGAGATAAATATGCTGGAAAACGATGTTCTGAAAAAAATCGCAGTACGTGTGTTCTATCGTCATTGAGAGGATGAGAGAAAATAAAATTAGCTGTCAGTTTTGCGTCGGATTTGAAAATTAGATGACAAAACGCGACCATCCTGTGACCGAGACACCACTAGACCATTGTAGATAGTTACGCTGGACATCGATCTATTGAATCGCGACGCTATTTGTGTGTTCCATCGTCAATACCAGGATCTGACGGTAAGAATTAACTGTGAGTTATGAGAGGGAGACGACAAACTTGACTGCCAAAGAGTACGTCCATCTCGTATGAGCCAGCGATAGACCCCCGCAGATAAGTCGGCTAGTGACCAATGTATTGAATCGCGACGCAATTTCTGTGTTGCATCGTCATTAGGGTAGGGGGAATGACGCAATTAACTGTCAAATTTACGTCGGATTTGAAAACTAGACTGACAAAGAGCGAACATCCGGTGACCGATGCACCAATAGACCCTTGTAGATAGTTACGCTAGACATCGATTTATTGAATCGCGACCCTGTTTGTGTGTTCCATCGTCAATACCAGAATCTGACGGTAAGAATTAACTGTGAGTTATTAGAGGGAGAAAACAAACTTGACTGCCAAAGAGTACGTCCATCTGGTATGAGGCAACGATAGACCCTCGGAGACAAGTCGGCTAGTGACCAATGTATTGAATCGCGATGCAATTTCTGTGTTGCATCGTCATTAGGGTAGTGGGAATGTCGCAATTAACTGTCAAATTTGCGTCGGATTTGAAAACTAGACTGACAAAGAGCGAACATCCGGTGACCGAGGCACCAATAGACCCTTGTAAATAGTTACTCTAGACATCGATGTATTTAATCACGACGCTATTTGTGTGTTCCATGGTCGATACCAGGATCTGACGGTAAGAATTAACTGTGAGTTTTAAGTCGGAGCCAAGAAACTTGACAGCCAAATTGTACATCCAACTGGTATGAGGCAGCGTTACACCCTAGGAGATAAGTCGGTTAGTGACCAATGTATTGAATCGCGACGCAATTTCTGTGTTGCATCGTCATTAGTCTGGTGGGAATGTCGCAATTAACTGTCAAATTTGCGTCGGATTAGAAAACTAGATTGACAAAGCGCGGCAATTCGGTGACCGAGGCACCAATATACCCTTGTAAATAGTTACGCTGGACATCGATCTATTGAATCGCGACCCTGTTTGTGTGTTCCATCGTAAATACCAGGATCTGACGGTAAGAATTAACTGTGAGTTATGAGAGGGAGAAAACAGACTTGCCTGCCAAAGAGTACGTCCATCTGGTATGAGGCAGCGATAGACCCTCGGAGATAAGTCGGCTAGTGACCAATGTATTGAATCGCGACGCAATTTCTGTGTTGCATCGTCATTAGGGTAGTGGGAATGTCGCAATTAACTGTCAAATTTGCGTCGGATTTGAAAACTAGACTGACAAAGAGCTAACATCCGGTGACCGTTGCACCAATAGACCCTTGTAGATAGTTACGCTAGACATCGATGTATTGAATCGCGACGCTATTTGTGTGTTCCATCGTCGATACCAGGTTCTGATGGTAAGAATTAACTGTGAGTTTTGAGTCGGAGACAAGAAACTTGACAGCCAAATTCTACATCCATCTGGTATGAGGCAGCGTTAGACCCTCTGAGATAAGTCGGCTAGTGACAATGTATTGAATCGCGACGCAATTTCTGTGTTGCATCGTCATTAGGATGGTGGGAATGTCGCAATTAACTGTCAAATTTGCGTCGGAATCCCGAAACTTTACTCGTAGGACAACGATCATGTGCTGACCCAGGCAGTAATAGATGCTTGGAGATAAATTTGCTGGAAGACGATGTTCTAAAAAAAATCGCAGTACGTGTGTTCTATCGTCATTGAGAGGATGAGAGAAAATAAAATTAACTGTCAGTTTTGCGTCGGATTTGAAAAATAGATGACAAAACGCGATCATCCGGTGACCGAGGCACCAATAGACCATTGTAGATAGTTACGCTGGACATCGATCTATTGAATAGCGACGCTATTTGTGTGTTCCATCGTCAATACCAGGATCTGACGGTAAGAATTAACTGTGAGTTATGAGAGGGAGACGACAAACTTGACTGCCAAAGAGTACGGCCATCTCGTATGAGGCAGCGATAGACCCCCGGAGATAAGTCGGCTAGTGACCAATGTATTGAATCGCGACGCAATTTCTGTGTTGCATCGTCATTAGTCTGGTGGGAATGTCGCAATTAACTGTCAAATTTGCGTCGGATTTGAAAACTAGTCTGACAAAGCGCGAACATCCGGTGACCGAGGCACCAATATACCCTTGTAAATAGTTACGCTGGACATCGATCTATTGAATCACGACCTTGTTTGTGTGTTCCATCGTCAATACCAGGATCTGACGGTAAGAATTAACTGTGAGTTATGAGAGGGAGAAAACAAACTTGACTGCCAAAGAGTACGTCCATCTGGTATGAGGCAGCGATAGACCCTCGGAGATAAGTCGGCTAGTGACCAATGTATTGAATCGCGACGCAATTTTGTGTTGCATCGTCATTAGGGTAGTGGGAATGTCGCAATTAACTGTCAAATTTGCGTCGGATTTGAAAACTAGACTGACAAAGCGCGAACATCCGGTGACCGAGGCACCAATAGACCCTTGTAGATAGTTACGCTAGACATCGATGTATTTAATCGCGACGCTATTTGTGTGTTCCATCGTCGATACCAGGTTCTGACGGTAAGAATTAACTGTGAATTTTGAGTCGGAGACAAGAAACTTGACAGCCAAATTGTACATCCATCTGATATGAGGCAGCGTTAGACACTCGGAGAGAAGTCGGCTAGTGACCAATGTATTGAATCGCGACGCAATTTCTTTGTTGCATCGTCATTAGGATGGTGGGAATGTCGCAATCAACTGTCAAATTTCCGTCGGATTCCCGAAACTTAACTCGTAGGACAACGATCATGTGGTGACCCAGGCACTAATAGATGCTTGGAGATAAATATGCTGGAAAACGATGTTCTGAAAAAAATCGCAGTACGTGTGTTCTATCGTCATTGAGAGGATGAGAGAAAATAAAATTAGCTGTTAGTTTTGCGTCGGATTTGAAAATTAGATGACAAAACGCGACCATCCTGTGACCGAGGCACCAATAGACCATTGTAGATAGTTACGCTGGACATCGATCTATTGAATCGCGACGCTATTTGTGTGTTCCATCGTCGATACCAGGATCTGACGGTAAGAATTAACTGTGAGTTATGAGAGGGAGACGACAAACTTGACTGCCAAAGAGTACGTCCATCTCGTATGAGGCAGCGATAGACCCTCGGAGATAAGTCAGCTAGTGACCAATGTATTGAATCGCGACGCAATTTCTGTGTTGCATCGAAATTAGTCTGTTGGGAATGTCGCAATTAACTGTCAAACTTGCGTCGGATTTGAAAACTAGACTGACAAAGCGCGAACATCCGGTGACCGAGGCACCAATAGACCCTTGTAGATAGTTACGCTAGACATCGATGTATTGAATCGCGACGCTATTTGTGTGTTCCATGGTCGATACCAGGATCTGACGGTAAGAATTAACTGTGAGTTTTGAGTCGGAGACAAGAAACATGACAGCCAAATTGTACATCCATCTGGTATGAGGCAGCGTTAGACCCTCGGAGATAAGTCGGCTAGTGACCAATGTATTGAATCGCGACGCAATTTCTGTGTTGCATCGTCATTAGGATGGTGGGAATGTCGCAATTAACTGTCAAATTTGCGTCGGATTCCCGAAACTTTATTCGCAGGAGAGCGATCATGTGATGACCCAGGCATGCTTGGAGATAAATCTGTTTCTAAGACGATGTTCTGAAAACCATCGCAGAAAGTGTTTCCATCGTAATTGAGAGTATGGGAGGAATAAAATTAACTGTCAGTTTTGCGTCGGATTTGAAAACTAGATGACAAAACGCGACCATCCGGTGACCGAGGCACCAATAGACTCCTGTAGATAGTTACGCTGGACATCGATCTATTGAATCGCGACGCTATTTGTGTGTTCCATCGTCAATACCAGTATCTGACGGTAAGAATTAACTGTGAGTTATGAGAGGGACAAAACAAACTTGACTGCCAAAGAGTACGTCCATCTCGTATGAGGCAGCGATAGACCCTCGGAGATAAGTCAACTAGTGACCAATATATTGAATCGCGAATCAATTTCTGTGTTGCATCGTAATTAGGGTGGTGGGAATGTCGCAATTAATTGTCAAATATGCGTCGGAGTTGAAAACTAGACTGACAAAGAACGAACATACGGTGACCGAGGCACCAATATACCCTTGTAAATAGTTACGCCGGACATCGATCTATTGAATCGCGACCCTGTTCGTGTGTTCCATCGTCAATACCAGGATCTGACGGTAAGAATTAACTGTGAGTTATGAGAGGGAGAAAACAAACTTGACTGCCAAAGAGTACGTCCATCTGGTAGGAGGCAGCGATAGACCCTCGGAGATAAGTCGGCTAGTGACCAATGTATTGAATCGCGACGCAAATTCTGTGTTGCATCGTCATTAGTGTAGTGGGAATGTCGCAATTAACTGTCAAATTTGCGTCGTATTTGAAAACTAGACTGACAAAGCGCGAACATCCGGTGACCGAGGCACCAATATACCGTTGTAAATAGTTACGCTAGACATCGATGTATTGAAGCGCGACGCTATTTGTGTGTTCCATGGTCGATACCAGGACCTGACGGTAAGAATTAACTGTGAGTTTTATGTCGGAGACAAGTAACTTGACAGCCAAATTGTACATCCATCTGGTATGAGGCAGCGTTACACCCTCGGAGATAAGTCGGCTAGTGACCAATGTATTGCATCGCGACGTGATAACTGTGTTGCATCGGCATTAGGATGGTGGGAATATCGCATTTAACTGTCAAATTTGCGTCGGATTCCCCAAACTTCACTCGTAGGACAATGATCATGTGGTGACCCAGGCAGTAATAGGTGCTTGGAGATAAATCTGCTGGAAGACGATGTTCTGAAAACCATCGCAGTATGTGTGTTCCATCGTCATTGAGAGGATGAGAGAACATAAATTAACTGTGAGTTTTGCGTCGGATTTGAAAACTAGATGACGAAACGCGACTATCCGGAGACCGAGGCACCAATAGACCCTTGTAGATAGTTACGCTATACATCGATGTATTGAATCGCGACGCTATTTGTGTGTTCCATCGTCAATACCAGGATCTGACGGTAAGAATTAACTGTGAGTTATGAGAGGGAGACGACAAACTTGACTGCCAAAGAGTACGTCCATCTCGTATGAGCCAGCGATAGACCCCCGCAGATAAGTCGGCTAGTGACCAATGTATTGAATCGCGACGCAATTTCTGTGTTGCATCGTCATTAGGGTAGGGGGAATGACGCAATTAACTGTCAAATTTACGTCGGATTTGAAAACTAGACTGACAAAGAGCGAACATCCGGTGACCGAGGCACCAATAGACCCTTGTAAATAGTTACGCTAGACATCGATGTATTTAATCACGACGCTATTTGTGTGTTCCATGGTCGATACCAGGATCTGACGGTAAGAATTAACTGTGAGTTTTAAGTCGGAGCCAAGAAACTTGACAGCCAAATTGTACATCCAACTGGTATGAGGCAGCGTTACACCCTAGGAGATAAGTCGGTTAGTGACCAATGTATTGAATCGCGACGCAATTTCTGTGTTGCATCGTCATTAGTCTGGTGGGAATGTCGCAATTAACTGTCAAATTTGCGTCGGATTAGAAAACTAGATTGACAAAGCGCGGCAATTCGGTGACCGAGGCACCAATATACCCTTGTAAATAGTTACGCCGGACATCGATTTATTGAATCGCGACCCTGTTTGTGTGTTCCATCGTAAATACCAGGATCTGACGGTAAGAATTAACTGTGAGTTATGAGAGGGAGAAAACAGACTTGCCTGCCAAAGAGTACGTCCATCTGGTATGAGGCAGCGATAGACCCTCGGAGATAAGTCGGCTAGTGACCAATGTATTGAATCGCGACGCAATTTCTGTGTTGCATCGTCATTAGGGTAGTGGGAATGTCGCAATTAACTGTCAAATTTGCGTCGGATTTGAAAACTAGACTGACAAAGAGCTAACATCCGGTGACCGATGCACCAATAGACCCTTGTAGATAGTTACGCTAGACATCGATGTATTGAATCGCGACGCTATTTGTGTGTTCCATCGTCGATACCAGGTTCTGATGGTAAGAATTAACTGTGAGTTTTGAGTCGGAGACAAGAAACTTGACAGCCAAATTCTACATCCATCTGGTATGAGGCAGCGTTAGACCCTCTGAGATAAGTCGGCTAGTGACAATGTATTGAATCGCGACGCAATTTCTGTGTTGCATCGTCATTAGGATGGTGGGAATGTCGCAATTAACTGTCAAATTTGCGTCGGAATCCCGAAACTTTACTCGTAGGACAACGATCATGTGCTGTCCCAGGCAGTAATAGATGCTTGGAGATAAATTTGCTGGAAGACGATGTTCTAAAAAAAATCGCAGTACGTGTGTTCTATCGTCATTGAGAGGATGAGAGAAAATAAAATTAACTGTCAGTTTTGCGTCGGATTTGAAAACTAGATGACAAAACGCGATCATCCGGTGACCGAGGCACCAATAGACCATTGTAGATAGTTACGCTGGACATCGATCTATTGAATAGCGACGCTATTTGTGTGTTCCATCGTCAATACCAGGATCTGACGGTAAGAATTAACTGTGAGTTATGAGAGGGAGACGACAAACTTGACTGCCAAAGAGTACGTCCATCTCGTATGAGGCAGCGATAGACCCCCGGAGATAAGTCGGCTAGTGACCAATGTATTGAATCGCGACGCAATTTCTGTGTTGCATCGTCATTAGTCTGGTGGGAATGTCGCAATTAACTGTCAAATTTGCGTCGGATTTGAAAACTAGACTGACAAAGCGCGAACATCCAGTGACCGAGGCACCAATATACCCTTGTAAATAGTTACGCTGGACATCGATCTATTGAATCACGACCCTGTTTGTGTGTTCCATCGTCAATAACCAGGATCTGACGGTAAGAATTAACTGTGAGTTATGAGAGGGAGAAAACAAACTTGACTGCCAAAGAGTACGTCCATCTGGTATGAGGCAGCGATAGACCCTCGGAGAGAAGTCGGCTAGTGACCAATGTATTGAATCGCGACGCAATTTCTGTGTTGCATCGTCATTAGGATGGTGGGAATGTCGCAATTAACTGTCAAATTTGCGTCGGATTCCCGAAACTTTATTCGCAGGAGAGCGATCATGTGATGACCCAGGCATGCTTGGAGATAAATCTGTTTCTATGACGATGTTCTGAAAACCATCGCAGAAAGTGTTTCCATCGTAATTGAGAGTATGGGAGGAATAAAATTAACTGTCAGTTTTGCGTCGGATTTGAAAACTAGATAACAAAACTCGACCATCCGGTGACCGAGGCACCAATAGACTCTTGTAGATAGTTACGCTGGACATCGATCTATTGAATCGCGACGCTATTTGTGTGTTCCATCGTCAATACCATGATCTGACGGTAAGAATTAACTGTGAGTTATGAGAGGGACAAAACAAACTTGACTGCCAAAGAGTACGTCCATCTGGTATGAGGCAGCGATAGACCCTCGGAGATAAGTCAACTAGTGACCAATATATTGAATCGCGACGCAATTTCTGTGTTGCATCGTAATTAGGGTGGTGGGAATGTCGCAATTAATTGTCAAATTTGCGTCGGATTTGAAAACTAGACTGACAAAGAACGAACATCCGGTGACCGAGGCACCAATATACCCTTGTAAATAGTTACGCCGGACATCGATCTATTGAATCGCGACCCTGTTTGTGTGTTCCATCGTCAATACCAGGATCTGACGGTAAGAATTAACTGTGAGTTATGAGAGGGAGAAAACAAACTTGACTGCCAAAGAGTACGTCCATCTGGTAGGAGGCAGCGATAGACCCTCGGAGATAAGTCGGCTAGTGACCAATGTATTGAATCGCGACGCAATTTCTGTGTTGCATCGTCATTAGGATGGTGGGAATGTCGCAATTAACTGTCAAATTTGCGTCGGATTCCCGAAACTTTATTCGTAGGACAACGATCATGTGGTGACCAAGGCAGTAATAGATGCTTGGAGATAAATCTGCTGGAAGACGATGTTCTAAAAAAAATCGCAGTACGTGTGTTCTATCGTGATTGAGAGGATGAGAGAAAATAAAATTAACTGTCAGTTTTGCGTCGGATTTGAAAACTAGATGACAAAACGCGACCATCCGGTGACCGAGGCACCAATAGACCATTGTAGATAGTTACGCTGGACATCGATCTATTGAATAGCGACGCTATTTGTGTGTTCCATCGTCAATACCATGATCTGACGGTAAGAATTAACTGTGAGTTATGAGAGGGACAAAACAAACTTGACTGCCAAAGAGTACGTCCATCTGGTATGAGGCAGCGATAGACCCTCGGAGATAAGTCAACTAGTGACCAATATATTGAATCGCGACGCAATTTCTGTGTTGCATCGTAATTAGGGTGGTGGGAATGTCGCAATTAATTGTCAAATTTGCGTCGGATTTGAAAACTAGACTGACAAAGCGCGAACATCCGGTGACCGAGGCACCAATATACCCTTGTAAATAGTTACGCCGGACATCGATCTATTGAATCGCGACCCTGTTTGTGTGTTCCATCGTCAATACCAGGATCTGACGGTAAGAATTAACTGTGAGTTATGAGAGGGAGAAAACAAACTTGACTGCCAAAGAGTACGTCCATCTGGTAGGAGGCAGCGATAGACCCTCGGAGATAAGTCGGCTAGTGACCAATGTATTGAATCGCGACGCAATTTCTGTGTTGCATCGTCTTTAGGATGGTGGGAATGTCGCAATTAACTGTCAAATTTGCGTCGGATTCCCGAAACTTTATTCGTAGGACAACGATCATGTGGTGACCAAGGCAGTAATAGATGCTTGGAGATAAATCTGCTGGAAGACGATGTTCTAAAAAAAATCGCAGTACGTGTGTTCTATCGTGATTGAGAGGATGAGAGAAAATAAAATTAACTGTCAGTTTTGCGTCGGATTTGAAAACTAGATGACAAAACGCGACCATCCGGTGACCGAGGCACCAATAGACCATTGTAGATAGTTACGCTGGACATCGATCTATTGAATCGCGACGCTATTTGTGTGTTCCATCGTCAATACCAGGATCTGACGGTAAGAATTAACTCTGAGTTATGAGAGGGAGACGACAAACTTGACTGCCAAAGAGTACGGCCATCTCGTATGAGGCAGCGATAGACCCCCGGAGATAAGTCGGCTAGTGACCAATGTATTGAATCGCGACGCAATTTCTGTGTTGCATCGTCATTAGTCTATTGGGATTGTCGCAATTAACTGTCAAATTTGCGTCGGATTTGAAAACTAGACTGACAAAGCGCGAACATCCGGTGACCGATGCAGCAATAGACCCTTGTAGATAGTTACGCTAGACATCGATGTATTTAATCGCGACGCTATTTGTGTGTTCCATCGTCGATACCAGGTTCTGACGGTAAGAATTAACTGTGAATTTTGAGTCGGAGACAAGAAACTTGACAGCCAAATTGTACATCCATCTGGTATGAGGCAGCGTTAGACACTCGGAGAGAAGTCGGCTAGTGACCAATGTATTGAATCGTGACGCAATTTCTTTGTTGCATCGTCATTAGGATGGTGGGAATGTCGCAATCAACTGTCAAATTTCCGTCGGATTCCCGAAACTTAACTCGTAGGACAACGATCATGTGGTGACCCAGGCACTAATAGATGCTTGGAGATAAATATGCTGGAAAACGATGTTCTGAAAAAAATCGCAGTACGTGTGTTCTATCGTCATTGAGAGGATGAGAGAAAATAAAATTAGCTGTTAGTTTTGCGTCGGATTTGAAAATTAGATGACAAAACGCGACCATCCTGTGACCGAGGCACCAATAGACCATTGTAGATAGTTACGCTGGACATCGATCTATTGAATCCCGACGCTATTTGTGTGTTCCATCGTCAATACCAGGATCTGACGGTAAGAATTAACTGTGAGTTATGAGAGGGACAAAACAAACTTGACTGCCAAAGAGTACGTCCATCTCGTATGAGGCAGCGATAGACCCTCGGAGATAAGTCAACTAGTGACCAATATATTGAATCGCGAATCAATTTCTGTGTTGCATCGTAATTAGGGTGGTGGGAATGTCGCAATTAATTGTCAAATTTGCGTCGGATTTGAAAACTAGACTGACAAAGAACGAACATCCGGTGACCGAGGCACCAATATACCCTTGTAAATAGTTACGCCGGACATCGATCTATTGAATCGCGACCCTGTTTGTGTGTTCCATCGTCAATACCAGGATCTGACGGTAAGAATTAACTGTGAGTTATGAGAGGGAGAAAACAGACTTGCCTGCCAAAGAGTACGTCCATCTGGTATGAGGCAGCGATAGACCCTCGGAGATAAGTCGGCTAGTGACCAATGTATTGAATCGCGACGCAATTTCTGTGTTGCATCGTCATTAGTCTGGTGGGAATGTCGCAATTAACTGTCAAATTTGCGTCGGATTTGAAAACTAGACTGACAAAGAGCTAACATCCGGTGACCGATGCACCAATAGACCCTTGTAGATAGTTACGCTAGACATCGATGTATTGAATCGCGACGCTATTTGTGTGTTCCATCGTCGATACCAGGTTCTGATGGTAAGAATTAACTGTGAGTTTTGAGTCGGAGACAAGAAACTTGACAGCCAAATTCTACATCCATCTGGTATGAGGCAGCGTTAGACCCTTGGAGAGAAGTCGGCTAGTGACAATGTATTGAATCGCGACGCAATTTCTTTGTTGCATCGTCATTAGGATGGTGGGAATGTCGCAATTAACTGTCAAATTTGCGTCGGAATCCCGAAACTTTACTCGTAGGACAACGATCATGTGCTGACCCAGGCAGTAATAGATGCTTGGAGATAAATTTGCTGGAAGACGATGTTCTAAAAAAAATCGCAGTACGTGTGTTCTATCGTCATTGAGAGGATGAGAGAAAATAAAATTAGCTGTTAGTTTTGCGTCGGATTTGAAAATTAGATGACAAAACGCGACCATCCTGTGACCGAGGCACCAATAGACCATTGTAGATAGTTACGCTGGACATCGATCTATTGAATCGCGACGCTATTTGTGTGTTCCATCGTCAATACCAGGATCTGACGGTAAGAATTAACTGTGAGTTATGAGAGGGAGACGACAAACTTGACTGCCAAAGAGTACGTCCATCTCGTATGAGGCAGCGATAGACCCTCTGAGATAAGTCAGCTAGTGACCAATGTATTGAATCGCGACGCAATTTCTGTGTTGCATCGTCATTAGTCTGGTGGGAATGTCGCAATTAACTGTCAAACTTGCGTCGGATTTGAAAACTAGACTGACAAAGCGCGAACATCCGGTGACCGAGGCACCAATAGACCCTTGTAGATAGTTACGCTAGACATCGATGTATTGAATCGCGACGCTATTTGTGTGTTCCATGGTCGATACCAGGATCTGACGGTAAGAATTAACTGTGAGTTTTGAGTCGGAGACAAGAAACATGACAGCCAAATTGTACATCCATCTGGTATGAGGCAGCGTTAGACCCTCGGAGATAAGTCGGCTAGTGACCAATGTATTGAATCGCGACGCAATTTCTGTGTTGCATCGTCATTAGGATGGTGGGAATGTCGCAATTAACTGTCAAATTTGCGTCGGATTCCCGAAACTTTATTCGCAGGAGAGCGATCATGTGATGACCCAGGCATGCTTGGAGATAAATCTGTTTCTAAGACGATGTTCTGAAAACCATCGCAGAAAGTGTTTCCATCGTAATTGAGAGTATGGGAGGAATAAAATTAACTGTCAGTTTTGCGTCGGATTTGAAAACTAGATGACAAAGCGCGAACATCCGGTGACCGAGGCACCAATAGACCCTTGTAGATAGTTACGCTGGACATCGATCTATTGAATCGCGACGCTATTTGTGTGTTCCATCGTCAATACCAGGATCTGACGGTAAGAATTAACTGTGAGTTATGAGAGGGACAAAACAAACTTGACTGCCAAAGAGTACGTCCATCTCGTATGAGACAGCGATAGACCCTCGGAGATAAGTCAACTAGTGACCAATATATTGAATCGCGAATCAATTTCTGTGTTGCATCGTAATTAGGGTGGTGGGAATGTCGCAATTAATTGTCAAATTTGCGTCGGATTTGAAAACTAGACTGACAAAGAACGAACATCCGGTGACCGAGGCACCAATATACCCTTGTAAATAGTTACGCCGGACATCGATCTATTGAATCGCGACCCTGTTTGTGTGTTCCATCGTCAATACCAGGATCTGACGGTAAGAATTAACTGTGAGTTATGAGAGGGAGAAAACAAACTTGACTGCCAAAGAGTACGTCCATCTGGTAGGAGGCAGCGATAGACCCTCGGAGATAAGTCGGCTAGTGACCAATGTATTGAATCGCGACGCAATTTCTGTGTTGCATCGTCATTAGGATGGTGGGAATGTCGCAATTAACTGTCAAATTTGCGTCGGATTCCCGAAACTTTATTCGCAGGAGAGCGATCATGTGATGACCCAGGCATGCTTGGAGATAAATCTGTGTCTAAGACGATGTTCTGAAAACCATCGCAGAAAGTGTTTCCATCGTAATTGAGAGTATGGGAGGAATAAAATTAACTGTCAGTTTTGCGTCGGATTTGAAAACTAGATAACAAAACGCGACCATCCGGTGACCGAGGCACCAATAGACTCTTGTAGATAGTTACGCTGGACATCGATCTATTGAATCGCGACGCTATTTGTGTGTTCCATCGTCAATACCAGGATCTGACGGTAAGAATTAACTGTGAGTTATGAGAGGGAGACGACAAACTTGACTGCCAAAGAGTACGTCCATCTCGTATGAGGCAGCGATAGACCCCCGGAGATAAGTCGGCTAGTGACCAATGTATTGAATCGCGACGCAATTTCTGTGTTGCATCGTAATTAGGGTTGTGGGAATGTCGCAATTAATTGTCAAATTTGCGTCGGATTTGAAAACTAGACTGACAAAGAACGAACATCCGGTGACCGAGGCACCAATATACCCTTGTAAATAGTTACGCCGGACATCGATCTATTGAATCGCGACCCTGTTTGTGTGTTCCATCGTCAATACCAGGATCTGACGGTAAGAATTAACTGTGAGTTATGAGTGGGAGAAAACAAACTTGACTGCCAAAGAGTACGTCCATCTGGTAGGAGGCAGCGATAGACCCTCGGAGATAAGTCGGCTAGTGACCAATGTATTGAATCGCGACGCAATTTCTGTGTTGCATCGTCATTAGGATGGTGGGAATGTCGCAATTAACTGTCAAATTTGCGTCGGATTCCCGAAACTTTATTCGTAGGACAACGATCATGTGGTGACCATGGCAGTAATAGATGCTTGGAGATAAATCTGCTGGAAGACGATGTTCTAAAAAAAATCGCAGTACGTGTGTTCTATCGTCATTGAGAGGATGAGAGAAAATAAAATTAACTGTCAGTTTTGCGTCGGATTTGAAAACTAGATGACAAAACGCGACCATCCGGTGACCGAGACACCAATAGACCATTGTAGATAGTTACGCTGGACATCGATCTATTGAATAGCGACGCTATTTGTGTGTTCCATCGTCAATACCAGGATCTGACGGTAAGAATTAACTCTGAGTTATGAGAGGGAGACGACAATCTTGACTGCCAAAGAGTACGTCCATCTCGTATGAGGCAGCGATAGACCCCCGGAGATAAGTCGGCTAGTGACCAATGTATTGAATCGCGACGCAATTTCTGTGTTGCATCGTCATTAGTCTATTGGGATTGTCGCAATTAACTGCCAAATTTGCGTCGGACTTGAAAACTAGTCTGACAAAGCGAGAACATCCGGTGACCGAGGCACCAATATACCATTGTAAATAGTTACGCTGGAAATCGATCTATTGAATCACGACCCTGTTTGTGTGTTCCATCGTCAATACCAGGATCTGACGGTAAGAATTAACTGTGAATTTTGAGTCGGAGACAAGAAACTTGACAGCCAAATTGTACATCCATCTGGTATGAGGCAGCGTTAGACACTCGGAGAGAAGTCGGCTAGTGACCAATGTATTGAATCGCGACGCAATTTCTTTGTTGCATCGTCATTAGGATGGTGGGAATGTCGCAATCAACTGTCAAATTTCCGTCGGATTCCCGAAACTTAACTCGTAGGACAACGATCATGTGGTGACCCAGGCACTAATACATGCTTGGAGATAAATATGCTGGAAAACGATGTTCTGAAAAAAATCGCAGTACGTGTGTTCTATCGTCATTGAGAGGATGAGAGAAAATAAAATTAGCTGTCAGTTTTGCGTCGGATTTGAAAATTAGATGACAAAACGCGACCATCCTGTGACCGAGGCACCAATAGACCATTGTAGATAGTTACGCTGGACATCGATCTATTGAATCGCGACGCTATTTGTGTGTTCCATCGTCAATACCAGGATCTGACGGTAAGAATTAACTGTGAGTTATGAGAGGGAGACGACAAACTTGACTGCCAAAGAGTACGGCCATCTCGTATGAGGCAGCGATAGACCCTCTGAGATAAGTCAGCTAGTGACCAATGTATTGAATCGCGACGCAATTTCTGTGTTGCATCGTCATTAGTCTGGTGGGAAAGTCGCAATTAACTGTCAAACTTGCGTCGGATTTGAAAACTAGACTGACAAAGCGCGAACATCCGGTGACCGAGGCACCACTAGACCCTTGTAGATAGTTACGCCGGACATCGATCTATTGAATCGCGACCCTGTTTGTGTGTTCCATCGTCAATACCAGGATCTGACGGTAAGAATTAACTGTGAGTTATGAGAGGGAGAAAACAAACTTGACTGCCAAAGAGTACGTCCATCTGGTAGGAGGCAGCGATAGACCCTCGGAGATAAGTCGGCTAGTGACCAATGTATTGAATCGCGACGCATAATCTGTGTTGCATCGTCATTAGTGTAGTGGGAATGTCGCAATTAACTGTCAAATTTGCGTCGTATTTGAAAACTAGACTGACAAAGCGCGAACATCCGGTGACCGAGGCACCAATATACCGTTGTAAATAGTTACGCTAGACATCGATGTATTGAAACGCGACGCTATTTGTGTGTTCCATGGTCGATACCAGGACCTGACGGTAAGAATTAACTGTGAGTTTTATGTCGGAGACAAGTAACTTGACAGCCAAATTGTACATCCATCTGGTATGAGGCAGCGTTAGACAGTCGGAGAGAAGTCGGCTAGTGACCAATGTATTGAATCGCGACGCAATTTCTTTGTTGCATCGTCATTAGGATGGTGGGAATGTCGCAATCAATTGTCAAATTTCCGTCGGATTCCCGAAACTTAACTCGTAGGACAACGATCATGTGGTGACCCAGGCACTAATAGATGCTTGGAGATAAATATGCTGGAAAACGATGTTCTGAAAAAAATCGCAGTACATGTGTTCTATCGTCATTGAGAGGATGAGAGAAAATAAAATTAACTGTAAGTTTTGCGTCGGATTTGAAAACTAGATGACGAAACGCGACTATCCGGAGACCGAGGCACCAATAGACCCTTGTAGATAGTTACGCTATACATCGATGTATTGAATCGCGACGCTATTTGTGTGTTCCATCGTCAATACCAGGATCTGACGGTAAGAATTAACTGTGAGTTATGAGAGGGAGACGACAAACTTGACTGCCAAAGAGTACGTCCATCTCGTATGAGGCAGCGATAGACCCCCGGAGATAAGTCGGCTAGTGACCAATGTATTGAATCGCGACGCAATTTCTGTGTTGCATCGTCATTAGGTTAGTGGGAATGACGCAATTAACTGTCAAATTTGCGTCGGATTTGAAAATTAGACTGACAAAGAGCGAACATCCGGTGACCGATGAACCAATAGACCCTTGTAGATAGTTACGCTGGAGATCGATTTATTGAATCGCGACCCTGTTTGTGTGTTCCATCGTCAATACCAGGATCTGACGGTAAGAATTAACTGTGAGTTATGAGAGGGAGAAAACAAACTTGACTGCCAAAGAGTACGTCCATCTGGTATGAGGCAACGATAGACCCTCGGAAGTAAGTCGGCTAGTGACCAATGTATTGAATCGCGACGCAATTTCTGTGTTGCATCGTCATTAGGGTAGTGGGAATGACGCAATTAACTGTCAAATTTGCGTCGGATTTGAAAACTAGACTGACAAAGAGTGAACATCCGGTGACCGATGCACCAATAGACCCTTGTAGATAGTTACGCTAGACATCGATGTATTGAATCGCGACGCTATTTCTGTGTTCCATCGTCGATACCAGTTCTGACGGTAAGAATTAACTGTGAATTTTGAGTCGGAGACAAGAAACTTGACAGCCAAATTGTACATCCATCTGGTATGAGGCAGCGTTAGACACTCGGAGAGAAGTCGGCTAGTGACCAATGTATTGAATCGCGACGCAATTTCTTTGTTGCATCGTCATTAGGATGGTGGGAATGTCGCAATCAACTGTCAAATTTCCGTCGGATTCCCGAAACTTTACTCGTAGGACAACGATCATGTGGTGACCCAGGCACTAATAGATGCTTGGAGATAAATATGCTGGAAAACGATGTTCTGAAAAAAATCGCAGTACGTGTGTTCTATCGTCATTGAGAGGATGAGAGAAAATAAAATTAGCTGTCAGTTTTGCGTCGGATTTGAAAATTAGATGACAAAACGCGACCATCCGGTGACCGAGGCACCAATAGACCATTGTAGATAGTTACTCTGGACATCGATCTATTGAATCGCGACGCTATTTGTGTGTTCCATCGTCAATACCAGGATCTGACGGTAAGAATTAACTGTGAGTTATGAGAGGGAGACGACAAACTTGACTGCCAAAGAGTACGTCCATCTCGTATGAGGCAGCGATAGACCCTCGGAGATAAGTCAGCTAGTGACCAATGTATTGAATCTCGACGCAATTTCTGTGTTGCATCGTCATTAGTCTGGTGGGAATGTCACAATTAACTGTCAAATTTGCGTCGGATTTGGAAACTAGATTGACAAAGTGCGGCAATCCGGTGACCGAGGCACCAATATACCCTTGTAAATAGTTACGCTGGACATCGATTTATTGAATCGCGACCCTGTTTGTGTGATCCATCGTCAATACCAGGATCTGACGGTAAGAATTAACTGTGAGTTATGAGTGGGAGAAAACAGACTTGCCTGCCAAAGTGTACGTCCATCTGGTATGAGGCAGCGATAGACCCTCGGAGATAAGTCAGCTAGTGACCAATGTATTGAATCGCGACGCAATTTCTGTGTTGCATCGTCATTAGTCAGGTGGGAATGTCGCAATTAACTATCAAATTTGCGTCGGATTTGAAAACTAGATTGACAAAGCGCGGCAATCCGGTGACCGAGGCACCAATATACCCTTGTAAATAGTTACGCTGGACATCGATTTATTGAATCGCGACGCTATTTGTGTGTTCCATCGTCGATACCAGGTTCTGATGGTAAGAATTAACTGTGAGTTTTGAGTCGGAGACAAGAAACTTGACAGCCAAATTGTACATCCATCTGGTATGAGGCAGCGTTTGACCCTCTGAGATAAGTCGGCTAGTGACCAATGTATTGAATCGCGACGCAATTACTGTGTTGCATCGTCGTTAGGATGGTGGGAATGTCGCAATTAACTGTCAAATTTGCGTGGGATTCCCGAAACTTTACTCATAGGACAACGATCATGTGCTGACCCAGGCACTAATAGATGCTAGGAGATAAATCTGCTGGAAGCCGATGTTCTGAAAACCATCGCAGTATGTGTGTTCTATCGTCATTGAGAGGATGAGAGAAAATAAAATTAACTATCAGTTTTGCGTCGGATTTGAAAACTAGATGACAAAAAGCGACCATCCGGTGACCGAGGCACCAATATACCATTGTAGATAGTTACGCTGGACATCGATCTATTGAATAGCGACGCTATTTGTGTGTTCCATCGTCAATACCAGGATCTGACGGTAAGAATTAACTGTGAGTTATGAGAGGGAGACGACAAACTTGACTGCCAAAGAGTACGTCCATCTCGTATGAGGCAGCGATAGACCCTCGGAGATAAGTCAGCTAGTGACCAATGTATTGAATCGCGACGCAATTTCTGTGTTGCATCGTCATTAGTCAGGTGGGAATGTCGCAATTAACTATCAAATTTGCGTCGGATTTGAAAACTAGATTGACAAAGCGCGGCAATCCGGTGACCGAGGCACCAATATACCCTTGTAAATAGTTACGCTGGACATCGATTTATTGAATCGCGACGCTATTTGTGTGTTCCATCGTCAATACCAGGATCTGACGGTAAGAATTAACTGTGAGTTATGAGAGGGAGACGACAAACTTGACTGCCAAAGAGTACGTCCATCTCGTATGAGGCAGCGATAGACCCTCGGAGATAAGTCAGCTAGTGACCAATGTATTGAATCGCGACGCAATTTCTGTGTTGCATCGTGATTAGTCTGGTGGGAATGTCACAATTAACTGTCAAATTTGCGTCGGATTTGGAAACTAGATTGACAAAGTGCGGCAATCCGGTGACCGAGGCACCAATATACCCTTGTAAATAGTTACGCTGGACATCGATTTATTGAATCGCGACCCTGTTTGTGTGATCCATCGTCAATACCAGGATCTGACGGTAAGAATTAACTGTGAGTTATGAGTGGGAGAAAACAGACTTGCCTGCCAAAGTGCACGTCCATCTGGTATGAGGCAGCGATAGACCCTCGGAGATAATTCGGCTAGTGACCAATGTATTGAATCGCGACGCAATTTCTGTGTTGCATCCTCATTAGGGTAGTGGGAATGTCGCAATTAACTGTCAAATTTGCGTCGGATTTGAAAACTAGACTGACAAAGAGCGAACATCCGGTGACCGATGCACCAATAGGCCCTTGTAGATAGTTACGCTAGACATCGATGTATTGAATCGCGACGCTATTTGTGTGTTCCATCGTCGATACCAGGTTCTGATGGTAAGAATTAACTGTGAGTTTTGAGTCGGAGACAAGAAACTTGACAGCCAAATTGTACATCCATCTGGTATGAGGCAGCGTTTGACCCTCTGAGATAAGTCGGCTAGTGACCAATGTATTGAATCGCGACGCAATTACTGTGTTGCATCGTCGTTAGGATGGTGGGAATGTCGCAATTAACTGTCAAATTTGCGTGGGATTCCCGAAACTTTACTCATAGGACAACGATCATGTGCTGACCCAGGCACTAATAGATGCTTGGAGATAAATCTGCTGGAAGCCGATGTTCTGAAAACCATCGCAGTATGTGTGTTCTATCGTCATTGAGAGGATGAGAGAAAATAAAATTAACTATCAGTTTTGCGTCGGATTTGAAAACTAGATGACAAAAAGCGACCATCCGGTGACCGAGGCACCAATATACCATTGTAGATAGTTACGCTGGACATCGATCTATTGAATAGCGACGCTATTTGTGTGTTCCATCGTCAATACCAGGATCTGACGGTAAGAATTAACTGTGAGTTATGAGAGGGAGACGACAAACTTGACTGCCAAAGAGTACGTCCATCTCGTATGAGGCAGCGATAGACCCTCGGAGATAAGTCAGCTAGTGACCAATGTATTGAATCGCGACGCAATTTCTGTGTTGCATCGTCATTAGTCAGGTGGGAATGTCGCAATTAACTATCAAATTTGCGTCGGATTTGAAAACTAGATTGACAAAGCGCGGCAATCCGGTGACCGAGGCACCAATATACCCTTGTAAATAGTTACGCTGGACATCGATTTATTGAATCGCGACGCTATTTGTGTGTTCCATCGTCAATACCAGGATCTGACGGTAAGAATTAACTGTGAGTTATGAGAGGGAGACGACAAACTTGACTGCCAAAGAGTACGTCCATCTCGTATGAGGCAGCGATAGACCCTCGGAGATAAGTCAGCTAGTGACCAATGTATTGAATCGCGACGCAATTTCTGTGTTGCATCGTGATTAGTCTGGTGGGAATGTCACAATTAACTGTCAAATTTGCGTCGGATTTGGAAACTAGATTGACAAAGTGCGGCAATCCGGTGACCGAGGCACCAATATACCCTTGTAAATAGTTACGCTGGACATCGATTTATTGAATCGCGACCCTGTTTGTGTGATCCATCGTCAATACCAGGATCTGACGGTAAGAATTAACTGTGAGTTATGAGTGGGAGAAAACAGACTTGCCTGCCAAAGTGCACGTCCATCTGGTATGAGGCAGCGATAGACCCTCGGAGATAATTCGGCTAGTGACCAATGTATTGAATCGCGACGCAATTTCTGTGTTGCATCCTCATTAGGTTAGTGGGAATGTCGCAATTAACTGTCAAATTTGCGTCGGATTTGAAAACTAGACTGACAAAGAGCGAACATCCGGTGACCGATGCACCAATAGGCCCTTGTAGATAGTTACGCTAGACATCGATGTATTGAATCGCGACGCTATTTGTGTGTTCCATCGTCGATACCAGGTTCTGATGGTAAGAATTAACTGTGAGTTTTGAGTCGGAGACAAGAAACTTGACAGCCAAATTGTACATCCATCTGGTATGAGGCAGCGTTTGACCCTCTGAGATAAGTCGGCTAGTGACCAATGTATTGAATCGCGACGCAATTTCTGTGTTGCATCGTCGTTAGGATGGTGGGAATGTCGCAATTAACTGTCAAATTTGCGTGGGATTCCCGAAACTTTACTCATAGGACAACGGTCATGTGCTGACCCAGGCAGTAATAGATGCTTGGAGATAAATCTGCTGGAAGACGATGTTCTGAAAAAAATCGCAGTACGTGTGTTCTATCGTCATTGAGAGGATGAGAGAAAATAAAATTAACTGTCAGTTTTGCGTCGGATTTGAAAACTAGATGACAAAAAGCGACCATCCGGTGACCGAGGCACCAATAGACCATTGTAGATAGTTACTCTGGACATCGATCTATTGAATAGCGACGCTATTTGTGTGTTCCATCGTCAATACCAGGATCTGACGGTAAGAATTAACTGTGAGTTATGAGAGGGAGACGACAAACTTGACTGCCAAAGAGTACGTCCATCTCGTATGAGGCAGCGATAGACCCTCGGAGATAAGTCAGCTAGTGACCAATGTATTGAATCGCGACGCAATTTCTGTGTTGCATCGTCATTAGTCAGGTGGGAATGTCGCAATTAACTATCAAATTTGCGTCGGATTTGAAAACTAGATTGACAAAGCGCGGCAATCCGGTGACCGAGGCACCAATATACCCTTGTAAATAGTTACGCTGGACATCGATTTATTGAATCGCGACGCTATTTGTGTGTTCCATCGTCAATACCAGGATCTGACGGTAAGAATTAACTGTGAGTTATGAGAGGGAGACGACAAACTTGACTGCCAAAGAGTACGTCCATCTCGTATGAGGCAGCGATAGACCCTCGGAGATAAGTCAGCTAGTGACCAATGTATTGAATCGCGACGCAATTTCTGTGTTGCATCGTCATTAGTCTGGTGGGAATGTCACAATTAACTGTCAAATTTGCGTCGGATTTGGAAACTAGATTGACAAAGTGCGGCAATCCGGTGACCGAGGCACCAATATACCCTTGTAAATAGTTACGCTGGACATCGATTTATTGAATCGCGACCCTGTTTGTGTGATCCATCGTCAATACCAGGATGTGACGGTAAGAATTAACTGTGAGTTATGAGTGGGAGAAAACAGACTTGCCTGCCAAAGTGTACGTCCATCTGGTATGAGGCAGCGATAGACCCTCGGAGATAATTCGGCTAGTGACCAATGTATTGAATCGCGACGCAATTTCTGTGTTGCATCCTCATTAGGGTAGTGGGAATGTCGCAATTAACTGTCAAATTTGCGTCGGATTTGAAAACTAGACTGACAAAGAGCGAACATCCGGTGACCGATGCACCAATAGGCCCTTGTAGATAGTTACGCTAGACATCGATGTATTGAATCGCGACGCTATTTGTGTGTTCCATCGTCGATACCAGGTTCTGATGGTAAGAATTAACTGTGAGTTTTGAGTCGGAGACAAGAAACTTGACAGCCAAATTGTACATCCATCTGGTATGAGGCAGCGTTTGACCCTCTGAGATAAGTCGGCTAGTGACCAATGTATTGAATCGCGACGCAATTTCTGTGTTGCATCGTCGTTAGGATGGTGGGAATGTCGCAATTAACTGTCAAATTTGCGTGGGATTCCCGAAACTTTACTCATAGGACAACGGTCATGTGCTGACCCAGGCAGTAATAGATGCTTGGAGATAAATCTGCTGGAAGACGATGTTCTGAAAAAAATCGCAGTACGTGTGTTCTATCGTCATTGAGAGGATGAGGGAAAATAAAATTAACTGTCAGTTTTGCGTCGGATTTGAAAACTAGATGACAAAAAGCGACCATCCGGTGACCGAGGCACCAATAGACCATTGTAGATAGTTACGCTGGACATCGATCTATTGAATAGCGACGCTATTTGTGTGTTCCATCGTCAATACCAGGATCTGACGGTAAGAATTAACTGTGAGTTATGAGAGGGAGACGACAAACTTGACTGCCAAAGAGTACGTCCATCTCGTATGAGGCAGCGATAGACCCCCGGAGATAAGTCGGCTAGTGACCAATGTATTGAATCGTGACGCAATTTGTGTGTTGCATCGTCATTAGTCTGGTGGGAATGTCGCAATTAACTGTCACATTTGCGTCGGATTTGAAAACTAGTCTGACAAAGCGCGAACATCCGGTGACCGAGGCACCAATATACCCTTGTAAATAGTTACGCTGGACATCGATCTATTGAATCACGACCCTGTTTGTGTGTTCCATCGTCAATACCAGGATCTGACGGTAAGAATTAACTGTGAGTTATGAGAGGGAGAAAACAAACTTGACTGCCAAAGAGTACGTCCATCTGGTATGAGGCAGCGATAGACCCTCGGAGATAAGTCGGCTAGTGACCAATGTATTGAATCGCGACGCAATTTCTGTGTTGCATCGTCATTAGGGTAGTGGGAATGTCGCAATTAACTGTCAAATTTGCGTCGTATTTGAAAACTAGACTGACAAAGCGCGAACATCCGGTGACCGAGGCACCAATATACCCTTGTAAATAGTTACGCTAGACATCGATGTATTGAATCGCGACGCTATTTGTGTGTTCCATGGTCGATACCAGGATCTGACGGTAAGAATTAACTGTGAGTTTTAAGTCGGAGACAAGAAACTTGACAGCCAAATTGTACATCCATCTGGTATGAGGCAGCGTTACACCCTCGGAGATAAGTCGCCTAGTGACCAACGTATTGAATCGCGACGTGATAACTGTGTTGCATCGGCATTAGGATGGTGGGAATATCGCACTTAACTGTCAAATTTGCGTCGGATTCCCGAAACTTTACTCGTAGGACAATGAGCATGTGGTGACCCAGGCAGTAATTGGTGTTTGGAGATAAATCTGCTGGAAGACGATGTTCTGAAAACCATCGCAGTATGTGTGTTCCATCGTCATTGAGAGGATGAAAGAACATAAATTATCTGTGAGTTTTGCGTCGGATTTGAAAACTAGATGACAAAACGCGACTATCCCGAGTCCGAGGCACCAATTGACCCTTGTAGATAGTTACGCTATACATCGATGTATTGAATCGCGATGCTATTTGTGTGTTCCATCGTCAATAACAGGATCTGACGGTAAGAATTAACTGTGAGTTATGAGAGGGAGAAAACAAACTTGACTGCCAAACAGTACGTCCATCTGGTATGGGGCAGCGATAGACCCTCGGAGATAAGTCGGCTAGTGACCAATGTATTGAATCGCGACGCAATTTCTGTGTTGCATCGTCATTAGGGTGGTGGGAATGTCGCAATTAACTGTCAAACTTGCGTCGGATTTGAAAACTAGACTGACAAAGCGCGAACATCCGGTGACCGAGGCACCAATAGACCCTTGTAGATAGTTACGCTAGACATCGATGTATTGAATCGCGACGCTATTTGTGTGTTCCATGGTCGATACCAGGATCTGACGGTAAGAATTAACTGTGAGTTTTGAGTCGGAGACAAGAAACATGACAGCCAAATTGTACATCCATCTGGTATGAGGCAGCGTTAGACCCTCGGAGATAAGTCGGCTAGTGACCAATGTATTGAATCGCGACGCAATTTCTGTGTTGCATCGTCATTAGGGTGGTGGGAATGTCGCAATTAACTGTCAAATTTGCGTCGGATTCCCGAAACTTTATTCGCAGGAGAGCGATCATGTGATGACCCAGGCATGCTTGGAGATAAATCTGTTTCTAAGACGATGTTCTGAAAACCATTGCAGAAAGTGTTTCCATCGTAATTGAGAGTATGGGAGGAATAAAATTAACTGTCAGTTTTGCGTCGGGTTTGAAAACTAGATGACAAAACGCGACCATCCGGTGACCGAGGCAAAAATAGACTCTTGTAGATAGTTACGCTGGACATCCATCTATTGAATCGCGACCCTTTTTGTGTGTTCCATCGTCAATACCAGGATCTGACGGTAAGAATTAACTGTGAGTTATGAGAGGGAGAAAACAAACCTGACTGCCAAAGAGTACGTCCATCTGGTAGGAGGCAGCGATAGACCCTCGGAGATAAGTCGGCTAGTGACCAATGTATTGAATCGCGACGCAATTTCTTTGTTGCATCGTCATTAGGATGGTGGGAATGTCGCAATCAACTGTTAAATTTCCGTCGGATTCCCGAAACTTTACTCGTAGGACAACGATCATGTGGTGACCCAGGCACTAATAAATGGTTGGAGATAAATATGCTGGAAAACGACGTTCTGAAAAAAATTGCAGTACGTGTGTTCTATCGTCATTGAGAGGATGAGAGAAAATAAAATTAGCTGTGAGTTTTGCGTCGGATTTGAAAATTAGATGACAAAACGCGACCATCCGGTGAGCGAGGCACCAATAGACCATTGTAGATAGTTACGCTGGTCATCGATCTATTGAATCGCGACGCTATTTGTGTGTTCCATCGTCAATACCAGGATCTGACGGTAAGAATTAACTGTGAGTTATGAGAGGGAGACGACAAACTTGACTGCCAAAGAGTACGTCCATCTCGTATGAGGCAGCGATAGACCCTCGGAGATAAGTCAGCTAGTGACCAATGTATTGAATCGCGACGCAATTTCTGTGTTGTATCGTCATTAGTCAGGTGGGAATGTCGCAATTAACTATCAAATTTGCGTCGGATTTGAAAACTAGATTGACAAAGCGCGGCAATCCGGTGACCGAGGCACCAATATACCCTTGTAAATAGTTACGCTGGACATCGATTTATTGAATCGCGACCCTGTTTGTGTGATCCATCGTCAATACCAGGATCTGACGGTAAGAATTAACTGTGAGTTATGAGTGGGAGAAAACAGACTTGCCTGCCAAAGTGTACGTCCATCTGGTATGAGGCAGCGATAGACCCTCGGAGATAAGTCAGCTAGTGACCAATGTATTGAATCGCGACGCAATTTCTGTGTTGCATCGTCATTAGTCAGGTGGGAATGTCGCAATTAACTATCAAATTTGCGTCGGATTTGAAAACTAGATTGACAAAGCGCGGCAATCCGGTGACCGAGGCACCAATATACCCTTGTAAATAGTTACGCTGGACATCGATTTATTGAATCGCGACGCTATTTGTGTGTTCCATCGTCGATACCAGGTTCTGATGGTAAGAATTAACTGTGAGTTTTGAGTCGGAGACTAGAAACTTGACAGCCAAATTGTACATCCATCTGGTATGAGGCAGCGTTTGACCCTCTGAGATAAGTCGGCTAGTGACCAATGTATTGAATCGCGACGCAATTTCTGTGTTGCATCGTCGTTAGGATGGTGGGAATGTCGCAATTAACTGTCAAATTTGCGTGGGATTCCCGAAACTTTACTCATAGGACAACGATCATGTGCTGACCCAGGCAGTAATAGATGCTTGGAGATAAATCTGCTGGAAGACGATGTTCTGAAAAAAATCGCAGTACGTGTGTTCTATCGTCATTGAGAGGATGAGAGAAAATAAAATTAACTATCAGTTTTGCGTCGGATTTGAAAACTAGATGACAAAAAGCGACCATCCGGTGACCGAGGCACCAATATACCATTGTAGATAGTTACGCTGGACATCGATCTATTGAATAGCGACGCTATTTGTGTGTTCCATCGTCAATACCAGGATCTGACGGTAAGAATTAACTGTGAGTTATGAGAGGGAGACGACAAACTTGACTGCCAAAGAGTACGTCCATCTCGTATGGGGCAGCGATAGAAGACCCTCGGAGATAAGTCAGCTAGTGACCAATGTATTGAATCGCGACGCAATTTCTGTGTTGCATCGTCATTAGTCAGGTGGGAATGTCGCAATTAACTATCAAATTTGCGTCGGATTTGAAAACTAGATTGACAAAGCGCGGCAATCCGGTGACCGAGGCACCAATATACCCTTGTAAATAGTTACGCTGGACATCGATTTATTGAATCGCGACCCTGTTTGTGTGATCCATCGTCAATACCAGGATCTGACGGTAAGAATTAACTGTGAGTTATGAGTGGGAGAAAACAGACTTGCCTGCCAAAGTGTACGTCCATCTGGTATGAGGTAGAGATAGACCCTCGGAGATAATTCGGCTAGTGACCAATGTATTGAATCGCGACGCAATTTCTGTGTTGCATCGTCATTAGGGTAGTGGGAATGTCGCAATTAACTGTCAAATTTGCGTCGGATTTGAAAACTAGACTGACAAAGCGCGAACATCCGGTGACCGAGGCACCTTGTAAATAGTTACGCTGGACATCGATCTATTGAATCGCGACCCTGTTTGTGTGTTCCATCGTCAATACCAGGATCTGACGGTAAGAATTAACTGTGAGTTATGAGAGGGAGAAAACAAACTTGACTGCCAAAGAGTACGTCCATCACGTATGAGGCAGCGATAGACCCTCGGAGATAAGTCGGCTAGTGACCAATGTATTGAATCGCGACGCAATTTCTGTGTTGCATCGTCATTAGGGTAGTGGGAATGACGCAATTAACTGTCAAATTTGCGTCGGATTTGAAAACTAGACTGACAAAGAGCGAACATCCGGTGACCGATGCACCAATAGACCCTTGTAGATAGTTACGCTGGACATCGATTTATTGAATCGCGACCCTGTTTGTGTGTTTCATCGTCAATACCAGAATCTGACGGTAAGAATTAACTGTGAGTTATGAGAGGGAGAAAACAAACTTGACTGCCAAAGAGTACGTCCATCTGGTATGAGGCAACGATAGACCCTCGGAGATAAGTCGGCTAGTGACCAATGTATTGAATCGCGACGCAATTTCTGTGTTGCATCGTCATTAGGGTAGTGGGAATGTCGCAATTAACTGTCAAATTTGCGTCGGATTTGAAAAGTAGACTGACAAAGCGCGAACATCCGGTGACCGAATCACCAATGTACCGTTGTAAATATTTACGCTAGACATCAGTGTATTGAAACGCGACGCTATTTGTGTGTTCCATGGTCGATACCAGGATCTGACGGTAAGAATTAACTGTGAGTTTTATGTCGGAGACAAGTAACTTGACAGCCAAATTGTACATCCATCTGGTATGAGGCAGCGTTACACCCTCGGACGTAAGTCGGCTAGTGACCAATGTATTGAATCGCGACGCAATTTCTTTGTTGCATCGTCATTAGGATGGTGGGAATGTCGCAATCAACTGCCAAATTTCCGTCGGATTCCCGAAACTTAACTCGTAGGACAACGATCATGTGGTGACCCAGGCAGTAATACATGCTTCGAGATAAATCTGCTGGAAAACGATGTTCTGAAAAAAATCGCAGTACGTGTGTTCTATCGTCATTGAGAGGATGAGAGAAAATAAAATTAACTGACAGTTTTGCGTCGGATTTGAAAATTAGATGACAAAACGCGACCATACGGTGACCGAGGCACCAATAGACCATTGTAGATAGTTACGCTGGACATCGATCTATTGAATCGCGACGCTATTTGTGTGTTCCATCGTCAATACCAGGATCTGACGGTAAGAATTAACTGTGAGTTATGAGAGGGAGACGACAAACTTGACTGCCAAAGAGTACGTCCATCTCGTATGAGGCAGCGATAGACCCTCGGAGATAAGTCAGCTAGTGACCAATGTATTGAATCGCGTCGCAATTTCTGTGTTGCATCGTCATTAGTCTGGTGGGAATGTCGCAATTAACTGTCAAATTTGCGTCGGATTTGAAAACTAGATTGACAAAAGGCGGCAATCCGGTGACCGAGGCACCAATATACCCTTGTAAATAGTTACGCTGGACATCGATTTATTGAATCGCGACCCTGTTTGTGTGATCCATCGTCAATACCAGGATCTGACGGTAAGAATTAACTGTGAGTTATGAGTGGGAGAAAACAGACTTGCCTGCCAAAGTGTACGTCCATCTGGTATGAGGCAGCGATAGACCCTCGGAGATAAGTCAGCTAGTGACCAATGTATTGAATCGCGACGCAATTTCTGTGTTGCATCGTCATTAGTCAGGTGGGAATGTCGCAATTAACTATCAAATTTGCGTCGGATTTGAAAACTAGATTGACAAAGCGCGGCAATCCGGTGACCGAGGCACCAATATACCCTTGTAAATAGTTACGCTGGACATCGATTTATTGAATCGCGACGCTATTTGTGTGTTCCATCGTCGATACCAGGTTCTGATGGTAAGAATTAACTGTGAGTTTTGAGTCGGAGACAAGAAACTTGACAGCCAAATTGTACATCCATCTGGTATGAGGCAGCGTTTGACCCTCTGAGATAAGTCGGCTAGTGACCAATGTATTGAATCGCGACGCAATTTCTGTGTTGCATCGTCGTTAGGATGGTGGGAATGTCGCAATTAACTGTCAAATTTGCGTGGGATTCCCGAAACTTTACTCATAGGACAACGATCATGTGCTGACCCAGGCAGTAATAGATGCTTGGAGATAAATCTGCTGGAAGACGATGTTCTGAAAAAAATCGCAGTACGTGTGTTCTATCGTCATTGAGAGGATTAGAGAAAATAAAATTAACTATCAGTTTTGCGTCGGATTTGAAAACTAGATGACAAAAAGCGACCATCCGGTGACCGAGGCACCAATATACCATTGTAGATAGTTACGCTGGACATCGATCTATTGAATAGCGACGCTATTTGTGTGTTCCATCGTCAATACCAGGATCTGACGGTAAGAATTAACTGTGAGTTATGAGAGGGAGACGACAAACTTGACTGCCAAAGAGTATGTCCATCTGGTAAGAGGCAGCGATAGACCATCGGAGATAAGTCGGCTAGTGACCAATGTATTGAATCGCGACGCAATTTCTGTGTTGCATCGTCATTAGGATGGTGGGAATGTCGCAATTAACTGTCAAATTTGCGTCGGATTCCCGAAACTTTATTCGCAGGAGAGCGATCATGTGATGACCCAGGCATGCTTGGAGATATATCTGTTTCTAACACGATGTTCTGAAAACCATTGCAGAAAGTGTTTCCATCGTAATTGAGAGTATGGGAGGAATAAAATTAACTGTCAGTTTTGCGTCGGATTTGAAAACTAGATGACAAAACGCGACCATCCGGTGACCGAGGCACCAATAGACTCTTGTAGATAGTTACGCTGGACATCGATCTATTGAATCGCGACGCTATTTGTGTGTTCCATCGTCAATACCAGGATCTGACGGTAAGAATTAACTGTGAGTTATGAGAGGGACAAAACAAACTTGACTGCCAAAGAGTACGTCCATCTGGTATGAGGCAGCGATAGACCCTCGGAGATAAGTCAACTAGTGACCAATATATTGAATCGCGACGCAATTTCTGTGTTGCATCGTAATTAGGGTGGTGGGAATGTCGCAATTAATTGTCACATTTGCGTCGGATTTGAAAACTAGACTGACAAAGAACGAACATCCGGTGACCGAGGCACCAATATACCCTTGTAAATAGTCACGCCGGACATCGATCTATTGAATCGCGACCCTGTTTGTGTGTTCCATCGTCAATACCAGGATCTGACGGTAAGAATTAACTGTGAGTTATGAGAGGTAGAAAACAAACCTGACTGCCAAAGAGTACGTCCATCTGGTAGGAGGCAGCGATAGACCCTCGGAGATAAGTCGGCTAGTGACCAATGTATTGAATCGCGACGCAATTTCTTTGTTGCATCGTCATTAGGATGGTGGGAATGTCGCAATCAACTGTTAAATTTCCGTCGGATTCCCGAAACTTTACTCGTAGGACAACGATCATGTGATGACCCAGGCACTAATAAATGCTTGGAGATAAATATGCTGGAAAACGACGTTCTGAAAAAAATCGCAGTACGTGTGTTCTATCGTCATTGAGAGGATGAGAGAAAATAAAGTTAACTGTCAGTTTTGCGTCGGATTTGAAAATTAGATGACAAAACGCGACCATCCGGTGACCGAGGCACCAATAGACCATTGTAGATAGTTACGCTGGACATCGATCTATTGAATCGCGACGCTATTTGTGTGTTCCATCGTCAATACCAGGATCTGACGGTAAGAATTAACTGTGAGTTATGAGAGGGAGACGACAAACTTGACTGCCAAAGAGTACGTCCATCTCGTATGAGGCAGCGATAGACCCTCGGAGATAAGTCAGCTAGTGACCAATGTATTGAATCGCGACGCAATTTCTGTGTTGCATCGTCATTAGTCAGGTGGGAATGTCGCAATTAACTATCAAATTTGCGTCGGATTTGAAAACTAGATTGACAAAGCGCGGCAATCCGGTGACCGAGGCACCAATATACCCTTGTAAATAGTTACGCTGGACATCGATTTATTGAATCGCGACCCTGTTTGTGTGATCCATCGTCAATACCAGGATCTGACGGTAAGAATTAACTGTGAGTTATGAGTGGGAGAAAACAGACTTGCCTGCCAAAGTGTACGTCCATCTGGTATGAGGCAGCGATAGACCCTCGGAGATAATTCGGCTAGTGACCAATGTATTGAATCGCGACGCAATTTCTGTGTTGCATCGTCATTAGGGTAGTGGGAATGTCGCAATTAACTGTCAAATTAGCGTCGGATTTGAAAACTAGACTGACAAAGAGCGAACATCCGGTGACCTATGCACCAATAGGCCCTTGTAGATAGTTACGCTAGACATCGATGTATTGAATCGCGACGCTATTTGTGTGTTCCATCGTCGATACCAGGTTCTGATGGTAAGAATTAACTGTGAGTTTTGATTCGGAGACAAGAAACTTGACAGCCAAATTGTACATCCATCTGGTATGAGGCAGCGTTGGACACTCGGAGAGAAGTCGGCTAGTGACCAATGTATTGAATCGCGACGCAATTTCTTTGTTGCATCGTCATTAGGATGGTGGGAATGTCGCAATCAACTGTCAAATTTCCGTCGGATTCCCGAAACTTTACTCGTAGGACAACGATCATGTGGTGACCCAGGCAGTAATAGATGCTTGGAGATAAATCTGCTGGAAAACGATGTTCTGAAAAAAATCGCAGTACGTGTGTTCTATCGTCATTGAGAGGATGAGAGAAAATAAAATTAACTGACAGTTTTGCGTCGGATTTGAAAATTAGATGACAAAACGCGACCATCCGGTGACCGAGGCACCAATAGACCATTGTAGATAGTTACGCTGGACATCGATCTATTGAATCGCGACGCTATTTGTGTGTTCCATCGTCAATACCAGGATCTGACGGTAAGAATTAACTGTGAGTTATGAGAGGGAGACGACAAACTTGACTGCCAAAGAGTACGTCCATCTCGTATGAGGCAGCGATAGAACCTCGGAGATAAGTCAGCTAGTGACCAATGTATTGAATCGCGTCGCAATTTCTGTGTTGCATCGTCATTAGTCTGGTGGGAATGTCGCCATTAACTGTCAAATTTGCGTCGGATTTGAAAACTAGATTGACAAAAGGCGGCAATCCGGTGACCGAGGCACCAATATACCCTTGTAAATAGTTACGCTGGACATCGATTTATTGAATCGCGACCCTGTTTGTGTGATCCATCGTCAATACCAGGATCTGACGGTAAGAAATAACTGTGAGTTATGAGTGGGAGACAACAGTCTTGCCTGCCAAAGTGTACGACCATCTGGTATGAGGCAGCGATAGACCCTCGGAGATAATTCGGCTAGTGACCAATGTATTGAATCGCGACGCAATTTCTGTGTTGCATCGTCATTAGGGTAGTGGGAATGTCGCAATTAACTGTCAAATTTGCGTCGGATTTGAAAAATAGACTGACGTGATAACTGTGTTGCATCGGCATTAGGATGGTGGGAATATAGCATTTAACTGTCAAATTTGCGTCGGATTCCCGAAACTTTACTCGTAGGACAATGAGCATGTGGTGACAGAGGCAGTAATAGGTGCTTGTAGATAAATCTGCTGGAAGACGATGTTCTGAAAACCATCGCAGTATGTGTGTTCCATCGTCATTGAGAGGATGGGAGAACATAAATTAACTGTGAGTTTTGCGTCGGATTTGAAAACTAGACTGACAAAGCGCGAACATCCGGTGACCGAGGCACCAATAGACCCTTGTAGATAGTTACGCTAGACATCGATGTATTGAATCGCGACGCTATTTGTGTGTTCCATGGTCGACACCAGGATCTGACGGTAAGAATTAACTATGAGTTTTGAGTCGGAGACAAGAAACATGAAAGCCAAATTGTACATCCATCTGGTATGAGGCAGCGTTAGACCCTCGGAGATAAGTCGGCTAGTGACCAATGTATTGAATCGCGACGCAATTTCAGTGTTGCATCGTCATTAGGATGGTGGGAATGTCGCAATTAACTGTCAAATTTGCGTCGGATTCCCGAATCTTTACTCGCAATAGAGCGATCATGTGATGACCCAGGCATGCTTGGAGTTATCTGTTTCTAAGACGATGTTCTGAAAACCATCGCAGTATGTGTGTTCCATCGTCATTGAGAGGATGGGAGAACATAAATTAACTGTGAGTTTTGCGTCGGATTTGAAAACTAGACTGACAAAGCGCGAACATCCGGTGACCGATGCACCAATAGTCCCTTGTAGATAGTTACGCTAGATATCGATGTATTGAATCGCGACGCTATTTGTGTGTTCCATCGTCGATACCAGGTTCTGATGGTAAGAATTAACTTTGAGTTTTGAGTCGGAGACAAGAAACTTGACAGCCAAATTGTACATCCATCTGGTATGAGGCAGCGTTTGACCCTCTGAGATAAGTCGGCTAGTGACCAATGTATTGAATCGCGACGCAATTTCTGTGTTGCATCGTCGTTAGGATGGTGGGAATGTCGCATTTAACTGTCAAATTTGGGTGGGATTCCCGAAACTTTTCTCATAGGACAACGATCATGTGCTGACCCAGGCAGTAATAGATGCTTGGAGATAAATCTGCTGGAAGACGATGTTCTGAAAAAAATCGCAGTACGTGTGTTCTATCGTCATTGAGAGGATGAGAGAAAATAAAATTAACTGTCAGTTTTTCGTCGGATTTGAAAACTAGATGACAAAAAGCGACCATCCGGTGACCGAGGCACCAATAGACCATTGTAGATAGTTACGCTGGACATCGATCTATTGAATAGCGACGCTATTTGTGTGTTCCATCGTCAATACTAGGATCTGACGATAAGAATTGACTGTGAGTTATGAGAGGGAGACGACAAACTTGACTGCCAAAGAGTACGTCCATCTCGTATGAGGCAGCGATAGACCCTCGGAGATAAGTCGGCTAGTGACCAATGTATTGAATCGCTACGCAATTTCTGTGTTGCATCGTCATTAGTCTGGTGGGAATGTCGCAATTAACTGTCAAATTTGCGTCGGATTTGAAAACTAGACTGACAAAGCGCGAACATCCGTTGACCGAGGCACCAATATACCCTTGTAAATAGTTACGCTGGACATCGATCTATTGAATCACGACCCTGTTTGTGTGTTCCATCGTCAATACCAGGATCTGACGGTAAGAATTAACTGTGAGTTATGAGAGGGAGAAAACAAACTTGACTGCCAAAGAGTACGTCCATCTGGTATGAGGCAGCGATAGACCCTCGGAGATAAGTCGGCTAGTGACCAATGTATTGAATCGCGACGCAATTTCTGTGTTGCATCGTCATTAGGGTAGTGGGAATGTCGCAATTAACTGTCAAATTTGCGTCGTATTTGAAAACTAGACTGACAAAGCGCGAACATCCGTTGACCGAGGCACCAATATACCCTTGTAAATAGTTACGCTAGACATCGATGTATTGAATCGCGACGCTATTTGTGTGTTCCATGGTCGATACCAGGATCTGACGGTAAGAATTAACTGTGAGTTTTAAGTCGGAGACAAGAAACTTGACAGCCAAATTGTACATCCATCTGGTATGAGGCAGCGTTACACCCTCGGAGATAAGTCGGCTAGTGACCAATGTATTGAATCGCGACGTGATAACTGTGTTGCATCGGCATTAGGATGGTGGGAATATCGCATTTAACTGTCGAATTTGCGTCGGATTCCCGAAACTTTACTCGTAGGACAATGAGCATGTGGTGACAGAGGCAGTAATAGGTGCTTGTAGATAAATCTGCTGGAAGACGATGTTCTGAAAACCATCGCAGTATGTGTGTTCCATCGTCATTGAGAGGATGAGAGAACATAAATTAACTGTGAGTTTTGCGTCGGATTTGAAAACTAGACTGACAAAGCGGGAACATCCGGTGACCGAGGCACCAATAGACCCTTGTAGATAGTTACGCTAGACATCGATGTATTGAATCGCGACGCTATTTGTGTGTTCCATGGTCGACACCAGGATCTGACGGTAAGAATTAACTGTGAGTTTTGAGTTGGAGACAAGAAACTTGACAGCCAAATTGTACATCCATCTGGTATGAGGCAGCGTTAGACACTCGGAGAGAAGTCGGCTAGTGACCAATGTATTGAATCGCGACGCAATTTCTGTGTTGCATCGTCATTAGTCTGGTGGGAATGTCGCAATTAACTGTCAAATTTGCGTCGGATTTGAAAACTAGACTGACAAAGAGCGAACATCGGGTGACCGATGCACCAATAGACCCTTGTAGATAGTTACGCTGGACATCGATTTATTGAATCGCGACCCTGTTTGTGTGTTCAATCGTCAATGCCAGGATCTGACGGTAAGAATTAACTGTGAGTTATGAGAGGGAGAAAACAAACATGACTGCCAAAGAGTACGTCCATCTGGTATGAGGCAACGATAGACCCACGGAGATAAGTCGGCTAGTGACCAATGTATTGAATCGCGACGCAATTTCTGTGATGCATCGTCATTAGGGTAGTGGGAATGTCGCAACTGACTGTCAAATTTGCGTCGGATTTGAAAAGTAGACTGACAAAGAGCGAACATCCGGTGACCGATGCACCAATAGACCCTTGTAGATAGTTACGCTAGACATCGATGTATTGAATCGCGACGCTATTTGTGTGTTCCACTCGTCGATACCAGGTTCTGACGGTAAGAATTAACTGTGAATTTTGAGGCGGAGACAAGAAACTTGACAGCCAAATTGTACATCCATCTGGTATGAGGCAGCGTTAGACACTCGGAGAGAAGTCGGCTAGTGACCAATATATTGAATAGCGACGCAATTTCTTTGTTGCATCGTCATTAGGATGGTGGGAATGTCGCAATCAACTGTCAAATTTCCGTCGGATTCCCGAAACGTTACTCGTAGGACAACGATCATGTGGTGACCCAGGCAGTAATAGATGCTTGGAGATAAATCTGCTGGAAGACGATGTTCTGAAAAAAATCGCAGTACGTGTGTTCTATCGTCATTGAGAGGATGAGAGAAAATAAAATTAGCTGTCAGTTTTGCGTCAGATTTGAAAATTAGATGACAAAACGCGACCATCCGGTGACCGAGGCACCAATAGACCATTGTAGATAGTTACGCTGGACATCGATCTATTGAATCGCGACGCTATTTGTGTGTTCCATCGTCAATACCAGGATCTGACGGTAAGGATTAACTGTGAGTTATGAGAGGGAGACGACAAACTTGAGTGCCAAAGAGTGCGTCCATCTCGTATGAGGCAGCGATAGACCCTCGGAGATAAGTCAGCTAGTGACCAATGTATTGAATCGCGACGCAATTTCTGTGTTGCATCGTCGTTACTCTGGTGGGAATGTCGCAATTAACTGTCAAATTTGCGTCGGATTTGAAAACTAGATTGACAAAGCGCGGCAATCCGGTGACCGAGACACCAATATACCCTGTAAATAGTTACGCTGGACATCGATTTATTGAATCGCGACCCTGTTTGTGTGATCCATCGTCAATATCAGGATCTGACGGTAAGAATTAACTGTGAGTTATGAGAGGGAGAAAACAGACTTGCCTGCCAAAGAGTACGTCCATCTGGTATGAGGCAGCGATAGACCCTCGGAGATAAGTCGGCTTGTGACCAATGTATTGAATCGCGACGCAATTTCTGTGTTGCATCGTCATTAGGGTAGTGGGAATGTCGTAATTAACTGTCAAATTTGCGTCGGATTTGAAAACTAGACTTACAAAGAGCGAACATCCGGTGACCGATGCACCAATAGACCCTAGTAGATGGTTAAGCTAGACATCGATGTATTGAATCGCGACGCTATTTGTGTGTTCCATCGTCGATACCAGGTTCTGATGGTAAGAATTAACTGTGAGTTTTGAGTCGGAGACAAGAAACTTGACAGCCAAATTGTACATCCATCTCTTATGAGGCAGCGTTTGACCCTCTGAGATAAGTCGGCTAGTGACCAATGTATTGAATCGCGACGCAATTTCTTTGTTGCATCGTCATTAGGATGGTGGGAATGTCACAATCAACTGTCAAATTTCCGTCGGATTCCCGAAACTTTACTCGTAGGACAATGAGCATGTGGTGACAGAGGCAGTAATAGGTGCTTGGAGATAAATCTGCTGGAAGACGATGTTCTGAAAACCATCGCAGTATGTGTGTTCCATCGTCATTGAGAGGATGAGAGAACATAAATTAACTGTGAGTTTTGCGTCGGATTTGAAAACTAGATGACATAACGCGACTATCCGGAGACCGAGGCACCAATAGACCCTTGTAGATAGTTACGCTATACATCGATGTATTGAATCGCGATGCTATTTGTGTGTTCCATCGTCAATACCAGGATCTGACGGTGAGAATTAACTGTGAGTTTTGAGTCGGAGACAAGTAACTTGACAGCCAAATTGTACATCCATCTGGTATGAGGCAGCGTTAGACCCTCGGAGATAAGTCGGCTAGTGACCAATGTATTGATTCGCGAAGCAATTTCTGTGTTGCATCGTCATTAGGATGGTGGGAATGTCGCAATTAACTGTCAAATTTGCGTCGGATTCCCGAAACCTTACTCGCAGGAGAGCGATCATGTGATGACCCAGGCATGCTTGGAGTTATCTGTTTCTAAGACGATGTTCTGAAAACCATCGTAGAAAGTGTTTCCATCGTAACTGAGAGTATGGGAGGAATAAAATTAACTGTCAGTTTTGCGTCGGATTTGAAAACTAGATGACAAAACGCGACCATCCGGTGACTTAGGCACCAATAGACTCTTGTAGATAGTTACGCTGGACATCGATCTATTGAATCGCGACGCTATTTGTGTGTTCCATCGTCAATACCAGGATCTGACGGTAAGAATTAACTGTGAGTTATGAGAGGGACAAAACAAACTTGACTGCCAAAGAGTACGTCCATCTGGTATGAGGCAGCGATAGACCCTCGGAGATAAGTCAACTAGTGACCAATATATTGAATCGCGACGCAATTTCTGTGTTGCATCGTAATTAGGGTGGTGGGAATGTAGCAATTAATTGTCAAATTTGCGTCGGATTTGAAAACTAGACAGACAAAGCGCGAACATCCGGTGACCGAGGCACCAATATACCCTTGTAAATTGTTACGCTGGACATCGATCTATTGAATCGCAACCCTGTTTGTGTGTTCCATCGTCAATACCAGGATCTGACGGTAAGAATTAACTGTGAGTTATGAGAGGGAGAAAACAAACTTGACTGCCAAAGAGTACGTCCATCTGGTATGAGGCAGCGATAGACCCTCGGAGATAAGTCGGCTAGTGACCAATGTATTGAATCGCGACGCAATTTCTGTGTTGCATCGTCATTAGGGTGGTGGGAATGTCGCAATTAACTGTCAAACTTGCGTCGGATTTGAAAACTAGACTGACAAAGCGCGAACATCCGGTGACTGAGGCACCAATAGACCCTTGTACATAGTTACGCTAGACATCGGTGTATTGAATCGCGACGCTATTTGTGTGTTCCATCGTCGATACCAGGATCTGACGGTAAGAATTAACTGTGAGTTTTAAGTCGGAGACAAGAAACTTGACAGCCAAATTGTACATCCATCTGGTATGAGGCAGCGTTACACCCTCGGAGATAAGTCGGCTAGTGACCAATGTATTGAATCGCGACGTGATAACTGTGTTGCATCGGCATTAGGATGGTGGGAATATCGCAATTAACTGTCAAATTTGCGTCGGATTCCCGAAACTTTACTCGTAGGACAATGATCATGTGGTGACCCAGGCAGTAATAGGTGCTTGGAGATATATCTGCTGGAAGACGATGTTCTGAACACCATCGCAGTATGTGTGTTCCATCGTCATTGAGAGGATGAGAGAACATAAATTAACTGTGAGTTTTGCGTCGGATTTGAAAACTAGATGACAAAACGCGACTATCCGGAGACCGAGGCACCAATAGACCCTTGTAGATAGTTGCGCTATACATCGATGTATTGAATCGCGACGCTATTTGTGTGTTCCATCGTCAATACCAGGATCTGACGGTAAGAATTAACTGTGAGTTATGAGAGGGAGAAAACAAACTTGACTGCCAAACTGTACGTCCATCTGGTATGAGGCAGCGATATACCCTCGGAGATAAGTCGGCTAGTGACCAATGTATTGAATCGCGACGCAATTTCTGTGTTGCATCGTCATTAGGATGTTGGGAATGTCGCAATTAACTGTCAAATTTGCGTCGGATTCCGGAAACTTTACTCGTAGGACAACGATCATGTGGTGACCCAGGCAGTAATAGATGCTTGGAGACAAATCTGCTGGAAGACGATGTTCTGAAAACCATCGCAGTATGTGCGTTATATCGTAATTGAGAGGATAAGAGAAGATAAAATTAACTGACAATTTTCGTCGCATTTGTAAACTAGACAGACAAAACGCGACCATCCGGTGACCGGGTCAACAATAGACCCTTGTAGATAGTTACGCTGGACATCGATGTATAGAATCGCGACGGTATTTGTGTGTTCCCTCGTCAATACCAGGATCTGACAGTAAGATTTAACTGTGAGTTATGAGAGGGAGAAAACAAACTTGACTGCCAAACAGTACGTCCATCTGGTATGAGGCAGCGATAGACCCTCGGAGATAAGTCGGCTAGTGACCAATGTATTGAAACGCGACGCAATTTCTGTGTTGCATCGTCATTAGTCTGGTGGGAATGTCGCAATTAACTGTCAAATTTGCCTCGGATTTGTTTACTAGACTGACAAAACGCGACCATCCTGTGACCGAGGCACCAATAGACCCTTGTAGATAGTTACGCTGGACATCGATGTATAGAGTCGCGGCGTTATTTGTGTGTTCCCTCGTCAATACCAGGATCTGACGGTAAGAATTAACTGTGAGTTCTGAGTCGGAGACAAGAAACTTGACAGCCGAATTATACATCCATCTGGTATGAGGCAGCGTTAGACCCTCGGAGATACGTCGTCTAGTGACCAGTGTATTGAATCGCGACGCAATTTCTGTGATGCATCGTCATTAGGATGGTGGGAATGTCGCAATTAACTGTCAAATTTGCGTCGGATACCCGAAACTTTACTCGCAGGAGAACGATCATCTGGTGACCCAGGCATGCTTGGAGATAAATCTGCTGGAAGACGATGTTCTGAAAACCATCGCAGTATGTGTGTTCCATCGTAATTGAGAGTATGGGAGGAATAAAACTAACTGCCAATTTTGCGTCGGATTTGTAAACTAGACTGACAAAACGCGACCATCCGGTGACCGAGGCACCAATAGACCCTTGTAGATAGTTACGCTGGACATCGATGTATAGAATCGCGACGGTATTTGTGTGTTCCATCGTCAATACCAGGATCTGACGGTAAGAATTAACTGTGAGTTTTGAGTCGGAGACAAGAAACTTGACAGCCAAATTGTACATCCATTTGGTATGAGGCAGCGTTAGATCCTCGGAGATAAGTCGGCTAGTGACCAATGTGTTGAATCGCGACGCAATTTCTGTGATGCATCGTCATTAGGATGGTGGGAATGTCGCAATTAACTGTCAAATTTGCGTCGGATTCCCAAAACTTTACTCGCAGGAGAACGATCATGTGGTGACCCAGGCATGCTTGGAGATAAATCTGCTGGTAGACGATGTTCTGAAAACCATCGCAGTATGTGTGTTCCATTGTCATTGAGAGGATGAGAGAAAATAAATTAACTGTGAGTTTTGCGTCGGATTTGAATACTAGATGACAAAACGGGACTATCCGGAGACCGAGGCACCTTGTAGATAGTTACGCTGGACATCGATATATTGAATCGCGACGCTATTTGTGTGTTCAATCGTCAATACCAGGATCTGACGGTAAGAATTAACTGTGAGTTATGAGAGGGAGAAAACAAACTTGACTGCCAATTAGTACGTCAATCTGGTATGAGGCAGCGATAGACCCTCGGAGATAAGTCGGCTAGTGACCAATGTATTGAATCGTGACGTAATTTCTGTGTTGCATCGTCATTAGGGTGGTGGGAATGTCGCAATTAACTGTCAAACTAGCGTCGGATTTGAAAACTAGACTGACCAAGCGCGAACATCCGGTGACCGAGGCACATATAGACCATTGTAGATAGTTACGCTAGACATCGATGTATTCAATCGCGACGCTATTTGTGTGTTCCATGGTCGATACCAGGATCTGACGGTAAGAATTAACTGTGAGTTTTGAGTCGGAGACAAGAAACTTGACAGCCAAATTGTACATCCATTTGGTATGAGGCAGCGTTAGATCCTCGGAGATAAGTCGGCTAGTGACCAATGTGTTGAATCGCGACGCAATTTCTGTGATGCATCGTCATTAGGATGGTGGGAATGTCGCAATTAACTGTCAAATTTGCGTCGGATTCCCAAAACTTTACTCGCAGGAGAACGATCATGTGGTGACCCAGGCATGCTTGGAGATAAATCTGCTGGTAGACGATGTTCTGAAAACCATCGCAGTATGTGTGTTCCATCGTCATTGAGAGGATGAGAGAAAATAAATTAACTGTGAGTTTTGCGTCGGATTTGAATACTAGATGACAAAACGCGACTATCCGGAGACCGAGGCACCTTGTAGATAGTTACGCTGGACATCGATATATTGAATCGCGACGCTATTTGTGTGTTCAATCGTCAATACCAGGATCTGACGGTAAGAATTAACTGTGAGTTATGAGAGGGAGAAAACAAACTTGACTGCCAATCAGTACGTCAATCTGGTATGAGGCAGCGATAGACCCTCGGAGATAAGTCGGCTAGTGACCAATGTATTGAATCGTGACGTAATTTCTGTGTTGCATCGTCATTAGGGTGGTGGGAATGTCGCAATTAACTGTCAAACTAGCGTCGGATTTGAAAACTAGACTGACCAAGCGCGAACATCCGGTGACCGAGGCACCAATAGACCTTTGTAGATAGTTACGCTAGACATCGATGTATTCAATCGCGACGCTATTTGTGTGTTCAATCGTCAATACCAGGATCTGACGGTAAGAATTGACTGTGAGTTATGAGAGGGAGACGACAAACTTGACTGCCAAAGAGTACGTCCATCTGGTATGAGGCAGCGATAGACCCTCGGAGATAAGTCGGCTAGTGACCAATGTATTGAATCGCGACGCAATTTCTGTGTTGCATCGTCATTAGCATGGTGGGAATGTCGCAATTAACTGTCAAATTTGCATCGGATTCCCGAAACTTTACTCGTAGGACAACGTTCATGTGGTGACCCAGGCAGTAATAGATGCTTGGAGATAAATATGCTGGAAGACGATGTTCTGAAAACCATCGCAGTATGTGCGTTCATTCGTAATTGAGAGGATGAGAGAAAATAAAATTAACTCTCAGTTTTGCGTCGGATTTGAAAACTAGATGACAAAACGCTACCATCCGGTGACCGAGGCACCAATATACCCTTGTAAATAGTTACGCTGGACATCGATCTATTGAATCGCGACGCTATTTGTGTGTTCCATCGTCAATAAAAGGATCTGACGGTAAGAATTAACTGTGAGTTATGAGAGGGAGAAAACAAACTTGACTCCCAAAGAGTACGTCCATCTGGTATGAGGCAGTGATAGACTCTCGGAGATAAGTCAACTAGTGACCAATATATTGAATCACGACGCAATTTCTGTGTTGCATCGTCATTAGGGTGGTGGGAATGTCGCAAGTAACTGTCAAATTTGTGTCGGATTTAAAAACTAGAGTGACAAAGCGCGAACATCCGGTGACCGAGGCACCAATAGATCCTTGTAGATAGTTACGCTAGACATCGATGTATTGAATCGCGACGCTATTTGTGTGTTCCATCGTCGATACCAGGTTCTGACGGTAAGAATTAACTGCGAGTTTTGAGTCGGAGACAAGCAACTTGTCAGCCGATGTACATCCATCTGGTATGAGGCAGCGTTAGACCCTCGGAGATAAGTCGGCTAGTGACCAATGTATTGAATCGCGACGCAATTTCTGTGTTGCATCGTCATTTGTCTGGTGGGAATGTCGCAATTAACTGTCAAAGCCGGCCGCGTTGGTCTCGCGGTTCTAGGCGCGCAGTCCGGAACCGTGCGACTGCTACGATCGCAGGTTCGAATCCTGCCTCGGGCATGGATGTGTGTGATGTCCTTAGGTTAGTTAGGTTTAAGTAGTTCTAAGTTCTAGGGGACTAATGACCACAGCAGTTGAGTCCCATAGTGCTCAGAGCCATTTGAACCATTTTTTGAACTGTCAAATTTGCCTCGGATTTGAAAACTAGACAGACAAAGCACGAACATCCGGTGAGAGAGGCACCAATAGACCTTTGTAATTAGTTACGCTAGACATCGAAGTAATAAATCGCGACGCTATTTGTGTGTTACATCGTCGATACCAGGATCTGACGGTAAGAATTAACTGTGAGTTATGAGAGGATGGAAACAAACATGACTGCAAAGAGTATGTCCATCTGGTATGAGGCAGCGATAGACCCTCGGAGATAAGTAGGCTAGTGACCATTGTATTGAATCGCGACGCAATTTCTGTGTTTCATCGTCATTAGTCTGGTGGGAATGTCGCAATTAACTGTCAAATTTGCCTCGGATTTGAAAATTAGACTGACAAAGCGCGAACATCCGGTGACCGAGGCACCAATAGACCCTTGTAAATAGTTACGCTAGACATCGATGTAATGAATCGCGACGCTATTTGTGTGTTCCATCGTCGATACCAGGATCTGACGGTAAGAATTAACTGTGAGTTTTGAGTCGGAGACAAGAAACATGACAGCCAAATTGTACATCCATCTGGTATGAGGCAGCGTTAGACCCTCGGAGATAAGTCGGCTAGTGACAAATGTATTGAATCGCGACGCAATTTCAGTGTTGCATCGTCATTAGGATGGTGGGAATGTCGCAATTAACTGACAAATTGGCGTCCGTTCCCGAAACTTTACACGCAGGAGAACGGTCATGTGGTGACCCAGGCATGCTTGGAGATAAATCTGCTGGAAGACGTTGTTCTGAAAACCATCGCAGTATGTGTGTTCCATCGTAATTGAGAGTATGGGAGGAATAAAATTAACTGCCAATCTTGCGTCGGATATGTAAACTAGACTGACAAAACGCGACCATCCGGTGACCGAGGCACCAATAGACCCTTGTAGATAGTTACGCTGGACATCGATGTAATTAATCGCGACGCTATTTGTGTGTTCCATCGTCGAAACCACGATCTGACGGTAAGAATTAACTGTGAGTTTTGAGTCGGAGACAAGAAGCATGACAGCCAAATTGTACATCCATCTGGTATGAGGCAGCGTTAGACCCTTTTTTAGATAAGTCGGCTAGTGACCAATGTATTGAATCGCGACGCAATTTCTGTGTTGCATCGTCATTAGGATGGTGGGAATGTCACATTTAACTGTCAAATTTGCGTCGGATTCCCGAAACTTTACTCGCAGGAGAACGATCATCTGGTGACCCAGGCATGCTTGGAGTTAAATCTGCTGGTAGACGATGTTCTGAAAACCATCGCAGTATGTGTGTTCCATCGTCATTGAGAGGATGAGAGAACATAAATTAACTGTGAGTTTTGCGTCGGATTTGAAAACTAGATGACAAACGCGACTATCTGGAGACCGAGGCACCAATAGACCCTTGTAGATAGTTACGCTGGACATCGATATATTGAATCGTGACGCTATTTGTGTGTTCCATCGTCAATACCAGGATCTGACGGTAAGAATTAACTGTGAGTTATGAGAGGGAGAAAACAAACTTGACTGCCAATAAGTACGTCAATCTGGTATGAGGCAGCGATAGACCCTCGGAGATAAGTCGGCTAGTGACCAATGTATTGAATCGTGACGTAATTTCTGTGTTGCATCGTCATTAGGGTGGTGGGAATGTCGCAATTAACTGTCAAACTTACGTCGGATTTGAAAATTGGACTGACCAAGCGCGAACATCCGGAGACCGAGGCACCAATAGACCTTTGTAGATAGTTACGCTAAACATCGATGTATTCAATCGCGACGCTATTTGTGTGTTCCATGGTCGATACCAGGATCTGACGGTAAGAATTAACTGTGAGTTTTGAGTCGGAGACAGAAACATGACAGCCAAATTGTACATCCATCTGGTATGAGGCAGCGTTAGACCCTCGGAGATAAGTCGGCTAGTCACCAATGTATTGAATCGCGACGCAATTTCTGTGTTGCATCGTCATTAGGATGGTGGGAATGTCACAATTAACTGTCAAATTTGCGTCGGATTCCCGAAACTTCACTCGCAGGAGAACGATCATGTGGTGACCCAGGCATGCGTGGAAATAAATCTGTTTCTAAGACGATGTTCTGAAAACCATCGCAGAAAGTGTGTTCCATCGTAATTGAGAGTATGGGAGGAATAAAATTAACTGTCAGTTTTGCGTCGGATTTGAAAACTAGATGACAAAACGCGACCATCCGGTGACCGAGGCACCAATAGACCCTTGTAGATAGTTACGCTGGACATCGATCTATTGAATCGCGACGCTATTTGTGTGTTCCATCGTCAATACCAGGATCTGACGGTAAGAATTAACTATGAGTTATGAGAGGGAGAAAACTAACTTGACTGCCAAAGAGTACGTCCATCTGGTATAAGGCAGTGATAGACCCTCGGAGATAAGTCAACTAGTGACCAATATATTGAATCACGACGCAATTTCTGTGTTGCATCGTCATTAGGGTTGTGGGAATGTCGCAATTAACTGTCATATTTGTGTCGTGTTTAAACACTAGACTGACAAAGCGCGAACATCCGGTGACCGAGGCACCAATAGACCCTTGTAGATAGTTACGCTAGACATCGATGTAATGAATCGCGACGCTATTAGTGTGTTCCATCGTCGATACCAGGTTCTGATGGTAAGAATTAACTGCGAGTTTTGAGTCGGAGACAAGCAACTTGACAGCCGATGTACATCCATCTGGTATGAGGCAGCTTTAGACCCTTGGAGATAAGTCGGCTAGTGACCAATGTATAGAATCGCGACGCAATTTCTGTGTTGCGTCGTCATTAGCATGGTGGGAATGTCGCAATTAACTGTCAAATTTGCTTCGGATTCCCGAAACTTTACTCGTAGGACAACGATCATGTGGTGACCCAGGCAGTAATAGATGCTTGGAGATAAATCTGCTGGAAGACGATGTTCTGAAAACCATCGCAGTGTGTGCGTTCATTCGTAATTGAGAGGATGAGAGAAAATAAAATTAACTCTCAGTTTTGCATCGGATTTGAAAACTAGATGACAAAATGCACCATCTGGTGACCGAGGCACCAATAGACCCTTGTAGATAGTTACGGTCGACATCGATCTATTGAATCGCGACGCTATTTGTGTGTTCCATCGTCAATACCAGGATCTGACGGTAAGAATTAACTGTGAGTTATGAGAGGGAGAAAACAAACTTGACTGCCAAAGAGTGCGTCCATCTCGTATGAGGCAGCGATAGACCCTCGGAGATAAGTCGGCTAGTCACCAATGTATAGAATCGCGACGCGATATCTGTGTTGCATCGGCATTAGGATTTTGAGAATGTCGCAATTAACTGTCAAATTTGCGTCGGAAACCCGAAACTTTACTCGTAGGACAACGATCATGCGGTGACTGAGGCAGTAATAGATGCTAGGGGAAAAATCTGCTGGAACACGATGTTCTGAAAACCATCGCAGTATGTGTGTTCCATCGTCATTGAGAGGATGAGAGAACATAAATTAACTGTCAGTTTTGCGTCGGATATGAAAAGTAGATGACAAAACGCGACCATCCGATGACCGAGGCACCAATAGACCCTTGTAGATAGTTACGCTGGACATCGATCTATTGAATCGCGACGCTATTTGTGTGTTCCATCGTCAATACCAGGATCTGACGGTAAGAATGAACTGTGAGTTATGAGAGGGTGGAAACAATCATGACTGCAAAGAGTATGTCCATCTGGTATGAGGCAGCGATAGACCCTCGGAGATAAGTAGGCTAGTGACCATTGTATTGAATCGCGACGCAATTTCTGTGTTTCATCGTCATTAGTCTGGTGGGAATGTCGCAATTAACTGTCAAATTTGCCTCTGATTTGAAAAGTAGACTGACAATGCGCGAACATCCGGTGACCGAGGCACCAATAGACCCTTGTAGATAGTTACGCTGGACATCGATGTAATGAATCGCGACGCTATTTGTGTGTTCCATCGTCGAAACCACGATCTGACGGTAAGAATTAACTGTGAGTTTTGAGTCGGAGACAAGAAACATGACAGCCAAATTGTACATCCATCTGGTATAAGGCAGCGTTAGACCCTCGGAGATAAGTCGGCTAGTGACCAATGTATTGAATCGCGACGCAATTTCTGTGTTGCATCGTCATTAGGAAGGTGGGAATGTCACAATTAACTGTCAAATTTGCGTCGGATTCCCGAATCTTCACTCGCAGGAGAACGATCATGTGGTGACCCAGGCATGCGTGGAAATAAATCTGTTTCTAAGACGATGTTCTGAAAACCATCGCAGAAAGTGTGTTAAATCGTAATTGAGAGTATGGGAGGAATAAAATTAACTGTCAGTTTTGCGTCGGATTTGAAAACTAGATGACAAAACGCGACCATCCAGTGACCGAGGCACCAATAGACTCTTGTAGATAGTTACGCTGGACATCGATCTATTGAATCGCGACGCTATTTGTGTGTTCCATCGTCAATACCAGGATCTGACGGTAAGAATTAACTGTGAGTTACGAGAGGGAGAAAACAAACTTGACTGCCAAAGAGTACGTCCATCTGGTATGAGGCAGCGATAGACCCTCGGAGATAAGTCGGCTAGTGAACAATGTATTGAATCGCGACGCAATTTCTGTGTTGCATCGTCATTAGTCTGGTGGGAATGTCGCAATTAACTGTCAAAGCCGGCCGCGGTGGTCTCGCGGTTCTAGGCGCGCAGTCCGGAACCGTGCGACTGCTACGGTCGCAGGTTCGAATCCTGCCTCGGGCATGGATGTGTGTGATGTCCTTAGGTTAGTTAGGTTTAAGTAGTTCTAAGTTCTAGGGGACTAATGACCACAGCAGTTGAGTCCCATAGTGCTCAGAGCCATTTGAACCATTTTTTGAACTGTCAAATTTACCTCGGATTTGAAAACTAGACTGACAAAGCACGAACATCCGGTGAGCGAGGCACCAATAGACCTTTGTAATTAGTTACGCTAGACATCGATGTAATGAATCGCGACTCTATTTGTGTGTTACATCGTCGATACCAGGATCTGACGGTAAGAATTAACTGTGAGTTATGAGAGGATGGAATCAAACATGACTGCAATGAGTATGTCCATCTTGTATGAGGCAGCGATAGACCCTCGGAGATAAGTCGGCTAGTGACCAATGTATTGAATCGCGACGCAATTTCAGTGTTGCAGCGTCATTAGGATGGTGGGAATGTCTTAATTAACTCTTAAATTAGCGTCGGAATAACGAAACTTCACTCGCAGGAGAACGATAATGTGGTGACCCAGGCATGCTTGGAGATAAATTTGCTGGAAGACGATGTTCTGAAAACCATCGCAGTATGTGTGTTCCATCGTAATTGAGAGTATGGAAGGAATAAAATTAACTGCCAATCTTGCGTCGGATTTGTAAACTAGACTGACAAAACGCGACCATCCGGTGACCGAGGTACCAATAGATCATTGTAGATAGTTACGCTGGACATCGATCTATTGAATCGCGACGCTATTTGTGTGCTCCATCGTCAATACTAGGGTCTGACAATAAGAATTAACTGTGAGTTATGAGACGGAGAAAACAAACATGACTGCCAAAGAGTACGTTCATCTGGTATGAGGCAGCGATAGACCCTCGGAGATAAGTCGGCTAGTGACCAATGTATTGAATCGCGACTCAATTTCTGTGTTGCATCGTCATTAGGATGGTGGGAATGTCTTAATTAACTCTTAAATTTGCGTCGGAATAACGAAACTTCACTCGCAGGAGAACGATAATGTGGTGACCCAGGCATGCTTGGAGATAAATCTGCTGGAACACGATGTTCTGAAAACCATCGCAGTACGTGTGTTCCATCGTCATTGAGAGGATGAGAGGACATAAATTAACTGTCAGTTTTGCGTCGGATTTGAAAACTAGATGACAAAACGCGACCATCCGGTGACCGAGGCACCAATAGACCCATGTAGATAGTTACGCTGGACATCGATCTATTGAATCGCGACGCTATTCGTGTGCTCCATCGTCAATACCAGGGTCTGACAATAAGAATTAACTGTGAGTTATGAGACGGAGAAAACAAACATGACTGCCAAAGAGTACGTTCATCTGGTATGAGGCAGCGATAGACCCTCGGAGATAAGTCGGCTAGTGACCAATGCATTGAATCGCGACGCAATTTCTGTGTTGCATTAGGGTAGTGGGCATGTCACAATTAACCGTCAAATTTGCGTCGGATTTGAAAACTAGACTGACAAAGCGCGAACATCCGGTGACCGAGGCACCAATAGACCCTTGTAAATAGTTACTCTAGACATCGATGTATTGAATCGCGACGCTATTTTTGTGTTCCATCGTCGATACCAGGATCTGACGGTAAGAATTAACTGCGAGTTTTGAGTCGGAGGCAAGAAATTTGACAGCCAAATTGTACATCCATCTGGTATGAGGCAGCGTTAGACCCTCGGAGATAAGTCGGCTAGTGACCAATGTATTGAATCGCGACGCAATTTCTGTGTTGCATCGTCATTAGGATGGTGGGAATGTCTTAATTAACTCTTAAATTTGCGTCGGAATAACGAAACTTCACTCGCAGGAGAACGATAATGTGGTGACCCAGGCATGCTTGGAGATAAATCTGCTGGAAGACGATGTTCTGAAAACCATCGCAGTATGTGTGTTCCATCGTAATTGAGAGTATGGGAGGAATAAAATTAACTGCCAATCTTGCGTCGGATTTGAAAACTAGACTGATAAAGAGCGAACATCCGGTGACCGGCCTTGTAGATAGTTACGCTAGACATCGATGTATTGAATCGCGACGCTATTTGTGTGTTCCATCGTCGATACCAGGATTTGACGGTAAGAATTAGCTGTGAGTTTTGAGTCGGAGACAAGAAACTTGACAGCCAAACAGTACATCCATCTGGTAAAAGGCAGCGTTAGATCCTCGGAGATATGTCGGCTAGTGACCAATGTATTGAATCGCGACGCAATTTCTGTGTTGCATCGTCATTAGGATGGTGGGAATGTCGCAATTAACTGTGAAATTTGCGTCGGATTCCCGAAACTTTACTCGTAGGACAACGATCATGTGGTGACCCAGGCAGTAATAGATGCTTGGAGATAAATCTGCTGGAAGACGATGTTCTGAAAACCATCGCAGTATGTGTGTTCTATCGTCATTGAGAGGATGAGATAACATAAATGAACTGTCAGTTTTGCGTCGGATTTGAAAACTAGATGACAAAACGCGACCATCCGGTGACCGAGGCACCTATAGACCGTTGTTGATAGTTACGCTGGACATCGATGTATAGAATCGCGACGGTATTTGTGTGTTCCATCGTCAATACCAGGATCTGACGGTAAGAATTAACTGTGAGTTATGAGAGGGAAAAAACAAACTTGACTGCCAAACAGTACGTCCATCTGGTATGAGGCAGCGATAGACGCTCGGAGATAAGTCGGCTAGTGACCAATGTATTGAATCGCGACGCAATTTATGTGTTGCATCGTCATTAGGATGGTGGGAATGTCGCAATTAACTGTCAAATTTGCGTCGGATTCCCGAAACTTTACTCGTAGGACAACGATCATGTGGTGACCCAGGCACTAATACATGCTTGGAGATAAATCTGCTGGAAGACGATGTTTTGAAAACCATCGCAGTATGTGTGTTCCATCGTCATTGAGAGTATGAGAGAAAATAAAATTAACTGTCAGTTTTGCGTCGGATTTGAAAACTAGATGACAAAACGCGACCATCCGGTGACCGAGGCACCAATAGACCCTTGTAGATAGTTACGCTGGACATCGATGTATTGAATCGCGACGCTATTTGTGTGTTCCATGGTCGATACCAGGATCTGACGGTAAGAATTAACTGTGAGTTTTGAGTCGGAGGCAAGAAATTTGACAGCCAAATTGTACATCCATCTGGTATGAGGCAGCGTTAGACCCTCGGAGATAAGTCGGCTAGTGACCAATGTATTGAATCGCGACGCAATTTCGGTGTTTCATCGTCATTAGGGTAGTGGGAATGTCACAATTAACTGTCAAATTTGCGTCGGAATTTAAAACTAGACAGACAAAGCGCTAACATCCGGTGACCGAGGCACCAATAGACTCTTGTAAATTGTTATGCTAGGTATCGATGTATTGAATCGCGACGCTATTTGTGTGTTCCATGGTCGATACCAGGATCTGACGGTAAGAATTAACTGTGAGTTTTGAGTCGGAGACAAGAAACTTGACAGCCAAATTGTACATCCATCTGGTATGAGGCAGCGTTAAACCCTCGGAGATATGTCGGCTAGTGATCAATGTTTTGAATCGCGACGCAATTTCTGTGTTGCATCGTCATTAGGATGGTGGGAATGTCGCAATTAACTGTCAAATTTGAGTCGGATTCCTGAAACTTTACTCGTAGACAACGATCATCTGGTGACCCAGGCAGTAATAGATGCTTGGAGATAAAATTGCTGGTAGACGATGTTCTGAAAACCACCACAGTATGTGTGTTCTATCGTCATTGAGAGGATGAGAGGAAATAAAATTAACTGTCAGTTTTGCGTCGGATTTGTAAACTAGACTGACTAAACGCGTCCATCCGGTGACCGAGGCACCAATAGACCCTTGTAGATAGTTACGCTAGACATCGATGTATTGAATCGCGACGCTATTTGTGTGTTCCATCGTCGATACCAGGATTTGACGGTAAGAATTAGCTGTGAGTTTTGTGTCGGAGACAAGAAACTTGACAGCCAAATTGAACATCCATCTCGTATGAGACAGTTTTAGACCCTCGGAGATAAGTCGGCTAGTGACCAATGTATTAAATCGCGACGCAATTTCTGTGTTGCATCGTCATTAGGATGGTGGAAATGTTGCAATTAACTGTCAAATTTGCGTAGGATTCCCGAAACTTTACTTGCAGGAGAACGATCATGTGGAGACCCAGGCATGCTTGGAGATAAATCTGCTGGAAGACGATGTTCTGAAAACCATCGCAGTATGTGTGTTCTATCGTCATTAAGAGGATGAGAGAAAATAAAATTAACTGCCAGTTTTGGGTCGGATTTGTAAACTAGACTGACAAAACGCGACCATCCGGTGACCGAGGCACCAATAGACCCTTGTAGATAGTTACGCTGGACATCGATCTATTGAATCGCGACGGTATTTGTGTGTTCCATCGTCAATACCAGGATCTGACGGTAAGAATGAACTGTGAGTTATGAGAGGGAGAAAACATACTTGACTGCCAAAGAGTACGTCCATCTAGTATGAGGCAGCGATAGACCCTCGGAGATAAGTCGGCTAGTGACCAATGTATTGAATCGCGACGCAATTTCTGTGTTGCAACGTCATTAGGATGGTGGGAATGTCGCGATTAACTGTCAAATTTGCGTCGGTTTCCCGTAACTTTACTCGCAGGAGAACGATCAAGTGGTGACCCAGGCATGCTTGGAGATAAATCTGCTGGAAGACGATGTACTGAAAAACCATAGCAGTATGTGTGTTCTATCGTAATTGAGAGTATGGGAGGAATAAAATTAACTGCCAGTTTTGCGTCGGATTTGTAAACTAGACTGACAAAACGCGACCATCCGGTGACCGAGGCACAAATAGACCCCTCTAGATAGTTACGCTGGACATCGATCTATTGAATCGCGACGCTATTTGTGTGTTCCATCGTCAATACCAGGATCTGACGGTAAGAATTAAATGTGAGTTATGAGAGGGAGAAAACAAACTTGACTGCCAAACAGTACGTCCATCCGGTATGAGGCAGCGATAGACCCTCGGAGATAAGTCGGCTAGTGACCAATCTACTGAATCGCGACGCAATTTCTGTGTTGCAACGTCGTTAGGATGGTGGGAATGTCGCAATTAACTGTCTAATTCGCGGCGGATTTGAAAACAAGACTGACAAAGAGCGAACATCCGGTGACCGAGGCACCAATAGACCCTTATAGATAGTTTCGCTAGAAATCGATGTATTGAATCGCGACGCTATTTCTGTGTTCCATCGTCCATACCAGGATCTGACGGTGAGAATTAGCTGAGAGTTTTGAGTCGGAGACAAGAAACTTGACAGCCAAATTGTACATCCATCTGGTAGGAGGCAGCGTTAGACCCTCGGAGATAAGTAGGCTAGTGACCAATGTATTCAATCGCGACGCAATTTCTGTGTTGCATCGTCATTAGGATGGTGGGAATGTCTCAATTAACTGTCAAATTTGCGTCGGATTCCCGAAACTTTACTCGCAGGGGAACGTTCATGTGGTGACCCAGGCAGTAATAGATACTTGGAGATAAATCAGAAGGAAGACGATGTTCTGAAAACCATCGCAGAATGTGTGTTCCATCGTAATTGAGAGTATGGGAGGAATAAAATAACTGTCAGTTTTGCGTCAGATTTGAAAACTAGACTGACAAAGCGCGAACATCCGGTGACCGAGGCACAAATAGACCCTTCTAGATAGTTACGCTGGACATCGATGTATAGAATCGCGACGCTATTTGTGTGTTCCATCGTCAATAAAAGGATCTGACGGTAAGAATTAGCTGTGAGTCTTGAGTCGGAGACAAGAAACTTGACAGCCAAATTGTACATCCATCTGGTATGAAGCAGCGTTAGACCCTCGGAGATAAGTCGGCTAGTGACCAATGTATTGAATCGCGACGCAATTTCTGTGTTGCATCGTCATTAGGATGGTGGGAATGTCGCAATTAACTGTCAAATTTGCGTCGGATTCCCGAAACTTTACTCGTAGACAACGATCATGTGGTGACCCAGGCAGTAATAGATGCTTGGAGATAAATCTGCTACTAGCCGATGTACTGAAAACCATCGCAGTATGTGTGTACTATCGTCATTGAGAGGATGAGAGAACATAAATTAACTGTCAGTTTTGCGTCGGATTTGAAAACTAGATGACAAAACGCGACCATCCGTTGACCGAGGCACCAATAGACCCTTGGAGATAGTTTGGCTGGACATCGATCTATTGAATCGCGACGCTATTTGTGTGTTCCATCGTCAATACCAGGATCTGACAGTAAGAATTAACTGTGAGTTATGAGAGGGAGAAAACAAACTTGACTGCCAAAGAGTACGTCCATCTGGTATGAGGCAGCGATAGACCCTCGGAGATAAGTCGGCTAGTGACCAATGTATTGAATCGCGACGCAATTTCTGTGTTGCATCGTCATTAGGATGGTGGGAATGTCTCAATTAACTGTCAAATTTGCGTCGGATTCCCGAAACTTTACTCGCAGGGGAACGTTCATGTGGTGACCCAGGCAGTAATAGACACTTGGAGATAAATCTGATGGAAGAAGATGTTCTGAAAACCATCGCAGTATGTGTGCTCCATCGTCATTGAGAGGATGAGAGAACATAAAATTAACTGTCAGTATTGCGTCGGATTTGAAAACTAGATGACAACGATCATGTGGTGACCCAGGCAGTAATAGATGCTTGGAGATAAATCTGCTGGTAGCCGATGTACTGAAAACCATCGCAGTATGTGTGTTCATCGTCATTGAGAGGATGAGAGAAAATAAAATTAACTGTCAGTTTTGCGTCGGATTTGAAAACTAGATGACAAAACGCGACCATTCGGTGACCGTGGCACAAATAGACCCTTCTAGATAGTTACGCTGGACATCGATGTATAGAATCGCGACGCTATTTGTGTGTTCCATCGTCAATACCAGGATCTGACGGTAAGAATTAGCTGTGAGTCTTGAGTCGGAGACAAGAAACTTGACAGCCAAATTGTACATCCATCTGGTATGAAGCAGCGTTAGACCCTTGGAGATAAGTCGGCTAGTGACCAATGTATTGAATCGCGACGCAATTTCTGTGTTGTATCGTCATTAGGATGGTGGGAATGTCGCAATTAACTGTCAAATTTGCGTCGGATTCCCGAAACTTTACTCGTAGACAACGATCATGTGGTGACCCAGGCAGTAATAGATGCTTGGAGATAAATCTGCTACTAGCCGATGTACAGAAAACCATCGCAGTATGTGTGTACTATCGTCGTTGAGAGGATGAGAGAAAATAAAATTAACTGTCAGTTTTGCGTCGGATTTGAAAACTAGATGACAAAACGCGACCATCCGGTAACCGAGGCACCAATAGACCCTTGTAGATAGTTACGTAGAACATCGATCTATTGAATCGCGACGCTATTTGTGTGTTCCATCGTCAATACCAGGATCTGACCGTAAGAAATAACTGTGAGTTATGAGAGGGAGAAAACAAACTTGACTACCAAATTGTATATCCATCTGGTAGGAGGCAGCGTTAGACCCTCGGAGATAAGTCGGCTAGTGACCAATGTATTGAATCGCGACGCAATTTCTGTGTTGCATCGTCATTAGGATGGTGGGAATGTCTCAATTAACTGTCAAATTTGCGTCGGATTCCCGAAACTTTGCTCGCAGGGGAACGTTCATGTGGTGACCCAGGCAGTAATAGATACTTGGAGATAAATCTGATGGAAGACGATGTTCTGAAAACCATCGCAGAATGTGTGTTCCATCGTAATTGAGAGTATGGGAGGAATAAAATTAACTGTCAGTTTTGCGTCAGATTTGAAAACTAGACTGACAAAGTGCGACCATCCGGTGACCGAGGCACAAATAGACCCTTCTAGATAGTTACGCTGGACATCGATGTACTGAATCGCGACGCTATTTGTGTGTTCAATGGTCGATACCAGGATCTGACGGTAAGAATTGGCTGTGGGTTTTGAGTCGGAGACAAGAAACTTGACAGCCAAATTGTACATCCATCTGGTATGAGGCAGCGTAGACCCTCGGAGATAAGTCGGCTTTTGACCAATGTATTAAATCGCGACGCGATATCTGTGTTGCATCGGCATTAGGATGGTGGGAATGTCGCAATTAACTGTCAAATTTGCGTCGGATACCCGAAACTGTACTCGTAGGACAACGATCATGTGATGACCCAGGCAGTAATAGATGCTTGGAGATAAATCTGCTGGAAGACGATGTTTTGAAAACCATCGCAGTATGTGTGTTCCATCGTCATTGAGAGGATGAGAGAACATAAATTAACTGTCACTTTTGCGTCGGATTTGTAAACTAGATGACAAAACGCGACCATCCGGTGACCGAGGCACCAATAGACCCTTGTAGATAGTTACGCTGGACATCGATCTATTGAATCGCGACGGTATTTGTGTGTTCCATCGTCAATACCAGGATCTGACGGTAAGAATGAACTGTGAGTTATGAGAGGGAGAAAACATACTTGACTGCCAAAGAGTACGTCCATCTAGTATGAGGCAGCGATAGATCCTCGGAGATAAGTCGGCTAGTGACCAATGTATTGAATCGCGACGCAATTTCTGTGTTGCAACGTCATTAGGATGGTGGGAATGTCGCGATTAACTGTCAAATTTGCGTCGGTTTCACGTAACTTTACTCGCAGGAGAACGATCAAGTGGTGACCCAGGCATGCTTGGAGATAAATCTGCTGGAAGACGATGTACTGAAAAACCATAGCAGTATGTGTGTTCTATCGTAATTGAGAGTATGGGAGGAATAAAATTAACTGCCAGTTTTGCGTCGGATTTGTAAACTAGACTGACAAAACGCGACCATCCGGTGACCGAGGCACAAATAGACCCCTCTAGATAGTTACGCTGGGCATCGATCTATTGAATCGCGACGCTATTTGTGTGTTCCATCGTCAATACCAGGATCTGACGGTAAGAATTAAATGTGAGTTATGAGAGGGAGAAAACAAACTTGACTGCCAAACAGTACGTCCATCTGGTATGAGGCAGCGATAGACCCTCGGAGATAAGTCGGCTAGTGACCAATCTACTGAATCGCGACGCAATTTCTGTGTTGCAACGTCGTTAGGATGGTGGGAATGTCGCAATTAACTGTCATATTTGCGTCGGATTCCCGAAACTTTACTCGCAGGGGAACGTTCATGTGGTGACCCAGGCAGTAATAGATACTTGCAGATAAATCAGAAGGAAGACGATGTTCTGAAAACCATCGCAGTATGTGTGTTCCATCGCCATTGAGAGGATGAGAGAACATAAAATTAACTGTCAGTATTGCGTCGGATTTGAAAACTAGATTACAACGATCATGTGGTGACCCAGGCAGTAATAGCTGCTTGGAGAAAAATCTGCTGGTAGCCGATGTACTGAAAACCATATCAGTATTTGTGTTCTATCGTCATTGAGAGGATGAGAGAACATAAATTAACTGTCAGTTTTGCGTCGGATTTGAAAACTAGATGACAAAACGCGACCATCCGGTGACCGAGGCACCAATAGACCCTTGGAGATAGTTTGGCTGGACATCGATCTATTGAATCGCGACGCTATTTGTGTGTTCCATCGTCAATACCAGGATCTGACAGTAAGAATTAACTGTGAGTTATGAGAGGGAGAAAACAAACTTGACTGCCAAAGAGTACGTCCATCTGGTATGAGGCAGCGATAGACCCTCGGAGATAAGTCGGCTAGTGACCAATGTATTGAATCGCGACGCAATTTCTGTGTTGCATCGTCATTAGGATGGTGGGAATGTCTCAATTAACTGTCAAATTTGCGTCGGATTCCCGAAACTTTACTCGCAGGGGAACGTTCATGTGGTGACCCAGGCAGTAATAGATACTTGGAGATAAATCTGATGGAAGAAGATGTTCTGAAAACCATCGCAGTATGTGTGTTCCATCGTCATTGAGAGGATGAGAGAACATAAAATTAACTGTCAGTATTGCGTCGGATTTGAAAACTAGATGACAACGATCATGTGGCGACCCTGGCAGTAATAGATGCTTGGAGATAAATCTGCTGGTAGCCGATGTACTGAAAACCATCGCAGTATGTGTGTTCATCGTCATTGAGAGGATGAGAGAAAATAAAATTAACTGTCAGTTTTACGTCGGATTTGAAAACTAGATGACAAAACGCGACCATCCGGTGACCGTGGCACCAATAGACCCTTGTAGATAGTTACGCTAGACATCGATCTATTGAATCGCGACGGTATTTGTGTGTTCCATCGTCAATACCAGGATCTGACGGTAAGAATGAACTGTGAGTTATGAGAGGGAGAAAACATACTTGACTGCCAAAGAGTACATCCATCTAGTATGAGGCAGCGATAGATCCTCGGAGATAAGTCGGCTAGTGACCAATGTATTGAATCGCGACGCAATTTCTGTGTTGCAACGTCATTAGGATGGTGGGAATGTCGCGATTAACTGTCAAATTTGCGTCGGTTTCCCGTAACTTTACTCGCAGGAGAACGATCAAGTGGTGACCCAGGCATGCTTGGAGATAAATCTGCTGGAAGACGATGTACTGAAAAACCATAGCAGTATGGGTGTTCTATCGTAATTGAGAGTATGGGAGGAATAAAATTAACTGCCAGTTTTGCGTCGGATTTGTAAACTAGACTGACAAAACGCGACCATACGGTGACCGAGGCACAAATAGACCCCTCTAGATAGTTACGCTGGACATCGATCTATTGAATCGCGACGCTATTTCTGTGTTCCATAGTCCATACCAGGATCTGACGGTGAGAATTAGCTGAGAGTTTTGAGTCGGAGACAAGAAACTTGACAGCCAAATTGTACATCCATCTGGTAGGAGGCAGCGTTAGACCCTCGGAGATAAGTCGGCTAGTGACCAATGTATTGAATCGCGACGCAATTTCTGTGTTGCATCGTCATTAGGATGGTGGGAATGTCTCAATTAACTGTCAAATTTGCGTCGGATTCCCGAAAATTTGCTCGCAGGGGAACGTTCATGTGGTGACCCAGGCAGTAATAGATACTTGGAGATAAATCTGATGGAAGACGATGTTCTGAAAACCATCGCAGAATGTGTGTTCCATCGTAATTGAGAGTATGGGAGGAATAAAATTAACTGTCAGTTTTGCGTCAGATTTGAAAACTAGACTGACAAAGCGCGACCATCCGGTGACCGAGGCACAAATAGACCCTTCTAGATAGTTACGCTGGACATCGATGTATAGAATCGCGACGCTATTTGTGTGTTCCATCGTCAATACCAGGATCTGACGGTAAGAATTAGCTGTGAGTCTTGAGTCGGAGACAAGAAACTTGACAGCCAAATTGTACATCCATCTGGTATGAAGCAGCGTTAGACCCTCGGAGATAAGTCGGCTAGTGACCAATGTATTGAATCGCGACGCAATTTCTGTGTTGTATCGTCATTAGGATGGTGGGAATGTCGCAATTAACTGTCAAATTTGCGTCGGATTCCCGAAACTTTACTCGTAGACAACGATCATGTGGTGACCCAGGCAGTAATAGATGCTTGGAGATAAATCTGCTACTAGCCGATGTACAGAAAACCATCGCAGTATGTGTGTACTATCGTCGTTGAGAGGATGAGAGAAAATAAAATTAACTGTCAGTTTTGCGTCGGATTTGAAAACTAGATGACAAAACGCGACCATCCGGTAACCGAGGCACCAATAGACCCTTGTAGATAGTTACGTAGAACATCGATCTATTGAATCGCGACGCTATTTGTGTGTTCCATCGTCAATACCAGGATCTGACCGTAAGAAATAACTGTGAGTTATGAGAGGGAGAAAACAAACTTGACTACCAAATTGTATATCCATCTGGTAGGAGGCAGCGTTAGACCCTCGGAGATAAGTCGGCTAGTGACCAATGTATTGAATCGCGACGCAATTTCTGTGTTGCATCGTCATTAGGATGGTGGGAATGTCTCAATTAACTGTCAAATTTGCGTCGGATTCCCGAAACTTTGCTCGCAGGGGAACGTTCATGTGGTGACCCAGGCAGTAATAGATACTTGGAGATAAATCTGATGGAAGACGATGTTCTGAAAACCATCGCAGAATGTGTGTTCCATCGTAATTGAGAGTATGGGAGGAATAAAATTAACTGTCAGTTTTGCGTCAGATTTGAAAACTAGACTGACAAAGTGCGACCATCCGGTGACCGAGGCACAAATAGACCCTTCTAGATAGTTACGCTGGACATCGATGTACTGAATCGCGACGCTATTTGTGTGTTCAATGGTCGATACCAGGATCTGACGGTAAGAATTGGCTGTGGGTTTTGAGTCGGAGATAAGAAACTTGACAGCCAAATTGTACATCCATCTGGTATGAGGCAGCGTAGACCCTCGGAGATAAGTCGGCTTTTGACCAATGTATTAAATCGCGACGCGATATCTGTGTTGCATCGGCATTAGGATGGTGGGAATGTCGCAATTAACTGTCAAATTTGCGTCGGATACCCGAAACTTTACTCGTAGGACAACGATCATGTGATGACCCAGGCAGTAATAGATGCTTGGAGATAAATCTGCTGGAAGACGATGTTTTGAAAACCATCGCAGTATGTGTGTTCCATCGTCATTGAGAGGATGAGAGAACATAAATTAACTGTCACTTTTGCGTCGGATTTGTAAACTAGATGACAAAACGCGACCATCCGGTGACCGAGGCACCAATAGACCCTTGTAGATAGTTACGCTGGACAGCGATCTATTGAATCGCGACGGTATTTGTGTGTTCCATCGTCAATACCAGGATCTGACGGTAAGAATGAACTGTGAGTTATGAGAGGGAGAAAACATACTTGACTGCCAAAGAGTACGTCCATCTAGTATGAGGCAGCGATAGATCCTCGGAGATAAGTCGGCTAGTGACCAATGTATTGAATCGCGACGCAATTTCTGTGTTGCAACGTCATTAGGATGGTGGGAATGTCGCGATTAACTGTCAAATTTGCGTCGGTTTCACGTAACTTTACTCGCAGGAGAACGATCAAGTGGTGACCCAGGCATGCTTGGAGATAAATCTGCTGGAAGACGATGTACTGAAAAACCATAGCAGTATGTGTGTTCTATCGGAATTGAGAGTATGGGAGGAATAAAATTAACTGCCAGTTTTGCGTCGGATTTGTAAACTAGACTGACAAAACGCGACCATCCGGTGACCGAGGCACAAATGGACCCCTCTAGATAGTTACGTTGGGCATCGATCTATTGAATCGCGACGCTATTTGTGTGTTCCATCGTCAATACCAGGATCTGACGGTAAGAATTAAATGTGAGTTATGAGAGGGAGAAAACAAACTTGACTGCCAAACAGTACGTCCATCTGGTATGAGGCAGCGATAGACCCTCGGAGATAAGTCGGCTAGTGACCAATCTACTGAATCGCGACGCAATTTCTGTGTTGCAACGTCGTTAGGATGGTGGGAATGTCGCAATTAACTGTCATATTTGCGTCGGATTCCCGAAACTTTACTCGCAGGGGAACGTTCATGTGGTGACCCAGGCAGTAATAGTTACTTGGAGATAAATCAGAAGGAAGACGATGTTCTGAAAACCATCGCAGTATGTGTGTTCCATCGCCATTGAGAGGATGAGAGAACATAAAATTAACTGTCAGTATTGCGTCGGATTTGAAAACTAGATTACAACGATCATGTGGTGACCCAGGCAGTAATAGCTGCTTGGAGAAAAATCTGCTGGTAGCCGATGTACTGAAAACCATCGCAGTATTTGTGTTCTATCGTCATTGAGAGGATGAGAGAAAATAAAATTAACTGTCAGTTTTGCGTCGGATTTGAAAACTAGATGACAAAACGCGACCATCCGGTGACCGTGGCACCAATAGACCCTTGTAGATAGTTACGCTAGACATCGATGTACTGAATCGCGACGCTATTTGTGTGTTCAATGGTCGATACCAGGTTCTGACGGTAAGAATTAGCTGTGAGTTTTGAGTCGGAGACAAGAAACTTGACAGCCAAATTGTACATCCATCTGGTATGAGGCAGCGTAGACCCTCGGAGATAAGTCGACTTTTGACCAATGTATTAAATCGCGACGCGATTTCTGTGTTGCATCGGCATTAGGATGGTGGGAATGTCGCAATTAACTGTCAAATTTGCGTCGGATACCCGAAACTTTACTCGCAGGACAACGATCATGTGGTGACCCAGGCAGTAATAGATGCTTGGAGATAAATCTGCTGGAAGACGTTGTTTTGAAAACCATCGCAGTATGTGTGTTCCATCGTCATTGAGAGGATGAGAGAACATAAAATTAACTGTCAGTATTGCGTCGGATTTGAAAACTAGATGACAACGATCATGTGGTGACCCAGGCAGTAATAGATGCTTGGAGATAAATCTGCTGGTAGCCGATGTACTGAAAACCATCGCAGTATGTGTGTTCATCGTCATTGAGAGGATGAGAGAAAATAAAATTAACTGTCAGTTTTGCGTCGGATTTGAAAACTAGATGACAAAACGCGACCATTCGGTGACCGTGGCACCAATAGACCCTTGTAGATAGTTACGCTAGACATCGATGTACTGAATCGCGACGCTATTTGTGTGTTCAATGGTCGATACCAGGTTCTGACGGTAAGAATTAGCTGTGAGTTTTGAGTCGGAGACAAGAAACTTGACAGCCAAATTGTACATCCATCTGGTATGAGGCAGCGTAGACCCTCGGAGATAAGTCGACTTTTGACCAATGTATTAAATCGCGACGCGATTTCTGTGTTGCATCGGCATTAGGATGGTGGGAATGTCGCAATTAACTGTCAAATTTGCGTCGGATACCCGAAACTTTACTCGCAGGACAACGATCATGTGGTGACCCAGGCAGTAATAGATGCTTGGAGATAAATCTGCTGGAAGACGTTGTTTTGAAAACCATCGCAGTATGTGTGTTCCATCGTCATTGAGAGGATGAGAGAACATAAATTAACTGTCACTTTTGCGTCGGATTTGTAAACTAGATGACAAAACGCGACCATCCGGTGACCGAGGCACCAATAGACCCTTGTAGATAGTTACGCTGGACATCGATCTATTGAATCGCGACGGTATTTGTGTGTTCCATCGTCAATACCAGGATCTGACGGTAAGAATGAACTGTGAGTTATGAGAGGGAGAAAACATACTTGACTGCCAAAGAGTACATCCATCTAGTATGAGGCAGCGATAGATCCTCGGAGATAAGTCGGCTAGTGACCAATGTATTGAATCGCGACGCAATTTCTGGGTTGCAACGTCATTAGGATGGTGGGAATATCGCGATTAACTGTCAAATTTGCGTCGGTTTCCCGTAACTTTACTCGCAGGAGAACGATCAAGTGGTGACCCAGGCATGCTTGGAGATAAATCTGCTGGAAGACGATGTACTGAAAAACCATAGCAGTATGGGTGTTCTATCGTAATTGAGAGTATGGGAGGAATAAAATTAACTGTCAGTTTTGCGTCAGATTTGAAAACTAGACTGACAAAGCGCGACCATCCGGTGACTGAGGCACAAATAGACCCCTCTAGATAGTTACGCTGGACATCGATCTATTGAATCGCGACGCTATTTCTGTGTTCCATAGTCCATACCAGGATCTGACGGTGAGAATTAGCTGAGAGTTTTGAGTCGGAGACAAGAAACTTGACAGCCAAATTGTACATCCATCTGGTAGGAGGCAGCGTTAGACCCTCGGAGATAAGTCGGCTAGTGACCAATGTATTGAATCGCGACGCAATTTCTGTGTTGCATCGTCATTAGGATGGTGGGAATGTCTCAATTAACTGTCAAATTTGCGTCGGATTCCCGAAAATTTGCTCGCAGGGGAACGTTCATGTGGTGACCCAGGCAGTAATAGATACTTGGAGATAAATCTGATGGAAGACGATGTTCTGAAAACCATCGCAGAATGTGTGTTCCATCGTAATTGAGAGTATGGGAGGAATAAAATTAACTGTCAGTTTTGCGTCAGATTTGAAAACTAGACTGACAAAGCGCGACCATCCGGTGACCGAGGCACAAATAGACCCTTCTAGATAGTTACGCTGGACATCGATGTATAGAATCGCGACGCTATTTGTGTGTTCCATCGTCAATACCAGGATCTGACGGTAAGAATTAGCTGTGAGTCTTGAGTCGGAGACAAGAAACTTGACAGCCAAATTGTACATCCATCTGGTATGAAGCAGCGTTAGACCCTTGGAGATAAGTCGGCTAGTGACCAATGTATTGAATCGCGACGCAATTTCTGTGTTGTATCGTCATTAGGATGGTGGGAATGTCGCAATTAACTGTCAAATTTGCGTCGGATTCCCGAAACTTTACTCGTAGACAACGATCATGTGGTGACCCAGGCAGTAATAGATGCTTGGAGATAAATCTGCTACTAGCCGATGTACAGAAAACCATCGCAGTATGTGTGTACTATCGTCGTTGAGAGGATGAGAGAAAATAAAATTAACTGTCAGTTTTGCGTCGGATTTGAAAACTAGATGACAAAACGCGACCATCCGGTAACCGAGGCACCAATAGACCCTTGTAGATAGTTACGTAGAACATCGATCTATTGAATCGCGACGCTATTTGTGTGTTCCATCGTCAATACCAGGATCTGACCGTAAGAAATAACTGTGAGTTATGAGAGGGAGAAAACAAACTTGACTACCAAATTGTATATCCATCTGGTAGGAGGCAGCGTTAGACCCTCGGAGATAAGTCGGCTAGTGACCAATGTATTGAATCGCGACGCAATTTCTGTGTTGCATCGTCATTAGGATGGTGGGAATGTCTCAATTAACTGTCAAATTTGCGTCGGATTCCCGAAACTTTGCTCGCAGGGGAACGTTCATGTGGTGACCCAGGCAGTAATAGATACTTGGAGATAAATCTGATGGAAGACGATGTTCTGAAAACCATCGCAGAATGTGTGTTCCATCGTAATTGAGAGTATGGGAGGAATAAAATTAACTGTCAGTTTTGCGTCAGATTTGAAAACTAGACTGACAAAGTGCGACCATCCGGTGACCGAGGCACAAATAGACCCTTCTAGATAGTTACGCTGGACATCGATGTACTGAATCGCGACGCTATTTGTGTGTTCAATGGTCGATACCAGGATCTGACGGTAAGAATTGGCTGTGGGTTTTGAGTCGGAGACAAGAAACTTGACAGCCAAATTGTACATCCATCTGGTATGAGGCAGCGTAGACCCTCGGAGATAAGTCGGCTTTTGACCAATGTATTAAATCGCGACGCGATATCTGTGTTGCATCGGCATTAGGATGGTGGGAATGTCGCAATTAACTGTCAAATTTGCGTCGGATACCCGAAACTTTACTCGTAGGACAACGATCATGTGATGACCCAGGCAGTAATAGATGCTTGGAGATAAATCTGCTGGAAGACGATGTTTTGAAAACCATCGCAGTATGTGTGTTCCATCGTCATTGAGAGGATGAGAGAACTTAAATTAACTGTCACTTTTGCGTCGGATTTGTAAACTAGATGACAAAACGCGACCATCCGGTGACCGAGGCACCAATAGACCCTTGTAGATAGTTACGCTGGACATCGATCTATTGAATCGCGACGGTATTTGTGTGTTCCATCGTCAATACCAGGATCTGACGGTAAGAATGAACTGTGAGTTATGAGAGGGAGAAAACATACTTGACTGCCAAAGAGTACGTCCATCTAGTATGAGGCTGCGATAGATCCTCGGAGATAAGTCGGCTAGTGACCAATGTATTGAATCGCGACGCAATTTCTGTGTTGCAACGTCATTAGGATGGTGGGAATGTCGCGATTAACTGTCAAATTTGCGTCGGTTTCACGTAACTTTACTCGCAGGAGAACGATCAAGTGGTGACCCAGGCATGCTTGGAGATAAATCTGCTGGAAGACGATGTACTGAAAAACCATAGCAGTATGTGTGTTCTATCGTAATTGAGAGTATGGGAGGAATAAAATTAACTGCCAGTTTTGCGTCGGATTTGTAAACTAGACTGACAAAACGCGACCATCCGGTGACCGAGGCACAAATAGACCCCTCTAGATAGTTACGCTGGGCATCGATCTATTGAATCGCGACGCTATTTGTGTGTTCCATCGTCAATACCAGGATCTGACGGTAAGAATTAAATGTGAGTTATGAGAGGGAGAAAACAAACTTGACTGCCAAACAGTACGTCCATCTGGTATGAGGCAGCGATAGACCCTCGGAGATAAGTCGGCTAGTGACCAATCTACTGAATCGCGACGCAATTTCTGTGTTGCAACGTCGTTAGGATGGTGGGAATGTCGCAATTAACTGTCATATTTGCGTCGGATTCCCGAAACTTTACTCGCAGGGGAACGTTCATGTGGTGACCCAGGCAGTAATAGATACTTGCAGATAAATCAGAAGGAAGACGATGTTCTGAAAACCATCGCAGTATGTGTGTTCCATCGCCATTGAGAGGATGAGAGAACATAAAATTAACTGTCAGTATTGCGTCGGATTTGAAAACTAGATTACAACGATCATGTGGTGACCCAGGCAGTAATAGCTGCTTGGAGAAAAATCTGCTGGTAGCCGATGTACTGAAAACCATCGCAGTATTTGTGTTCTATCGTCATTGAGAGGATGAGAGAACATAAATTAACTGTCAGTTTTGCGTCGGATTTGAAAACTAGATGACAAAACGCGACCATCCGGTGACCGAGGCACCAATAGACCCTTGGAGATAGTTTGGCTGGACATCGATCTATTGAATCGCGACGCTATTTGTGTGTTCCATCGTCAATACCAGGATCTGACAGTAAGAATTAACTGTGAGTTATGAGAGGGAGAAAACAAACTTGACTGCCAAAGAGTACGTCCATCTGGTATGAGGCAGCGATAGACCCTCGGAGATAAGTCGGCTAGTGACCAATGTATTGAATCGCGACGCAATTTCTGTGTTGCATCGTCATTAGGATGGTGGGAATGTCTCAATTAACTGTCAAATTTGCGTCGGATTCCCGAAACTTTACTCGCAGGGGAACGTTCATGTGGTGACCCAGGCAGTAATAGATACTTGGAGATAAATCTGATGGAAGAAGATGTTCTGAAAACCATCGCAGTATGTGTGTTCCATCGTCATTGAGAGGATGAGAGAACATAAAATTAACTGTCAGTATTGCGTCGGATTTGAAAACTAGATGACAACGATCATGTGGTGACCCTGGCAGTAATAGATGCTTGGAGATAAATCTGCTGGTAGCCGATGTACTGAAAACCATCGCAGTATGTGTGTTCATCGTCATTGAGAGGATGAGAGAAAATAAAATTAACTGTCAGTTTTGCGTCGGATTTGAAAACTAGATGACAAAACGCGACCATCCGGTGACCGTGGCACCAATAGACCCTTGTAGATAGTTACGCTAGACATCGATCTATTGAATCGCGACGGTATTTGTGTGTTCCATCGTCAATACCAGGATCTGACGGTAAGAATGAACTGTGAGTTATGAGAGGGAGAAAACATACTTGACTGCCAAAGAGTACATCCATCTAGTATGAGGCAGCGATAGATCCTCGGAGATAAGTCGGCTAGTGACCAATGTATTGAATCGCGACGCAATTTCTGGGTTGCAACGTCATTAGGATGGTGGGAATGTCGCGATTAACTGTCAAATTTGCGTCGGTTTCCCGTAACTTTACTCGCAGGAGAACGATCAAGTGGTGACCCAGGCATGCTTGGAGATAAATCTGCTGGAAGACGATGTACTGAAAAACCATAGCAGTATGGGTGTTCTATCGTAATTGAGAGTATGGGAGGAATAAAATTAACTGCCAGTTTTGCGTCGGATTTGTAAACTAGACTGACAAAACGCGACCATACGGTGACCGAGGCACAAATAGACCCCTCTAGATAGTTACGCTGGACATCGATCTATTGAATCGCGACGCTATTTCTGTGTTCCATAGTCCATACCAGGATCTGACGGTGAGAATTAGCTGAGAGTTTTGAGTCGGAGACAAGAAACTTGACAGCCAAATTGTACATCCATCTGGTAGGAGGCAGCGTTAGACCCTCGGAGATAAGTCGGCTAGTGACCAATGTATTGAATCGCGACGCAATTTCTGTGTTGCATCGTCATTAGGATGGTGGGAATGTCTCAATTAACTGTCAAATTTGCGTCGGATTCCCGAAAATTTGCTCGCAGGGGAACGTTCATGTGGTTACCCAGGCAGTAATAGATACTTGGAGATAAATCTGATGGAAGACGATGTTCTGAAAACCATCGCAGAATGTGTGTTCCATCGTAATTGAGAGTATGGGAGGAATAAAATTAACTGTCAGTTTTGCGTCAGATTTGAAAACTAGACTGACAAAGCGCGACCATCCGGTGACCGAGGCACAAATAGACCCTTCTAGATAGTTACGCTGGACATCGATGTATAGAATCGCGACGCTATTTGTGTGTTCCATCGTCAATACCAGGATCTGACGGTAAGAATTAGCTGTGAGTCTTGAGTCGGAGACAAGAAACTTGACAGCCAAATTGTACATCCATCTGGTATGAAGCAGCGTTAGACCCTTGGAGATAAGTCGGCTAGTGACCAATGTATTGAATCGCGACGCAATTTCTGTGTTGTATCGTCATTAGGATGGTGGGAATGTCGCAATTAACTGTCAAATTTGCGTCGGATTCCCGAAACTTTACTCGTAGACAACGATCATGTGGTGACCCAGGCAGTAATAGATGCTTGGAGATAAATCTGCTACTAGCCGATGTACAGAAAACCATCGCAGTATGTGTGTACTATCGTCGTTGAGAGGATCAGAGAAAATAAAATTAACTGTCAGTTTTGCGTCGGATTTGAAAACTAGATGACAAAACGCGACCATCCGGTAACCGAGGCACCAATAGACCCTTGTAGATAGTTACGTAGAACATCGATCTATTGAATCGCGACGCTATTTGTGTGTTCCATCGTCAATACCAGGATCTGACCGTAAGAAATAACTGTGAGTTATGAGAGGGAGAAAACAAACTTGACTACCAAATTGTATATCCATCTGGTAGGAGGCAGCGTTAGACCCTCGGAGATAAGTCGGCTAGTGACCAATGTATTGAATCGCGACGCAATTTCTGTGTTGCATCGTCATTAGGATGGTGGGAATGTCTCAATTAACTGTCAAATTTGCGTCGGATTCCCGAAACTTTGCTCGCAGGGGAACGTTCATGTGGTGACCCAGGCAGTAATAGATACTTGGAGATAAATCTGATGGAAGACGATGTTCTGAAAACCATCGCAGAATGTGTGTTCCATCGTAATTGAGAGTATGGGAGGAATAAAATTAACTGTCAGTTTTGCGTCAGATTTGAAAACTAGACTGACAAAGTGCGACCATCCGGTGACCGAGGCACAAATAGACCCTTCTAGATAGTTACGCTGGACATCGATGTACTGAATCGCGACGCTATTTGTGTGTTCAATGGTCGATACCAGGATCTGACGGTAAGAATTGGCTGTGGGTTTTGAGTCGGAGACAAGAAACTTGACTGCCAAATTGTACATCCATCTGGTATGAGGCAGCGTAGACCCTCGGAGATAAGTCGGCTTTTGACCAATGTATTAAATCGCGACGCGATATCTGTGTTGCATCGGCATTAGGATGGTGGGAATGTCGCAATTAACTGTCAAATTTGCGTCGGATACCCGAAATTTTACTCGTAGGACAACGATCATGTGATGACCCAGGCAGTAATAGATGCTTGGAGATAAATCTGCTGGAAGACGATGTTTTGAAAACCATCGCAGTATGTGTGTTCCATCGTCATTGAGAGGATGAGAGAACATAAATTAACTGTCACTTTTGCGTCGGATTTGTAAACTAGATGACAAAACGCGACCATCCGGTGACCGAGGCACCAATAGACCCTTGTAGATAGTTACGCTGGACATCGATCTATTGAATCGCGACGGTATTTGTGTGTTCCATCGTCAATACCAGGATCTGACGGTAAGAATGAACTGTGAGTTATGAGAGGGAGAAAACATACTTGACTGCCAAAGAGTACGTCCATCTAGTATGAGGCAGCGATAGATCCTCGGAGATAAGTCGGCTAGTGACCAATGTATTGAATCGCGACGCAATTTCTGTGTTGCAACGTCATTAGGATGGTGGGAATGTCGCGATTAACTGTCAAATTTGCGTCGGTTTCACGTAACTTTACTCGCAGGAGAACGATCAAGTGGTGACCCAGGCATGCTTGGAGATAAATCTGCTGGAAGACGATGTACTGAAAAACCATAGCAGTATGTGTGTTCTATCGTAATTGAGAGTATGGGAGGAATAAAATTAACTGCCAGTTTTGCGTCGGATTTGTAAACTAGACTGACAAAACGCGACCATCCGGTGACCGAGGCACAAATGGACCCCTCTAGATAGTTACGCTGGGCATCGATCTATTGAATCGCGACGCTATTTGTGTGTTCCATCGTCAATACCAGGATCTGACGGTAAGAATTAAATGTGAGTTATGAGAGGGAGAAAACAAACTTGACTGCCAAACAGTACGTCCATCTGGTATGAGGCAGCGATAGACCCTCGGAGATAAGTCGGCTAGTGACCAATCTACTGAATCGCGACGCAATTTCTGTGTTGCAACGTCGTTAGGATGGTGGGAATGTCGCAATTAACTGTCATATTTGCGTCGGATTCCCGAAACTTTACTCGCAGGGGAACGTTCATGTGGTGACCCAGGCAGTAATAGTTACTTGGAGATAAATCAGAAGGAAGACGATGTTCTGAAAACCATCGCAGTATGTGTGTTCCATCGCCATTGAGAGGATGAGAGAACATAAAATTAACTGTCAGTATTGCGTCGGATTTGAAAACTAGATTACAACGATCATGTGGTGACCCAGGCAGTAATAGCTGCTTGGAGAAAAATCTGCTGGTAGCCGATGTACTGAAAACCATCGCAGTATTTGTGTTCTATCGTCATTGAGAGGATGAGAGAAAATAAAATTAACTGTCAGTTTTGCGTCGGATTTGAAAACTAGATGACAAAACGCGACCATCCGGTGACCGTGGCACCAATAGACCCTTGTAGATAGTTACGCTAGTCATCAATGTACTGAATCGCGACGCTATTTGTGTGTTCAATGGTCGATACTAGGATCTGACGGTAAGAATTAGCTGTGAGTTTTGAGTCGGAGACAAGAAACTTGACAGCCAAACAGTACGTCCATCTAGTATGAGGCAGCGATAGACCCTCGGAGATAAGTCGGCTAGTGACCAATGTATTGAATGGCGACGCAATTTCTGTGTTGCAACGTCGTTAGGATGGTGGGAATGTCGCAATTAACTGTCAAATTCGCGTCGGATTTGAAAACAAGACTGACAAAGAGCGAACATCCGGTGACCGAGGCACCAATAGATCCTTATAGATAGTTACGCTAGACATCGATGTACTGAATCGCGACGCTATTTGTGTGTTTCATCGTCCATAACAGGATCTGACGGTGAGAATTAGCTGAGAGTTTTGAGTCGGAGACAAGAAACTTGACAGCCAAATTGTACATCCATCTGGTAGGAGGCAGCGTTAGACCCTCGGAGATAAGTCGGCTAGTGACCAATGTATTGAATCGCGACGCAATTTCTGTGTTGCATCGTCATTAGGATGGTGGGAATGTCTCAATAAACTGTCAAATTTGCGTCGGATTCCCGAAACTTTACTCGTAGACAACGATCATGTGGTGACCCAGGCTTGGAGATAAATCTGCTGGTAGCCGATGTACTGAAAACCATCGCAGTATGTGTGTTCTGTCGTCATTGAGAGGATGAGAGAAAATAAAATTAACTGTCAGTTTTGCGTCGGATTTGAAAACTAGATGACAAAACGCGACCATCCGGTGACCGAGGCACCAATAGACCCTTGTAGATAGTTACGCTGTACTTCGATCTATAGAATCGCGACGCTATTTGTGTGTTCCATCGTCAATACCAGGAACTGACCGTAAGAATTAACTGTGAGTTATGAGAGGGAGAAAACAAACTTGACTGCCAAACAGAACGTCCATCTGGTATGAGGCAGCGATAGACCCTCGGAGATAAGTCGGCTAGTGACCAATGTATTTAATCGCGACGCAATTTCTGTGTTGCAACGTCGTTAGGATGGTGGGAATGACGCAATTAACTGTCAAATTAGCGTCGGATTTGAAAACTAGACTGACAAAGCGCGACCATCCGGTGACCGAGGCACAAATAGACCCTTCTAGATAGTTACGCTGGACATCGATGTACTGAATCGCGACGCTATTTGTGTGTTCAATGGTCGATACCAGGATCTGACGGTAAGAATTGGCTGCGAGTTTTGAGTCGGAGACAAGAAATTTGACAGCCAAATTGTACATCCATCTGGTAGGAGGCAGCGTTAGACAATCGGAGATAAGTCGGCTTTTGCCAATGTATTAAATCGCGACACGATTTCTGTGTTGCATCAGCATTAGGATGGTGGGAATGTCGCAATTAACTGTCAAATTTGCGTCGGATTCCCGAAACTTTACGCGTAGGACAACGATCATGTGGTGACCCAGCCAGTATTAGATGCTTGGAGATGAATCTGCTAGTAGCCGATGTACTGAAAACCAACGCAGTATGTGTGTTCCATCGTCATTGAGAGGATGAGAGAACATAAATTAACTGTCATTTTTGCGTCGGATTTGTAAACTAGATGACAAAACGCGACCATCCGGTGACCGAGGCACCAATAGACCCTTGTAGATAGTTACGCTGGACATCGATCTATTGAATCGCGACGTTATTTGTGTGTTCCATCGTCAATACCAGGATCTGACGGTAAGAATGAACTGTGAGTTATGAGAGGGAGAAAACAAACTTGACTACCAAATTGTATATCCATCTGGTAGGAGGCAGCGTTAGACCCTCGGAGATAAGTCGGCTAGTGACCAATGTATTGAATCGCGACGCAATTTCTGTGTTGCATCGTCATTAGGATGGTGGGAATGTCTCAATTAACTGTCAAATTTGCGTCGGATTCCCGAAACTTTGCTCGCAGGGGAACGTTCATGTGGTGACCCAGGCAGTAATAGATACTTGGAGATAAATCTGATGGAAGACGATGTTCTGAAAACCATCGCAGAATGTGTGTTCCATCGTAATTGAGAGTATGGGAGGAATAAAATTAACTGTCAGTTTTGCGTCAGATTTGAAAACTAGACTGACAAAGTGCGACCATCCGGTGACCGAGGCACAAATAGACCCTTCTAGATAGTTACGCTGGACATCGATGTACTGAATCGCGACGCTATTTGTGTGTTCAATGGTCGATACCAGGATCTGACGGTAAGAATTGGCTGTGGGTTTTGAGTCGGAGACAAGAAACTTGACAGCCAAATTGTACATCCATCTGGTATGAGGCAGCGTAGACCCTCGGCTTTTGACCAATGTATTAAATCGCGACGCGATATCTGTGTTGCATCGGCATTAGGATGGTGGGAATGTCGCAATTAACTGTCAAATTTGCGTCGGATACCCGAAACTTTACTCGTAGGACAACGATCATGTGATGACCCAGGCAGTAATAGATGCTTGGAGATAAATCTGCTGGAAGACGATGTTTTGAAAACCATCGCAGTATGTGTGTTCCATCGTCATTGAGGGGATGAGAGAACATAAATTAACTGTCACTTTTGCGTCGGATTTGTAAACTAGATGACAAAACGCGACCATCCGGTGACCGAGGCACCAATAGACCCTTGTAGATAGTTACGCTGGACATCGATCTATTGAATCGCGACGGTATTTGTGTGTTCCATCGTCAATACCAGGATCTGACGGTAAGAATGAACTGTGAGTTATGAGAGGGAGAAAACATACTTGACTGCCAAAGAGTACGTCCATCTAGTATGAGGCAGCGATAGATCCTCGGAGATAAGTCGGCTAGTGACCAATGTATTGAATCGCGACGCAATTTCTGTGTTGCAACGTCATTAGGATGGTGGGAATGTCGCGATTAACTGTCAAATTTGCGTCGGTTTCACGTAACTTTACTCGCAGGAGAACGATCAAGTGGTGACCCAGGCATGCTTGGAGATAAATCTGCTGGAAGACGATGTACTGAAAAACCATAGCAGTATGTGTGTTCTATCGTAATTGAGAGTATGGGAGGAATAAAATTAACTGCCAGTTTTGCGTCGGATTTGTAAACTAGACTGACAAAACGCGACCATCCGGTGACCGAGGCACAAATGGACCCCTCTAGATAGTTACGCTGGGCATCGATCTATTGAATCGCGACGCTATTTGTGTGTTCCATCGTCAATACCAGGATCTGACGGTAAGAATTAAATGTGAGTTATGAGAGGGAGAAAACAAACTTGACTGCCAAACAGTACGTCCATCTGGTATGAGGCAGCGATAGACCCTCGGAGATAAGTCGGCTAGTGACCAATCTACTGAATCGCGACGCAATTTCTGTGTTGCAACGTCGTTAGGATGGTGGGAATGTCGCAATTAACTGTCATATTTGCGTCGGATTCCCGAAACTTTACTCGCAGGGGAACGTTCATGTGGTGACCCAGGCAGTAATAGTTACTTGGAGATAAATCAGAAGGAAGACGATGTTCTGAAAACCATCGCAGTATGTGTGTTCCATCGCCATTGAGAGGATGAGAGAACATAAAATTAACTGTCAGTATTGCGTCGGATATGAAAACTAGATTACAACGATCATGTGGTGACCCAGGCAGTAATAGCTGCTTGGAGAAAAATCTGCTGGTAGCCGATGTACTGAAAACCATCGCAGTATTTGTGTTCTATCGTCATTGAGAGGATGAGAGAAAATAAAATTAACTGTCAGTTTTGCGTCGGATTTGAAAACTAGATGACAAAACGCGACCATCCGGTGACCGTGGCACCAATAGACCCTTGTAGATAGTTACGCTAGTCATCAATGTACTGAATCGCGACGCTATTTGTGTGTTCAATGGTCGATACTAGGATCTGACGGTAAGAATTAGCTGTGAGTTTTGAGTCGGAGACAAGAAACTTGACAGCCAAACAGTACGTCCATCTAGTATGAGGCAGCGATAGACCCTCGGAGATAAGTCGGCTAGTGACCAATGTATTGAATGGCGACGCAATTTCTGTGTTGCAACGTCGTTAGGATGGTGGGAATGTCGCAATTAACTGTCAAATTCGCGTCGGATTTGAAAACAAGACTGACAAAGAGCGAACATCCGGTGACCGAGGCACCAATAGATCCTTATAGATAGTTACGCTAGACATCGATGTACTGAATCGCGACGCTATTTGTGTGTTTCATCGTCCATAACAGGATCTGACGGTGAGAATTAGCTGAGAGTTTTGAGTCGGAGACAAGAAACTTGACAGCCAAATTGTACATCCATCTGGTAGGAGGCAGCGTTAGACCCTCGGAGATAAGTCGGCTAGTGACCAATGTATTGAATCGCGACGCAATTTCTGTGTTGCATCGTCATTAGGATGGTGGGAATGTCTCAATAAACTGTCAAATTTGCGTCGGATTCCCGAAACTTTACTCGTAGACAACGATCATGTGGTGACCCAGGCTTGGAGATAAATCTGCTGGTAGCCGATGTACTGAAAACCATCGCAGTATGTGTGTTCTGTCGTCATTGAGAGGATGAGAGAAAATAAAATTAACTGTCAGTTTTGCGTCGGATTTGAAAACTAGATGACAAAACGCGACCATCCGGTGACCGAGGCACCAATAGACCCTTGTAGATAGTTACGCTGTACTTCGATCTATAGAATCGCGACGCTATTTGTGTGTTCCATCGTCAATACCAGGAACTGACCGTAAGAATTAACTGTGAGTTATGAGAGGGAGAAAACAAACTTGACTGCCAAACAGAACGTCCATCTGGTATGAGGCAGCGATAGACCCTCGGAGATAAGTCGGCTAGTGACCAATGTATTTAATCGCGACGCAATTTCTGTGTTGCAACGTCGTTAGGATGGTGGGAATGACGCAATTAACTGTCAAATTAGCGTCGGATTTGAAAACTAGACTGACAAAGCGCGACCATCCGGTGACCGAGGCACAAATAGACCCTTCTAGATAGTTACGCTGGACATCGATGTACTGAATCGCGACGCTATTTGTGTGTTCAATGGTCGATACCAGGATCTGACGGTAAGAATTGGCTGCGAGTTTTGAGTCGGAGACAAGAAATTTGACAGCCAAATTGTACATCCATCTGGTATGAGGCAGCGTAGCTTCCCGGAGATAAGTCGGCTTTTGACCAATGTATTAAATCGCGACGCTATTTCTGTGTTGCATCAGCATTAGGATGGTGGGAATGTCGCAATTAACTGTCAAATTTGCGTCGGATTCCCGAAACTTTACTCGTAGGACAACGATCATGTGGTGACCCAGCCAGTAATAGATGCTTGGAGATAAATCTGCTAGTAGCCGATGTACTGAAAACCATCGCAGTATGTGTGTTCTATCGTCATTGAGAGGATGAGAGAAAATAAAATTAACTGTCAGTTTTGCGTCGGATTTGAAAACTAGATGACAAAACGCGACCATCCGGTGACCGAGGCACCAATTGACCCTTGTAGATAGTTACACTGTACTTCGATCTATTCAATCGCGACGTTATTCGTGTGTTCCATCGTCAATACCAGGATCTGACGGTAAGAATGAACTGTGAGTTATGAGAGGGAGAAAACATACTTGACTGCCAAAGAGTACGTCCATCTGGTATGAGGCAGCGATAGACCCTCGGAGATAAGTCGGCTAGTGACCAATGTATTGAATCGCGACGCAATTTCTGTGTTGCAACGTCATTAGGATGGTGGGAATGTCGCGATTAACTGCCAAATTTGCGACGGATTCCCGAAAATTTTATCGTAGGACAACGATCATGTGGTGACCCAGGCATGCTCGGAGATAAATCTGCTGGAAGACGATGTTCTGAAAACCATCGCAGTATGTGTGTTCCATCGTAATTGAGAGTATGGGAGGAATAAAATTAACTGCCAATCTTGCGTCGGATTTGTAAACTAGACTGACAAAACGCGACCATCCGGTGAACGAGGCACCAATAGACCCTTGTAGATAGTTACGCTGGACATCGATCTATTGTATCGCGACGCTATTTGTGTGTTCCATCGTCAATACCAGGATCTGACGGTAAGAATTAACTGTGAGTTATGAGAGGGAGAAAACAAACTTGACTGCCAAACAGTACGTCCATCTGGTATGAGGCAGCGATAGACCCTCGGAGATAAGTCGGCTAGTGACCAATGTATTGAATCGCGACGCAATTTCTGTGTTGCAACGTCGTTAGGATGGTGGGAATGTCGCAATTAACTGTCATATTCCCGTCGGATTTGAAAACAAGACTGACAAAGAGCGAACATCCAGTGACCGAGGCACCAATAGACCCTTATAGATAGTTACGCTAGACATCGATGTACTGAATCGCGACGCTATTTGTGTGTTCCATCGTCCATACCAGGATCTGACGGTGAGAACTAGCTGAGAGTTTTGAGTCGGAGACAAGAAACTTGACAGCCAAATTGTACATCCATCTGGTAGGAGGCAGCGTTAGACAATCGGAGATAAGTCGGCTTTTGCCAATGTATTAAATCGCGACACGATTTCTGTGTTGCATCAGCATTAGGATGGTGGGAATGTCGCAATTAACTGTCAAATTTGCGTCGGATTCCCGAAACTTTACGCGTAGGACAACGATCATGTGGTGACCCAGCCAGTATTAGATGCTTGGAGATGAATCTGCTAGTAGCCGATGTACTGAAAACCAACGCAGTATGTGTGTTCCATCGTCATTGAGAGGATGAGAGAACATAAATTAACTGTCATTTTTGCGTCGGATTTGTAAACTAGATGACAAAACGCGACCATCCGGTGACCGAGGCACCAATAGACCCTTGTAGATAGTTACGCTGGACATCGATCTATTGAATCGCGACGTTATTTGTGTGTTCCATCGTCAATACCAGGATCTGACGGTAAGAAAGAACTGTGAGTTATGAGAGGGAGAAAACATACTTGACTGCCAAAGAGTACGTCCATCTGGTATGAGGCAGCGATAGACCCTCGGAGATAAGTCGGCTAGTGACCAATTTATTGAATCGCGACGCAATTTCTGTGTTGCAACGTCATTAGGATGGTGGGAATGTCGCGATTAACTGTCAAATTTGCGTCGGATTCCCGAAAATTTTATCGTAGGACAACGATCATGTGGTGACCCAGGCATGCTCGGAGATAAATCTGCTGGAAGACGATGTTCTGAAAACCATCGCAGTATGTGTGTTCCATCGTAATTGAGAGTATGGGAGGAATAAAATTAACTGCCAATCTTGGGTCGGATTTGTAAACTAGACTGACAAAACGCGACCATCCGGTGAACGAGGCACCAATAGACCCTTGTAGATAGTTACGCTGGACATCGATGTATTATATCGCGACGCTATTTGTGTGTTCCATCGTCAATACCAGGATCTGACGGTAAGAATTAACTGTGAGTTATGAGAGGGAGAAAACAAACATGACTGCCAAACAGTACGTCCATCTGGAATGAGGCAGCGATAGACCCTCGGAGATAAGTCGGCTAGTGACCAATGTATTGAATCGCGACGCAATTTCTGTGTTGCAACGTCGTTAGGATGGTGGGAATGTCGCAATTAACTGTCATATTCGCGTCGGATTTGAAAACAAGACTGACAAAGAGCGAACATCCGGTGACCGAGGCACCAATAGACCCTTGTAGATAGTTACGCTAGACATCGATGTACTGAATCGCGACGCTATTTGTGTGTTCAATGATCGATACCAGGTTCTGACGGTAAGAATTAGCTGTGAGTTTTGAGTCGGAGACAAGAAACTTGACAGCCAAATTGTACATCCATCTGGTATGAGTCAGCGTAGACCCTCGGAGATAAGTCGGCTTTTGACCAATGTATTAAATCGCGACGCGATTTCTGTGTTGCATCGGCATTAGGATGGTGGGAATGTCGCAATTAACTGTCAAATTTGCGTCGGATACCCGAAACTTTACTCGTAGGACAACGATCATGTGGTGACCCAGGCAGTAATAGATGCTTGGAGATAAATCTGCTGGAAGACGATGTTTTGAAAACCATCGCAGTATGTGTGTTCCATCGTCATTGAGAGGATGAGAGAACATAAATTAACTGTCATTTTTGCGTCGGATTTGTAAACTAGATGACAAAACGCGACCATCCGGTGACCGAGGCACAAATAGACGCTTATAGATAGTTACGCTGGACATCGATCTATTGAATCGCGACGGTATTTGTGTGTTCCATCGTCAATACCAGGATCTGACGGTAAGAATGAACTGTGAGTTATGAGAGGGAGAAAACATACTTGACTGCCAAAGTGTACGTCCATCTAGTATGAGGCAGCGATAGACCCTCGGAGATAAGTCGGCTAGTGACCAATGTATTGAATCGCGACGCAATTTCTGTGTTGCAACGTCATTAGGATGGTGGGAATGTCGCGATTAACTGTCAAATTTGCGTCGGATTCCCGAAAATTTTATCGTAGGACAACGATCATGTGGTGACCCAGGCATGCTCGGAGATAAATCTGCTGGAAGACGATGTTCTGAAAACCATCGCAGTATGTGTGTTCCATCGTAATTGAGAGTATGGGAGGAATAAAATTAACTGCCAATCTTGCGTCGGATTTGTAAACTAGACTGACAAAACGCGACCATCCGATGAACGAGGCACCAATAGACCCTTGTAGATAGTTACGCTGGACATCGATGTATTATATCGCGACGCTATTTGTGTGTTCCATCGTCAATACCAGGATCTGACGGTAAGAATTAACTGTGAGTTATGAGAGGGAGAAAACAAACATGACTGCCAAACAGTACGTCCATCTGGAATGAGGCAGCGATAGACCCTCGGAGATAAGTCGGCTAGTGACCAATGTATTGAATCGCGACGCAATTTCTGTGTTGCAACGTCGTTAGGATGGTGGGAATGTCGCAATTAACTGTCATATTCGCGTCGGATTTGAAAACAAGACTGACAAAGAGCGAACATCCAGTGACCGAGGCACCAATAGACCCTTATAGATAGTTACGCTAGACATCGATGTACTGAATCGCGACACTATTTGTGTGTTCCATCGTCCATACCAGGATCTGACGGTGAGAATTAGCTGAGAGTTTTGAGTCGGAGACAAGAAACTTGACAGCCAAATTGTACATCCATCTGGTAGGAGGCAGCGTTAGACAATCGGAGATAAGTCGGCTAGTGACCAATGTATTGAATCGCGAAGCAATTTCTGTGTTGCATCGTCATTAGGATGGTGGGAATGTCTCAATTAACTGTCACATTTGCGTCGGATTCCCGAAACTTTACTCGCAGGGGAACGTTCATGTGGTGACCCAGGCAGTAATAGATGCTTGGAGATAAATCTGCTGGAAGACGATGTTTTGAAAACCATCGCAGTATGTGTGTTCCATCGTCATTGAGAGGATGAGAGAACATAAATTAACTGTCATTTTTGGGTCAGATTTGTAAACTAGATGACAAAACGCGACCATCCGGTGACCGAGGCACCAATAGACCCTTGTAGATAGTTACGCTGGACATCGATCTATTGAATCGCGACGCTATTTGTGTGTTCCATCGTCAATACCAGGATCTGACGGTAAGAATGAACTTTGAGTTATGAGAGGGAGAAAACTTACTTGACTGCCAAAGAGTACGTCCATCTAGTACGAGGCAGCGATAGACCCTCAGAGATAAGTCGGCTAGTGACCAATGTATTGAATCGCGACGCAATATCTGTGTTGCAACGTCATTAGGATGGTGGGAATGTCGCGATTAACTGTCAAATTTGCGTCGGTTTCCCGTAACTTTACTCGCAGGAGAACGATCAAGTGGTGACCCAGGCATGCTTGGAGATAAATCTGCTGGAAGACGATGTTCTGAAAAACCATAGCAGTATGTGTGTTCTATCGTAATTGAGAGTATGGGAGGAATAAAATTAACTGCCAGTTTTGCGTCGGATTTGTAAACTAGACTGACAAAACGCGACCATCCGGTGACCGAGGCACAAATAGACCCCTCTAGATAGTTACGTTGGACATCGATCTATTGAATCGCGACGCTATTTGTGTGTTCCATCGTCAATACCAGGATCTGACGGTAAGAATTAAATGTGAGTTATGAGAGGGAGAAAACAAACTTGACTGCCAAAAAGTACGTCCATCTGGTATGAGGCAGCGATAGACCCTCGGAGATAAGTCGGGTAGTGTCCAATCTACTGAATCGCGACGCAATTTCTGTGTTGCAACGTCGTTAGGGTGGTGGGAATGTCGCAATTAACTGTCAAATTCGCGGCGGATTTGAAAACAAGACTGACAAAGAGCGAACATCCGGTGACCGAGGCACCAATAGACCCTTATAGATAGTTACGATAGAAATCGATGTACTGAATCGCGACGCTATTTGTGTGTTCCATCGTCCATACCAGGATCTGACGGTGAGAATTAGCTGAGAGTTTTGAGTCGGACACAAGAAACTTGACAGCCAAATTGTACATCCATCTGGTAGGAGGCAGCGTTAGACCCTCGGAGATAAGTAGGCTAGTGACCAATGTATTGAATCGCGACGCAATTTCTGTGTTGCATCGTCATTAGGATGGTGGGAATGTCTCAATTAACTGTCATATTTGCGTCGGATTCCCGAAACCTTACTCGCAGGGGAACGTTCATGTGGTGACCCAGGCAGTAATAGATGCTTGGAGATAAATCTGCTGGAAGACGATGTTTTGAAAACCATCGCAGTATGTGTGTTCCATCGTCATTGAGAGGATGAGAGAACATAAATTAACTGTCATTTTTGCGTCGGATTTGTAAACTAGATGACAAAACGCGAGCATCCGGTGACCGAGGCACCAATAGACGCTTATAGATAATTACGCTGGACATCGATCTATTGAATCGCGACGGTATTTGTGTGTTCCATCGTCAATACCAGGATCTGACGGTAAGAATGAACTGTGAGTTATGAGAGGGAGAAAACATACTTGACTGCCAAACAGTACGTCCATCTAGTATGAGGCAGCGATAGACCCTCGGAGATAAGTCGGCTAGTGACCAATGTATTGAATCGCGACGCAATTTCTGTGCTGCAACGTCATTAGGATGGTGGGAATGTCGCGATTAACTGTCAAATTTGTGTCGGTTTCCCGTAACTTTACTCGCAGGACAACGATCAAGTGGTGACCCAGGCATGCTTGGAGATAAATCTGCTGGAAGACGATGTTCTGAAAAACCATAGCAGTATGTGTGTTCTAACGTAATTGAGAGTATGGGAGGAATAAAATTAACTGCCAGTTTTGCGTCGGATTTGTAAACTAGACTGACAAAACGCGACCATCCGGTGACCGAGGCACTAATAGACCCCTCTAGATAGTTACGCTGGACATCGATCTATTGAATCGAGACGCTATTTGTGTGTTCCATCGTCAATACCAGGATCTGACGGTAAGAATTAAATGTGAGTTATGAGGGGGAGAAAACCAACTTGACTGCCAAACAGTACGTCCATCTGGTATGAGGCAGCGATAGACCCTCGGAGATAAGTCGGCTAGTGACCAATCTACTGAATCGCGACGCAATTTCTGTGTTGCAACGTCGTTAGGATGGTGGGAATGTCGCAATTAACTGTCATATTCGCGTCGGATTTGAAAACAAGACTGACAAAGAGCGAACATCCGGTGACCGAGGCACCAATAGACCCTTGTAGATAGTTACGCTAGACATCGATGTACTGAATCGCGACGCTATTTGTGTGTTCAATGATCGATACCAGGTTCTGACGGTAAGAATTAGCTGTGAGTTTTGAGTCGGAGACAAGAAACTTGACAGCCAAATTGTACATCCATCTGGTATGAGGCAGCGTAGACCCTCGGAGATAAGTCGGCTTTTGACCAATGTATTAAATCGCGACGCGATTTCTGTGTTGCATCGGCATTAGGATGGTGGGAATGTCGCAATTAACTGTCAAATTTGCGTCGGATACCCGAAACTTTACTCGTAGGACAACGATCATGTGGTGACCCAGGCAGTAATAGATGCTTGGAGATAAATCTGCTGGAAGACGATGTTTTGAAAACCATCGCAGTATGTGTGTTCCATCGTCATTGAGAGGATGAGAGAACATAAATTAACTGTCATTTTTGCGTCGGATTTGTAAACTAGATGACAAAACGCGACCATCCGGTGACCGAGGCACAAATAGACGCTTATAGATAGTTACGCTGGACATCGATCTATTGAATCGCGACGGTATTTGTGTGTTCCATCGTCAATACCAGGATCTGACGGTAAGAATGAACTGTGAGTTATGAGAGGGAGAAAACATACTTGACTGCCAAAGTGTACGTCCATCTAGTATGAGGCAGCGATAGACCCTCGGAGATAAGTCGGCTAGTGACCAATGTATTGAATCGCGACGCAATTTCTGTGTTGCAACGTCATTAGGATGGTGGGAATGTCGCGATTAACTGTCAAATTTGCGTCGGATTCCCGAAAATTTTATCGTAGGACAACGATCATGTGGTGACCCAGGCATGCTCGGAGATAAATCTGCTGGAAGACGATGTTCTGAAAACCATCGCAGTATGTGTGTTCCATCGTAATTGAGAGTATGGGAGGAATAAAATTAACTGCCAATCTTGCGTCGGATTTGTAAACTAGACTGACAAAACGCGACCATCCGATGAACGAGGCACCAATAGACCCTTGTAGATAGTTACGCTGGACATCGATGTATTGTATCGCGACGCTATTTGTGTGTTCCATCGTCAATACCAGGATCTGACGGTAAGAATTAACTGTGAGTTATGAGAGGGAGAAAACAAACATGACTGCCAAACAGTACGTCCATCTGGAATGAGGCAGCGATAGACCCTCGGAGATAAGTCGGCTAGTGACCAATGTATTGAATCGCGACGCAATTTCTCTGTTGCAACGTCGTTAGGATGGTGGGAATGTCGCAATTAACTGTCATATTCGCGTCGGATTTGAAAACAAGACTGACAAAGAGCGAACATCCAGTGACCGAGGCACCAATAGACCCTTATAGATAGTTACGCTAGACATCGATGTACTGAATCGCGACGCTATTTGTGTGTTCCATCGTCCATACCAGGATCTGACGGTGAGAATTAGCTGAGAGTTTTGAGTCGGAGACAAGAAACTTGACAGCCAAATTGTACATCCATCTGGTAGGAGGCAGCGTTAGACAATCGGAGATAAGTCGGCTTTTGCCAATGTATTAAATCGCGACACGATTTCTGTGTTGCATCAGCATTAGGATGGTGGGAATGTCGCAATTAACTGTCAAATTTGCGTCGGATTCCCGAAACTTTACGCGTAGGACAACGATCATGTGGTGACCCAGCCAGTATTAGATGCTTGGAGATGAATCTGCTAGTAGCCGATGTACTGAAAAACAACGCAGTATGTGTGTTCCATCGTCATTGAGAGGATGAGAGAACATAAATTAACTGTCATTTTTGCGTCGGATTTGTAAACTAGATGACAAAACGCGACCATCCGGTGACCGAGGCACCAATAGACCCTTGTAGATAGTTACGCTGGACATCGATCTATTGAATCGCGACGTTATTTGTGTGTTCCATCGTCAATACCAGGATCTGACGGTAAGAATGAACTGTGAGTTATGAGAGGGAGAAAACATACTTGACTGCAAAGAGTACGTCCATCTGGTATGAGGCAGCGATAGACCCTCGGAGATAAGTCGGCTAGTGACCAATTTATTGAATCGCGACGCAATTTCTGTGTTGCAACGTCATTAGGATGGTGGGAATGTCGCGATTAACTGTCAAATTTGCGTCGGATTCCCGAAAATTTTATCGTAGGACAACGATCATGTGGTGACCCAGGCATGCTCGGAGATAAATCTGCTGGAAGACGATGTTCTGAAAACCATCGCAGTATGTGTGTTCCATCGTAATTGAGAGTATGGGAGGAATAAAATTAACTGCCAATCTTGGGTCGGATTTGTAAACTAGACTGACAAAACGCGACCATCCGGTGAACGAGGCACCAATAGACCCTTGTAGATAGTTACGCTGGACATCGATCTATTGAATCGCGACGCTATTTGTGTGTTCAATCGTCAATACCAGGATCTGACGGTAAGAATTATCTGTGAGTTATGAGAGGGAGAAAACAAACTTGACTGCCAAACAGTACGTCCATCTGGTATGAGGCAGCGATAGACCCTCGGAGATAAGTCGGCTAGTGACCAATGTATTGAATCGCGACGCAATTTCTGTGTTGCAACGTCGTTAGGATGGTGGGAATGTCGCAATTAACTGTCATATTCGCGTCGGATTTGAAAACAAGACTGACAAAGAGCGAACATCCGGTGACCGAGGCACCAATAGACCCTTGTAGATAGTTACGCTAGACATCGATGTACTGAATCGCGACGCTATTTGTGTGTTCAATGATCGATACCAGGTTCTGACGGTAAGAATTAGCTGTGAGTTTTGAGTCGGAGACAAGAAACTTGACAGCCAAATTGTACATCCATCTGGTATGAGGCAGCGTAGACCCTCGGAGATAAGTCGGCTTTTGACCAATGTATTAAATCGCGACGCGATTTCTGTGTTGCATCGGCATTAGGATGGTGGGAATGTCGCAATTAACTGTCAAATTTGCGTCGGATACCCGAAACTTTACTCGTAGGACAACGATCATGTGGTGACCCAGGCAGTAATAGATGCTTGGAGATAAATCTGCTGGAAGACGATGTTTTGAAAACCATCGCAGTATGTGTGTTCCATCGTCATTGAGAGGATGAGAGAACATAAATTAACTGTCATTTTTGCGTCGGATTTGTAAACTAGATGACAAAACGCGACCATCCGGTGACCGAGGCACAAATTGACGCTTATAGATAGTTACGCTGGACATCGATCTATTGAATCGCGACGGTATTTGTGTGTTCCATCGTCAATACCAGGATCTGACGGTAAGAATGAACTGTGAGTTATGAGAGGGAGAAAACATACTTGACTGCCAAAGTGTACGTCCATCTAGTATGAGGCAGCGATAGACCCTCGGAGATAAGTCGGCTAGTGACCAATGTATTGAATCGCGACGCAATTTCTGTGTTGCAACGTCATTAGGATGGTGGGAATGTCGCGATTAACTGTCAAATTTGCGTCGGATTCCCGAAAATTTTATCGTAGGACAACGATCATGTGGTGACCCAGGCATGCTCGGAGATAAATCTGCTGGAAGACGATGTTCTGAAAACCATCGCAGTATGTGTGTTCCATCGTAATTGAGAGTATGGGAGGAATAAAATTAACTGCCAATCTTGCGTCGGATTTGTAAACTAGACTGACAAAACGCGACCATCCGATGAACGAGGCACCAATAGACCCTTGTAGATAGTTACGCTGGACATCGATGTATTGTATCGCGACGCTATTTGTGTGTTCCATCGTCAATACCAGGATCTGACGGTAAGAATTAACTGTGAGTTATGAGAGGGAGAAAACAAACATGACTGCCAAACAGTACGTCCATCTGGAATGAGGCAGCGATAGACCCTCGGAGATAAGTCGGCTAGTGACCAATGTATTGAATCGCGACGCAATTTCTGTGTTGCAACGTCGTTAGGATGGTGGGAATGTCGCAATTAACTGTCATATTCGCGTCGGATTTGAAAACAAGACTGACAAAGAGCGAACATCCAGTGACCGAGGCACCAATAGACCCTTATAGATAGTTACGCTAGACATCGATGTACTGAATCGCGACGCTATTTGTGTGTTCCATCGTCCATACCAGGATCTGACGGTGAGAATTAGCTGAGAGTTTTGAGTCGGAGACAAGAAACTTGACAGCCAAATTGTACATCCATCTGGTAGGAGGCAGCGTTAGACAATCGGAGATAAGTCGGCTTTTGCCAATGTATTAAATCGCGACACGATTTCTGTGTTGCATCAGCATTAGGATGGTGGGAATGTCGCAATTAACTGTCAAATTTGCGTCGGATTCCCGAAACTTTACGCGTAGGACAACGATCATGTGGTGACCCAGCCAGTATTAGATGCTTGGAGATGAATCTGCTAGTAGCCGATGTACTGAAAAACAACGCAGTATGTGTGTTCCATCGTCATTGAGAGGATGAGAGAACATAAATTAACTGTCATTTTTGCGTCGGATTTGTAAACTAGATGACAAAACGCGACCATCCGGTGACCGAGGCACCAATAGACCCTTGTAGATAGTTACGCTGGACATCGATCTATTGAATCGCGACGTTATTTGTGTGTTCCATCGTCAATACCAGGATCTGACGGTAAGAATGAACTGTGAGTTATGAGAGGGAGAAAACATACTTGACTGCAAAGAGTACGTCCATCTGGTATGAGGCAGCGATAGACCCTCGGAGATAAGTCGGCTAGTGACCAATTTATTGAATCGCGACGCAATTTCTGTGTTGCAACGTCATTAGGATGGTGGGAATGTCGCGATTAACTGTCAAATTTGCGTCGGATTCCCGAAAATTTTATCGTAGGACAACGATCATGTGGTGACCCAGGCATGCTCGGAGATAAATCTGCTGGAAGACGATGTTCTGAAAACCATCGCAGTATGTGTGTTCCATCGTAATTGAGAGTATGGGAGGAATAAAATTAACTGCCAATCTTGGGTCGGATTTGTAAACTAGACTGACAAAACGCGACCATCCGGTGAACGAGGCACCAATAGACCCTTGTAGATAGTTACGCTGGACATCGATCTATTGAATCGCGACGCTATTTGTGTGTTCAATCGTCAATACCAGGATCTGACGGTAAGAATTATCTGTGAGTTATGAGAGGGAGAAAACAAACTTGACTGCCAAACAGTACGTCCATCTGGTATGAGGCAGCGATAGACCCTCGGAGATAAGTCGGCTAGTGACCAATGTATTGAATCGCGACGCAATTTCTGTGTTGCAACGTCGTTAGGATGGTGGGAATGTCGCAATTAACTGTCATATTCGCGTCGGATTTGAAAACAAGACTGACAAAGAGCGAACATCCGGTGACCGAGGCACCAATAGACCCTTGTAGATAGTTACGCTAGACATCGATGTACTGAATCGCGACGCTATTTGTGTGTTCAATGATCGATACCAGGTTCTGACGGTAAGAATTAGCTGTGAGTTTTGAGTCGGAGACAAGAAACTTGACAGCCAAATTGTACATCCATCTGGTATGAGGCAGCGTAGACCCTCGGAGATAAGTCGGCTTTTGACCAATGTATTAAATCGCGACGCGATTTCTGTGTTGCATCGGCATTAGGATGGTGGGAATGTCGCAATTAACTGTCAAATTTGCGTCGGATACCCGAAACTTTACTCGTAGGACAACGATCATGTGGTGACCCAGGCAGTAATAGATGCTTGGAGATAAATCTGCTGGAAGACGATGTTTTGAAAACCATCGCAGTATGTGTGTTCCATCGTCATTGAGAGGATGAGAGAACATAAATTAACTGTCATTTTTGCGTCGGATTTGTAAACTAGATGACAAAACGCGACCATCCGGTGACCGAGGCACAAATTGACGCTTATAGATAGTTACGCTGGACATCGATCTATTGAATCGCGACGGTATTTGTGTGTTCCATCGTCAATACCAGGATCTGACGGTAAGAATGAACTGTGAGTTATGAGAGGGAGAAAACATACTTGACTGCCAAAGTGTACGTCCATCTAGTATGAGGCAGCGATAGACCCTCGGAGATAAGTCGGCTAGTGACCAATGTATTGAATCGCGACGCAATTTCTGTGTTGCAACGTCATTAGGATGGTGGGAATGTCGCGATTAACTGTCAAATTTGCGTCGGATTCCCGAAAATTTTATCGTAGGACAACGATCATGTGGTGACCCAGGCATGCTCGGAGATAAATCTGCTGGAAGACGATGTTCTGAAAACCATCGCAGTATGTGTGTTCCATCGTAATTGAGAGTATGGGAGGAATAAAATTAACTGCCAATCTTGCGTCGGATTTGTAAACTAGACTGACAAAACGCGACCATCCGATGAACGAGGCACCAATAGACCCTTGTAGATAGTTACGCTGGACATCGATGTATTGTATCGCGACGCTATTTGTGTGTTCCATCGTCAATACCAGGATCTGACGGTAAGAATTAACTGTGAGTTATGAGAGGGAGAAAACAAACATGACTGCCAAACAGTACGTCCATCTGGAATGAGGCAGCGATAGACCCTCGGAGATAAGTCGGCTAGTGACCAATGTATTGAATCGCGACGCAATTTCTGTGTTGCAACGTCGTTAGGATGGTGGGAATGTCGCAATTAACTGTCATATTCGCGTCGGATTTGAAAACAAGACTGACAAAGAGCGAACATCCAGTGACCGAGGCACCAATAGACCCTTATAGATAGTTACGCTAGACATCGATGTACTGAATCGCGACGCTATTTGTGTGTTCCATCGTCCATACCAGGATCTGACGGTGAGAATTAGCTGAGAGTTTTGAGTCGGAGACAAGAAACTTGACAGCCAAATTGTACATCCATCTGGTAGGAGGCAGCGTTAGACAATCGGAGATAAGTCGGCTAGTGACCAATGTATTGAATCGCGAAGCAATTTCTGTGTTGCATCGTCATTAGGATGGTGGGAATGTCTCAATTAACTGTCACATTTGCGTCGGATTCCCGAAACTTTACTCGCAGGGGAACGTTCATGTGGTGACCCAGGCAGTAATAGATACTTGGAGATAAATCTGATGGAAGACGATGTTCTGAAAACCATCGCAGTATGTGTGTTCCATCGTCATTGAGAGGATGAGGGAACATAAATTAACTGTCATTTTTGCGTCGGATTTGTAAACTAGATGACAAAACGCGACCATCCGGTGACCGAGGCACCAATAGACCCTTGCAGATAGTTACGCTGGACATCGATCTATTGAATCGCGACGCTATTTGTGTGTTCAATGGTCGATACCAGGTTCTGACGGTAAGAATTAGCTGTGAGTTTTGAGTCGGAGACAAGAAACTTGACAGCCAAATTGTACATCCATCTGGTATGAGGCAGCGTAGACCCTCGGAGATAAGTCGGCTTTTGACCAATGTATTAAATCGCGACGCGATTTCTGTGTTGCATCGGCATTAGGATGGTGGGAATGTCGCAATTAACTGTCAAATTTGCGTCGGATTCCCGTAACTTTACTCGTAGGACAACGATCATGTGGTGACCCAGGCAGTAATAGATGCTTGGAGATAAATCTGCTGGAAGACGATGTTTTGAAAACCATCGCAGTATGTGTGTTCCATCGTCATTGAGAGGATGAGAGAACATAAATTAACTGTCATTTTTGGGTCAGATTTGTAAACTAGATGACAAAACGCGACCATCCGGTGACCGAGGCACCAATAGACCCTTGTAGATAGTTACGCTGGACATCGATCTATTGAATCGCGACGCTATTTGTGTGTTCCATCGTCAATACCAGGATCTGACGGTAAGAATGAACTTTGAGTTATGAGAGGGAGAAAACTTACTTGACTGCCAAAGAGTACGTCCATCTAGTACGAGGCAGCGATAGACCCTCAGAGATAAGTCGGCTAGTGACCAATGTATTGAATCGCGACGCAATATCTGTGTTGCAACGTCATTAGGATGGTGGGAATGTTGCGATTAACTGTCAAATTTGCGTCGGTTTCCCGTAACTTTACTCGCAGGAGAACGATCAAGTGGTGACCCAGGCATGCTTGGAGATAAATCTGCTGGAAGACGATGTTCTGAAAAACCATAGCAGTATGTGTGTTCTATCGTAATTGAGAGTATGGGAGGAATAAAATTAACTGCCAGTTTTGCGTCGGATTTGTAAACTAGACTGACAAAACGCGACCATCCGGTGACCGAGGCACAAATAGACCCCTCTAGATAGTTACGTTGGACATCGATCTATTGAATCGCGACGCTATTTGTGTGTTCCATCGTCAATACCAGGATCTGACGGTAAGAATTAAATGTGAGTTATGAGAGGGAGAAAACAAACTTGACTGCCAAAAAGTACGTCCATCTGGTATGAGGCAGCGATAGACCCTCGGAGATAAGTCGGGTAGTGTCCAATCTACTGAATCGCGACGCAATTTCTGTGTTGCAACGTCGTTAGGGTGGTGGGAATGTCGCAATTAACTGTCAAATTCGCGGCGGATTTGAAAACAAGACTGTCAAAGAGCGAACATCCGGTGACCGAGGCACCAATAGACCCTTATAGATAGTTACGCTAGAATTCGATGTACTGAATCGCGACGCTATTTGTGTGTTCCATCGTCCATACCAGGATCTGACGGTGAGAATTAGCTGAGAGTTTTGAGTCGGACACAAGAAACTTGACAGCCAAATTGTACATCCATCTGGTAGGAGGCAGCGTTAGACCCTCGGAGATAAGTAGGCTAGTGACCAATGTATTGAATCGCGACGCAATTTCTGTGTTGCATCGTCATTAGGATGGTGGGAATGTCGCAATTAACTGTCAAATTTGCGTCGGATTCCCGAAACCTTACTCGCAGGGGAACGTTCATGTGGTGACCCAGGCAGTAATAGATGCTTGGAGATAAATCTGCTGGAAGACGATGTTTTGAAAACCATCGCAGTATGTGTGTTCCATCGTCATTGAGAGGATGAGAGAACATAAATTAACTGTCATTTTTGCGTCGGATTTGTAAACTAGATGACAAAACGCGAGCATCCGGTGACCGAGGCACCAATAGTCGCTTATAGATAATTACGCTGGACATCGATCTATTGAATCGCGACGGTATTTGTGTGTTCCATCGTCAATACCAGGATCTGACGGTAAGAATGAACTGTGAGTTATGAGAGGGAGAAAACATACTTGACTGCCAAAGAGTACGTCCATCTAGTATGAGGCAGCGATAGACCCTCGGAGATAAGTCGGCTAGTGACCAATGTATTGAATCGCGACGCAATTTCTGTGTTGCAACGTCATTAGGATGGTGGGAATGTCGCGATTAACTGTCAAATTTGCGTCGGTTTCCCGTAACTTTACTCGCAGGAGAACGATCAAGTGGTGACCCAGGCATGCTTGGAGATAAATCTGCTCGAAGACGATGTTCTGAAAAACCATAGCAGTATGTGTGTTCTATCGTAATTGAGAGTATGGGAGGAATAAAATTAACTGCCAGTTTTGCGTCAGATTTGAAAACTAGACTGACAAAGCGCGAACATCCGGTGACCGAGGCACAAATAGACCCTTCTAGATAGTTACGCTGGACATCGATGTATAGAATCGCGACGCTATTTGTGTGTTCCATCGTCAATACCAGGCTCTGACGGTAAGATTTAGCTGTGAGTTTTGAGTCGGAGACAAGAAACTTGACAGCCAAATTGTACATCCATCTGGTATGAAGCAGCGTTAGACCCTCGGAGATAAGTGGGCTAGTGACCAATGTATTGAATCGCGACGCAATTTCTGTGTTGCATCGTCATTAGGATGGTGGGAATGTCTCAATTAACTGTCAAATTAGCGTCGGATTCCCGAAACTTTACTCGCAAGGGATCGTTCATGTGGTGACCCAGGCAGTAATAGATACTTGGAGATAAATCTGATGGAAGACGATGTTCTGAAAACCATCGCAGTATGTGTGTTCCATCGTCATTGAGAGGATGAGAGAACATAAAATTAACTGTCAGTATTGCGTCGGATTTGAAAACTAGATGACAACGATCATGTGGTGACCCAGGCAGTAATAGATGCTTGGAGATAAATCTGCTGGAAGACGATGTTTTGAAAACCATCGCTGTATGTGTGATTAATCGTCATTGAGAGGATGAGAGAACATAAATTAACTGTCATTTTTGCGTCGGATTTGTAAACTAGATGACAAAACGCGACCATCCCGTGACCGAGGCACCAATAGACCCTTGTAGATAGTTACGCTGGACATCGATCTATTGAATCGCGACGCTATTTGTGTGTTCCATCGTCAATACCAGGATCTGACGGTAAGAATGAACTGTGAGTTATGAGAGGGAGAAAACATACTTGACTGCCAAAGAGTACGTACATCTGGTATGAGGCAGCGATAGACCCTCGGAGATAAGTCGGCTAGTGACCAATGTATTGAATCGCGACGCAATTTCTGTGTTGCAACGTCATTAGGATGGTGGGAATGTCGCGATTAACTGTCAAATTTGCGTCGGATTCCCGTAACTTTACTCGCCGGAGAACGATCAAGTGGTGACCCAGGCATGCTTGGAGATAAATCTGCTGGAAGACGATGTTCTGAAAAACCATAGCAGTATGTGTGTTCCATCGTAATTGAGAGTATGGGAGGAATAAAATTAACTGCCAGTTTTGCGTCGGATTTGTAAACTAGACTGACAAAACGCAACCATCCGGTGACCGAGGCACAAATAGACCCCTCTAGATAGTTACGCTGGACATCGATGTATAGAATCGCGACGCTATTTGTGTGTTTCATCGTCCATAACAGGATCTGACGGTGAGAATTAGCTGAGAGTTTTGAGTCGGAGACAAGAAACTTGACAGCCAAATTGTACATCCATCTGGTAGGAGGCAGCGTTAGACCCTCGGAGATAAGTCGGCTAGTGACCAATGTATTGAATCGCGACGCAATTTCTGTGTTGCATCGTCATTAGGATGGTGGGAATGTCTCAATTAACTGTCAAATTTGCGTCGGATTCCCGAAAGTTTACTCGTAGACAACGATCATGTGGTGACCCAGGCAGTAATAGATGCTTGGAGATAAATCAGCTGGTAGCCGATGTACTGAAAACCATCGCAGTATGTGTGTTCTATCGTCATTGAGAGGATGAGAGAAAATAAAATTAACTGTCAGTTTTGTGTCGGATTTGAAAACTAGATGACAAAACGCGACCATCCGGTGACCGAGGCACCAATAGACCCTTGTAGATAGTTACGCTGGACATCGATCTATTGAATCGCGACGCTATTTGTGTGTTCCATCGTCAATACCAGGATCTGACCGTAAGAATTAACTGTGAGTTATGAGAGGGAGAAAACAAACTTGACTGCCAAACAGAACGTCCATCTGGTATGAGGCAGCGATAGACCCTCGGAGATAAGTCGGCTAGTGACCAATGTATTTAATCGCGACGCAATTTCTGTGTTGCAACGTCGTTAGGATGGTGGGAATGACGCAATTCACTGTCAAATTAGCGTCGGATTTGAAAACTAGACTGACAAAGCGCGACCATCCGGTGACCGAGGCACAAATAGACCCCTCCAGATAGTTACGCTGGACATCGATGTATAGAATCGCGACGCTATTTGTGTGTTCCATCGTCAATACCAGGATCTGACGGTAAGAATTAACTGTGAGTAATGAGAGGGAGAAAACAAACTTGACTGCCAAACAGTACGTCCATCTAGTATGAGGCAGCGATAGACCCTCGGAGATAAGTCGGATAGTGACCAATGTATTGAATCGCGACGCAATTTCTGTGTTGCAACGTCGTTAGGATGGTGGGAATGTCGCAATTAACTGTCAAATTCGCGTCGGATTTGAAAACAAGACTGACAAAGAGCGAACATTCGGTGACCGAGGCACCAATAGATCCTTATAGATAGTTACGCTAGACATCGATGTACTGAATCGCGACGCTATTTGTGTGTTTCATCGTCCATAACAGGATCTGACGGTGAGAATTAGCTGAGAGTTTTGAGTCGGAGACAAGAAACTTGACAGCCAAATTGTACATCCATCTGGTATGAGGCAGCGTTAGACCCTCGGAGATAAGTCGGCTAGTGACCAGTGTATTGAATCGCGACGCAATTTCTGTGTTGCATCGTCATTAGGATGGTGGGAATGTCTCAATTAACTGTCAAATTTGCGTCGGATTCCCGAAACTTTACTCGTAGACAACGATCATGTGGTGACCCAGGCAGTAATAGATGCTTGGAGATAAATCTGCTGGTAGCCGATGTACTGAAAACCATCGCAGTATGTGTGTTCTATCGTCATTGAGAGGATGAGAGAAAATAAAATTAACTGTCAGTTTTGCGTCGGATTTGAAAACTAGATGACAAAACGCGACCATCCGGTGACCGAGGCACCAATAGACCCTTGTAGATAGTTAAGCTGGACATCGATGTACTGAATCGCGACGCTATTTGTGTGTTCAATGGTCGATACCAGGATCTGACGGTAAGAATTGGCTGCGAGTTTTGAGTCGGAGACAAGAAACTTGACAGCCAAATTGTACATCCATCTGGTATGAGGCAGCGTAGCCCCCCGGAGATAAGTCGGCTTTTGACCAATGTATTAAATCGCGACGCGATTTCTGTGTTGCATCAGCATTAGGATGGTGGGAATGTCGCAATTAACTGTCAAATTTGCGTCGGAATCCCGAAACTTTACTCGTAGGACAACGATCATGTGGTGACCCAGCCAGTAATAGATGCTTGGAGATAAATCTGCTAGTAGCCGATGTACTGAAAACCATCGCAGTATGTGTGTTCTATCGTCATTGAGAGGATGAGAGAAAATAAAATTAACTGTCAGTTTTGCGTCGGATTTGAAAACTAGATGACAAAACGCGACCATCCGGTGACCGAGGCACCAATAGACCCTTGTAGATAGTTACGCTGGACATCGATCTATTGAATCGCGACGTTATTTGTGTGTTCCATCGTCAATACCAGGATCTGACGGTAAGAATGAACTGTGAGTTATGAGAGGGAGAAAACATACTTGACTGCCAAAGAGTACGTCCATCTGGTATGAGGCAGCGATAATCCCTCGGAGATACGTCGGCTAGTGACCAATGTATTGAATTGCGACTCAATTTCTGTGTTGCAACGTCATTAGGATGGTGGGAATGTCGCGATGAACTGTCAAATTTGCGTCGGATTCCCGAAAATTTTATCGTAGGACATCGATCATGTGGTGACCCAGGCATGCTCAGAGATAAATCTGCTGGAAGCCGATGTTCTGAAAACCATCGCAGTATGTGTGTTCCATCGTAATTGAGAGTATGGGAGGAATAAAATTAACTGCCAATCTTGCGTCGGATTTGTAAACTAGACTGACAAAACGCGACCATCCGGTGAAAGAGGCACCAATAGACCCTTGTAGATAGTTACGCTGGACATCGATCTATTGTATCGCGACGCTATTTGTGTGTTCCATCGTCAATACCAGGATCTGACTGACGGTAAGAATTAACTGTGAGTTATGAGAGGGAGAAAACAAACTTGACTGCCAAACAGTACGTCCATCTGGTATGAGGCAGCGATAGACCCTCGGAGATAAGTCGGCTAGTGACCAATCTACTGAATCGCGACGCAATTTCTGTGTTGCAACGTCGTTAGGATGGTGGGAATGTCGCAATTAACTGTCAAATTCGCGGCGGATTTGAAAACAAGACTGACAAAGAGCGAACATCCGGTGACCGAGGCACCAATAGACCCTTATAGATAGTTACGCTAGAAATCGATGTACTGAATCGCGACGCTATTTGTGTGTTCCATCGTCCATACCAGGATCTGACGGTGAGAATTAGCTGAGAGTTTTGAGTCGGAGACAAGAAACTTGACAGCCAAATTGTACATCCATCTGGTAGGAGGCAGCGTTAGACCCACGGAGATAAGTAGGCTAGTGACCAATGTATTGAATCGCGACGCAATTTCTGTGTTGCATCTTCATTAGGATGGTGGGAATGTCTCAATTAACTGTCAAATTTGCGTCGGATTCCCGAAACTTTACTCGCAGGGGAACGTTCATGTGGTGGCCCAGGCAGTAATAGATACTTGGAGATAAATCAGAAGGAAGACGATGTTCTGAAAACCATCGCAGTATGTGTGTTCCATCGTCATTGAGAGGATGAGAGAACATAAAATTAACTGTCAGTATTGCCTCGGATTTGAAAACTAGATGACAACGATCATGTGGTGACCCAGGCAGTAATAGCTGCTTGGAGATAAATCTGCTGGTAGCCGATGTACTGAAAACCATCGCAGTATGTGTGTTCTATCGTCATTGAGAGGATGAGAGAAAATAAAATTAACTGTCAGTTTTGCGTCGGATTTGAAAACTAGATGACAAAACGCGACCATCCGGTGACCGTGGCACCAATAGTCCCTTGTAGATAGTTACGCTAGACATCGATGTACTGAACCGCGGCGCTATTTGTGTGTTCAGTGGTCGATACCAGGTTCTGACGGTAAGAATTAGCTGTGAGTTTTGAGTCGGAGACAAGAAACTTGACAACCAAATTGTACATCCATCTGGTATGAGGCAGCGTAGACCCTCGGAGATAAGTCGGCTTTTGACCAATGTATTAAATCGCGACGCGATTTCTGTGTTGCATCGGCATTAGGATGGTGGGAATGTCTCAATTAACTGTCAATTTTGCGTCGGATTCCCGAAACTTTACTCGCAGGAGAACGATCATGTGGTGACCCAGGCACTAATAGATGCTTGGAGATAAATCTGCTGGAAGACGATGTTTTGAAAACCATCGCAGTATGTGTGTTCCATCGTCATTGAGAGGATGAGAGAACATAAATTAACTGTCATTTTTGCGTCGGATTTGTAAACTAGATGACAAAACGCGACCATCCGGTGACCGAGGCACCAATAGACGCTTATAGATAGTTACGCTGGACATCGATCTATTGAATCGCGACGGTATTTGTGTGTTCCATCGTCAATACCAGGATCTGACGGTAAGAATGAACTGTGAGTTATGAGAGGGAGAAAACATACTTGACTGCCAAAGAGTACGTCCATCTAGTATGAGGCAGCGATAGACCCTCGGAGATAAGTCGGCTAGTGACCAATGTATTGAATCGCGACGCAATTTCTGTGTTGCAACGTCATTAGGATGGTGGGAATGTCGCGATTAACTGTCAAATTTGCGTCGGTTTCCCGTAACTTTACTCGCAGGAGAACGATCAAGTGGTGACCCAGGCATGCTTGGAGATAAATCTGCTGGAAGACGATGTTCTGAAAAACCATAGCAGTATGTGTGTTCTATCGTAATTGAGAGTATGGGAGGAATAAAATTAACTGCCAGTTTTGCGTCGGATTTGTAAACTAGACTGACAAAACGCGACCATCCGGTGACCGAGGCACAAATAGACCCCTCTAGATAGTTACGCTGGACATCGATCTATTGAATCGAGACGCTATTTGTGTGTTCCATCGTCAATACCAGGATCTGACGGTAAGAATTAAATGTGAGTTATGAGGGGGAGAAAACAAACTTGACTGCCAAACAGTACGTCCATCTGGTATGAGGCAGCGATAGACCCTCGGAGATAAGTCGGCTAGTGCCCAATCTACTGAATCGCGACGCAATTTCTCTGTTGCAACGTCGTTAGGATGGTGGGAATGTCGCAATTAACTGTCAAATCCGCGGCGGATTTGAAAACAAGACTGACAAAGAGCGAACATCCGGTGACCGAGGCACCAATAGACACTTATAGATAGTTACGCTAGACATCGATGTACTGAATCGCGACGCTATTTGTGTGTTCCATCGTCAATACCAGGATCTGACAGTGAGAATTAGCTGAGAGTTTTGAGTCGGAGACAAGAAACTTGACAACCAAATTGTACATCCATCTGGTAGGAGGCAGCGTTAGACCCTCGGAGATAAGTAGGCTAGTGACCAATGTATTCAATCGCGACGCAATTTCTGTGTTGCATCGTCATTAGGATGGTGGGAATGTCTCAATTAACTGTCAAATTTGCGTCCGATTCCCCAAACTGTACTCGCAGGGGAACGTTCATGTGGTGACCCAGGTAGTAATAGATACTTGGAGATAAATCAGAAGGAAGACGATGTTCTGAAAACCATCGCAGAATGTGTGTTCCATCGTAATTGAGAGTATGGGAGGAATAAAATTAACTGTCAGTTTTGCGTCATATTTGAAAACTAGATTGACAAACCGCTAACATCCGGTGACCGAGGCACAAATAGACCCTTCTAGATAGTTACGCTGGACATCGATGTATAGAATCGCGACGCTATTTGTGTGTTCCATCGTCAATACCAGTCTCTGACGGTAAGAATTAGCTGTGAGTTTTGAGTCGGAGACAAGAAACTTGACAGCCAAATTGTACATCCATCTGGTATGAAGCAGCGTTAGACCCTCGGAGATAAGTCGGCTAGTGACCAATGTATTGAATCGCGACGCCATTTCTGTGTTGCGTCGTCATTAGGATGGTGGGAATGTCGCAATTAACTGTCAAATTAGCGTCGGATTCCCGAAACTTTACTCGCAAGGGAACGTTCATGTGGTGACCCAGGCAGTAATAGATACTTGGAGATAAATCTGTTGGAAGACGATGTTCTGAAAACCATCGCAGTATGTGTGTTCCATCGTCATTGAGAGGATGAGAGAACATAAAATTAACTGTCAGTATTGCGTCGGATTTGAAAACTAGATGACAACGATCATGTGGTGACCCAGGCAGTAATAGCTGCTTGGAGATAAATCTGCTGGTAGCCGATGCACTGAAAACCATAGCAGTATGTGTGTTCTATCGTCATTGAGAGGATGAGAGAAAATAAAATTAACTGTCAGTTTTGCGTCGGATTTGAAAACTAGATGACAAAACGCGACCATCCGGTGACCGAGGCACCAATAGACCCTTGTAGATAGTTACGCTGGACATCGATCTATTGAATTGCGACGTTATTTGTGTGTTCCATCGTCAATACCAGGATCTGACGGTAAGAATGAACTGTGAGTTATGAGAGGGAGAAAACATACTTGACTGCCAAAGAGTACGTCCATGTGGTATGAGGCAGCGATAGTCCCTCGGAGATACGTCGGCTAGTGACCAATGTATTGAATTGCGACGCAATTTCTGTGTTGCAACGTCATTAGGATGGTGGGAATGTCGCGATGAACTGTCAAATTTGCGTCGGATTCCCGAAAATTTTATCGTAGGACAACGATCATGTGGTGACCCAGGCATGCTCAGAGATAAATCTGCTGGAAGCCGATGTTCTGAAAACCATCGCAGTATGTGTGTTCCATCGTAATTGAGAGTATGGGAGGAATAAAATTAACTGCCAATCTTGCGTCGGATTTGTAAACTAGACTGACAAAACGCGACCATCCGGTGAAAGAGGCACCAATAGACCCTGGTAGATAGTTACGCTGGACATCGATCTATTGTATCGCGACGCTATTTGTGTGTTCCATCGTCAATACCAGGATCTGACGGTAAGAATTAACTGTGAGTTATGAGAGGGAGAAAACAAACTTGACTGCCAAACAGTACGTCCATCTGGTATGAGGCAGCGATAGACCCTCGGAGATAAGTCGGCTAGTGACCAATCTACTGAATCGCGACGCAATTTCTGTGTTGCAACGTCGTTAGGATGGTGGGAATGTCGCAATTAACTGTCAAATTCGCGTCGGATTCCCGAGACTTTACTCGTAGGACAACGATCATGTGGTGACCCAGGCAGTAATAGATGCTTGGAGATAAATCTGCTGGAAGACGATGTTTTGAAAACCATCGCTGTATGTGTGTTCCACCGTCATTGAGAGGATGAGAGAACATAAATTAAATGTCATTTTTGCGTCGGATTTTTAAACTAGATGACAAAACGCGACCATCCGGTGACCGAGGCACCAATAGACCCTTGTAGATAGTTACGCTGGACATCGATCTATTGAATCGCGACGCTATTTGTGTGTTCCATCGTCAATACCAGGTTCTGACGGTAAGAATGAACTGTGAGTTATGAGAGGGAGAAAACATACTTGACTGCCAAAGAGTACGTCCATCTGGTATGAGGCAGCGATAGACCCTCGGAGATAAGTTGGCTAGTGACCAATGTATTGAATCGCGACGCAATTTCTGTGTTGCAACGTCATTAGGATGGTGGGAATGTCGCGATTAACTGTCAAATTTGCGTCGGATTCCCGTAACTTTACTCGCCGGAGAACGATCAAGTGGTGAACCAGGCATGCTCAGAGATAAATCTGCTGGAAGACGATGTTCTGAAAAACCATAGCAGTATGTGTGTTCCATCGTAATTGAGAGTATGGGAGGAATAAAATTAACTGCCAGTTTTGCGTCGGATTTGTAAACTAGACTGACAAAACGCAACCATCCGGTGACCGAGGCACAAATAGACCCCTCTAGATAGTTACGCTGGATCGTCAATACCAGGATCTGACGGTAAGAATTAACTGTGAGTTATGAGAGGGAGAAAACAAACTTGACTGCCAAACAGAACGTCCATCTGGTATGAGGCAGCGATAGACCCTCGGAGATAAGTCGGCTAGTGACCAATGTATTTAATCGCGACGCAATTTCTGTGTTGCAACGTCGTTAAGATGGTAGGAATGACGCAATTAACTGTCAAATTAGCGTCGGATTTGAAAACTAGACTGACAAAGCGCGACCATCCGGTGACCGAGGCACAAATAGACCCTTCTAGATAGTTACGCTGGACATCGATGTACTGAATCGCGACGCTATTTGTGTGTTCAATGGTCGATACCAGGATCTGACGGTTAGAATTGGCTGCGAGTTTTGAGTCGGAGACAAGAAACTTGACAGCCAAATTGTACATCCATCTGGTATGAGGCAGCGTAGCCCCCCGGAGATAAGTCGGCTTTTGACCAATGTATTAAATCGCGACGCGATTTCTGTGTTGCATCAGCATTAGGATGGTGGGAATGTCGCAATTAAGTGTCAAATTTGCGTCGGATTTGAAAACTAGACTGACAAAGCGCGACCATCCGGTGACCGAGGCACAAATAGACCCCTCCAGATAGTTACGCTGGACATCGATGTATAGAATCGCGACGCTATTTGTGTGTTCCATCGTCAATACCAGGATCTGACGGTAAGAATTAACTGTGAGTAATGAGAGGGAGAAAACAAACTTGACTGCCAAACAGTACGTCCATCTAGTATGAGGCAGCGATAGACCCTCGGAGATAAGTCGGATAGTGACCAATGTATTGAATCGCGACGCAATTTCTGTGTTGCAACGTCGTTAGGATGGTGGGAATGTCGCAATTAACTGTCAAATTCGCGTCGGATTTGAAAACAAGACTGACAAAGAGCGAACATTCGGTGACCGAGGCACCAATAGATCCTTATAGATAGTTACGCTAGACATCGATGTACTGAATCGCGACGCTATTTGTGTGTTTCATCGTCCATAACAGGATCTGACGGTGAGAATTAGCTGAGAGTTTTGAGTCGGAGACAAGAAACTTGACAGCCAAATTGTACATCCATCTGGTATGAGGCAGCGTTAGACCCTCGGAGATAAGTCGGCTAGTGACCAGTGTATTGAATCGCGACGCAATTTCTGTGTTGCATCGTCATTAGGATGGTGGGAATGTCTCAATTAACTGTCAAATTTGCGTCGGATTCCCGAAACTTTACTCGTAGACAACGATCATGTGGTGACCCAGGCAGTAATAGATGCTTGGAGATAAATCTGCTGGTAGCCGATGTACTGAAAACCATCGCAGTATGTGTGTTCTATCGTCATTGAGAGGATGAGAGAAAATAAAATTAACTGTCAGTTTTGCGTCGGATTTGAAAACTAGATGACAAAACGCGACCATCCGGTGACCGAGGCACCAATAGACCCTTGTAGATAGTTACGCTGGACATCGATCTATTGAATCGCGACGTTATTTGTGTGTTCCATCGTCAATACCAGGATCTGACGGTATGAATGAACTGTGAGTTATGAGAGGGAGAAAACATACTTGACTGCCACAGAGTACGTCCAACTGGTATGAGGCAGCGATAGTCCCTCGGAGATAAGTCGGCTAGTGACCAATGTATTGAATTGCGACGCAATTTCTGTGTTGCAACGTCATTAGGATGGTGGGAATGTCGCGATTAACTGTCAAATTTGCGTCGGATTCCCGAAAATTTTATCGTAGGACAACGATCATGTGGTGACCCAGGCATGCTCGGAGATAAATCTGCTGGAAGCCGATGTTCTGAAAACCATCGCAGTATGTGTGTTCCATCGTAATTGAGAGTATGGGAGGAATAAAATTAACTGCCAATCTTGCGTCGGATTTGTAAACTAGACTGACAAAACGCGACCATCCGGTGACCGAGGCACAAATAGACCCCTCTAGATAGTTACGCTGGACATCGATCTATTGAATCGCGACGCTATTTGTGTGTTCCATCGTCAATACCAGGATCTGACGGTAAGAATTAAATGTGAGTTATGAGAGGGAGAAAACAAACTTGACTGCCAAAAAGTACGTCCATCTGGTATGAGGCAGCGACAGACCCTCGGAGATAAGTCGGCTAGTGACCAATCTACTGAATCGCGACGCAATTTCTGTGTTGCAGCGTCGTTAGGATGGTGGGAATGTCGCAATTAACTGTCAAATTCGCGGCGGATTTGAAAACAAGACTGACAAAGAGCGAACATCCGGTGACCGAGGCACCAATAGACGCTTATAGATAGTTACGCTAGAAATCGATGTACTGAAACGCGACGCTATTTGTGTGTTCCATCGTCCATACCAGGATCTGACGGTGAGAATTAGCTGAGAGTTTTGAGTCGGAGACAAGAAACTTGACTGCCAAATTGTACATCCATCTGGTAGGAGGCAGCGTTAGACCCTCGGAGATAAGTAGGCTAGTGACCAATGTATTGAATCGCGACGCAATTTCTGTGTTGCATCGTCATTAGGATGGTGGAAATGTCTCAATTAACTGTCAAATTAGCGTCGGATTCCCGAAACTTTACTCGCAGGGGAACGTTCATGTGGTGACCCAGGCAGTAATAGATACTTGGAGATAAATCAGAAGGAAGACGATGTTCTGAAAACCATCGCAGTATGTGTGTTCCATCGTCATTGAGAGGATGAGAGAACATAAAATTAACTGTCACTATTGCGTCGGATTTGAAAACTAGATGACAACGATCATGTCGTGACCCAGGCAGTAATAGATGCTTGGAGATAAATCTGCTGGTAGCCGATGTACTGAAAACCATCGCAGTATGTGTGTTCTATCGTCATTGAGAGGATGAGAGAAAATAAAATTAACTGTCAGTTTTGCGTCGGATTTGAAAACTAGATGACAAAACGCGACCATCCGGTGACCGTGGCACCAATAGACCCTTGTAAATAGTTACGCTAGACATCGATGTACTGAATCGCGACGCTATTTGTGTGTTCAATGGTCGATACCAGGTTCTGACGGTAAGAATTAGCTGTGAGTTTTGAATCGGAGACAAGAAACTTGACAGCCAAATTGTACATCCATCTGGTATGAGGCAGCGTAGACCCTCGGAGATAAGTCGGCTAGTGACCAATGTATTGAATCGCGACGCAATTTCTGTGTTGCAACGTCGATAGGATGGTGGGAATGTCGCAATTAACTGTCAAATTCGCGTCGGATTTGAAACCAAGACTGACAAAGAGCGAACATTCGGTGACCGAGGCACCAATAGATCCTTATAGATAGTTACGCTAGACATCGATGTACTGAATCGCGACGCTATTTGTGTGTTTCATCGTCCATAACAGGATCTGACGGTGAGAATTAGTGAGAGTTTTGAGTCGGAGACAAGAAACTTGACAGCCAAATTGTACATCCATCTGGTAGGAGGCAGCGTTAGACCCTCGGAGATAAGTCGGTTAGTGACCAATGTATTGAATCGCGACGCAATTTCTGTGTTGCATCGTCATTAGGATGGTGGGAATGTCTCAATTAACTGTCAAATTTGCGTTGGATTCCCGAAACTTTACTCGTAGACAACGATCATGTGGTGACCCAGGCAGTAATAGATGCTTGGAGATAAATCTGCTGGTAGCCGATGTACTGTAACCATCGCAGTATGTGTGTTCTATCGTCATTGAGAGGATGAGAGAAAATAAAATTAACTGTCAGTTTTGCGTCGGATTTGAAAACTAGATGACAAAACGCGACCATCCGGTGACCGAGGCACCAATAGACCCTTGTAGATAGTTACGCTGGACATCGATCTATTGAATCGCGACGTTATTTGTGTGTTCCATCGTCAATACCAGGATCTGACGGTAAGAATGAACTGTGAGTTATGGGAGGGAGAAAACATACTTGACTGCCAAAGAGTACGTCCATCTGGTATGAGGCAGCGATAGTCCCTCGGAGATAAGTCGGCTAGTGACCAATGTATTGAATTGCGACGCAATTTCTGTGTTGCAACGTCATTAGGATGGTGGGAATGTCGCGATTAACTGTCAAATTTGCGTCGGATTCCCGAAAATTTTATCGTAGGACAACGATCATGTGGTGACCCAGGCATGCTCGGAGATAAATCTGCTGGTAGCCGATGTACTGTAACCATCGCAGTAAGTGTGTTCCATCGTAATTGAGAGTATGGGAGGAATAAAATTAACTGCCAATCTTGCGTCGGATTTGAAAACTAGATGACAAAACGCGACCATCCGGTGACCGAGGCACCAATAGACCCTTGTAGATAGTTACGCTAGACATCGATGTACTGAATCGCGACGCTATTTGTGTGTTCCATCGTCCATACCAGGATCTGACGGTGAGAATTAGCTGAGAGTTTTGAGTCGGAGACAAGAAACTTGACAGCCAAATTGTACATCCATCTGGTAGGAGGCAGCGTTAGACCCTCGGAGATAAGTCGGCTAGTGACCAATGTATTGAATCGCGAAGCAATTTCTGTGTTGCATCGTCATTAGGATGGTGGGAATGTCTCAATTAACTGTCAAATTTGCGTCGCATTCCCGAAACTTTACTCGCAGGGGAACGTTCATGTGGTGACCCAGGCAGTAATAGATACTTGCAGATAAATCTGATGGAAGACGATGTTCTGAAAACCATCGCAGTATGTGTGTTCCATCGTCATTGAGAGGATGAGAGAACATAAAATTAACTGTCAGTATTGCGTCGGATTTGAAAACTAGATGACAACGATCATGTGGTGACCCAAGCAGTAATAGATGCTTGGAGATAAATCTGCTGGTAGCCGATGTACTGAAAACCATCGCAGTATGTGTGTTCTATCGTCATTGAGAGGATGAGAGAAAATAAAATTAACTGTCAGTTTTGCGTCGGATTTGAAAACTAGATGACAAAACGCGACCATCCGGTGAGCGAGGCACCTCGTAGATAGTTACGCTGGACATCGATCTATTGAATCGCGACGCTATTTGTGTGTTCCATCGTCAATACCAGGATCTGACCGTAAGAATTAACTGTGAGTTATGAGAGGGAGAAAACAAACTTGACTGCCAAACAGAACGTCCATCTGGTATGAGGCAGCGATAGACCCTCGGAGATAAGTCGGCTAGTGACCAATGTATTTAATCGCGACGCAATTTCTGTGTTGCAACGTCGTTAAGATGGTAGGAATGACGCAATTAACTGTCAAATTAGCGTCGGATTTGAAAACTAGACTGACAAAGCGCGACCATCCGGTGACCGAGGCACAAATAGACCCTTCTAGATAGTTACGCTGGACATCGATGTACTGAATCGCGACGCTATTTGTGTGTTCAATGGTCGATACCAGGATCTGACGGTTAGAATTGGCTGCGAGTTTTGAGTCGGAGACAAGAAACTTGACAGCCAAATTGTACATCCATCTGGTATGAGGCAGCGTAGCCCCCCGGAGATAAGTCGGCTTTTGACCAATGTATTAAATCGCGACGCGATTTCTGTGTTGCATCAGCATTAGGATGGTGGGAATGTCGCAATTAACTGTCAAATTTGCGTCGGATTCCCGAAACTTTACTCGTAGGACAACGATCATGTGGTGACTCAGCCAGTAATAGATGCTTGGAGATAAATCTGCTAGTAGCCGATGTACTGAAAACCATCGCAGTATGTGTGTTCTATCTTCATTGAGAGGATGAGAGAAAATAAAATTAACTGTCAGTTTTGCGTCGGATTTGAAAACTAGATGACAAAACGCGACCATCCGGTGACCGAGGCACCAATAGACCCTTGTAGATAGTTACGCTGGACATCGATCTATTGAATCGCGACGTTATTTGTGTGTTCCATCGTCAATACCAGGATCTGACGGTATGAATGAACTGTGAGTTATGAGAGGGAGAAAACATACTTGACTGCCACAGAGTACGTCCAACTGGTATGAGGCAGCGATAGTCCCTCGGAGATAAGTCGGCTAGTGACCAATGTATTGAATTGCGACGCAATTTCTGTGTTGCAACGTCATTAGGATGGTGGGAATGTCGCGATTAACTGTCAAATTTGCGTCGGATTCCCGAAAATTTTATCGTAGGACAACGATCATGTGGTGACCCAGGCATGCTCGGAGATAAATCTGCTGGAAGCCGATGTTCTGAAAACCATCGCAGTATGTGTGTTCCATCGTAATTGAGAGTATGGGAGGAATAAAATTAACTGCCAATCTTGCGTCGGATTTGTAAACTAGACTGACAAAACGCGACCATCCGGTGACCGAGGCACAAATAGACCCCTCTAGATAGTTACGCTGGACATCGATCTATTGAATCGCGACGCTATTTGTGTGTTCCATCGTCAATACCAGGATCTGACGGTAAGAATTAAATGTGAGTTATGAGAGGGAGAAAACAAACTTGACTGCCAAAAAGTACGTCCATCTGGTATGAGGCAGCGATAGACCCTCGGAGATAAGTCGGCTAGTGACCAATCTACTGAATCGCGACGCAATTTCTGTGTTGCAGCGTCGTTAGGATGGTGGGAATGTCGCAATTAACTGTCAAATTCGCGGCGGATTTGAAAACAAGACTGACAAAGAGCGAACATCCGGTGACCGAGGCACCAATAGACGCTTATAGATAGTTACGCTAGAAATCGATGTACTGAAACGCGACGCTATTTGTGTGTTCCATCGTCCATACCAGGATCTGACGGTGAGAATTAGCTGAGAGTTTTGAGTCGGAGACAAGAAACTTGACTGCCAAATTGTACATCCATCTGGTAGGAGGCAGCGTTAGACCCTCGGAGATAAGTAGGCTAGTGACCAATGTATTGAATCGCGACGCAATTTCTGTGTTGCATCGTCATTAGGATGGTGGAAATGTCTCAATTAACTGTCAAATTAGCGTCGGATTCCCGAAACTTTACTCGCAGGGGAACGTTCATGTGGTGACCCAGGCAGTAATAGATACTTGGAGATAAATCAGAAGGAAGACGATGTTCTGAAAACCATCGCAGTATGTGTGTTCCATCGTCATTGAGAGGATGAGAGAACATAAAATTAACTGTCACTATTGCGTCGGATTTGAAAACTAGATGACAACGATCATGTCGTGACCCAGGCAGTAATAGATGCTTGGAGATAAATCTGCTGGTAGCCGATGTACTGAAAACCATCGCAGTATGTGTGTTCTATCGTCATTGAGAGGATGAGAGAAAATAAAATTAACTGTCAGTTTTGCGTCGGATTTGAAAACTAGATGACAAAACGCGACCATCCGGTGACCGTGGCACCAATAGACCCTTGTAAATAGTTACGCTAGACATCGATGTACTGAATCGCGACGCTATTTGTGTGTTCAATGGTCGATACCAGGTTCTGACGGTAAGAATTAGCTGTGAGTTTTGAATCGGAGACAAGAAACTTGACAGCCAAATTGTACATCCATCTGGTATGAGGCAGCGTAGACCCTCGGAGATAAGTCGGCTTTTGACCAATGTATTAAATCGCGACGCGATTTCTGTGTTGCATCGGCATTAGGATGGTGGGAATGTCGCAATTAACTGTCAAATTTGCGTCGGATTCCCGAAACTTTACTCGTAGGACAACGATCATGTGGTGACCCAGGCTGTAATAGATGCTTGGAGATAAATCTGCTGGAAGACGATGTTTTGAAAACCATCGCAGTATGTGTGTTCCATCGCCATTGAGAGGATGAGAGAACATAAATTAACTGTCATTTTTGCGTCCGATTTGTAATCTAGATGAAAAAACGCGACCATCCGGTGACCGAGGCACCAATAGACCCTTGTAGATAGTTACGCTGGACATCGATCTATTGAATCGCGACGCTATTTGTGTGTTCCATCGTCAATACCAGGATCTGACGGTAAGAATGAACTGTGAGTTATGAGAGGGAGAAAACTTACTTGACTGCCAAAGAGTACGTCCATCTAGTATGAGGCAGCGATAGACCCTCAGAGATAAGTCGGCTAGTGACCAATGTATTGAATCGCGACGCAATTTCTGTGTTGCAACGTCATTAGGATGGTGGGAATGTCGCGATTAACTGTCAAATTTGCATCGGTTTCCCGTAACTTTACTCGCAGGAGAACGATCAAGTGGTGACCCAGGCATGCTTTGAGATAAATCTGCTGGAAGACGATGTTCTGAAAAACCATAGCAGTATGTGTGTTCTATCGTAATTGAGAGTATGGGAGGAATAAAATTAACTGCCAGTTTTGCGTCGGATTTGTAAACTAGACTGACAAAACGCGACCATCCGGTGACCGAGGCACAAATAGACCCCTCTAGATAGTTACGCTGGACATCGATCTATTGAATCGCGACGCTATTTGTGTGTTCCATCGTCAATACCAGGACCTGACGGTAAGAATTAAATGTGAGTTATGAGAGGGAGAAAACATACTTGACTGCCAAAGAGTACGTCCATCTGGTAGGAGGCAGCGTTAGACCCTCGGAGATAAGTAGGCTAGTGACCAATGTATTGAATCGCGACGCAATTTCTGTGTTGCATCGTCATTAGGATGGTGGGAATGTCTCAATTAACTGTCAAATTTGCGTCGGATTCCCGAAACTTTACTCGCAGGGGAACGTTCGTGTGGTGACCCAGGCAGTAATAGATACTTGGAGATAAATCAGAAGGAAGACGATGTTCTGAAAACCATCGCAGTATGTGTGTTCCATCGTCATTGAGAGGATGAGAGAACATAAAATTAACTGTCACTATTGCGTCGGATTTGAAAACTAGATGACAACGATCATGTGGTGACCCAGGCAGTAATAGATGCTTGGAGATAAATCTGCTGGTAGCCGATGTACTGAAAACCATCGCAGTATGTGTGTTCTATCGTCATTGAGAGGATGAGAGAAAATAAAATTAACTGTCAGTTTTGCGTCGGATTTGAAAACTAGACTGACAAAGCGCGACCATCCGGTGACCGAGGCACAAATAGACCCTTCTAGATAGTTACGCTGGACATCGATGTACTGAATCGCGACGCTATTTGTGTGTTCAATGTTCGATACCAGGATCTGACGGTAAGAATTGGCTGCGAGTTTTGAGTCGGAGACAAGAAACTTGACAGCCAAATTGTACATCCATCTGGTATGAGGCAGCGTAGCCCCCCGGAGATAAGTCGGCTTTTGACCAATGTATTAAATCGCGACGCGATTTCTGTGTTGCATCAGCATTAGGATGGTGGGAATGTCGCAATTAACTGTCAAATTTGCGTCGGATTCCCGAAACTTTACTCGTAGGACAACGATCATGTGGTGACCCAGCCAGTAATAGATGCTTGGAGATAAATCTGCTAGTAGCCGATGTACTGAAAACCATCGCAGTATGTGTGTTCTATCGTCATTGAGAGGATGAGAGAAAATAAAATTAACTGTCAGTTTTGCGTCGGATTTGAAAACTAGATGACAAAACGCGACCATCCGGTGACCGAGGCACCAATAGACCCTTGTAGATAGTTACGCTGGACATCGATCTATTGAATCGCGACGTTATTTGTGTGTTCCATCGTCAATACCAGGATCTGACGGTATGAATGAACTGTGAGTTATGAGAGGGAGAAAACATACTTGACTGCCACAGAGTACGTCCAACTGGTATGAGGCAGCGATAGTCCCTCGGAGATAAGTCGGCTAGTGACCAATGTATTGAATTGCGACGCAATTTCTGTGTTGCAACGTCATTAGGATGGTGGGAATGTCGCGATTAACTGTCAAATTTGCGTCGGATTCCCGAAAATTTTATCGTAGGACAACGATCATGTGGTGACCCAGGCATGCTCGGAGATAAATCTGCTGGAAGCCGATGTTCTGAAAACCATCGCAGTATGTGTGTTCCATCGTAATTGAGAGTATGGGAGGAATAAAATTAACTGCCAATCTTGCGTCGGATTTGTAAACTAGACTGACAAAACGCGACCATCCGGTGACCGAGGCACAAATAGACCCCTCTAGATAGTTACGCTGGACATCGATCTATTGAATCGCGACGCTATTTGTGTGTTCCATCGTCAATACCAGGATCTGACGGTAAGAATTAAATGTGAGTTATGAGAGGGAGAAAACAAACTTGACTGCCAAAAAGTACGTCCATCTGGTATGAGGCAGCGATAGACCCTCGGAGATAAGTCGGCTAGTGACCAATCTACTGAATCGCGACGCAATTTCTGTGTTGCAGCGTCGTTAGGATGGTGGGAATGTCGCAATTAACTGTCAAATTCGCGGCGGATTTGAAAACAAGACTGACAAAGAGCGAACATCCGGTGACCGAGGCACCAATAGACGCTTATAGATAGTTACGCTAGAAATCGATGTACTGAAACGCGACGCTATTTGTGTGTTCCATCGTCCATACCAGGATCTGACGGTGAGAATTAGCTGAGAGTTTTGAGTCGGAGACAAGAAACTTGACTGCCAAATTGTACATCCATCTGGTACGAGGCAGCGTTAGACCCTCGGAGATAAGTAGGCTAGTGACCAATGTATTGAATCGCGACGCAATTTCTGTGTTGCATCGTCATTAGGATGGTGGAAATGTCTCAATTAACTGTCAAATTAGCGTCGGATTCCCGAAACTTTACTCGCAGGGGAACGTTCATGTGGTGACCCAGGCAGTAATAGATACTTGGAGATAAATCAGAAGGAAGACGATGTTCTGAAAACCATCGCAGTATGTGTGTTCCATCGTCATTGAGAGGATGAGAGAACATAAAATTAACTGTCACTATTGCGTCGGATTTGAAAACTAGATGACAACGATCATGTCGTGACCCAGGCAGTAATAGATGCTTGGAGATAAATCTGCTGGTAGCCGATGTACTGAAAACCATCGCAGTATGTGTGTTCTATCGTCATTGAGAGGATGAGAGAAAATAAAATTAACTGTCAGTTTTGCGTCGGATTTGAAAACTAGATGACAAAACGCGACCATCCGGTGACCGTGGCACCAATAGACCCTTGTAAATAGTTACGCTAGACATCGATGTACTGAATCGCGACGCTATTTGTGTGTTCAATGGTCGATACCAGGTTCTGACGGTAAGAATTAGCTGTGAGTTTTGAATCGGAGACAAGAAACTTGACAGCCAAATTGTACATCCATCTGGTATGAGGCAGCGTAGACCCTCGGAGATAAGTCGGCTTTTGACCAATGTATTAAATCGCGACGCGATTTCTGTGTTGCATCGGCATTAGGATGGTGGGAATGTCGCAATTAACTGTCAAATTTGCGTCGGATTCCCGAAACTTTACTCGTAGGACAACGATCATGTGGTGACCCAGGCTGTAATAGATGCTTGGAGATAAATCTGCTGGAAGACGATGTTTTGAAAACCATCGCAGTATGTGTGTTCCATCGCCATTGAGAGGATGAGAGAACATAAATTAACTGTCATTTTTGCGTCCGATTTGTAATCTAGATGAAAAAACGCGACCATCCGGTGACCGAGGCACCAATAGACCCTTGTAGATAGTTACGCTGGACATCGATCTATTGAATCGCGACGCTATTTGTGTGTTCCATCGTCAATACCAGGATCTGACGGTAAGAATGAACTGTGAGTTATGAGAGGGAGAAAACTTACTTGACTGCCAAAGAGTACGTCCATCTAGTATGAGGCAGCGATAGACCCTCAGAGATAAGTCGGCTAGTGACCAATGTATTGAATCGCGACGCAATTTCTGTGTTGCAACGTCATTAGGATGGTGGGAATGTCGCGATTAACTGTCAAATTTGCATCGGTTTCCCGTAACTTTACTCGCAGGAGAACGATCAAGTGGTGACCCAGGCATGCTTTGAGATAAATCTGCTGGAAGACGATGTTCTGAAAAACCATAGCAGTATGTGTGTTCTATCGTAATTGAGAGTATGGGAGGAATAAAATTAACTGCCAGTTTTGCGTCGGATTTGTAAACTAGACTGACAAAACGCGACCATCCGGTGACCGAGGCACAAATAGACCCCTCTAGATAGTTACGCTGGACATCGATCTATTGAATCGCGACGCTATTTGTGTGTTCCATCGTCAATACCAGGACCTGACGGTAAGAATTAAATGTGAGTTATGAGAGGGAGAAAACATACTTGACTGCCAAAGAGTACGTCCATCTGGTAGGAGGCAGCGTTAGACCCTCGGAGATAAGTAGGCTAGTGACCAATGTATTGAATCGCGACGCAATTTCTGTGTTGCATCGTCATTAGGATGGTGGGAATGTCTCAATTAACTGTCAAATTTGCGTCGGATTCCCGAAACTTTACTCGCAGGGGAACGTTCGTGTGGTGACCCAGGCAGTAATAGATACTTGGAGATAAATCAGAAGGAAGACGATGTTCTGAAAACCATCGCAGTATGTGTGTTCCATCGTCATTGAGAGGATGAGAGAACATAAAATTAACTGTCACTATTGCGTCGGATTTGAAAACTAGATGACAACGATCATGTGGTGACCCAGGCAGTAATAGATGCTTGGAGATAAATCTGCTGGTAGCCGATGTACTGAAAACCATCGCAGTATGTGTGTTCTATCGTCATTGAGAGGATGAGAGAAAATAAAATTAACTGTCAGTTTTGCGTCGGATTTGAAAACTAGACTGACAAAGCGCGACCATCCGGTGACCGAGGCACAAATAGACCCTTCTAGATAGTTACGCTGGACATCGATGTACTGAATCGCGACGCTATTTGTGTGTTCAATGGTCGATACCAGGATCTGACGGTAAGAATTGGCTGCGAGTTTTGAGTCGGAGACAAGAAACTTGACAGCCAAATTGTACATCCATCTGGTATGAGGCAGCGTAGCCCCCCGGAGATAAGTCGGCTTTTGACCAATGTATTAAATCGCGACGCGATTTCTGTGTTGCATCAGCATTAGGATGGTGGGAATGTCGCAATTAACTGTCAAATTTGCGTCGGATTCCCGAAACTTTACTCGTAGGACAACGATCATGTGGTGACCCAGCCAGTAATAGATGCTTGGAGATAAATCTGCTAGTAGCCGATGTACTGAAAACCATCGCAGTATGTGTGTTCTATCGTCATTGAGAGGATGAGAGAAAATAAAATTAACTGTCAGTTTTGCGTCGGATTTGAAAACTAGATGACAAAACGCGACCATCCGGTGACCGAGGCACAAATAGACCCCTCTAGATAGTTACGCTGGACATCGATCTATTGAATCGCGACGCTATTTGTGTGTTCCATCGTCAATACCAGGATCTGACGGTAAGAATTAAATGTGAGTTATGAGAGGGAGAAAACAAACTTGACTGCCAAAAAGTACGTCCATCTGGTATGAGGCAGCGATAGACCCTCGGAGATAAGTCGGCTAGTGACCTATCTACTGAATCGCGACGCAATTTCTGTGTTGCAGCGTCGTTAGGATGGTGGGAATGTCGCAATTAACTGTCAAATTCGCGGCGGATTTGAAAACAAGACTGACAAAGAGCGAACATCCGGTGACCGAGGCACCAATAGACCCTTAGAGATAGTTACGCTAGAAATCGATGTACTGAATCGCGACGCTATTTGTGTGTTCCATCGTCCATACCAGGATCTGACGGTGAGAATTAGCTGAGAATTTTGAGTCGGAGACAAGAAACTTGACAGCCAAATTGTACATCCATCTGGTAGGAGGCAGCGTTAGACCCTCGGAGATAAGTAAGCTAGTGACCAATGTATTGAATCGCGACGCAATTTCTGTGTTGCATCGTCATTAGGATGGTGGAAATGTCTCAATTAACTGTCAAATTAGCGTCGGATTCCCGAAACTTTACTCGCAGGGGAACGTTCATGTGGTGACCCAGGCAGTAATAGATACTTGGAGATAAATCAGAAGGAAGACGATGTTCTGAAAACCATCGCAGTATGTGTGTTCCATCGTCATTGAGAGGATGAGAGAACATAAAATTAACTGTCACTATTGCGTCGGATTTGAAAACTAGATGACAACGATCATGTGGTGACCCAGGCAGTAATAGATGCTTGGAGATAAATCTGCTGGAAGACGATGTTTTGAAAACCATCGCAGTATGTGTGTTCTATCGTCATTGAGAGGATGAGAGAAAATAAAATTAACTGTCAGTTTTGCGTCGGATTTGATAACTAGATGACAAAACGCGACCATCCGGTGACCGTGGCACCAATAGACCCTTGTAGATAGTTACGCTAGACATCGATGTACTGAATCGCGACGCTATTTGTCTGTTCAATGGTCGATACCAGGTTCTGACGGTAAGAATTAGCTGTGAGTTTTGAGTCGGAGACAAGAAACTTGACAGCCAAATTGTACATCCATCTGGTATGAGGCAGCGTAGACCCTCGGAGATAAGTCGGCTTTTGACCAATGTATTAAATCGCGACGCGATTTCTGTGTTGCATCGGCATTAGGATGGTGGGAATGTCGCAATTAACTGTCAAATTTTCGTCGGATTCCCGAAACTTTACTCGTAGGACAACGATCATGTGGTGACCCAGGCTGTAATAGATGCTTGGAGATAAATCTGCTGGAAGACGATGTTTTGAAAACCATCGCAGTATGTGTGTTCCATCGCCATTGAGAGGATGAGAGAACATAAATTAACTGTCATTTTTGCGTCGGATTTGTAAACTAGATGAAAAAACGCGACCATCCGGTGACCGAGGCACCAATAGACCCTTGTAGATAGTTACGCTGGACATCGATCTATTGAATCGCGACGCTATTTGTGTGTTCCATCGTCAATACCAGGATCTGACGGTAAGAATTAACTGTGAGTTATTAGAGGGAGAAAACATACTTGACTGCCAAAGAGTAGGTCCATCTGGTATGAGGCAACGATAGACCCTCGGAGATAAGTCGGCTAGTGACAAATGTATTGAATCGCGACGCAATTTCTGTGTTGCAACGTCGTTAGGATGGTCGGAATGTCGCAATTAACTGTCAAATTCGCGTCGGATTTGAAAACAAGACTGACAAAGAGCGAACATCCGGTGACCGAGGCACCAATAGATCCTTATAGATAGTTACGCTAGACATCGATGTACTGAATCGCGACGCTATTTGTGTGTTCCATCGTCCATAACAGAATCTGACGGTGAGAATTAGCTGAGAGTTTTGAGTCGGAGACAAGAAACTTGACAGCCAAATTGTACATCCATCTGGTAGGAGGCAGCGTTAGACCCTCGGAGATAAGTCGGCTAGTGACCAATGTATTGAATCGCGACTCAATTTCTGTGTTGCATCGTCATTAGGAAGGTGGGAATGTCGCAATTAACTCTCAAATTTGCGTCGGATTCCCGAAACTTTACTCGTAGACAACGATCATGTGGTGACCCAGGCAGTAATAGATGCTTGGAGATAAATCTGCTGGTAGCCGATGTACTGAAAACCATCGCAGTATGTGTGTTCTATCGTCATTGAGAGGATGAGAGAAAATAAAATTAACTGTCAGTTTTGCGTCGAATTTGAAAACTAGATGACAAAACGCGACCATCCGGTGACCGAGGCACCAATAGACCCTTGTAGATAGTTACGCTGGACATCGATCTATTGAATCGCGACGTTATTTGTGTGTTCCATCGTCAATACCAGGATCTGACGGTAAGAATGAACTGTGAGTTATGAGAGGGAGAAAACATACTTGACTGCCAAAGAGTACGTCCATCTGGTATGAGGCAGCGATAGACCCTCGGAGATAAGTATGCTAGTGACCAATGTATTGAATCGCGACGCAATTTCTGTGTTGCAACGTCATTAGGATGGTGGGAATTTCGCGATTAACTGTCAAATTTGCGTCGGATTCCCGTAACTTTACTCGCAGGAGAACGATCAAGTGGTGACCCAGGCATGCTTGGAGATAAAACTGCTGGAAGACGATGTTCTGAAAAACCATAGCAGTATGTGTGTTCCATCGTAATTGAGAGTATGGGAGGAATAAAATTAACTGTCAGTTTTGCGTCGGATTTGTAAACTAGACTGACAAAACGCAACCATCCGGTGACCGAGGCAGAAATAGACCCCTCTAGATAGTTACGCTGGACATCGATGTATAGAATCGCGACGCTATTTGTGTGTTCCATCGTCAATACCAGGATCTGACGGTAAGAATTAACTGTGAGTTATGAGAGGGAGAAAACAAACTTGACTGCCAAACAGTACGTCCATCTAGTATGAGGCAGCGATAGACCCTCGGAGATAAGTCGGCTAGTGACCAATGTATTGAATCGCGACGCAATTTCTGTGTTGCAACGTCGTTAGGATGGTGGGAATGTCGCTATTAACTGTCAAATTCGAGTCGGATTTGAAAACAAGACTGACAAAGAGCGAACATCCGGTGACCGAGGGACCAATAGATCCTTATAGATAGTTACGCTAGACATCGATGTACTGAATCGCGACGCTATTTGTGTGTTCCATCGTCCATAACAGGATCTGACGGTGAGAATTAGCTGAGAGCTCTGAGTCGGAGACAAGAAACTTGACAGCCAAATTGTACATCCATCTGGTAGGAGGCAGCGTTAGACCCTCGGAGATAAGTCGGCTAGTGACCAATGTATTGAATCGCGACTCAATTTCTGTGTTGCATCGTCATTAGGATGGTGGGAATGTCGCAATTAACTGTCAAATTTGCGTCGGATTCCCGAAAGTTTACTCGTAGACAACGATCATGTGGTGACCCAGGCAGTAATAGATGCTTGGAGATAAATCTGCTGGTAGCCGATGTACTGAAAACCATCGCAGTATGTGTGTTCTATCGTCATTGAGAGGATGAGAGAAAATAAAATTAACTGTCAGTTTAGCGTCGGATTTGAAAACTAGATGACAAAACGCGACCATCCGGTGACCGAGGCACAAATAGACCGCTCCAGATAGTTACGCTGGACATCGATGTATAGAATCGCGACTTATTTGTGTGTTCCATCGTCAATACCAGGATCTGACGGTAAGAATTAACTGTGAGTTATGAGAGGGAGAAAACAAACTTGACTGCCAAACAGAACGTCCATCTGGTATGAGGCAGCGATAGACCCTCGGAGATAAGTCGGCTAGTGACCAATGTATTTAATCGCGACGCAATTTCTGTGTTGCTCCGTCGTTAAGATGGTGGGAATGACGCAATTAACTGTCAAATTAACGTCGGATTTGAAAACTAGACTGACAAAGAGCGAACATCCGGTGACCGAGGCACCAATAGACCCTTGTAGATAGTTACGCTAGACATCGATGTACTGAATCGCGACGCTATTTGTGTGTTCAATGGTCGATACCAGGATCTGACGGTAAGAATTAACTGTGAGTTTTGAGTCGGAGACAAGAAACTTGACAGCAAAATTGTACATCCATCTGGTATGAGGCAGCGTAGACCCTCGGAGATAAGTCGGATTTTGACCAATGTAATAAATCGCGACGCGATTTCTGTGTTGCATCGGCATTAGGATGGTGGGAATGTCGCAATTAACTGTCAAATTTGCGTCGGATTCCCGAAACTTTACTCGTAGGACAACGATCATGTGGTGACCCAGGCACTAATAGATGCTTGGAGATAAATCTGATGGAAGACGATGTTTTGAAAACCATCGCCGTATGTGTGTTCCATCGTCATTGAGAGGATGAGAGAACATAACTTAACTGTCATTTTTGCGTCGGATTTGTAAACTAGATGACAAAACGCGACCATCCGGTGACCGAGGCACCAATAGACCCTTGTAGATAGTTACGCTGGACATCGATCTATTGAATCGCGACGCTATTTGTGTGTTCCATCGTCAATACCAGGATCTGACGGTAAGAATTAACTGTGAGTTATTAGAGGGAGAAAACATACTTGACTGCCAAAGAGTAGGTCCATCTGGTATGAGGCAACGATAGACCCTCGGAGATAAGTCGGCTAGTGACAAATGTATTGAATCGCGACGCAATTTCTGTGTTGCAACGTCGTTAGGATGGTCGGAATGTCGCAATTAACTGTCAAATTCGCGTCGGATTTGAAAACAAGACTGACAAAGAGCGAACATCCGGTGACCGAGGCACCAATAGATCCTTATAGATAGTTACGCTAGACATCGATGTACTGAATCGCGACGCTATTTGTGTGTTCCATCGTCCATAACAGAATCTGACGGTGAGAATTAGCTGAGAGTTTTGAGTCGGAGACAAGAAACTTGACAGCCAAATTGTACATCCATCTGGTAGGAGGCAGCGTTAGACTCTCGGAGATAAGTCGGCTAGTGACCAATGTATTGAATCGCGACTCAATTTCTGTGTTGCATCGTCATTAGGAAGGTGGGAATGTCGCAATTAACTCTCAAATTTGCGTCGGATTCCCGAAACTTTACTCGTAGACAACGATCATGTGGTGACCCAGGCAGTAATAGATGCTTGGAGATATATCTGCTGGTAGCCGATGTACTGAAAACCATCGCAGTATGTGTGTTCTATCGTCATTGAGAGGATGAGAGAAAATAAAATTAACTGTCAGTTTTGCGTCGGATTTGAAAACTAGATGACAAAACGCGACCATCCGGTGACCGAGGCACCAATAGACCCTTGTAGATAGTTACGCTGGACATCGATCTATTGAATCGCGACGTTATTTGTGTGTTCCATCGTCAATACCAGGATCTGACGGTAAGAATGAACTGTGAGTTATGAGAGGGAGAAAACATACTTGACTGCCAAAGAGTACGTCCATCTGGTATGAGGCAGCGATAGACCCTCGGAGATAAGTCGGCTAGTGACCAATGTATTGAATCGCGACGCAATTTCTGTGTTGCAACGTCATTAGGATGGTGGGAATGTCGCGATTAACTGTCAAATTTGCGTCGGATTCCCGTAACTTTACTCGCAGGAGAACGATCAAGTGGTGACCCAGGCATGCTTGGAGATAAAACTGCTGGAAGACGATGTTCTGAAAAACCATAGCAGTATGTGTGTTCCATCATAATTGAGAGTATGGGAGGAATAAAATTAACTGTCAGTTTTGCGTCGGATTTGTAAACTAGACTGACAAAACGCAACCATCCGGTGACCGAGGCAGAAATAGACCCCTCTAGATAGTTACGCTGGACATCGATGTATAGAATCGCGACTTATTTGTGTGTTCCATCGTCAATACCAGGATCTGACGGTAAGAATTAACTGTGAGTTATGAGAGGGAGAAAACAAACTTGACTGCCAAACAGAACGTCCATCTGGTATGAGGCAGCGATAGACCCTCGGAGATAAGTCGGCTAGTGACCAATGTATTTAATCGCGACGCAATTTCTGTGTTGCTCCGTCGTTAAGATGGTGGGAATGACGCAATTAACTGTCAAATTAACGTTGGATTTGAAAACTAGACTGACAAAGAGCGAACATCCGGTGACCGAGGCACCAATAGACCCTTGTAGATAGTTACGCTAGACATCGATGTACTGAATCGCGACGCTATTTGTGTGTTCAATGGTCGATACCAGGATCTGACGGTAAGAATTAACTGTGAGTTTTGAGTCGGAGACAAGAAACTTGACAGCAAAATTGTACATCCATCTGGTATGAGGCAGCGTAGACCCTCGGAGATAAGTCGGATTTTGACCAATGTAATAAATCGCGACGCGATTTCTGTGTTGCATCGGCATTAGGATGGTGGGAATGTCGCAATTAACTGTCAAATTTGCGTCGGATTCCCGAAACTTTACTCGTAGGACAACGATCATGTGGTGACCCAGGCACTAATAGATGCTTGGAGATAAATCTGATGGAAGACGATGTTTTGAAAACCATCGCCGTATGTGTGTTCCATCGTCATTGAGAGGATGAGAGAACATAACTTAACTGTCATTTTTGCGTCGGATTTGTAAACTAGATGACAAAACGCGACCATCCGGTGACCGAGGCACCAATAGACCCTTGTAGATAGTTACGCTGGACATCGATCTATTGAATCGCGACGCTATTTGTGTGTTCCATCGTCAATACCAGGATCTGACGGTAAGAATTAACTGTGAGTTATTAGAGGGAGAAAACATACTTGACTGCCAAAGAGTAGGTCCATCTGGTATGAGGCAACGATAGACCCTCGGAGATAAGTCGGCTAGTGACAAATGTATTGAATCGCGACGCAATTTCTGTGTTGCAACGTCGTTAGGATGGTCGGAATGTCGCAATTAACTGTCAAATTCGCGTCGGATTTGAAAACAAGACTGACAAAGAGCGAACATCCGGTGACCGAGGCACCAATAGATCCTTATAGATAGTTACGCTAGACATCGATGTACTGAATCGCGACGCTATTTGTGTGTTCCATCGTCCATAACAGAATCTGACGGTGAGAATTAGCTGAGAGTTTTGAGTCGGAGACAAGAAACTTGACAGCCAAATTGTACATCCATCTGGTAGGAGGCAGCGTTAGACTCTCGGAGATAAGTCGGCTAGTGACCAATGTATTGAATCGCGACTCAATTTCTGTGTTGCATCGTCATTAGGAAGGTGGGAATGTCGCAATTAACTCTCAAATTTGCGTCGGATTCCCGAAACTTTACTCGTAGACAACGATCATGTGGTGACCCAGGCAGTAATAGATGCTTGGAGATAAATCTGCTGGTAGCCGATGTACTGAAAACCATCGCAGTATGTGTGTTCTATCGTCATTGAGAGGATGAGAGAAAATAAAATTAACTGTCAGTTTTGCGTCGGATTTGAAAACTAGATGACAAAACGCGACCATCCGGTGACCGAGGCACCAATAGACCCTTGTAGATAGTTACGCTGGACATCGATCTATTGAATCGCGACGTTATTTGTGTGTTCCATCGTCAATACCAGGATCTGACGGTAAGAATTAACTGTGAGTTATGAGAGGGAGAAAACATACTTGACTGCCAAAGAGTACGTCCATCTGGTATGAGGCAGCGATAGACCCTCGGAGATAAGTCGGCTAGTGACCAATGTATTGAATCGCGACGCAATTTCTGTGTTGCAACGTCATTAGGATGGTGGGAATGTCGCGATTAACTGTCAAATTTGCGTCGGATTCCCGTAACTTTACTCGCAGGAGAACGATCAAGTGGTGACCCAGGCATGCTTGGAGATAAAACTGCTGGAAGACGATGTTCTGAAAAACCATAGCAGTATGTGTGTTCCATCATAATTGAGAGTATGGGAGGAATAAAATTAACTGTCAGTTTTGCGTCGGATTTGTAAACTAGACTGACAAAACGCAACCATCCGGTGACCGAGGCAGAAATAGACCCCTCTAGATAGTTACGCTGGACATCGATGTATAGAATCGCGACGCTATTTGTGTGTTCCATCGTCAATACCAGGATCTGACGGTAAGAATTAACTGTGAGTTATGAGAGGGAGAAAACAAACTTGACTGCCAAACAGTACGTCCATCTAGTATGAGGCAGCGATAGACCCTCGGAGATAAGTCGGCTAGTGACCAATGTATTGAATCGCGACGCAATTTCTGTGTTGCAACGTCGTTAGGATGGTGGGAATGTCGCTATTAACTGTCAAATTCGAGTCGTATTTGAAAACAAGACTGACAAAGAGCGTACATCCGGTGACCGAGGGACCAATAGATCCTTATAGATAGTTACGCTAGACATCGATGTACTGAATCGCGACGCTATTTGTGTGTTCCATCGTCCATAACAGGATCTGACGGTGAGAATTAGCTGAGAGTTCTGAGTCGGAGACAAGAAACTTGACAGCCAAATTGTACATCCATCTGGTAGTAGGCAGCGTTAGACCCTCGGAGATAAGTCGGCTAGTGACCAATGTATTGAATCGCGACTCAATTTCTGTGTTGCATCGTCATTAGGATGGTGGGAATGTCGCAATTAACTGTCAAATTTGCGTCGGATTCCCGAAAGTTTACTCGTAGACAACGATCATATGGTGACCCAGGCAGTAATAGATGCTTGGAGATAAATCTGCTGGTAGCCGATGTACTGAAAACCATCGCAGTATGTGTGTTCTATCGTCATTGAGAGGATGAGAGAAAATAAAATTAACTGTCAGTTTTGCGTCGGATTTGAAAACTAGATGACAAAACGCGACCATCCGGTGACCGAGGCACAAATAGACCGCTCCAGATAGTTACGCTGGACATCGATGTATAGAATCGCGACTTATTTGTGTGTTCCATCGTCAATACCAGGATCTGACGGTAAGAATTAACTGTGAGTTATGAGAGGGAGAAAACAAACTTGACTGCCAAACAGAACGTCCATCTGGTATGAGGCAGCGATAGACCCTCGGAGATAAGTCGGCTAGTGACCAATGTATTTAATCGCGACGCAATTTCTGTGTTGCAACGTCGTTAAGATGGTGGGAATGACGCAATTAACTGTCAAATTAACGTCGGATTTGAAAACTAGACTGACAAAGAGCGAACATCCGGTGACCGAGGCACCAATAGACCCTTGTAGATAGTTACGCTAGACATCGATGTACTGAATCGCGACGCTATTTGTGTGTTCAATGGTCGATACCAGGATCTGACGGTAAGAATTAACTGTGAGTTTTGAGTCGGAGACAAGAAACTTGACAGCAAAATTGTACATCCATCTGGTATGAGGCAGCGTAGACCCTCGGAGATAATCGGATTTTGACCAATGTAATAAATCGCGACGCGATTTCTGTGTTGCATCGGCATTAGGATGGTGGGAATGTCGCAATTAACTGTCAACTTTGCGTCGGGTTCCCGAAACTTTACTCGTAGGACAACGATCATGTGGTGACCCATGCAGAGTAATAGATGCTTGGAGACAAATTTGATGGAAGGCGATCTTCTGAAAACCATCGCAGTATGTGTGTTCCGTCGTCATTGAGAGGATGAGAGAACATCAATTAACTGTCAGTTTTGCGTCGGACTTGAAAACTAGATGACAAAACGCGACCATCCGGTGACCGAGGAACCAATAGACCCTTGTAGATAGTTACGCTGGACATCGATCTATTGAATCGCGACGATATTTGTGTGTTCCATCGTCAATACCAGAATCTCACGGAAAGAATTAACTGTGAGTTATGAGAGGGAGAAAACAAACTTGACTGCCAAACAGTACGTCCATCTGGTATGAGGCAGCGATAGACCCTCGGAGATAAGTCGGCTAGTGAGCAATGTATTGAATCGCGACGCAAATTCTGTGTTGCAACGTCGTTAGGATGGTGTGAATGACGCAATTAACTGTCGAATTAGCGTCGGATTTGAAAACTAGACTGACAATGAGCGAACATCCGGTGACCGAGGCACCAATAGACCCTTGTAGATAGTTACGCTAGACATCGATGTACTGAATCGCGACGCTATTTGTGTGTTCCATCGTCCATACCAGGATCTGACGGTGAGAATTAGCTGAGAGTTTTGAGTCGGAGACAAGAAACTTGACAGCCAAATTGTACATCCATCTGGTAGGAGACAGCGTTAGACCCTCGGAGATAAGTCGGCTAGTGACGAATGTATTGAATCGCGACGCAATTTCTGTGTTGCATCGTCATTAGGATGGTGGGAATGTCTCAATTAACTGTCAAATTTGCGTCTGATTCCCGAAACTTTACTCCCAGGGGAACGTTCTTGTGGTGACCCAGGCAGTAATAGATACTTGGAGATAAATCTGATGGAAGACGATGTTCTGCAAACCATCGCAGAATGTGTGTTCCATCGTAATTGAGAGTATGGGAGGAATAAAGTTAACTGTCAGTTTTGCGTCAGATTTGAAAACTAGACTGACAAAGCGCCACCATCCGGTGACCGAGGCACCAATAGACGCTTGTAGATAGTTACGCTGGACATCGATCTATTGAATCGCGACGCTATTTGTGTGTTCAATGGTCGATACCAGGATCTGACGGTAAGAATCAACTGTGAGATATGAGAGGGAGAAAACATACTTAACTGCAAAACAGTACGTCCATCTTGTATGAGGCAGCGATAGACCCTCGGAGATAAGTCGGCTAGTGACCAATGTATTGAATCGCGACGCAATTCCTGTGTTGCAACGTCATTAGGATGGTGGGAATATCGCGATTAACTGTCAAATTTGCGTCGGATTCCCGTAACTTTACTCGCAGGAGAACGATCAAGTGCTGACCCAGGCATGCTTGGAGATAAATCTGCTGGAAGACGATGTTCTGAAAAACCATAGCAGTATGTGTGTTCAATCGTAATTGAGAGTATGGGAGGAATAAAATTAACTGCCAGTTTTGCGTAGGATTTGTAAACTAGACTGACAAAACGCATCCATCCGGTGACCGAGGCACAAATAGACCCCTCTAGATAGTTACGCTGGACATCGATGTATAGAATCGCGACGCTATTTGTGTGTTCCATCGTCAGTACCAGGATCTGACGGTAAGAATTAACTGTGAGTTGTGAGAGGGAGAAAACAAACTTGACTGCCAAACAGTACGTCCATCTGGTATGAGGCAGCGATAGACCCTCGGAGATAAGTCGGCTAGTGACCAATGTATTGAATCGCGACGCAATTTCTGTGTTGCAACGTCGTTACGATGGTGGGAATGTCGCAATTAACTGTCAAATTCGCGTCGGATTTGAAAACAAGACTGACAAAGAGCGAACATCCGGTGACCGAGGCACCAATAGATCCTTATAGATAGTTACTCTAGACATCGATGTACTGAATCGCGACGCTATTTGTGTGTTCCATCGTCAATACCAGGCTCTGACGGTAAGAATTAGCTGTGAGTTTTGAGTCGGAGACAAGAAACTTGACATCAAAATTGTACATCCATCTGGTATGAAGCAGCGTTAGACCCTCGGAGATAAGTCGGCTAGTGACCAATGTATTGAATCGCGACGCAATTTCTGTGTTGCATCGTCATTAGGATGGTGGCAATGTCTCAATTAACTGTCAAATTTGCGTCGGATTCCCGAAACTTTACTCGTAGACAACGATCATGTGGTGACCGAGGCAGTAATTGATACTTGGAGATAAATCTGATGGAAGACGATGTTCTGAAAACCATCGGAGTATGTGTGTTCCATCGTCATTGAGGGGATGAGAGAACATAAAATTAACTGTCAGTATTGCGTCGGATTTGAAAACTAGATGACAACGATCATGTGGTGACCCAGGCAGTAATAGATGCTTGGAGATAAATCTGCTGGAAGACGATGTTTTGAAAACCATCGCAGTATGTCTGTTCCGTCGTCATTGAGAGGATGAGAGAACATAAATTAACTGTCACTTTTGCGTCGGATTTGTAAACTAGATGACAAAACGCGACCATCCGGTGACCGAGGCACCAATAGGCCCTTGTAGATTGTAACGCTGGACATCGATCTATTGAATCGCGACGCTACTAGTGTGTTCCAACGTCAATACCAGGATCTGACGGTAAGAATGAACTGTGAGTAATGAGAGGGAGAAAACATACTTGACTGCCAAAGAGTACGTCCATCTGGTATGAGGCAGCGATGAACCCTCGGAGATAAGTCAGCTAGTGACCAATGTATTGAATCGCGACTCAATTTCTGTGTTGCAACGTCATTAGGATGGTGGGAATGTCGCGATTAACTGTCAAATTTGCGTCGGATTCCCGTAACTTTACTCGCAGGAGAACGATCAAGTGGTGACCCAGGCATGCTTGGAGATAAATCTGCTGGAAGACGATGTTCTGAAAAACCATAGCAGTATGTGTATTCCATCGTAATTGAGAGTATGGGAGGAATAAAATTCACTGCCAGTTTTGCGTCGGATTTGTAAACTAGACTGACAAAACGCAACAATCCGGTGACCGAGGCACAAATAGACCCATCTAGATAATTACGCTGGACATCGATGTATAGAATCGCGACACTATTTGTGTGTTCCATCGTCAATACCAGGATCTGACGGTAAGAATTAACTGTGAGTTATGAGAGGGAGAAAACAAACTTGACTGCCAAACAGTACGTCCATCTGGTATGAGGCAGCTATAGACCCTCGGAGATAAGTCGGCTAGTGACCAATGTATTGAATCGCGACGCAATTTCTGTGTTGCAACGTCGTTGGGATGGTGGGAATGTCGCAATTAACTGTCAAATTCGCGTCGGATTTGAAAACAAGACTGACAAAGAGCGAACATCCGGTGACCGAGGCACCAATAGACCCTTGTAGATCGTTACGCTAGACATCGATGTATTGAATCGCGACGCTATTTGTGTGTTCAATGGTCGATACCAGGATCTGACGGTAAGAATTAGCTGTGAGCTTTGAGTCGGAGACAAAAAACTTGACAGCCAAATTGTACATCCATCTGGTATGAGGCAGCGTAAACCCTCGGAGATAAGTCGGCTTTTGACCAATGTATTAAATCGCGACGCAATTTCTGTGTTGCAACGTCATTAGGATGGTGGGAATGTCGCGATTAACTGTCAAATTTGCGTCGGATTCCCGTAACTATACTCGCAGGAGAACGATCAAGTGGTGACCCAGGCATGCTTTGAGATAAATCTGCTGGAAGACGATGTTCTGAAAAACCATAGCAGTATGTTTGTTTCTATCGTCATTGAGAGGATGAGAGAAAATAAAATTAACTGTCAGTATTGCGTCGGATTTGAAAACTAGATGACAAAACGCGACCATCCGGTGACCGAGGCACCAATAGACCCTTGTAGATAGTTACGCTGGACATCGATCTATTGAATCGCGACGCTATTTGTGTGTTCCATCGTCAATACCAGGATCTGACCGTAAGAATTAACTGTGAGTTATGAGAGGGAGAAAACATACTTGACTGCCAAACAGTACGTCCATCTGGTATGAGGCAGCGATAGACCCTCGGAGATAAGTCGGCTAGTGACCAATGTATTTAATCGCGACGCAATTTCTGTGTTGCAACGTCGTTAGGATGGTGGGAATGACGCAATTAACTGTCAGATTAGCGTCGGATTTGAAAACTAGACTGACAAAGAGCGAACATCCGGTGACCGAGGCACCAATAGACCCTTGTAGATAGTTACGCTGGACATCGATCTATTGAATCACGACGCTATTTGTGTGTTCCATCGTCAATACCAGGATCTAACGGTAAGAATGAACTGTGAGTTATGAGAGGGAGAAAATATACTTGACTGCCAAAGTGTACGTCCATCTGGTATGAGGCAGCGATAGACCCTCGGAGATAAGTCGGCTAGTGACCAATGTATTGAATCGCGACGCAATATCTGTGTTGCAACGTCATTAGGATCGTGGGAATGTCGCGATTAACTGTCAAATTTGCGTCGGATTCCCGTAACTTTACTCGCAGGAGAACGATCAAGTGGTGACCCAGGCATGCTTTGAGATAAATCTGCTGGAAGACGATGTTCTGAAAAACCATAGCAGTATGTTTGTTTCAATCGTCATTGAGAGGATGAGAGAACATAAATTAACTGTCTGCTTTGCGTCGGATTTGTAAACTAGATGACAAAACGCGACCATCCGGTGACCGAGGCACCAATAGGCCCTTGTAGATTGTAACGCTGGACATCGATCTATTGAATCGCGACGCTACTTGTGTGTTCCAACGTCAATACCAGGATCTGACGGTAAGAATGAACTGTGAGTTATGAGAGGGAGAAAACATACTTGACTGCCAAAGAGTACGTCCATCTGGTATGAGGCAGCGATAGACCCTCGGAGATAAGTCAGCTAGTGACCAATGTATTGAATCGCGACGCAATTTCTGTGTTGCAACGTCATTAGGATGGTGGGAATGTCGCGATTAACTGTCAAATTTGCGTCGGATTCCCGTAACTTTACTCGCAGGAGAACGATCAAGTGGTGACCCAGGCATGCTTGGAGATAAATCTGCTGGAAGACGATGTTCTGAAAAACCATAGCAGTAGGTGTGTTCCATCGTAATTGAGAGTATGGGAGGAATAAAATTAACTGCCAGTTTTGCGTCGGATTTGTAAACTAGACTGACAAAACGCAACAATCCGGTGACCGAGGCACAAATAGACCCCTCTAGATAATTACGCTGGACATCGATGTATAGAATCGCGACACTATTTGTGTGTTCCATCGTCAATACCAGGATCTGACGGTAAGAATTAACTGTGAGTTATGAGAGGGAGAAAACAAACTTGACTGCCAAACAGTACGTCCATCTGGTATGAGGCAGCTATAGACCCTCGGAGATAAGTCGGCTAGTGACCAATGTATTGAATCGCGACGCAATTTCTGTGTTGCAACGTCGTTAGGATGGTGGGAATGTCGCAATTAACTGTCAAATTCGGGTGGGATTTGAAAACAAGACTGACAAATAGCGAACATCAGGTGACCGAGGCACCAATAGACCCTTGTAGATAGTTACGCTAGACATCGATGTATTGAATCGCGACGCTATTTGTGTGTTCAATGGTCGATACCAGGATTTGACGGTAACATTTAGCTGTGAGTTTTGAGTCGGAATCAAGAAACTTGACAGCCAAATTGTACATCCATCTGGTATGAGGCAGCGAAGACCCTCGGAGATAAGTCGGCTTTTGACCAATGTATTAAATCGCGACGTGATTTCTGTGTTGCATCGGCATTAGGATGGTGGGAATGTTGCCATTAACTGTCAAATTTGCGTCGGATTCCCGAAACTTTACTCGTAGACAACGATCATGTGGTGACCCATGCAGTAATAGATGCTTCGAGATATATTCCTGGTAGCCGATGTACTGAATACCATCGCAGTATGTGTGTTCTATCGTCATTGAGAGGATGAGAGGAAATAAAATTAACTGTCAGTTTTGCGTCGGATTTGAAAACTAAACTGACAAAGCGCGACCATCCGGTGACCGAGGCACCAATAGACCCTTGTAGATAGTTACGCTCGACATCGATCTATTGAATCACGACGCTATTTGTGTGTTCCATCGTCAATATTAGGATCTAACGGTAAGAATGAACTGTGAGTTATGAGAGGGAGAAAACATACTTGACTGCCAAAGAGTACGTCCATCTGGTATGAGGCAGCGATAGACCTTCGGAGATAAGTCGGCTAGTGACCAATGTATTGAATCGCGACGCAATTTCTGTGTTGCAACGTCATTACGATGGTGGGAATGTCGCAATTAACTGTCAAATTTGCGTCGGATTCCCGTAACTTTACTCGCAGGAGAACGATCAAGTGGTGACCCAGGCATGCTTTGAGATAAATCTGCTGGAAGACGATGTTCTGAAAAACCATAGCAGTATGTTTGTTTCTATCGTCATTGAGAGGATGAGAGAAAATATAATTAACTGTCAGTATTGCGTCGGATTTGAAAACTAGATGACAAAACGCGACCATCCGGTGACCGAGGCACCAATAGACCCTTGTAGATAGTTACGCTGGACATCGATCTATTGAATCACGACGCTATTTGTGTGTTCCATCGTCAATACCAGGATCTAACGGTAAGAATGAACTGTGAGTTATGAGAGGGAGAAAACATACTTGACTGCCAAAGAGTACGTCCATCTGGTATGAGGCAGCGATAGACCCTCGGAGATAAGTCGGCTAGTGACCAATGTATTGAATCGCGACGCAATTTCTGTGTTGCAACGTCATTAGGATGGTGGGAATGTCGCGATTAACTGTCAAATTTGCGTCGGATTCCCGTAACTTTACTCGCAGGAGAACGATCAAGTGGTGACCCAGGCATGCTTGGAGATAAATCTGCTGGAAGACGATGTTCTGAAAAACCATAGCAGTATGTGTGTTCCATCGTAATTGAGAGTATGGGAGGAATAAAATTTACTGCCAGTTTTGCGTCGGATTTGTAAACTAGACTGACAAAACGCAACAATCCGGTGACCGAGGCACAAATAGACCCATCTAAATAATTACGCTGGACATCGATGTACAGAATCGCGACACTATTTGTGTGTTCCATCGTCAATACCAGGATCTGACGGTAAGAATTAACTGTGAGTTATGAGAGGGAGAAAACAAACTTGACTGCCAAACAGTACGTCCATCTGGTATGAGGCAGCTATAGACCCTCGGAGATAAGTCGGCTAGTGACCAATGTATTGAATCGCGACGCAATTTCTGTGTTGCAACGTCGTTAGGATGGTGGGAATGTCGCAATTAACTGTCAAATTCGCGTCGGATTTGAAAACAAGACTGACAAAGAGCGAACATCCGGTGACCGAGGCACCAATAGACCCTTGTAGATAGTTACGCTAGACATCGATGTATTGAATCGCGACGCTATTTGTGTGTTCAATGGTCGATACCAGGATTTGACGGTAAGATTTAGCTGTGAGTTTTGAGTCGGAGACAAGAAACTTGACAGCCAAATTGTACATCCATCTGGTATGAGGCAGCGAAGACCCTCGGAGATAAGTCGGCTTTTGACCAATGTATTAAATCGCGACGTGATTTCTGTGTTGCATCGGCATTAGGATGGTGGGAATGTCGCAATTAACTGTCAAATTTGCGTCGGATTCCCGAAACTTTACTCGTAGACAACGATCATGTGGTGACCCAGGCAGTAATAGATGCTTCGAGATAAATCTGCTGGTAGCCGATGTACTGAATACCATCGCAGTATGTGTGTTCTATCGTCATTGAGAGGATGAGAGAAAATAAAATTAACTGTCAGTTTTGCGTCGGATTTGAAAACTAAACTGACAAAGCGCGACCATCCGGTGACCGAGGCACCAATAGACCCTTGTAGATAGTTACGCTCGACATCGATCTATTGAATCACGACGCTATTTGTGTGTTCCATCGTCAATATTAGGATCTAACGGTAAGAATGAACTGTGAGTTATGAGAGGGAGAAAACATACTTGACTGCCAAAGAGTACGTCCATCTGGTATGAGGCAGCGATAGACCTTCGGAGATAAGTCGGCTAGTGACCAATGTATTGAATCGCGACGCCATTTCTGTGTTGCAACGTCATTAGGATGGTGGGAATGTCGCAATTAACCGTCAAATTTGCGTCGGATTCCCGTAACTTTACTCGCAGGAGAACGATCAAGTGGTGACCCAGGCATGCTTTGAGATAAATCTGCTGGAAGACGATGTTCTGAAAAACCATAGCAGTATGTTTGTTTCTATCGTCATTGAGAGGATGAGAGAAAATAAAATTAACTGTCAGTATTGCGTCGGATTTGAAAACTAGATGACAAAACGCGACCATCCGGTGACCGAGGCACCAATAGACCCTTGTAGATAGTTACGCTGGACATCGATCTATTGAATCACGACGCTATTTGTGTGTTCCATCGTCAATACCAGGATCTAACGGTAAGAATGAACTGTGAGTTATGAGAGGGAGAAAACATACTTGACTGCCAAAGAGTACGTCCATCTGGTATGAGGCAGCGATAGACCCTCGGAGATAAGTCGGCTAGTGACCAATGTATTGAATCGCGACGCAATTTCTGTGTTGCAACGTCATTAGGATGGTGGGAATGTCGCGATTAACTGTCAAATTTGCGTCGGATTCCCGTAACTTTACTCGCAGGAGAACGATCAAGTGGTGACCCAGGCATGCTTGGAGATAAATCTGCTGGAAGACGATGTTCTGAAAAACCATAGCAGTATGTGTGTTCCATCGTAATTGAGAGTATGGGAGGAATAAAATTTACTGCCAGTTTTGCGTCGGATTTGTAAACTAAACTGACAAAACGCAACAATCCGGTGACCGAGGCACAAATAGACCCATCTAAATAATTACGCTGGACATCGATGTATAGAATCGCGACACTATTTGTGTGTTCCATCGTCAATACCAGGATCTGACGGTAAGAATTAACTGTGAGTTATGAGAGGGAGAAAACAAACTTGACTGCCAAACAGTACGTCCATCTGGTATGAGGCAGCTATAGACCCTCGGAGATAAGTCGGCTAGTGACCAATGTATTGAATCGCGACGCAATTTCTGTGTTGCAACGTCGTTAGGATGGTGGGAATGTCGCAATTAACTGTCAAATTCGCGTCGGATTTGAAAACAAGACTGACAAAGAGCGAACATCCGGTGACCGAGGCACCAATAGACCCTTGTAGATAGTTACGCTAGACATCGATGTATTGAATCGCGACGCTATTTGTGTGTTCAATGGTCGATACCAGGATCTGACGGTAAGAATTAACTGTGAGTTTTGAGTCGGAGACAAGAAACTTGACAGCCAAATTGTACATCCATTTGGTATGAGGCAGCGTAGACCCTCGGAGATAAGTCGGCTTTTGACCAATTTAATAAATCGCGACGCGATTTCTGTGTTGCATCGGCATTAGGATGGTGGGATTGTCGCAATTAACTGTCAAATTTGCGTCGGATTCCCGAAACTTTACTCGTAGGACAACGATCATGTGGTGACCCAGGCAGTAATAGATGCTTGGAGATAAATCTGCTGGACGACGATGTTTTGAAAACCATCGCAGTATGTGTGTTCCACCGTCATTGAGAGGATGAGAGAACATAAATTAACTGTCAGTTTTGCGTCGGATTTGTAAACTAGATGACAAAACGCGACCATCCGGTGACCGAGGCACCAATAGACCTTTGTAGATAGTTACGCTGGACATCGATCTATTGAATCACGACGCTATTTGTGTGCTCCATCGTCAATACCAGGATCTAACGGTAAGAATGAACTGTGAGTTATGAGAGGGAGAAAACATACTTGACTGCCAAAGAGTACGTCCATCTGGTATGAGGCAGCGATAGACCCTCGGAGATAAGTCGGCTAGTGACCAATGTATTGAATCGCGACGCAATTTCTGTGTTGCAACGTCATTAGGATGGTGGGAATGTCGCGATTAACTGTCAAATTTGCGTCGGATTCCCGTAACTTTACTCGCAGGAGAACGATCAAGTGGTGACCCAGGCATGCTTTGAGATAAATCTGCTGGAAGACGATGTTCTGAAAAACCATAGCAGTATGTTTGTTTCTATCGTCATTGAGAGAATGAGAGAAAACAAAATTAACTGTCAGTACTGCGTCGGATTTGAAAACTAGATGACAAAACGCGACCATCCGGTGACCGAGGAACCAATAGACCCTTGTAGATAGTTACGCTGGACATCGATCTATTGAATCGCGACGCTATTTGTGTGTTCCATCGTCAATACCAGAATCTCACGGTAAGAATTAACTGTGACTTATGAGATGGAGAAAACAAACTTGACCGCCAAAGAGTACGTCCATCTGGTATGAGGCAGCTATAGACCCTCGGAGATAAGTCGGCTAGTGACCAATGTATTGAATCGCGACGCAATTTCTGTGTTGCAACGTCGTTAGGATGGTGGGAATGTCGCAATTAACTGTCAAATTCGCGTCGGATTTGAAAACAAGACTGACAAAGAGCGAACATCCGGTGACCGAGGCACCAATAGACCCGTGTAGATAGTTACGCTAGACATCGATGTATTGAATCGCGACGCTATTAGTGTGTTCAATGGTCGATACCAGGATCTGACGGTAAGAATTAACTGTGAGTTTTGAGTCGGAGACAAGAAACTTGACAGCCAAATTGTACATCCATTTGGTATGAGGCAGCGTAGACCCTCGGAGATAAGTCGGCTTTTGACCAATTTAATAAATCGCGACGCGATTTCTGTGTTGCATCGGCATTAGGATGGTGGGATTGTCGCAATTAACAGTCAAATTTGCGTCGGATTCCCGAAACTTTACTCGCAGGAGAACGATCATGTGGTGACCCAGGCATGCTTGGAGATAAATCTTCTGTAAGACAATGTTCTGAAAACCATCGCAGTATGTGTGTACTATCGTCATTGAGAGGATGAGAGAAAATAAAATTAACTGTCAGTATTGCGTAGGATTTGAAAACTAGATGACAAAACGCGACCATCCGGTGACCGAGACACCAAAGAACCCTTGTAGATAGTTACGCTGGACATCGATCTATTGAATCGCGACGCTATTTGTGTGTTCCATCGTCAATACCAGGATCTGACCGTAAGAATTAACTGTGAGTTATGAGAGGGAGAAAACAAACTTGACTGCCAAACAGTACGTCCATCTGGTATGAGGCAGCGATGGACCCTCGGAGATAAGTCGGCTAGTAACCAATGTAATGAATCGCGACGCAATTTCTGTGTTGCAACGTCGTTAGGATGGTGTGAATGTCGCAATTGACTGTCAAATTTGCGTTGGATTTGAAAACTAGACTGACAAAGGTCCGGTGAGCGAGGCACCAATAGACCCTTGTAAATAGTTACGCTAGACATCGATGTATTGAATCGCGACGCTATTTGTGTGTTCCATGGTCGATACAAGAATCTCACGGTAAGAATTAACTGTGAGTTTTGAGTCGGAGACAAGAAACTTGACAGCCAAATTGTACATCCATCTGGTTTGTGGCAGCGTTAGAGCCTCGGAGATAAGTAGGCTAGTGACCAATGTATTGAATCACGAAGAAATTTCTGTGTTGCATCGTTATTAGGATGGTGGAAATGTCGCAATTAACTGTCAAATTTGCGTCGGATTTGAAAACTAGACAGACAAAGAGCGAACATCCGGTGACCGAGGCACCAATAGACCCTTGTAGATAGTTACACTAAACATCGATGTACTGAATCGCGACGCTATTTGTGTGTTCCATCGTCCATACCAGGATCTGACGGTGAGAATTAACTGTGAGTTATGAGAGGGAGAAAACAAACTTGACTGCCAAAGAGTACGTCCATCTGGTGTGAGGCAGCGATAGACCCTTGGAGATAAGTCGGCTAGTGACCAATGTATTGAATCGCGACGCAATTTCTGTGTTGCAACGTCATTAGGATGGTGGGAATGTCGCGATTAACTGTCAAATTTGCGTCGGATTCCCGTAACTTTACTCGCAGGAGAACGATCAAGTGGTGACCCAGGCATGCTTGGAGATAAATCTGCTGGAAGACGATGTTCTGAAAAACCATAGCAGTATGTGTGTTCCGTCGTCATTGAGAGGATGGGAGAACATAAATTAACTGTCTGCTTTGCGTCGGATTTGTAAACTAGATGACAAAACGCGACCATCCGGTGACCGAGGCACAAATAGACCCTTGTAGATAGTTACGCTGGACATCGATGTATTGAATCGCGACGCTATTTGTGTGTTCCATCGTCAATACCAGGATCTGACGGTAAGAATTAACTGTGAGTTATGAGAGGGAGAAAACAAACTTGACTGCCAAAGAGTACGTCCATCTGGTATGAGGCAGCGATAGACCCTCGGAGATAAGTCGGCTAGTGACCAATGTATTGAATCGCGACGCAATTTCTGTGTTGCATCGTCATTAGGGTGGTGGGAATGTCGCAATTAACTGTCAAATTTGCGTCGGATTTGAAAAATAGACTGACAAAGCGCGAACATCCGGTGACCGAGGCACCAATAGACCCTTGTAGATAGTTACGCTAGGCATCGATGTATTGAATCACGACGCTATTTGTGTGTTCCATGGTCGATACCAGGATCTGACTGTAAGATTTAGCTGTGAGTTTTGAGTCGGAGGCAAGAAACTTGACAGCCAAATTGTACATCTATCTGGTATGAGGCAGCGATAGACCCTCGGAGATAAGTCGGCTAGTGACCAATGTATTGAATCGCGACGCAATTTCTGTGTTGTATCGTCATTAGGATGGTGGGAATGTCGCAATTAACTGTCAAATTTGCGTCGGATTCCCGAAACTTTACTCGCAGGAGAACGATCATGTGGTGACCCAGGCATGCTTGGAGATAAATCTTCTGTAAGACAATGTTCTGAAAACCATCGCAGTATGTGTGTACTATCGTCATTGAGAGGATGAGAGAAAATAAAATTAACTGTCAGTATTGCGTTGGATTTGAAAACTAGATGACAAAACGCGACCATCCGGTGACCGAGACACCAATGAACCCTTGTAGATAGTTAGGCTGGACATCGATCTATTGAATCGCGACGCTATTTGTGTGTTCCATCGTCAATACCACGATCTGACGGTAAGAATGAACTGTGAGTTATGAGAGGGAGAAAACAAACTTGACTGCCAAAGAGTACGTCCATCTGGTATGAGGCAGCGATAGACCCTTGGAATGTCTCAATTAAATGTCAAATTTGCGTCGGATTCCCGAAACTTTACTCGCAGGGGAACGTTCATGTGGTGACCCAGGCAGTAATAGATACTTGGAAATAAATCTGAAGGAAGACGATGTTCTGAAAATCATCGCAGAATGTGTGTTCCATCGTAATTGAGAGTATGGGAGGAATAAAATTAACTGTCAGTTTTGCGTCAGATTTGAAAACTAGACTGACAAAGCGCGAACATCCGGTGACCGAGGCACAAATAGACACTTCTAGATAGTTACGCTGGACATCGATGTATAGAATCGCGACGCTATTTGTGTGTTCCATCGTCAATACCAGGCTCTGACGGTAAGAATTAGCTGTGAGTTTTGAGTCGGAGACAAGAAACTTGACAGCCAAATTGTACATCCATCTGGTATGAAACAGCGTTAGACCCTCGGAGATAAGTCGGCTAGTGACCAATGTATTGAATTGCGACGCAATTTCTGTGTTGCATCGTCATTAGGATGGTGGGAATGTCTCAATTATCTGTCAAATTTGCGTCGGATTCCCGAAACTTTACTCGCAGGGGAACGTTCATGTGGTGACCCAGGCAGTAATAGATACTTGGAGATAAGTCTGATGGAAGACGATGTTCTGAAAACCATCGCAGTATGTGTGTTCCATCGTCATTGAGGGGATGAGAGAACATAAAATTAACTGTCAGTATTGCGTCGGATTTGAAAACTAGATGACAACGATCATGTGGTGACCCAGGCACTAATAGATGCTTGGAGATAAATCTGCTGGTAGCCGATGTACTGAAAACCATCGCAGTATGTGTGTTCTATCTTCATTAAGAGGATGAGAGAAAATAAAATTAACTGTTAGTTTTGCGTCGGATTTGAAAACTAGATGACAAAACGCGACCATCCGGTGACCGTGGCACCAATTGACCCTTGTAGATAGTTACGCTAAACATCGATGTACTGAATTGCGACGCTATTTGTGTGTTCAATGGTCGATACCAGGATCTGACGGTAAGAATTAGCTGTGAGTTTTGAGTCGGAGACAAGAAACTTGACAGCCAAATTGTACATCCATCTGGTATGAGGCAGCGTACACCCTCGGAGATAAGTCGGCTTTTTAACAATGTATTAAATCGCGACGCGATTTCTGTGTTGCATCGGCATTAGGATGGTGGGAATGTCGCAATTAACTCTCAAATTTGCGTCGGATTCCCGAAACTTTACTCGTAGGACAACGATCATGTGGTGACCCAGGCAGTAATAGATGTTTGGAGATAAATCTCTGGAAGACGATGTTTTGAAAACCATCGCAGTATGTGTGTTCCATCGTCATTGACAGGATGAGAGAACATAAATTAACTGTCATTTTTGCGTCGGATTTGTAAACTAGATGACAAAACGCGACCATTCGGTGACCGAGGCACCAATAGACCCTTGTAGATAGTTACGCTGGACATCGATGTATTGAATCGCGACGTTATTTGTGTGTTCCATCGTCAATACCAGGATCTGACGGTAAGAATGAACTGTGAGTTATGAGAGGGAGAAAACATACTTAACTGCCAAACAGTACGTCCATCTTGTATGAGGCAGCGATAGACCCTCGGAGATAAGTCGGCTAGTGACCAATGTATTGAATCGCGACGCAATTTCTGTGTTGCAACGTCATTAGGATGGTGTGAATATCGCGATTAACTGTCAAATTTGCGTCGGATTCCCGTAACTTTACTCGCAGGAGAACGATCAAGTGGTGACCCAGGCATGCTTGGAGATAAATCTGCTGGAAGACGATGTTCTGAAAAACCATAGTAGTATGTGTGTTCCATCGTAATTGAGAGTATGGGAGGAATAAAATTAACTGCCAGTTTTGCGTCGGATTTGTAAACTATACTGACAAAACGCAGCAAACCGGTGACCGAGGCACAAATAGACCCCTCTAGACAATTACGCTGGACATCGATGTATAGAAACGCGACGCTATTTGTGTGTTCAATGGTCGATACCAGGGTCTGACGGTAAGAATTAGCTGTGAGTTTTGAGAAGGAGACAAGAAACTTGACAGCCAAATTGTACATCCGTCTGGTATGAGGCAGCGTAGACCCTCGGAGATAAGTCGGCTTTTGACCAATGTATTAAATCGCGACGCGATTTCTGTGTTGCATCGGCATTAGGATGGTGGGAATGTCGCAATTAACTGTCAAATTTGCGTCGGATTCCCGAAACTTTACTCGTAGGTCAACGATCATGTGGTGACCCAGGCGGTAATAGATGCTTGGAGATAAATCTGCTGGAAGACGATGTTTTGAAAACCATCGCAGTATGTCTGTTCCATCGTCATTGAGAGGATGAGAGAACATAAATTAACTGACACTTTTGCGTCGGATTTGTAAACTAGATGACAAAACGCGACCATCCGGTGACCGAGGCACCAATAGACCCTTGTAGATTGTAACGCTGGACATCGATCTATTGAATCGCGACGCTACTTGTGTGTTCCATCGTCAATACCAGGATCTGACGGTAAGAATGAACTGTGAGTTATGAGAGGGAGAAAACATACTTGACTGCCAAAGAGTACGTCCATCTGGTATGAGGCAGCGATAGACCCTCGGAGATAAGTCAGCTAGTGACCAATGTATGGAATCGCGACGCAATTTCTGTGTTGCAACGTCATTAGGATGGTGGGAATGTCGCGATTAACTGTCAAATTTGCGTCGGATTCCCGTAACTTTACTCGCAGGAGAACGATCAAGTGGTGACCCAGGCATGCTTGGAGATAAATCTGCTGGAAGACGATGTTCTGAAAAACCATAGCAGTATGTGTGTTCCATCGTAATTGAGAGTATGGGAGGAATAAAATTAACTGCCAGTTTTGCGTCGGATTTGTAAACTAGACTGACAAAACGCAACAATCCGGTGACCGAGGCACAAATAGACCCCTCTAGATAATTACGCTGGACATCGATGTATAGAATCGCGACACTATTTGTGTGTTCCATCGTCAATACCAGGATCTGACGGTAAGAATTAACTATGAGTTATGAGAGGGAGAAAACAAACTTGACTGCCAAACAGTACGTCCATCTGGTATGAGGCAGCTATAGACCCTCGGAGATAAGTCGGCTAGTGACCAATGTATTGAATCGCGACGCAATTTCTGTGTTGCAACGTCGTTAGGATGGTGGGAATGTCGCAATTAACTGTCAAATTCGCGTCGGATTTGAAAACAAGGCTGACAAAGAGCGAACATCCGGTGACCGAGGCACCAATAGACCCTTGTAGATAGTTACGCTGGACATCGATCTATTGAATCGCGACGCTATTTGTGTGTTCCATCGTCAATACCAGGATCTAACGGTAAGAATGAACTGTGAGTTATGAGAGGGAGAAAACATACTTGACTGCCAAAGAGTACGTCCATCTGGTATGAGGCAGCGATAGACCCTTGGAATGTCTCAATTAAATGTCAAATTTGCGTCGGATTCCCGAAACTTTACTCGCAGGGGAACGTTCATGTGGTGACCCAGGCAGTAATAGATACTTGGAAATAAATCTGAAGGAAGACGATGTTCTGAAAATCATCGCAGAATGTGTGTTCCATCGTAATTGAGAGTATGGGAGGAATAAAATTAACTGTCAGTTTTGCGTCAGATTTGAAAACTAGACTGACAAAGCGCGAACATCCGGTGACCGAGGCACAAATAGACACTTCTAGATAGTTACGCTGGACATCGATGTATAGAATCGCGACGCTATTTGTGTGTTCCATCGTCAATACCAGGCTCTGACGGTAAGAATTAGCTGTGAGTTTTGAGTCGGAGACAAGAAACTTGACAGCCAAATTGTACATCCATCTGGTATGAAACAGCGTTAGACCCTCGGAGATAAGTCGGCTAGTGACCAATGTATTGAATTGCGACGCAATTTCTGTGTTGCATCGTCATTAGGATGGTGGGAATGTCTCAATTATCTGTCAAATTTGCGTCGGATTCCCGAAACTTTACTCGCAGGGGAACGTTCATGTGGTGACCCAGGTAGTAATAGATACCTGGAGATAAGTCTGATGGAAGACGATGTTCTGAAAACCATCGCAGTATGTGTGTTCCATCGTCATTGAGGGGATGAGAGAACATAAAATTAACTGTCAGTATTGCGTCGGATTTGAAAACTAGATGACAACGATCATGTGGTGACCCAGGCACTAATAGATGCTTGGAGATAAATCTGCTGGAAGCCGATGTACTGAAAACCATCGCAGTATGTGTGTTCTATCGTCATTGAGAGGATGAGAGAAAATAAAATTAACAGTCAGTTTTGCGTCGGATTTGAAAACTAGATGACAAAACGCGACCATCCGGTGACCGTGGCACCAATAGACCCTTGTAGATAGTTACGCTAGACATCGATGTACTGAATCGCGACGCTATTTGTGTGTTCAATGGTCGATACCAGGGTCTGACGGTAAGAATTAGCTGTGAGTTTTGAGAAGGAGACAAGAAACTTGACAGCCAAATTGTACATCCGTCTGGTATGAGGCAGCGTAGACCCTCGGAGATAAGTCGGCTTTTGACCAATGTATTAAATCGCGACGCGATTTCTGTGTTGCATCGGCATTAGGATGGTGGGAATGTCGCAATTAACTGTCAAATTTGCGTCGGATTCCCGAAACTTTACTCGTAGGTCAACGATCATGTGGTGACCCAGGCGGTAATAGATGCTTGGAGATAAATCTGCTTTAAGACGATGTTTTGAAAACCATCGCAGTATGTCTGTTCCATCGTCATTGAGAGGATGAGAGAACATAAATTAACTGACACTTTTGCGTCGGATTTGTAAACTAGATGACAAAACGCGACCATCCGGTGACCGAGGCACCAATAGACCCTTGTAGATTGTAACGCTGGACATCGATCTATTGAATCGCGACGCTACTTGTGTGTTCCATCGTCAATACCAGGATCTGACGGTAAGAATGAACTGTGAGTTATGAGAGGGAGAAAACATACTTGACTGCCAAAGAGTACGTCCATCTGGTATGAGGCAGCGATAGACCCTCGGAGATAAGTCAGCTAGTGACCAATGTATGGAATCGCGACGCAATTTCTGTGTTGTAACGTCATTAGGATGGTGGGAATGTCGCGATTAACTGTCAAATTTGCGTCGGATTCCCGTAACTTTACTCGCAGGAGAACGATCAAGTGGTGACCCAGGCATGCTTGGAGATAAATCTGCTGGAAGACGATGTTCTGAAAAACCATAGCAGTATGTGTGTTCCATCGTAATTGAGAGTATGGGAGGAATAAAATTAACTGCCAGTTTTGCGTCGGATTTGTAAACTAGACTGACAAAACGCAACAATCCGGTGACCGAGGCACAAACAGACCCCTCTAGATAATTACGCTGGACATCGATGTATAGAATCGCGACACTATTTGTGTGTTCCATCGTCAATACCAGGATCTGACGGTAAGAATTAACTGTGAGTTATGAGAGGGAGAAAACAAACTTGACTGCCAAACAGTACGTCCATCTGGTATGAGGCAGCTATAGACCCTCGGAGATAAGTCGGCTAGTGACCAATGTATTGAATCGCGACGCAATTTCTGTGTTGCAACGTCGTTAGGATGGTGGGAATGTCGCAATTAACTGTCAAATTCGCGTCGGATTTGAAAACAAGGCTGACAAAGAGCGAACATCCGGTGACCGAGGCACCAATAGACCCTTGTAGATAGTTACGCTAGACATCGATGTATTGAATCGCGACGCTATTTGTGTGTTCAATGGTCGATACCAGGATCTGACGGTAAGAATTAGCTGTGAGTTTTGAGTCGGAGACAAGAAACTTGACAGCCAAATTGTACATCCAACTGGTATGAGGCAGCGTTAGACCCTCGGAGATAAGTCGGCTAGTGACCAATGTATTGAATCGCGACGCAATTTCTGTGTTGCATCGTCATTAGGATGGTGGGAATGTCGCAATTAACTGTCAAATTTGCGTCGGATTCCCGAAACTTTACTCGTAGACAACGATCATGTGGTGACCCAGGCAGTAATAGGTGCTTCGAGATAAATCTGCTGGTAGCCGATGTACTGAATACCATCGCAGTATGTGTGTTCTATCGTCATTGAGAGGATGAGAGAAAATAAAATTAACTGTCAGTTTTGCGTCGGATTTGAAAACTAGACTGACAAAGCGCGACCATCCGGTGACCGAGGCACCAATAGACCCTTGTAGATAGTTACGCTGGACATCGATCTATTGAATCGCGACGCTATTTGTGTGTTCCATCGTCAATACCAGGATCTAACGGTAAGAATGAACTGTGAGTTATGAGAGGGAGAAAACATACTTGACTGCCAAAGAGTTCGTCCATCTGGTATGAGGCAGCGATAGACCCTCGGAGATAAGTCGGCTAGTGACCAATGTATTGAATCGCGACGCAATTTCTGTGTTGCAACGTCATTAGGATGGTGGGAATGTCGCGATTAACTGTCAAATTTGCGTCGGATTCCCGTAACTTTACTCGCAGGAGAACGATCAAGTGGTGACCCAGGCATGCTTTGAGATAAATCTGCTGGAAGACGAAGTTCTGAAAAACCATAGCAGTATGTTTGTTTCTATCGACATTGAGAGGATGAGAGAAAACTGTCAGTATTGCGTCGGATTTGAAAACTAGATGAAAAACGCGACCATCCGGTGACCGAGCCACCAATAGAACCTTGTAGATAGTTACGCTCGACATCGATCTATTGAATCACGACGCTATTTGTGTGTTCCATCGTCAATACCAGGATCTAACGGTAAGAATGAACTGTGAGTTATGAGAGGGAGAAAACATACTTGACTGCCAAAGAGTACGTCCATCTGGTATGAGGCAGCGATAGACCCTCGGAGATAAGTCGGCTAGTGACCAATGTATTGAATCGCGACGCAATTTCTGTGTTGCAACGTCATTAGGATGGTGGGAATGTCGCGATTAACTGTCAAATTTGCGTCGGATTCCCGTAACTTTACTCGCAGGAGAACGATCAAGTGGTGACCCAGGCATGCTTTGAGATAAATCTGCTGGAAGACGAAGTTCTGAAAAACCATAGCAGTTTGTTTGTTTCTATCGTCATTGAGAGGATGAGCGAAAACTGTCAGTATTGCGTCGGATTTGAAAACTAGATGACAAAACGCGACCATCCGGTGACCGAGCCACCAATAGACCCTTGTAGATAGTTACGCTGGACATCGATCTATTGAATCGCGACGCTATTTGTGTGTTCCATCGGCAATACCAGTATCTGACCGTAAGAATTAACTGTGAGTTATGAGAGGGAGAAAACAAACTTGACTGCCAAACAGTACGTCCATCTGGTATGAGGCAGCAATAGACCCTCGGAGATAAGTCGGCTAGTGACCAATGTATTTAATCGCGACGCAATGTCTGTGTTGCAACGTCGTTAGGATGGTGGGAATGACGCAATTAACTGTCAAATTAGCGTCGGATTTGAAAACTAGACTGACAAAGAGCGAACATCCGGTGACCGAGGCACCAATAGACCCTTGTAGATAGTTACGCTGGACATCGATGTATAGAAACGCGACGCTATTTGTGTGTTCAATGGTCGATACCAGGGTCTGACGGTAAGAATTAGCTGTGAGTTTTGAGAAGGAGACAAGAAACTTGACAGCCAAATTGTACATCCGTCTGGTATGAGGCAGCGTAGACCCTCGGAGATAAGTCGGCTTTTGACCAATGTATTAAATCGCGACGCGATTTCTGTGTTGCATCGGCATTAGGATGGTGGGAATGTCGCAATTAACTGTCAAATTTGCGTCGGATTCCCGAAACTTTACTCGTAGGTCAACGATCATGTGGTGACCCAGGCGGTAATAGATGCTTGGAGATAAATCTGCTGGAAGACGATGTTTTGAAAACCATCGCAGTATGTCTGTTCCATCGTCATTGAGAGGATGAGAGAACATAAATTAACTGACACTTTTGCGTCGGATTTGTAAACTAGATGACAAAACGCGACCATCCGGTGACCGAGGCACCAATAGACCCTTGTAGATTGTAACGCTGGACATCGATCTATTGAATCGCGACGCTACTTGTGTGTTCCATCGTCAATACCAGGATCTGACGGTAAGAATGAACTGTGAGTTATGAGAGGGAGAAAACATACTTGACTGCCAAAGAGTACGTCCATCTGGTATGAGGCAGCGATAGACCCTCGGAGATAAGTCAGCTAGTGACCAATGTATGGAATCGCGACGCAATTTCTGTGTTGCAACGTCATTAGGATGGTGGGAATGTCGCGATTAACTGTCAAATTTGCGTCGGATTCCCGTAACTTTACTCGCAGGAGAACGATCAAGTGGTGACCCAGGCATGCTTGGAGATAAATCTGCTGGAAGACGATGTTCTGAAAAACCATAGCAGTATGTGTGTTCCATCGTAATTGAGAGTATGGGAGGAATAAAATTAACTGCCAGTTTTGCGTCGGATTTGTAAACTAGACTGACAAAACGCAACAATCCGGTGACCGAGGCACAAATAGACCCCTCTAGATAATTACGCTGGACATCGATGTATAGAATCGCGACACTATTTGTGTGTTCCATCGTCAATACCAGGATCTGACGGTAAGAATTAACTATGAGTTATGAGAGGGAGAAAACAAACTTGACTGCCAAACAGTACGTCCATCTGGTATGAGGCAGCTATAGACCCTCGGAGATAAGTCGGCTAGTGACCAATGTATTGAATCGCGACGCAATTTCTGTGTTGCAACGTCGTTAGGATGGTGGGAATGTCGCAATTAACTGTCAAATTCGCGTCGGATTTGAAAACAAGGCTGACAAAGAGCGAACATCCGGTGACCGAGGCACCAATAGACCCTTGTAGATAGTTACGCTGGACATCGATCTATTGAATCGCGACGCTATTTGTGTGTTCCATCGTCAATACCAGGATCTAACGGTAAGAATGAACTGTGAGTTATGAGAGGGAGAAAACATACTTGACTGCCAAAGAGTACGTCCATCTGGTATGAGGCAGCGATAGACCCTTGGAATGTCTCAATTAAATGTCAAATTTGCGTCGGATTCCCGAAACTTTACTCGCAGGGGAACGTTCATGTGGTGACCCAGGCAGTAATAGATACTTGGAAATAAATCTGAAGGAAGACGATGTTCTGAAAATCATCGCAGAATGTGTGTTCCATCGTAATTGAGAGTATGGGAGGAATAAAATTAACTGTCAGTTTTGCGTCAGATTTGAAAACTAGACTGACAAAGCGCGAACATCCGGTGACCGAGGCACAAATAGACACTTCTAGATAGTTACGCTGGACATCGATGTATAGAATCGCGACGCTATTTGTGTGTTCCATCGTCAATACCAGGCTCTGACGGTAAGAATTAGCTGTGAGTTTTGAGTCGGAGACAAGAAACTTGACAGCCAAATTGTACATCCATCTGGTATGAAACAGCGTTAGACCCTCGGAGATAAGTCGGCTAGTGACCAATGTATTGAATTGCGACGCAATTTCTGTGTTGCATCGTCATTAGGATGGTGGGAATGTCTCAATTATCTGTCAAATTTGCGTCGGATTCCCGAAACTTTACTCGCAGGGGAACGTTCATGTGGTGACCCAGGTAGTAATAGATACTTGGAGATAAGTCTGATGGAAGACGATGTACTGAAAACCATCGCAGTATGTGTGTTCCATCGTCATTGAGGGGATGAGAGAACATAAAATTAACTGTCAGTATTGCGTCGGATTTGAAAACTAGATGACAACGATCATGTGGTGACCCAGGCACTAATAGATGCTTGGAGATAAATCTGCTGGAAGCCGATGTACTGAAAACCATCGCAGTATGTGTGTTCTATCGTCATTGAGAGGATGAGAGAAAATAAAATTAACAGTCAGTTTTGCGTCGGATTTGAAAACTAGATGACAAAACGCGACCATCCGGTGACCGTGGCACCAATAGACCCTTGTAGATAGTTACGCTAGACATCGATGTACTGAATCGCGACGCTATTTGTGTGTTCAATGGTCGATACCAGGGTCTGACGGTAAGAATTAGCTGTGAGTTTTGAGAAGGAGACAAGAAACTTGACAGCCAAATTGTACATCCGTCTGGTATGAGGCAGCGTAGACCCTCGGAGATAAGTCGGCTTTTGACCAATGTATTAAATCGCGACGCGATTTCTGTGTTGCATCGGCATTAGGATGGTGGGAATGTCGCAATTAACTGTCAAATTTGCGTCGGATTCCCGAAACTTTACTCGTAGGTCAACGATCATGTGGTGACCCAGGCGGTAATAGATGCTTGGAGATAAATCTGCTTTAAGACGATGTTTTGAAAACCATCGCAGTATGTCTGTTCCATCGTCATTGAGAGGATGAGAGAACATAAATTAACTGACACTTTTGCGTCGGATTTGTAAACTAGATGACAAAACGCGACCATCCGGTGACCGAGGCACCAATAGACCCTTGTAGATTGTAACGCTGGACATCGATCTATTGGATCGCGACGCTACTTGTGTGTTCCATCGTCAATACCAGGATCTGACGGTAAGAATGAACTGTGAGTTATGAGAGGGAGAAAACATACTTGACTGCCAAAGAGTACGTCCATCTGGTATGAGGCAGCGATAGACCCTCGGAGATAAGTCAGCTAGTGACCAATGTATGGAATCGCGACGCAATTTCTGTGTTGTAACGTCATTAGGATGGTGGGAATGTCGCGATTAACTGTCAAATTTGCGTCGGATTCCCGTAACTTTACTCGCAGGAGAACGATCAAGTGGTGACCCAGGCATGCTTGGAGATAAATCTGCTGGAAGACGATGTTCTGAAAAACCATAGCAGTATGTGTGTTCCATCGTAATTGAGAGTATGGGAGGAATAAAATTAACTGCCAGTTTTGCGTCGGATTTGTAAACTAGACTGACAAAACGCAACAATCCGGTGACCGAGGCACAAACAGACCCCTCTAGATAATTACGCTGGACATCGATGTATAGAATCGCGACACTATTTGTGTGTTCCATCGTCAATACCAGGATCTGACGGTAAGAATTAACTGTGAGTTATGAGAGGGAGAAAACAAACTTGACTGCCAAACAGTAGGTCCATCTGGTATGAGGCAGCTATAGACCCTCGGAGATAAGTCGGCTAGTGACCAATGTATTGAATCGCGACGCAATTTCTGTGTTGCAACGTCGTTAGGATGGTGGGAATGTCGCAATTAACTGTCAAATTCGCGTCGGATTTGAAAACAAGGCTGACAAAGAGCGAACATCCGGTGACCGAGGCACCAATAGACCCTTGTAGATAGTTACGCTAGACATCGATGTATTGAATCGCGACGCTATTTGTGTGTTCAATGGTCGATACCAGGATCTGACGGTAAGAATTAGCTGTGAGTTTTGAGTCGGAGACAAGAAACTTGACAGCCAAATTGTACATCCAACTGGTATGAGGCAGCGTTAGACCCTCGGAGATAAGTCGGCTAGTGACCAATGTATTGAATCGCGACGCAATTTCTGTGTTGCATCGTCATTAGGATGGTGGGAATGTCGCAATTAACTGTCAAATTTGCGTCGGATTCCCGAAACTTTACTCGTAGACAACGATCATGTGGTGACCCAGGCAGTAATAGGTGCTTCGAGATAAATCTGCTGGTAGCCGATGTACTGAATACCATCGCAGTATGTGTGTTCTATCGTCATTGAGAGGATGAGAGAAAATAAAATTAACTGTCAGTTTTGCGTCGGATTTGAAAACTAGACTGACAAAGCGCGACCATCCGGTGACCGAGGCACCAATAGACCCTTGTAGATAGTTACGCTGGACATCGATCTATTGAATCGCGACGCTATTTGTGTGTTCCATCGTCAATACCAGGATCTAACGGTAAGAATGAACTGTGAGTTATGAGAGGGAGAAAACATACTTGACTGCCAAAGAGTTCGTCCATCTGGTATGAGGCAGCGATAGACCCTCGGAGATAAGTCGGCTAGTGACCAATGTATTGAATCGCGACGCAATTTCTGTGTTGCAACGTCATTAGGATGGTGGGAATGTCGCGATTAACTGTCAAATTTGCGTCGGATTCCCGTAACTTTACTCGCAGGAGAACGATCAAGTGGTGACCCAGGCATGCTTTGAGATAAATCTGCTGGAAGACGAAGTTCTGAAAAACCATAGCAGTATGTTTGTTTCTATCGACATTGAGAGGATGAGAGAAAACTGTCAGTATTGCGTCGGATTTGAAAACTAGATGAAAAACGCGACCATCCGGTGACCGAGCCACCAATAGAACCTTGTAGATAGTTACGCTCGACATCGATCTATTGAATCACGACGCTATTTGTGTGTTCCATCGTCAATACCAGGATCTAACGGTAAGAATGAACTGTGAGTTATGAGAGGGAGAAAACATACTTGACTGCCAAAGAGTACGTCCATCTGGTATGAGGCAGCGATAGACCCTCGGAGATAAGTCGGCTAGTGACCAATGTATTGAATCGCGACGCAATTTCTGTGTTGCAACGTCATTAGGATGGTGGGAATGTCGCGATTAACTGTCAAATTTGCGTCGGATTCCCGTAACTTTACTCGCAGGAGAACGATCAAGTGGTGACCCAGGCATGCTTTGAGATAAATCTGCTGGAAGACGAAGTTCTGAAAAACCATAGCAGTTTGTTTGTTTCTATCGTCATTGAGAGGATGAGCGAAAACTGTCAGTATTGCGTCGGATTTGAAAACTAGATGACAAAACGCGACCATCCGGTGACCGAGCCACCAATAGACCCTTGTAGATAGTTACGCTGGACATCGATCTATTGAATCGCGACGCTATTTTTGTGTTCCATCGGCAATACCAGTATCTGACCGTAAGAATTAACTGTGAGTTATGAGAGGGAGAAAACAAACTTGACTGCCAAACAGTACGTCCATCTGGTATGAGGCAGCAATAGACCCTCGGAGATAAGTCGGCTAGTGACCAATGTATTTAATCGCGACGCAATGTCTGTGTTGCAACGTCGTTAGGATGGTGGGAATGACGCAATTAACTGTCAAATTAGCGTCGGATTTGAAAACTAGACTGACAAAGAGCGAACATCCGGTGACCGAGGCACCAATAGACCCTTGTAGATAGTTACGCTAGACATCGATGTATTGAATCGCGACGCTATTTGTGTGTTCAATGCTCGATACCAGGATCTGACGGTAAGAATTAACTGTGAGTTTTGAGTCGGAGACAAGAAACTTGACAGCCAAATTGTACATCCATCTGGTATGAGGCAGCGTAGACCCTCGGAGATAAGTCGGCTTTTGACCAATGTAATAAATCGCGACGCGATTTCTGTGTTGCATCGGCATTAGGATGGTGGGATTGTCGCAATTAACTGTCAAATTTGCGTCGGATTCCCGAAACTTTACTCGTAGGAAAACGATCATGTGGTGACCCAGGCAGTAATAGATGCTTGGAGATAAATCTGCTGGACGACGATGTTTTGAAAACCATCGCAGTATGTGTGTTCCATCGTCATTGAGAGGATGAGAGAACATAAATTAACTGTCAGTTTTGCGTCGGATTTGTAAACTAGATGACAAAACGCGACCATCCGGTGATCGAGGCACCAATAGACCCTTGTGGATAGTTACGCTGGACATCGATCTATTGAATCACGACGCTATTTGTGTGTTCCATCGTCAATACCAGGATCTAACGGTAAGAATAAACTGTGAGTTATGAGAGGGAGAAAACATACTTGACTGCCAAAGAGTACGTCCATCTGGTAAGAGGCAGCGATAGACCCTCGGAGATAAGTCGGCTAGTGACCAATGTATTGAATCGCGACGCAATTTCTGTGTTGCAACGTCATTAGGATGGTGGGAATGACGCGATTAACTGTCAAATTTGCGTCGGATTCCCGTAACTTTACTCGCAGGAGAACGATCAAGTGGTCACCCAGGCATGCTTTGAGATAAATCTGCTGGAAGACGATGTTCTGAAAAACCATAGCAGTATGTTTGTTTCTATCGTCATAGAGAGGATGAGAGAAAATAAAATTAACTGTCAGTATTGCGTCGGATTTGAAAACTAGATGACAAAACGCGACCATCCGGTGACCGAGGAACCAATAGACCCTTGTAGATAGTTACGCTGGACATCGATCTATTGAATCGCGACGTTATTTGTGTGTTCCATCGTCAATACCAGACTCTCACGGTAAGAATTAACTGTGAGTTATGAGAGGGAGAAAACAAACTTGACTGCCAAAGAGTACGTCCATCTGGTATGAGGCAGCGATGGACGCTCGGAGATAAGTCGGCTAGTGACCAATGTATTGAATCGCGACGCAATTTCTGTGTTGCAACGTCATTAGGATGGTGGGAATGTCGCGATTAACTGTCAAATTTGCGTCGGATTCCCGTAACTTTACTCGCAGCAGAACGATCAAGTGGTGACCCAGGCATGCTTGGAGATAAATCTGCTGGAAGACGATGTTCTGAAAAACCATAGCAGTATGTGTGTTCTATCGTCATTGAGAGGATGAGAGAAAATAAAATTAACTGTCAGTATTGCGTCGGATTTGAAAACTAGATGACAAAACGCGACCATCCGGTGACCGAGGAACCAATAGACCCTTGTAGATAGTCACGCTGGACATCGATCTATTGAATCGCGACGCTATTTGTGTGTTCCATCGTCAATACCAGAATCTCACGGTAAGAATTAACTGTGAGTTATGAGAGGGAGAAAACAAACTTGACTGCCAAATAGTACGTCCATCTGGTATGAGGCAGCGATAGACCCTAGGAGATAAGTCGGCTAGTGACCAATGTATTGGATCGCGACGCAATTTCTGTCATGCATCGTCATTAGGATGGTGGGAATGTCGCAATTAACTGTCAAATTTGCGTCGGATTCCCGAAACTTTACTCGCAGGAGAACGATCATGTGGTGACCCAGGCATGCTTGGAGATAAATCTGCTGGAAGACGATGTTCTGAAAACCATCGCAGTATGTGTGTTCCGTCGTCATTGAGAGGATGAGAGAACATAAATTAACTGTCTGCTTTGCGTCGGATTTGTAAACTAGATGACAAAACGCGACCATCCGGTGACCGAGGCACAAATAGACCCTTGTAGATAGTTACGCTGGACATCGTTGTATTGAATCGCGACGCTATTTGTGTGTTCCATCGTCAATACCAGGATCTGACGGTAAGAATTAACTGTGAGTTATGAGAGGGAGAAAACAAACTTGACTGCCAAAGAGTACGTCCATCTGGTATGAGGTAGCGTAGACCCTCGGAGATAAGTCGTCTTTTGACCAATGTATTAAATCGCGACGCGATTTCTGTGTTGCATCGGCATTAGGATGGTGGGAATGTCGCAATTAACTGTCAAATTTGCGTCGGATTCCCGAAACTTTACTCGTAGGACAACGATCATGTGGTGACCCAGGCAGTAATAGATGCTTGGAGATAAATCTGCTGGAAGCGATGTTTTGAAAACCTTCGCAGTATGTCTGTTCCATCGTCATTGAGAGGATGAGAGAACATAAATTAACTATCACTTTTGCGTCGGATTTGTAAACTAGATGACAAAACGCGACCATCCGGTGACCGAGGCACCAATAGACCCTTGTAGATAGTAACGCTGGACATCGATCTATTGAATCGCGACGCTACTTGTGTGTTCCATCGTCAATACCAGGATCTGACGGTAAGAATGAACTGTGAGTTATGAGAGGGAGAAAACATACTTGACTGCCAAAGAGTACGTCCATCTGGTATGAGGCAGCGATAGACCCTCGGAATGTCTCAATTAAATGTCAAATTTGCGTCGGATTCCCGAAACTTTACTCGCAGGGGAACGTTCATGTGGTGACCCAGGCAGTAATAGATACGTGGAAATAAATCTGAAGGAAGACGATGTTCTGAAAATCATCGCAGAATGTGTGTTCCATCGTAATTGAGAGTATGGGAGGAATAAAATTAACTGTAAGTTTTGCGTCAGATTTGAAAACTAGACTGACAAAGCGCGAACATCCGGTGACCGAGGCACAAATAGACACTTCTAGATAGTTACGCTGGACATCGATGTATAGAATCGCGACGCTATTTGTGTGTTCCATCGTCAATACCAGGCTCTGACGGTAAGAATTAGCTGTGAGTTTTGAGTCGGAGACAAGAAACTTGACAGCCAAATTGTACATCCATCTGGTATGAAACAGCGTTAGACCCTCGGAGATAAGTCGGCTAGTGACCAATGTATTGAATTGCGACGCAATTTCTGTGTTGCATCGTCATTAGGATGGTGGGAATGTCTCAATTATCTGTCAAATTTGCGTCGGATTCCCGAAACTTTACTCGCAGGGGAACGTTCATGTGGTGACCCAGGCAGTAATAGATACTTGGAGATAAGTCTGATGGAAGACGATGTTCTGAAAACCATCGCAGTATGTGTGTTCCATCGTCATTGAGGGGATGAGAGAACATAAAATTAACTGTCAGTATTGCGTCGGATTTGAAAACTAGATGACAACGATCATGTGGTGACCCAGGCACTAATAGATGCTTGGAGATAAATCTGCTGGTAGCCGATGTACTGAAAACCATCGCAGTATGTGTGTTCTATCTTCATTAAGAGGATGAGAGAAAATAAAATTAACTGTTAGTTTTGCGTCGGATTTGAAAACTAGATGACAAAACGCGACCATCCGGTGACCGTGGCACCAATTGACCCTTGTAGATAGTTACGCTAAACATCGATGTACTGAATCGCGACGCTATTTGTGTGTTCAATGGTCGATACCAGGATCTGACGGTAAGAATTAGCTGTGAGTTTTGAGTCGGAGACAAGAAACTTGACAGCCAAATTGTACATCCATCTGGTATGAGGCAGCGTACACCCTCGGAGATAAGTCGGCTTTTTAACAATGTATTAAATCGCGACGCGATTTCTGTGTTGCATCGGCATTAGGATGGTGGGAATGTCGCAATTAACTCTCAAATTTGCGTCGGATTCCCGAAACTTTACTCGTAGGACAACGATCATGTGGTGACCCAGGCAGTAATAGATGCTTGGAGATAAATCTGCTGGAAGACGATGTTTTGAAAACCATCGCAGTATGTGTGTTCCATCGTCATTGACAGGATGAGAGAACATAAATTAACTGTCATTTTTGCGTCGGATTTGTAAACTAGATGACAAAACGCGACCATTCGGTGACCGAGGCACCAATAGACCCTTGTAGATAGTTACGCTGGACATCGATGTATTGAATCGCGACGTTATTTGTGTGTTCCATCGTCAATACCAGGATCTGACGGTAAGAATGAACTGTGAGTTATGAGAGGGAGAAAACATATTTAACTGCCAAACAGTACGTCCATCTTGTATGAGGCAGCGATAGTCCCTCGGAGATAAGTCGGCTAGTGACCAATGTATTGAATCGCGACGCAATTTGTGTGTTGCAACGTCATTAGGATGGTGTGAATATCGCGATTAACTGTCAAATTTGCGTCGGATTCCCGTAACTTTACTCGCAGGAGAACGATCAAGTGGTGACCCAGGCATGCTTGGAGATAAATCTGCTGGAAGACGATGTTCTGAAAAACCATAGCAGTATGTGTGTTCCATCGTAATTGAGAGTATGGGAGGAAAAAAATTAACTGCCAGTTTTGCGTCGGATTTGTAAACTATACTGACAAAACGCAGCAAACCGGTGACCGAGGCACAAATAGACCCCTCTAGACAATTACGCTGGACATCGATGTATAGAAACGCGACGCTATTTGTGTGTTCAATGGTCGATACCAGGGTCTGACGGTAAGAATTAGCTGTGAGTTTTGAGAAGGAGACAAGAAACTTGACAGCCAAATTGTACATCCGTCTGGTATGAGGCAGCGTAGACCCTCGGAGATAAGTCGGCTTTTGACCAATGTATTAAATCGCGACGCGATTTCTGTGTTGCATCGGCATTAGGATGGTGGGAATGTCGCAATTAACTGTCAAATTTGCGTCGGATTCCCGAAACTTTACTCGTAGGTCAACGATCATGTGGTGACCCAGGCGGTAATAGATGCTTGGAGATAAATCTGCTGGAAGACGATGTTTTGAAAACCATCGCAGTATGTCTGTTCCATCGTCATTGAGAGGATGAGAGAACATAAATTAACTGACACTTTTGCGTCGGATTTGTAAACTAGATGACAAAACGCGACCATCCGGTGACCGAGGCACCAATAGACCCTTGTAGATTGTAACGCTGGACATCGATCTATTGAATCGCGACGCTACTTGTGTGTTCCATCGTCAATACCAGGATCTGACGGTAAGAATGAACTGTGAGTTATGAGAGGGAGAAAACATACTTGACTGCCAAAGAGTACGTCCATCTGGTATGAGGCAGCGATAGACCCTCGGAGATAAGTCAGCTAGTGACCAATGTATGGAATCGCGACGCAATTTCTGTGTTGCAACGTCATTAGGATGGTGGGAATGTCGCGATTAACTGTCAAATTTGCGTCGGATTCCCGTAACTTTACTCGCAGGAGAACGATCAAGTGGTGACCCAGGCATGCTTGGAGATAAATCTGCTGGAAGACGATGTTCTGAAAAACCATAGCAGTATGTGTGTTCCATCGTAATTGAGAGTATGGGAGGAATAAAATTAACTGCCAGTTTTGCGTCGGATTTGTAAACTAGACTGACAAAACGCAACAATCCGGTGACCGAGGCACAAATAGACCCCTCTAGATAATTACGCTGGACATCGATGTATAGAATCGCGACACTATTTGTGTGTTCCATCGTCAATACCAGGATCTGACGGTAAGAATTAACTATGAGTTATGAGAGGGAGAAAACAAACTTGACTGCCAAACAGTACGTCCATCTGGTATGAGGCAGCTATAGACCCTCGGAGATAAGTCGGCTAGTGACCAATGTATTGAATCGCGACGCAATTTCTGTGTTGCAACGTCGTTAGGATGGTGGGAATGTCGCAATTAACTGTCAAATTCGCGTCGGATTTGAAAACAAGGCTGACAAAGAGCGAACATCCGGTGACCGAGGCACCAATAGACCCTTGTAGATAGTTACGCTAGACATCGATGTATTGAATCGCGACGCTGTTTGTGTGTTCAATGGTCGATACCAGGATCTGACGGTAAGAATTAGCTGTGAGTTTTGAGTCGGAGACAAGAAACTTGACAGCCAAATTGTACATCCAACTGGTTTGAGGCAGCGTTAGACCATCGGAGATAAGTCGGCTAGTGACCAATGTATTGAATCGCGACGCAATTTCTGTGTTGCATCGTCATTAGGATGGTGGGAATGTCGCAATTAACTGTCAAATTTGCGTCGGATTCCCGAAACTTTACTCGTAGACAACGATCATGTGGTGACCCAGGCAGTAATAGGTGCTTCGAGATAAATCTGCTGGTAGCCGATGTACTGAATACCATCGCAGTATGTGTGTTCTATCGTCATTGAGAGGATGAGAGAAAATAAAATTAACTGTCAGTTTTGCGTCGGATTTGAAAACTAGACTGACAAAGCGCGACCATCCGGTGACCGAGGCACCAATAGACCCTTGTAGATAGTTACGCTGGACGTCGATGTATAGAATCGCGACGCTATTTGTGTGTTCCATCGTCAATACCAGGCTCTGACGGTAAGAATTAGCTGTGAGTTTTGAGTCGGAGACAAGAAACTTGACAGCCAAATTGTACATCCATCTGGTATGAAACAGCGTTAGACCCTCGGAGATAAGTCGGCTAGTGACCAATGTATTGAATTGCGACGCAATTTCTGTGTTGCATCGTCATTAGGATGGTGGGAATGTCTCAATTATCTGTCAAATTTGCGTCGGATTCCCGAAACTTTACTCGCAGGGGAACGTTCATGTGGTGACCCAGGCAGTAATAGATACTTGGAGATAAGTCTGATGGAAGGCGATGTTCTGAAAACCATCGCAGTATGTGTGTTCCATCGTCATTGAGGGGATGAGAGAACATAAAATTAACTGGCAGTATTGCGTCGGATTTGAAAACTAGATGACAACGATCATGTGGTGACCCAGGCACTAATAGATGCTTGGAGATAAATCTGCTGGTAGCCGATGTACTGAAAACCATCGCAGTATGTGTGTTCTATCGTCATTGAGAGGATGAGAGAAAATAAAATTAACAGTCAGTTTTGCGTCGGATTTGAAAACTAGATGACAAAACGCGACCATCCGGTGACCGTGGCACCAATAGACCCTTGTAGATAGTTACGCTAGACATCGATGTACTGAATCGCGACGCTATTTGTGTGTTCAATGGTCGATACCAGGGTCTGACGGTAAGAATTAGCTGTGAGTTTTGAGAAGGAGACAAGAAACTTGACAGCCAAATTGTACATCCGTCTGGTATGAGGCAGCGTAGACCCTCGGAGATAAGTCGGCTTTTGACCAATGTATTAAATCGCGACGCGATTTCTGTGTTGCATCGGCATTAGGATGGTGGGAATGTCGCAATTAACTGTCAAATTTGCGTCGGATTCCCGAAACTTTACTCGTAGGACAACGATCATGTGGTGACCCAGGCGGTAATAGATGCTTGGAGATAAATCTGCTGGAAGACGATGTTTTGAAAACCATCGCAGTATGTCTGTTCCATCGTCATTGAGAGGATGAGAGAACATAAATTAACTGACACTTTTGCGTCGGATTTGTAAACTAGATGACAAAACGCGACCATCCGGTGACCGAGGCACCAATAGACCCTTGTAGATTGTAACGCTGGACATCGATCTATTGAATCGCGACGCTACTTGTGTGTTCCATCGTCAATACCAGGATCTGACGGTAAGAATGAACTGTGAGTTATGAGAGGGAGAAAACATACTTGACTGCCAAAGAGTACGTCCATCTGGTATGAGGCAGCGATAGACCCTCGGAGATAAGTCAGCTAGTGACCAATGTATGGAATCGCGACGCAATTTCTGTGTTGCAACGTCATTAGGATGGTGGGAATGTCGCGATTAACTGTCAAATTTGCGTCGGATTCCCGTAACTTTACTCGCAGGAGAACGATCAAGTGGTGACCCAGGCATGCTTGGAGATAAATCTGCTGGAAGACGATGTTCTGAAAAACCATAGCAGTATGTGTGTTCCATCGTAATTGAGAGTATGGGAGGAATAAAATTAACTGCCAGTTTTGCGTCGGATTTGTAAACTAGACTGACAAAACGCAACAATCCGGTGACCGAGGCACAAATAGACCCCTCTAGATAATTACGCTGGACATCGATGTATAGAATCGCGACACTATTTGTGTGTTCCATCGTCAATACCAGGATCTGACGGTAAGAATTAACTGTGAGTTATGAGAGGGAGAAAACAAACTTGACTGCCAAAAAGTACGTCCATCTGGTATGAGGCAGCTATAGACCCTCGGAGATAAGTCGGCTAGTGACCAATGTATTGAATCGCGACGCAATTTCTGTGTTGCAACGTCGTTAGGATGGTGGGAATGTCGCAATTAACTGTCAAATTCGCGTCGGATTTGAAAACAAGGCTGACAAAGAGCGAACATCCGGTGACCGAGGCACCAATAGACCCTTGTAGATAGTTACGCTAGACATCGATGTATTGAATCGCGACGCTATTTGTGTGTTCAATGGTCGATACCAGGATCTGACGGTAAGAATTAGCTGTGAGTTTTGAGTCGGAGACAAGAAACTTGACAGCCAAATTGTACATCCAACTGGTATGAGGCAGCGTTAGACCCTCGAAGATAAGTCGGCTAGTGACCAATGTATTGAATCGCGACGCAATTTCTGTGTTGCAACGTCATTAGGATGGTGGGAATGTCGCGATTAACTGTCAAATTTGCGTCGGATTCCCGTAACTTTACTCGCAGGAGAACGATCAAGTGGTGACCCAGGCATGCTTTGAGATAAATCTGCTGGAAGACGAAGTTCTGAAAAACCATAGCAGTTTGTTTGTTTCTATCGTCATTGAGAGGATGAGCGAAAACTGTCAGTATTGCGTCGGATTTGAAAACTAGATGACAAAACGCGACCATCCGGTGACCGAGCCACCAATAGACCCTTGTAGATAGTTACGCTGGACATCGATCTATTGAATCGCGACGCTATTTGTGTGTTCCATCGGCAATACCAGTATCTGACCGTAAGAATTAACTGTGAGTTATGAGAGGGAGAAAACAAACTTGACTGCCAAACAGTACGTCCATCTGGTATGAGGCAGCAATAGACCCTCGGAGATAAGTCGGCTAGTGACCAATGTATTTAATCGCGACGCAATGTCTGTGTTGCAACGTCGTTAGGATGGTGGGAATGACGCAATTAACTGTCAAATTAGCGTCGGATTTGAAAACTAGACTGACAAAGAGCGAACATCCGGTGACCGAGGCACCAATAGACCCTTGTAGATAGTTACGCTAGACATCGATGTATTGAATCGCGACGCTATTTGTGTGTTCAATGCTCGATACCAGGATCTGACGGTAAGAATTAACTGTGAGTTTTGAGTCGGAGACAAGAAACTTGACAGCCAAATTGTACATCCATCTGGTATGAGGCAGCGTAGACCCTCGGAGATAAGTCGGCTTTTGACCAATGTAATAAATCGCGACGCGATTTCTGTGTTGCATCGGCATTAGGATGGTGGGATTGTCGCAATTAACTGTCAAATTTGCGTCGGATTCCCGAAACTTTACTCGTAGGAAAACGATCATGTGGTGACCCAGGCAGTAATAGATGCTTGGAGATAAATCTGCTGGACGACGATGTTTTGAAAACCATCGCAGTATGTGTGTTCCATCGTCATTGAGAGGATGAGAGAACATAAATTAACTGTCAGTTTTGCGTCGGATTTGTAAACTAGATGACAAAACGCGACCATCCGGTGATCGAGGCACCAATAGACCCTTGTAGATAGTTACGCTGGACATCGATCTATTGAATCACGACGCTATTTGTGTGTTCCATCGTCAATACCAGGATCTAACGGTAAGAATGAACTGTGAGTTATGAGAGGGAGAAAACATACTTGACTGCCAAAGAGTACGTCCATCTGGTAAGAGGCAGCGATAGACCCTCGGAGATAAGTCGGCTAGTGACCAATGTATTGAATCGCGACGCAATTTCTGCGTTGCAACGTCATTAGGATGGTGGGAATGACGCGATTAACTGTCAAATTTGCGTCGGATTCCCGTAACTTTACTCGCAGGAGAACGATCAAGTGGTCACCCAGGCATGCTTTGAGATAAATCTGCTGGAAGACGATGTTCTGAAAAACCATAGCAGTATGTTTGTTTCTATCGTCATAGAGAGGATGAGAGAAAATAAAATTAACTGTCAGTATTGCGTCGGATTTGAAAACTAGATGACAAAACGCGACCATCCGGTGACCGAGGAACCAATAGACCCTTGTAGATAGTTACGCTGGACATCGATCTATTGAATCGCGACGTTATTTGTGTGTTCCATCGTCAATACCAGACTCTCACGGTAAGAATTAACTGTGAGTTATGAGAGGGAGAAAACAAACTTGACTGCCAAAGAGTACGTCCATCTGGTATGAGGCAGCGATGGACGCTCGGAGATAAGTCGGCTAGTGACCAATGTATTGAATCGCGACGCAATTTCTGTGTTGCAACGTCATTAGGATGGTGGGAATGTCGCGATTAACTGTCAAATTTGCGTCGGATTCCCGTAACTTTACTCGCAGCAGAACGATCAAGTGGTGACCCAGGCATGCTTGGAGATATCTCTGCTGGAAGACGATGTTCTGAAAAACCATAGCAGTATGTGTGTTCTATCGTCATTGAGAGGATGAGAGAAAATAAAATTAACTGTCAGTATTGCGTCGGATTTGAAAACTAGATGACAAAACGCGACCATCCGGTGACCGAGGAACCAATAGACCCTTGTAGATAGTCACGCTGGACATCGATCTATTGAATCGCGACGCTATTTGTGTGTTCCATCGTCAATACCAGAATCTCACGGTAAGAATTAACTGTGAGTTATGAGAGGGAGAAAACAAACTTGACTGCCAAATAGTACGTCCATCTGGTATGAGGCAGCGATAGACCCTCGGAGATAAGTCGGCTAGTGACCAATGTATTGGATCGCGACGCAATTTCTGTCATGCATCGTCATTAGGATGGTGGGAATGTCGCAATTAACTGTCAAATTTGCGTCGGATTCCCGAAACTTTACTCGCAGGAGAACGATCATGTGGTGACCCAGGCATGCTTGGAGATAAATCTGCTGGAAGACGATGTTCTGAAAACCATCGCAGTATGTGTGTTCCGTCGTCATTGAGAGGATGAGAGAACATAAATTAACTGTCTGCTTTGCGTCGGATTTGTAAACTAGATGACAAAACGCGACCATCCGGTGACCGAGGCACAAATAGACCCTTGTAGATAGTTACGCTGGACATCGTTGTATTGAATCGCGACGCTATTTGTGTGTTCCATCGTCAATACCAGGATCTGACGGTAAGAATTAACTGTGAGTTATGAGAGGGAGAAAACAAACTTGACTGCCAAAGAGTACGTCCATCTGGTATGAGGCAGCGATAGACCCTCGGAGATAAGTCGGCTAGTGACCAATGTATTGAATCGCGACGCAATTTCTGTGTTGCATCGTCATTAGGGTGGTGGGAATGTCGCAATTAACTGTCAAATTTGCGTCGGATTTGAAAAATAGACTGACAAAACGCGAACATCCGGTGACCGAGGCACCAATAGAGCCTTGTAGATAGTTACGCTGGACATCGTTGTATTGAATCGCGACGCTATTTGTGTGTTCCATGGTCGATACCAGGATCTGACTGTAAGATTTAGCTGTGAGTTTTGAGTCGGAGGCAAGAAACTTGACAGCCAAATTGTACATCTATCTGGTATGAGGCAGCGATAGACCCTCGGAGGTAAGTCGGCTAGTGACCATTGTAATCAATCGCGACGCGATTTTTGTGTTGCATCGTCATTAGGATGGTGGGAATGTCGCAATTAACTGTCAAATTTGCGTCGGATTCCCGAAACTTTACATGTAGGACAACGATCATGTGGTGACCCAGGCAGTAATAGATGCTTGGAGATAAATATGCTGGAAGACAATGTTCTGAAAACCATCGCAGTATGTGTGTTCCGTCGTCATTGAGAGGATGAGGGAACATAAATTAACTGTCTGCTTTGCGTCGGATTTGAAAACTAGGTGACAAAACGCGACCATCCGGTGACCGAGGCACAAATAGACCCTTGTAGATAGTTACGCTGGACATCGACGTATTGAATCGCGACGCTATTTTTGTGTGCCATCGTCAATACCAGGATCTGACGGTAAGAATTAACTGTGAGTTATGAGAGGGAGAAAACAAACTTGACTGCCAAAGAGTACGTCCATCTGGTATGAGGCAGCGATAGAACCTCGGAGATAAGTAGGCTAGTGTCCAATGTATTGAATCGCGACGCAATTTCTGTGTTGCATCGTCATTAGGGTGGTGGGAATGTCAAATTTGCGTCGGATTTGAAAACTAGACTGACAAAGCGCGAACATCCGCTGACCGAGGCACCAATAGACCCTTGTAGATAGTTACGCTAGGCATCGATGTATTGAATCGCGACGCTATTTGTGTGTTCCATGGTCGATACCAGGATCTGACGGTAAGATTTAGCTGTGAGTTTTGAGTCGGAGACAAGAAACTTGACAGCCAAATTGTACATCCATCTGGTATGAGGCAGCGATAGACCCTCGGAGGTAAGTCGGCTAGTGACCATTGTAATCAATCGCGACGCGATTTTTGTGTTGCATCGGCATTAGGATGGTGGGAATGTCGCAATTAACTGTCAAATTTGCGTCGGATTCCCGAAACTTTACTCGCAGGAGAACGATCATGTGGTGACCCAGGCATGCTTGGAGATAAATCTTCTGTAAGACATTGTTCAGAAAACCATCGCAGTATGAGTGTACTATCGTCATTGAGAGGATGAGAGAAAATAAAACTAACTGTCAGTATTGCGTTGGATTTGAAAACTAGATGACTAAACGCGACCATCCGGTGACCGAGACACCAATAGACCCTTGTAGATAGTTACGCTGGACATCGATCTATTGAATCGGGACGCTATTTGTGTGTTCCATCGTCAATACCAGAATCTCACGGTAAGAATTAACTGTGAGTTATGAGAGGGAGAAAACAAACTTGACTGCCAAACAGTATGAACATCTGGTATGAGGCAGCGATAGACCCTCGGAGATAAGTCGGCAAGTGACCAATGTATTGAATCGCGAAGCAATTTCTGTGTTGCATCGTCATTAGGATGTTGGGAATTTCGCAATTAACTGTCAAATTTGCGTCGGGTTCCCGAAACTTTACTCGTAGGACAACGATCATGTGGTGACCCAGGCAGTAATAGATGCTTGGAGATAAATCTGATAGAAGACGATCTTCTGAAAACCATCGCAGTATGTGTGTTTCGTCGTCATTGAGAGGATAAGAGAACATAAATTAACTGTCAGTTTTGCGTCGGATTTGAAAACTAGATGACAACGATCATGTGGTGACCCAGGCAGTAATAGCTTGGAGATAAATCTGCTGGTAGCCGATGTACTGAAAACCATCGCAGTATGTTTGTTGTATCGTCATTGAGAAGATGAGAGAAAATAAAATTAACTGTCAGTTTTGCGTCGGATTTGAAAACTAGATGACAAAACGCGACCATCCGGTGATCGTGGCACCAATAGACCCTTGTAGATAGTTACGCTAGACATCGATGTACTGAATCGCGACGCTATTTGTATGTTCCATGGTCGATACCAGGATCTGACGGTAAGAATGAACTGTGAGTTATGAGAGGGAGAAAACGAACTTGACTGCCAAAGAGTACGTCCATCTGGTATGAGGCAGCGATAGACCCTCGGAGATAAGTCGGCTAGTAACCAATGTAATGAATCACGAAGCAATTTCCGTGTTGCATCGTTATTAGGATGGTGGAAATGTCGCAATTAACTGTCAAATTTGCGTCGGATTTGAAAACTAGACAGACAAAGAGCGAACATCCGGTGGCCGAGGCACCAATAGACCCTTGTAGATAGTTACGCTAGACATCAATATATTGAATCGCGACGCTATTTGTGTGTTCCATCGTCGATACCAGGATCTGACGGTAAGAATTAACTGTGAGTTTTGAGTCGGAGACAAGAAACTTGACAGCCAAATTATACATCCATCTGGTTTGTGGCAGCGTTAGAGCCTCGGAGATAAGTAGGCTAGTGACCAATGTATTGAATCACGAAGCAATTTCCGTGTTGCATCGTTATTAGGATGGTGGAAATGTCGCAATTAACTGTCAAATTTGCGTCGGATTTGAAAACTAGACAGACAAAGAGCGAACATCCGGTGGCCGAGGCACCAATAGACCCTTGTAGATAGTTACGCTAGACATCAATATATTGAATCGCGACGCTATTTGTGTGTTCCATCGTCGATACCAGGATCTGACGGTAAGAATTAGCTGTGAGTTTTGTGTCGGAGACAAGAAACTTGACAGCCAAATTGTACATCCATCTGGTATGAGGCAGCGTTAGACCCTCGGAGATAAGTCGGCTAGTGACCAATGTATTGTTTCGCGACGCAATTTCTGTCTTGCATCGTCATTAGGATGGTGGGAATGTCGCAATTAACTGTCAAATTTGCGTCGGATTCCCGAAACTTTACTCGTAGGACAACGATCAAGTGGTGACCCAGGCAGTAATAGATGCTTGGAGATAAATCTGCTGGTAGACGATGTTCTGAAAACCATCGCAGTATGTGTGTTCTATCGTCATTGAGAGGATGAGAGAAAATAAAATTAACTGTCAGTATTGCGTCGGATTTGAAAACTAGATGACAAAACGCGACCATCCGGTGACCGAGGAACCAATAGACCCTTGTAGACAGTTACGCTGGACATCGATCTATTGAATCGCGAATCTATTTGTGTGTTCCATCGTCAATACCAGAATCTCACGGTAAGAATTAACTGTGAGTTATGAGAGCGAGAAAACAAACTTGACTGCCAAAGAGTACGTCCATCTGGTATGAGGCAGCGATAGACCCTCGGAGATAAGTCGGCTAGTGACCAATGTATTGAATCGCGACGCAATTTCTGTGTTGCACTGTCGTTAGGATGGTGTGAATGTCGCAATTAACTGTCAAATTTGCAAACTATACAGACATAGAGCGAACATCCGGTGGCCGAGGCACCAATAGACCCTTGTAGATAGTTACGCTAGACATCGATGTATTGAATCGCGACGCTATTTGTGTGTTCCATGGTCGATACCAGGATCTGACGGTAAGAATTAGCTGTGAGTTTTGTGTCGGAGACAAGAAACTTGACAGCCAAATTGTACATCCATCTGGTATGAGGCAGCGTTAGACCCTCGGAGATAAGTCGGCTAGTGACCAATGTATTGTTTCGCGACGCAATTTCTATCTTGCATCGTCATTAGGATGGTGGGAATGTCGCAATTAACAGTCAAATATGCGTCGGATTCCCGAAACTTTACTCGCAGGAGAACGATCAAGTGGTGACCCAGGCATGCTTGCAGATAAATCTGCTGGAAGACGATGTTCTGAAAACCATCGCAGTATGTGTGTTCCGTCGTCATTTAGAGGATGAGAGAACATAAATTAACTGTCTGCTTTGCGTCGGATTTGAAAACTAGATGACAAAACGCGACCATCCGGTGTCCGAGGCACAAATAGACCCTTGTAGATAGTTACGCTGGACATCGATGTATTGAATCGCGACGCTATTTGTGTGTTCCATCGTCAATACCAGGATCTGACGGTAAGAATTAACTGTGAGTTATGAGAGGGAGAAAACAAACTTGACTGCCAAAGAGTACGTCCATCTGGTATGAGGCAGCGATAGACCCTCGGAGATAAGTCGGCTAGTGACCAATGTATTGAATCGCGACGCAATTTCTGTGTTGCATCGTCATTAGGATGGTGGGAATGTCGCAATTAACTGTCAAATTTGCGTCGGATTCCCGAAACTTTACACGTAGGACAACGATCATGTGGTGACCCAGGCAGTAATTGATGCTTGGAGATAAATATGCTGGAAGACAATGTTCTGAAAACTATCGCAGTATGTGTTCCGTCGTCATTGAGAGGATGAGATAACATAAATTAACTGTCTGCTTTGCGTCGGATTTGAAAACTAGATGACAAAACGCGACCATCCGGTGACCGAGGCACAAATAGACCCTTGTAGATAGTTACGCTGGACATCGATGTATTGAATCGCGACGCTATTTGTGTGTTCCATCGTAAATACCAGGATCTGACGGTAAGAATTAACTGTGAGTTATGAGAGGGAGAAAACAAACTTGACTGCCAAACAGTACGTCCATCTGGTATGAGGCAGCGATAGACCCTCGGAGATAAGTCGGCTAGTGACCAATGTATTGAATCGCGACGCAATTTCTGTGTTGCATCGTCATTAGGGTGGTGGGAATGTCGCAATTAACTGTCAAATTTGCGTCGGATTCCCGAAACTTTACTCGCAGGAGAACGATCAAGTGGTGACCCAGGCATGCTTGGAGATAAATCTGCTGGAAGACGATGTTCTGAAAACCATCGCAGTATGTGTGTTCCGTCGTCATTGAGAGGGTGAGAGAACATAAATTAACTGTCTGCTTTGCGTCGGATTTGAAAACTAGATGACAAAACGCGACCATCCGGTGACCGAGGAACCAATAGACCCTTGTAGACAGTTACGCTGGACATCGATCTATTGAATCGCGAAGCTATGTGTGTGTTCCATCGTCAATACCAGAATCTCACGGTAAGAATTAACTGTGAGTTATGAGAGGGAGAAAACAAACTTGACTGCCAAAGAGTACGTCCATCTGGTATGAGGCAGCGATAGACCCTCGGAGATAAGTCGGCTAGTGACCAATGTATTGAATCGCGACGCAATTTCTGTGTTGCACTGTCATTAGGATGGTGTGAATGTCGCAATTAACTGTCAAATTTGCGTCGAATTTGAAAACTATACAGACAAAGAGCGAACATCCGGTGGCCGAGGCACCAATAGACCCTTGTAGATAGTTACGCTGGACATCGATGTATTGAATCGCGACGCTATTTGTGTGTTCCATCGTCAATACCAGGATCTGACGGTAAGAATTAACTGTGAGTTATGAGAGGGAGAAAACAAACTTGACTGCCAAAGAGTACGTCCATCTGGTATGAGGCAGCGATAGACCCTCGGAGATAAGTCGGCTAGTGACCAATGTATTGAATCGCGACGCAATTTCTGTGTTGCATCGTCATTAGGATGGTGGGAATGTCGCAATTAACTGTCAAATTTGTGTCGGATTCCCGAAACTTTACACGTAGGACAACGATCATGTGGTGACCCAGGCAGTAATTGATGCTTGGAGATAAATATGCTGGAAGACAATGTTCTGAAAACTATCGCAGTATGTGTTCCGTCGTCATTGAGAGGATGAGAGAACATAAATTAACTGTCTGCTTTGCGTCGGATTTGAAAACTAGATGACAAAACGCGACCATCCGGTGACCGAGGCACAAATAGACCCTTGTAGATAGTTACGCTGGACATCGATGTATTGAATCGCGACGCTATTTGTGTGTTCCATCGTAAATACCAGGATCTGACGGTAAGAATTAACTGTGAGTTATGAGAGGGAGAAAACAAACTTGACTGCCAAACAGTACGTCCATCTGGTATGAGGCAGCGATAGACCCTCGGAGATAAGTCGGCTAGTGACCAATGTATTGAATCGCGACGCAATTTCTGTGTTGCATCGTCATTAGGATGGTGGGAATGTCGCAATTAACTGTCAAATTTGCGTCGGATTCCCGAAACTTTACTCGCAGGAGAACGATCAAGTGGTGACCCAGTGCATGCTTGGAGATAAATCTGCTGGAAGACGATGTTCTGAAAACCATCGCAGTATGTGTGTTCCGTCGTCATTTAGAGGATGAGAGAACATAAATTAACTGTCTGCTTTGCGTCGGATTTGAAAACTAGATGACAAAACGCGACCATCCGGTGTCCGAGGCACAAATAGACCCTTGTAGATAGTTACGCTGGACATCGATGTATTGAATCGCGACGCTATTTGTGTGTTCCATCGTCAATACCAGGATCTGACGGTAAGAATTAACTGTGAGTTATGAGAGGGAGAAAACAAACTTGACTGCCAAAGAGTACGTCCATCTGGTATGAGGCAGCGATAGACCCTCGGAGATAAGTCGGCTAGTGACCAATGTATTGAATCGCGACGCAATTTCTGTGTTGCATCGTCATTAGGATGGAGGGAATGTCGCAATTAACTGTCAAATTTGCGTCGGATTCCCGAAACTTTACACGTAGGACAACGATCATGTGGTGACCCAGGCAGTAATTGATGCTTGGAGATAAATATGCTGGAAGACAATGTTCTGAAAACTATCGCAGTATGTGTTCCGTCGTCATTGAGAGGATGAGATAACATAAATTAACTGTCTGCTTTGCGTCGGATTTGAAAACTAGATGACAAAACGCGACCATCCCGTGACCGAGGCACAAATAGACCCTTGTAGATAGTTACGCTGGACATCGATGTATTGAATCGCGACGCTATTTGTGTGTTCCATCGTAAATACCAGGATCTGACGGTAAGAATTAACTGTGAGTTATGAGAGGGAGAAAACAAACTTGACTGCCAAACAGTACGTCCATCTGGTATGAGGCAGCGATAGACCCTCGGAGATAAGTCGGCTAGTGACCAATGTATTGAATCGCGACGCAATTTCTGTGTTGCATCGTCATTAGGATGGTGGGAATGTCGCAAATAACTGTCAAATTTGCGTCGGATTCCCGAAACTTTACTCGCAGGAGAACGATCAAGTGGTGACCCAGGCATGCTTGGAGATAAATCTGCTGGAAGACGATGTTCTGAAAACCATCGCAGTATGTGTGTTCCGTCGTCATTGAGAGGGTGAGAGAACATAAATTAACTGTCTGCTTTGCGTCGGATTTGAAAACTAGATGACAAAACGCGACCATCCGGTGACCGAGGAACCAATAGACCCTTGTAGACAGTTACGCTGGACATCGATCTATTGAATCGCGAAGCTATTTGTGTGTTCCATCGTCAATACCAGAATCTCACGGTAAGAATTAACTGTGAGTTATGAGAGGGAGAAAACAAACTTGACTGCCAAAGAGTACGTCCATCTGGTATGAGGCAGCGATAGACCCTCGGAGATAAGTCGGCTAGTGACCAATGTATTGAATCGCGACGCAATTTCTGTGTTGCACTGTCGTTAGGATGGTGTGAATGTCGCAATTAACTGTCAAATTTGCGTCGAATTTGAAAACTATACAGACAAAGAGCGAACATCCGGTGGCCGAGGCACCAATAGACCCTTGTAGATAGTTACGCTGGAAATCGATGTATTGAATCGCGACGCTATTTGTGTGTTCCATCGTCAATACGAGGATCTGACGGTAAGAATTAACTGTGAGTTATGAGAGGGAGAAAACAAACTTGACTGCCAAAGAGTACGTCCATCTGGTATGAGGCAGCGATAGACCCTCGGAGATAAGTCGGCTAGTGACCAATGTATTGAATCGCGACGCAATTTCTGTGTTGCATCGTCATTAGGATGGTGGGAATGTCGCAATTAACTGTCAAATTTGTGTCGGATTCCCGAAACTTTACACGTAGGACAACGATCATGTGGTGACCCAGGCAGTAATTGATGCTTGGAGATAAATATGCTGGAAGACAATGTTCTGAAAACTATCGCAGTATGTGTTCCGTCGTCATTGAGAGGATGAGAGAACATAAATTAACTGTCTGCTTTGCGTCGGATTTGAAAACTAGATGACAAAACGCGACCATCCGGTGACCGAGGCACAAATAGACCCTTGTAGATAGTTACGCTGGACATCGATGTATTGAATCGCGACGCTATTTGTGTGTTCCATCGTAAATACCAGGATCTGACGGTAAGAATTAACTGTGAGTTATGAGAGGGAGAAAACAAACTTGACTGCCAAACAGTACGTCCATCTGGTATGAGGCAGCGATAGACCCTCGGAGATAAGTCGGCTAGTGACCAATGTATTGAATCGCGACGCAATTTCTGTGTTGCATCGTCATTAGGATGGTGGGAATGTCGCAATTAACTGTCAAATTTGCGTCGGATTCCCGAAACTTTACTCGCAGGAGAACGATCAAGTGGTGACCCAGGCATGCTTGGAGATAAATCTGCTGGAAGACGATGTTCTGAAAACCATCGCAGTATGTGTGTTCCGTCGTCATTGAGAGGATGAGAGAACATAAATTAACTGTCTGCTTTGCGTCGGATTTGAAAACTAGATGACAAAACGCGACCATCCGGTGTCCGAGGCACAAATAGACCCTTGTAGATAGTTACGCTGGACATCGATGTATTGAATCGCGACGCTATTTGTGTGTTCCATCGTCAATACCAGGATCTCACGGTAAGAATGAACTGTGAGTTATGAGAGGGAGAAAACAAACTTGACTGCCAAAGAGTACGTCCATCTGGTATGAGGCAGCGATAGACCCTCGGAGATAAGTCGGCTAGTGACCAATGTATTGAATCGCGACGCAATTTCTGTGTTGCATCGTCATTAGGATGGTGGGAATGTCGCAATTAACTGTCAAATTTGCGTCGGATTCCCGAAACTTTACACGTAGGACAACGATCATGTGGTGACCCAGGCAGTAATTGATGCTTGGAGATAAATATGCTGGAAGACAATGTTCTGAAAACTATCGCAGTATGTGTTCCGTCGTCATTGAGAGGATGAGATAACATAAATTAACTGTCTGCTTTGCGTCGGATTTGAAAACTAGATGACAAAACGCGACCATCCGGTGACCGAGGCACAAATAGACCCTTGAAGATAGTTACGCTGGACATCGATGTATTGAATCGCGACGCTATTTGTGTGTTCCATCGTAAATACCAGGATCTGACGGTAAGAATTAACTGTGAGTTATGAGAGGGAGAAAACAAACTTGACTGCCAAACAGTACGTCCATCTGTTATGAGGCAGCGATAGACCCTCGGAGATAAGTCGGCTAGTGACCAATGTATTGAATCGCGACACAATTTCTGTGTTGCATCGTTATTAGGATGGTGGGAATGTCGCAATTAACTGTCAAATTTGCGTCGGATTCCCGAAACTTTACTCGCAGGAGAACGATCAAGTGGTGACCCAGGCATGCTTGGAGATAAATCTGCTGGAAGACGATGTTCTGAAAACCATCGCAGTATGTGTGTTCCGTCGTCATTGAGAGGGTGAGAGAACATAAATTAACTGTCTGCTTTGCGTCGGATTTGAAAACTAGATGACAAAACGCGACCATCCGGTGACCGAGGAACCAATAGACCCTTGTAGACAGTTACGCTGGACATCGATCTATTGAATCGCGAAGCTATTTGTGTGTTCCATCGTCAATACCAGAATCTCACGGTAAGAATTAACTGTGAGTTATGAGAGCGAGAAAACAAACTTGACTGCCAAAGAGTAAGTCCATCTGGTATGAGGCAGCGATAGACCCTCGGAGATAAGGCGGCTAGTGACCAATGTATTGAATCGCGACGCAATTTCTGTGTTGCACTATCGTTAGGATGGTGTGAATGTCGCAATTAACTGTCAAATTTGCGTCGAATTTGAAAACTATACAGACAAAGAGCGAACATCCGGTGGCCGAGGCACCAATAGACCCTTGTAGATAGTTACGCTGGACATCGATGTATTGAATCGCGACGCTATTTGTGTGTTCCATCGTCAATACCAGGATCTGACGGTAAGAATTAACTGTGAGTTATGAGAGGGAGAAAACAAACTTGACTGCCAAAGAGTACGTCCATCTGGTATGAGGCAGCGATAGACCCTCGGAGATAAGTCGGCTAGTGACCAATGTATTGAATCGCGACGCAATTTCTGTGTTGCATCGTCATTAGGATGGTGGGAATGTCGCAATTAACTGTCAAATTTGCGTCGGATTCCCGAAACTTTACACGTAGGACAACGATCATGTGGTGACCCAGGCAGTAATTGATGCTTGGAGATAAATATGCTGGAAGACAATGTTCTGAAAACTATCGCAGTATGTGTTCCGTCGTCATTGAGAGGATGAGAGAACATAAATTAACTGTCTGCTTTGCGTCGGATTTGAAAACTAGATGACAAAACGCGACCATCCGGTGACCGAGGCACAAATAGACCCTTGTAGATAGTTACGCTGGACATCGATGTATTGAATCGCGACGCTATTTGTGTGTTCCATCGTCAATACCAGGATCTCACGGTAAGAATTAACTGTGAGTTATGAGAGGGAGAAAACAAACTTGACTGCCAAAGAGTACGTCCATCTGGTATGAGGCAGCGATAGACCCTCGGAGATAAGTCGGCTAGTGACCAATGTATTGAATCGCGACGCAATTTCTGTGTTGCATCGTCATTAGGATGGTGGGAATGTCGCAATTAACTGTCAAATTTGCGTCGGATTCCCGAAACTTTACACGTAGGACAACGATCATGTGGTGACCCAGGCAGTAATTGATGCTTGGAGATAAATATGCTGGAAGACAATGTTCTGAAAACTATCGCAGTATGTGTTCCGTCGTCATTGAGAGGATGAGATAACATAAATTAACTGTCTGCTTTGCGTCGGATTTGAAAACTAGATGACAAAACGCGACCATCCGGTGACCGAGGCACAAATAGACCCTTGAAGATAGTTACGCTGGACATCGATGTATTGAATCGCGACGCTATTTGTGTGTTCCATCGTAAATACCAGGATCTGACGGTAAGAATTAACTGTGAGTTATGAGAGGGAGAAAACAAACTTGACTGCCAAACAGTACGTCCATCTGTTATGAGGCAGCGATAGACCCTCGGAGATAAGTCGGCTAGTGACCAATGTATTGAATCGCGACGCAATTTCTGTGTTGCATCGTTATTAGGATGGTGGGAATGTCGCAATTAACTGTCAAATTTGCGTCGGATTCCCGAAACTTTACTCGCAGGAGAACGATCAAGTGGTGACCCAGGCATGCTTGGAGATAAATCTGCTGGAAGACGATGTTCTGAAAACCATCGCAGTATGTGTGTTCCGTCGTCATTGAGAGGGTGAGAGAACATAAATTAACTGTCTGCTTTGCGTCGGATTTGAAAACTAGATGACAAAACGCGACCATCCGGTGACCGAGGAACCAATAGACCCTTGTAGACAGTTACGCTGGACATCGATCTATTGAATCGCGAAGCTATTTGTGTGTTCCATCGTCAATACCAGAATCTCACGGTAAGAATTAACTGTGAGTTATGAGAGCGAGAAAACAAACTTGACTGCCAAAGAGTAAGTCCATCTGGTATGAGGCAGCGATAGACCCTCGGAGATAAGGCGGCTAGTGACCAATGTATTGAATCGCGACGCAATTTCTGTGTTGCACTATCGTTAGGATGGTGTGAATGTCGCAATTAACTGTCAAATTTGCGTCGAATTTGAAAACTATACAGACAAAGAGCGAACATCCGGTGGCCGAGGCACCAATAGACCCTTGTAGATAGTTACGCTGGACATCGATGTATTGAATCGCGACGCTATTTGTGTGTTCCATCGTCAATACCAGGATCTGACGGTAAGAATTAACTGTGAGTTATGAGAGGGAGAAAACAAACTTGACTGCCAAAGAGTACGTCCATCTGGTATGAGGCAGCGATAGACCCTCGGAGATAAGTCGGCTAGTGACCAATGTATTGAATCGCGACGCAATTTCTGTGTTGCATCGTCATTAGGATGGTGGGAATGTCGCAATTAACTGTCAAATTTGCGTCGGATTCCCGAAACTTTACACGTAGGACAACGATCATGTGGTGACCCAGGCAGTAATTGATGCTTGGAGATAAATATGCTGGAAGACAATGTTCTGAAAACTATCGCAGTATGTGTTCCGTCGTCATTGAGAGGATGAGAGAACATAAATTAACTGTCTGCTTTGCGTCGGATTTGAAAACTAGATGACAAAACGCGACCATCCGGTGACCGAGGCACAAATAAACCCTTGTAGATAGTTACGCTAGGCATCGATGTATTGAATCGCGACGCTATTTGTGTGTTCCATGGTCGATACCAGGATCTGACCGTAAAATTTAGCTGTGAGTTTTGAGTCGGAGACAAGAAACTTGACAGCCAAATTGTACATCCATCAGGTATGAGGCAGCGATAGACCCTCGGAGATAAGTCGGCTAGGGACCAATGTATTCAATCGCGACGCGATTTCTGTGTTGCATCGGCATTAGGATGGTGGGAATGTCGCAATTAACTGTCAAATTTGCGTCGGATTCCCGAAACTTTACTCGCAGGAGAACGATCATGTGGTGACCCAGGCATGCTTGGAGATAAATCTGCTGGAAGACGATGTTCGGAAAACCATCGCAGTATGTGTGTTCTATCGTCATTGAGAGGATGAGAGAAAATAAAATTAACTGTCAGTATTGCGTCGGATTTGAAAACTAGATGAGAAAACGCGACCATCAGGTGACCGAGGAACGAGTAGAACCTGTAGATAGTTACGCTGGACATCGATCTCTTGAATCGCGACGCTATTTGTGTGTTCCATCGTCAATACCAGAATCTCACGGTAAGATTTAACTTTGAGTTATGAGAGGGAGAAAACAAACTTGACTGCCATAGAGTACGTCCATCTGGTAAGAGGCAGCGATAGACCATCGGAGATAAGTCGGCTAGTGACCAATGTATTGAATCGCGACGCAATTTCTGTGTTGCAACGTCGTTAGGATGGTGTGAATGTCGCAATTAACTGTCAAATTTGCATCGGATTTGAAAACTAGACTGAAAAAGAGCGAACATCCGGTGGCCGAGGCACCAATAGATAGTTACGCTAGACATCGATGTATTGAATCGCGACGCTATTTGTGTGTTCCTTCGTCGATACCAGGATCGGACGGTAAGAATTAGCTGTGAGTTTTGAGTCGGAGACAGGAAACTTGACAGCCAAATTGTACATCCATCTGGTATGAGGCTGCGTTAGACCCTCGGAGATAAGTCGGCTAGTGACCAATGTATTGAATCGCGACGCAATTTCAGTGTTGCATCGGCATTAGGATGGTGGGAATGTCGCAATTAACTGTCAAATTTGCGTCGGATTCCCGAAATTTTACACGTAGGACAACTATCATGTGGTGACCCAGGCAGTAATAGATGCTTGGAGATAAATATGCTGAAAGAGAATGTTCTGAAAACCATCGCTGTATGTGTGTTCCGTCGTCATTGAGAGGATGAGAGAACATAAATTAACTGTCTGCTTTGCGTCGGATTTGAAAATTAGATGACAAAACGCGACCATCCGGTGACAGAGGCACAAATAGACCCTTGTAGATAGTTACCCTGGACATCGATGTATTGAATCGCGACGCTATTTGTGTGTTCCATCGTCAATACCAGGATCTGACGGTAAGAATTAACTGTGAGTTATGAGAGGGACAAAACAAACTTGACTGCCAAAGAGTACGTCCATCTGGTATGAGGCAGCGATAGACCCTCGGAGATAAGTCGGCTAGCGACCAATGTATTGAATCGCGACGCAATTTCTGTGTTGCACCGTCATTAGGGTGGTGGGAATGTCGCAATTAACTGTCAAATTTGCGTCGGATTTGAAAACTAGACTGACCAAGCGCGAACATCCGGTGACCGAGGCACCAATAGACCCTTGTAGATAGTTACGCTAGGCATCGATGTACTGAATCGCGACGCTATTTGTGTGTTCCATGGTCGATACCAGGATCTGACGGTAAGATTTAGCTGTGAGTTTTGAGTCGGAGACAAGAAACTTGACATCCAAATTGTACATCCATCTGGCATGAGGCAGCGATAGACCCTCGGAGATAAGTCGGCTAGTGACCAATGTGTTCAATCGCGACGCGATATCTGTGTTGCATCGGCATTAGGATGGTGGGAATGTCGCAATTAACTGTCAAATTTGCGTCGGATTCCCGAAACTTTACTCGCAGGAGAACGATCATGTGGTGACCCAGGCATGCTTGGAGATAAATCTGCTGGAAGTCGATGTTCTGAAAACCATCGCAGTATGTGTGTTCTATCGTCATTGAGAGGATGAGAGAAAATATAATTAACTGTCAGTATTGCGTCGGATTTGAAAACTAGATGACAAAACGCGACCATCCGGTGATCGAGGTGTAGATAGTTACGCTGGACATCGATCTATTGAATCGCGACGCTATTTGTGTGTTCCATCGTCAATACCAGAATCTCACGGTAAGAATTAACTGTGAGTTATGAGAGGGAGAAAACAAACTTGACTGAGAAAAGAGTACGTCCATCTGGTATGAGGCAGCGAAAGACCCTCGGAGATAAGTCGGCTAGTGACCAATGTATTGAATCGCGACGCAATTTCTGTGTTGCATCGGCATTAGGATGGTGGGAATGTCGCAATTAACTGTCAAATTTGCGTCGGATTCCCGAAACTTTACACGTAGGACAACGATCATGTGGTGACCCAGGCAGTAATTGATGCTTGGAGATAAATATGCTGGAAGACAATGTTCTGAAAACTATCGCAGTATGTGTTCCGTCGTCATTGAGAGGATGAGATAACATAAATTAACTGTCTGCTTTGCGTCGGATTTGAAAACTAGATGACAAAACGCGACCATCCGGTGACCGAGGCACAAATAGACCCTTGTAGATAGTTACGCTGGACATCGATGTATTGAATCGCGACGCTATTTGTGTGTTCCATCGTAAATACCAGGATCTGACGGTAAGAATTAACTGTGAGTTATGAGAGGGAGAAAACAAACTTGACTGCCAAACAGTACGTCCATCTGGTATGAGGCAGCGATAGACCCTCGGAGATAAGTCGGCTAGTGACCAATGTATTGAATCGCGACGCAATTTCTGTGTTGCATCGTCATTAGGATGGTGGGAATGTCGCAATTAACTGTCAAATTTGCGTCGGATTCCCGAAACTTTACTCGCAGGAGAACGATCAAGTGGTGACCCAGGCATGCTTGGAGATAAATCTGCTGGAAGACGATGTTCTGAAAACTATCGCAGTATGTGTGTTCCGTCGTCATTGAGAGGATGAGAGAACATAAATTAACTGTCTGCTTTGCGTCGGATTTGAAAACTAGATGACAAAACGCGACCATCCGGTGTCCGAGGCACAAATAGACCCTTGTAGATAGTTACGCTGGACATCGATGTATTGAATCGCGACGCTATTTGTGTGTTCCATCGTCAATACCAGGATCTGACGGTAAGAATTAACTGTGAGTTATGAGAGGGAGAAAACAAACTTGACTGCCAAAGAGTACGTCCATCTGGTATGAGGCAGCGATAGACCCTCGTAGATAAGTCGGCTAGTGACCAATGTATTGAATCGCGACGCAATTTCTGTGTTGCATCGTCATTAGGATGGTGGGAATGTCGCAATTAACTGTCAAATTTGCGTCGGATTCCCGAAACTTTACACGTAGGACAACGATCATGTGGTGACCCAGGCAGTAATTGATGCTTGGAGATAAATATGCTGGAAGACAATGTTCTGAAAACTATCGCAGTATGTGTTCCGTCGTCATTGAGAGGATGAGAGAACATAAATTAACTGTCTGCTTTGCGTCGGATTTGAAAACTAGATGACAAAACGCGACCATCCGGTGACCGAGGCACAAATAGACCCTTGAAGATAGTTACGCTGGACATCGATGTATTGAATCGCGACGCTATTTGTGTGTTCCATCGTAAATACCAGGATCTGACGGTAAGAATTAACTGTGAGTTATGAGAGGGAGAAAACAAACTTGACTGCCAAACAGTACGTCCATCTGGTATGAGGCAGCGATAGACCCTCGGAGATAAGTCGGCTAGTGACCAATGTATTGAATCGCGACGCAATTTCTGTGTTGCATCGTCATTAGGATGGTGGGAATGTCGCAATTAACTGTCAAATTTGCGTCGGATTCCCGAAACTTTACTCGCAGGAGAACGATCAAGTGGTGACCCAGGCATGCTTGGAGATAAATCTGCTGGAAGACGATGTTCTGAAAACCATCGCAGTATGTGTGTTCCGTCGTCATTGAGAGGGTGAGAGAACATAAATTAACTGTCTGCTTTGCGTCGGATTTGAAAACTAGATGACAAAACGCGACCATCCGGTGACCGAGGAACAAATAGACCCTTGTAGACAGTTACGCTGGACATCGATCTATTGAATCGCGAAGCTATTTGTGTGTTCCATCGTCAATACCAGAATCTCACGGTAAGAATTAACTGTGAGTTATGAGAGCGAGAAAACAAACTTGACTGCCAAAGAGTAAGTCCATCTGGTATGAGGCAGCGATAGACCCTCGGAGATAAGGCGGCTAGTGACCAATGTATTGAATCGCGACGCAATTTCTGTGTTGCACTGTCGTTAGGATGGTGTGAATGTCGCAATTAACTGTCAAATTTGCGTCGAATTTGAAAACTATACAGACAAAGAGCGAACATCCGGTGGCCGAGGCACCAATAGACCCTTGTAGATAGTTACGCTGGACATCGATGTATTGAATCGCGACGCTATTTGTGTGTTCCATCGTCAATACCAGGATCTGACGGTAAGAATTAACTGTGAGTTATGAGAGGGAGAAAACAAACTTGACTGCCAAAGAGTACGTCCATCTGGTATGAGGCAGCGATAGACCCTCGTAGATAAGTCGGCTAGTGACCAATGTATTGAATCGCGACGCAATTTCTGTGTTGCATCGTCATTAGGATGGTGGGAATGTCGCAATTAACTGTCAAATTTGCGTCGGATTCCCGAAACTTTACACGTAGGACAACGATCATGTGGTGACCCAGGCAGTAATTGATGCTTGGAGATAAATATGCTGGAAGACAATGTTCTGAAAACTATCGCAGTATGTGTTCCGTCGTCATTGAGAGGATGAGAGAACATAAATTAACTGTCTGCTTTGCGTCGGATTTGAAAACTAGATGACAAAACGCGACCATCCGGTGACCGAGGCACAAATAGACCCTTGTAGATAGTTACGCTAGGCATCGATGTATTGAATCGCGACGCTATTTGTGTGTTCCATGGTCGATACCAGGATCTGACCGTAAGATTTAGCTGTGAGTTTTGAGTCGGAGACAAGAAACTTGACAGCCAAATTGTACATCCATCTGGTATGAGGCAGCGATAGACCCTCGGAGATAAGTCGGCTAGGGACCAATGTATTCAATCGCGACGCGATTTCTGTGTTGCATCGGCATTAAGATGGTGGGAATGTCGCAATTAACTGTCAAATTTGCGTCGGATTCCCGAAACTTTACTCGCAGGAGAACGATCATGTGGTGACCCAGGCATGCTTGGAGATAAATCTGCTGGAAGACGATGTTCGGAAAACCATCGCAGTATGTGTGTTCTATCGTCATTTAGAGGATGAGAGAAAATAAAATTAACTGTCAGTATTGCGTCGGATTTGAAAACTAGATGAGAAAACGCGACCATCCGGTGACCGAGGAACGAGTAGAACCTGTAGATAGTTACGCTGGACATCGATCTCTTGAATCGCGACGCTATTTGTGTGTTCCATCGTCAATACCAGAATCTCACGGTAAGATTTAACTTTGAGTTATGAGAGGGAGAAAACAAACTTGACTGCCATAGAGTACGTCCATCTGGTAAGAGGCAGCGATAGACCATCGGAGATAAGTCGGCTAGTGACCAATGTATTGAATCGCGACGCAATTTCTGTGTTGCAACGTCGTTAGGATGGTGTGAATGTCACAATTAACTGTCAAATTTGCATCGGATTTGAAAACTAGACTGAAAAAGAGCGAACATCCGGTGGCCGAGGCACCAATAGATAGTTACGCTAGACATCGATGTATTGAATCGCGACGCTATTTGTGTGTTCCTTCGTCGATACCAGGATCGGACGGTAAGAATTAGCTGTGAGTTTTGAGTCGGAGACAGGAAACTTGACAGCCAAATTGTACATCCATCTGGTATGAGGCTGCGTTAGACCCTCGGAGATAAGTCGGCTAGTGACCAATGTATTGAATCGCGACGCAATTTCTGTGTTGCATCGGGATTAGGATGGTGGGAATGTCGCAATTAACTGTCAAATTTGCGTCGGATTCCCGAAATTTTACACGTAGGACAACTATCATGTGGTGACCCAGGCAGTAATAGATGCTTGGAGATAAATATGCTGAAAGAGAATGTTCTGAAAACCATCGCTGTATGTGTGTTCCGTCGTCATTGAGAGGATGAGAGAACATAAATTAACTGTCTGCTTTGCGTCGGATTTGAAAATTAGATGACAAAACGCGACCATCCGGTGACAGAGGCACAAATAGACCCTTGTAGATAGTTACCCCGGACATCGATGTATTGAATCGCGACGCTATTTGTGTGTTCCATCGTCAATACCAGGATCTGACGGTAAGAATTAACTGTGAGTTATGAGAGGGACAAAACAAACTTGACTGCCAAAGAGTACGTCCATCTGGTATGAGGCAGCGATAGACCCTCGGAGATAAGTCGGCTAGCGACCAATGTATTGAATCGCGACGCGATATCTGTGTTGCATCGGCATTAGGATGGTGGGAATGTCGCAATTAACTGTCAAATATGCGTCGGATTCCCGAAACTTTACTCGCAGGAGAACGATCATGTGGTGACCCAGGCATGCTTGGAGATAAATCTGCTGGAAGTCGATGTTCTGAAAACCATCGCAGTATGTGTGTTCTATCGTCATTGAGAGGATGAGAGAAAATAAAATTAACTGTCAGTATTGCGTCGGATTTGAAAACTAGATGACAAAACGCGACCATCCGGTGATCGAGGTGTAGATAGTTACGCTGGACATCGATCTATTGAATCGCGACGCTATTTGTGTGTTCCATCGTCAATACCAGAATCTCACGGTAAGAATTAACTGTGAGTTATGAGAGGGAGAAAACAAACTTGACTGAGAAAAGAGTACGTCCATCTGGTATGAGGCAGCGAAAGACCCTCGGAGATAAGTCGGCTAGTGACCAATGTATTGAATCGCGACGCAATTTCTGTGTTGCATCGGCATTAGGATGGTGGGAATGTCGCAATTAACTGTCAAATTTGCGTCGGATTCCCGAAATTTTACACGTAGGACAACTATCATGTGGTGACCCAGGCAGTAATAGATGCTTGGAGATAAATATGCTGAAAGAGAATGTTCTGAAAACCATCGCTGTATGTGTGTTCCGTCGTCATTGAGAGGATGAGAGAACATAAATTAACTGTCTGCTTTGCGTCGGATTTGAAAATTAGATGACAAAACGCGACCATCCGGTAACAGAGGCACAAATAGACCCTTGTAGATAGTTACCCTGGACATCGATGTATTGAATCGCGACGCTATTTGTGTGTTCCATCGTCAATACCAGGATCTGACGGTAAGAATTAACTGTGAGTTATGAGAGGGACAAAACAAACTTGACTGCCAAAGAGTACGTCCATCTGGTATGAGGCAGCGATAGACCCTCGGAGATAAGTCGGCTAGCGACCAATGTATTGAATCGCGACGCAATTTCTGTGTTGCACCGTCATTAGGGTGGTGGGAATGTCGCAATTAACTGTCAAATTTGCGTCGGATTTGAAAACTAGACTGACCAAGCGCGAACATCCGGTGACCGAGGCACCAATAGACCCTTGTAGATAGTTACGCTAGGCATCGATGTACTGAATCGCGACGCTATTTGTGTGTTCCATGGTCGATACCAGGATCTGACGGTAAGATTTAGCTGTGAGTTTTGAGTCGGAGACAAGAAACTTGACATCCAAATTGTACATCCATCTGGCATGAGGCAGCGATAGACCCTCGGAGATAAGTCGGCTAGTGACCAATGTATTCAATCGCGACGCGATATCTGTGTTGCATCGGCATTAGGATGGTGGGAATGTCGCAATTAACTGTCAAATTTGCGTCGGATTCCCGAAACTTTACTCGCAGGAGAACGTTCATGTGGTGACCCAGGCATGCTTGGAGATAAATCTGCTGGAAGTCAATGTTCTGAAAACCATCGCAGTATGTGTGTTCTATCGTCATTGAGAGGATGAGAGAAAATATAATTAACTGTCAGTATTGCGTCGGATTTGAAAACTAGATGACAAAACGCGACCATCCGGTGATCGAGGTGTAGATAGTTACGCTGGACATCGATCTATTGAATCGCGACGCTATTTGTGTGTTCCATCGTCAATACCAGAATCTCACGGTAAGAATTAACTGTGAGTTATGAGAGGGAGAAAACAAACTTGACTGAGAAAAGAGTACGTCCATCTGGTATGAGGCAGCGAAAGACCCTCGGAGATAAGTCGGCTAGTGACCAATGTATTGAATCGCGACGCAATTTCTGTGTTGCATCGGCATTAGGATGGTGGGAATGTCGCAATTAACTGTCAAATTTGCGTCGGATTCCCGAAACTTTACACGTAGGACAACGATCATGTGGTGACCCAGGCAGTAATTGATGCTTGGAGATAAATATGCTGGAAGACAATGTTCTGAAAACTATCGCAGTATGTGTTCCGTCGTCATTGAGAGGATGAGATAACATAAATTAACTGTCTGCTTTGCGTCGGATTTGAAAACTAGATGACAAAACGCGACCATCCGGTGACCGAGGCACAAATAGACCCTTGTAGATAGTTACGCTGGACATCGATGTATTGAATCGCGACGCTATTTGTGTGTTCCATCGTAAATACCAGGATCTGACGGTAAGAATTAACTGTGAGTTATGAGAGGGAGAAAACAAACTTGACTGCCAAACAGTACGTCCATCTGGTATGAGGCAGCGATAGACCCTCGGAGATAAGTCGGCTAGTGACCAATGTATTGAATCGCGACGCAATTTCTGTGTTGCATCGTCATTAGGATGGTGGGAATGTCGCAATTAACTGTCAAATTTGCGTCGGATTCCCGAAACTTTACTCGCAGGAGAACGATCAAGTGGTGACCCAGGCATGCTTGGAGATAAATCTGCTGGAAGACGATGTTCTGAAAACTATCGCAGTATGTGTGTTCCGTCGTCATTGAGAGGATGAGAGAACATAAATTAACTGTCTGCTTTGCGTCGGATTTGAAAACTAGATGACAAAACGCGACCATCCGGTGTCCGAGGCACAAATAGACCCTTGTAGATAGTTACGCTGGACATCGATGTATTGAATCGCGACGCTATTTGTGTGTTCCATCGTCAATACCAGGATCTGACGGTAAGAATTAACTGTGAGTTATGAGAGGGAGAAAACAAACTTGACTGCCAAAGAGTACGTCCATCTGGTATGAGGCAGCGATAGACCCTCGGAGATAAGTCGGCTAGTGACCAATGTATTGAATCGCGACGCAATTTCTGTGTTGCATCGTCATTAGGATGGTGGGAATGTCGCAATTAACTGTCAAATTTGCGTCGGATTCCCGAAACTTTACACGTAGGACAACGATCATGTGGTGACCCAGGCAGTAATTGATGCTTGGAGATAAATATGCTGGAAGACAATGTTCTGAAAACTATCGCAGTATGTGTTCCGTCGTCATTGAGAGGATGAGAGAACATAAATTAACTGTCTGCTTTGCGTCGGATTTGAAAACTAGATGACAAAACGCGACCATCCGGTGACCGAGGCACAAATAGACCCTTGTAGATAGTTACGCTAGGCATCGATGTATTGAATCGCGACGCTATTTGTGTGTTCCATGGTCGATACCAGGATCTGACCGTAAGATTTAGCTGTGAGTTTTGAGTCGGAGACAAGAAACTTGACAGCCAAATTGTACATCCATCTGGTATGAGGCAGCGATAGACCCTCGGAGATAAGTCGGCTAGGGACCAATGTATTCAATCGCGACGCGATTTCTGTGTTGCATCGGCATTAAGATGGTGGGAATGTCGCAATTAACTGTCAAATTTGCGTCGGATTCCCGAAACTTTACTCGCAGGAGAACGATCATGTGGTGACCCAGGCATGCTTGGAGATAAATCTGCTGGAAGACGATGTTCGGAAAACCATCGCAGTATGTGTGTTCTATCGTCATTGAGAGGATGAGAGAAAATAAAATTAACTGTCAGTATTGCGTCGGATTTGAAAACTAGATGAGAAAACGCGACCATCCGGTGACCGAGGAACGAGTAGAACCTGTAGATAGTTACGCTGGACATCGATCTCTTGAATCGCGACGCTATTTGTGTGTTCCATCGTCAATACCAGAATCTCACGGTAAGATTTAACTTTGAGTTATGAGAGGGAGAAAACAAACTTGACTGCCATAGAGTACGTCCATCTGGTAAGAGGCAGCGATAGACCATCGGAGATAAGTCGGCTAGTGACCAATGTATTGAATCGCGACGCAATTTCTGTGTTGCAACGTCGTTAGGATGGTGTGAATGTCACAATTAACTGTCAAATTTGCATCGGATTTGAAAACTAGACTGAAAAAGAGCGAACATCCGGTGGCCGAGGCACCAATAGATAGTTACGCTAGACATCGATGTATTGAATCGCGACGCTATTTGTGTGTTCCTTCGTCGATACCAGGATCGGACGGTAAGAATTAGCTGTGAGTTTTGAGTCGGAGACAGGAAACTTGACAGCCAAATTGTACATCCATCTGGTATGAGGCTGCGTTAGACCCTCGGAGATAAGTCGGCTAGTGACCAATGTATTGAATCGCGACGCAATTTCTGTGTTGCATCGGGATTAGGATGGTGGGAATGTCGCAATTAACTGTCAAATTTGCGTCGGATTCCCGAAATTTTATACGTAGGACAACTATCATGTGGTGACCCAGGCAGTAATAGATGCTTGGAGATAAATATGCTGAAAGAGAATGTTCTGAAAACCATCGCTGTATGTGTGTTCCGTCGTCATTGAGAGGATGAGAGAACATAAATTAACTGTCTGCTTTGCGTCGGATTTGAAAATTAGATGACAAAACGCGACCATCCGGTGACAGAGGCACAAATAGACCCTTGTAGATAGTTACCCTGGACATCGATGTATTGAATCGCGACGCTATTTGTGTGTTCCATCGTCAATACCAGGATCTGACGGTAAGAATTAACTGTGAGTTATGAGAGGGACAAAACAAACTTGACTGCCAAAGAGTACGTCCATCTGGTATGAGGCAGCGATAGACCCTCGGAGATAAGTCGGCTAGCGACCAATGTATTGAATCGCGACGCGATATCTGTGTTGCATCGGCATTAGGATGGTGGGAATGTCGCAATTAACTGTCAAATATGCGTCGGATTCCCGAAACTTTACTCGCAGGAGAACGATCATGTGGTGACCCAGGCATGCTTGGAGATAAATCTGCTGGAAGTCGATGTTCTGAAAACCATCGCAGTATGTGTGTTCTATCGTCATTGAGAGGATGAGAGAAAATAAAATTAACTGTCAGTATTGCGTCGGATTTGAAAACTAGATGACAAAACGCGACCATCCGGTGATCGAGGTGTAGATAGTTACGCTGGACATCGATCTATTGAATCGCGACGCTATTTGTGTGTTCCATCGTCAATACCAGAATCTCACGGTAAGAATTAACTGTGAGTTATGAGAGGGAGAAAACAAACTTGACTGAGAAAAGAGTACGTCCATCTGGTATGAGGCAGCGAAAGACCCTCGGAGATAAGTCGGCTAGTGACCAATGTATTGAATCGCGACGCAATTTCTGTGTTGCATCGGCATTAGGATGGTGGGAATGTCGCAATTAACTGTCAAATTTGCGTCGGATTCCCGAAACTTTACACGTAGGACAACGATCATGTGGTGACCCAGGCAGTAATTGATGCTTGGAGATAAATATGCTGGAAGACAATGTTCTGAAAACTATCGCAGTATGTGTTCCGTCGTCATTGAGAGGATGAGATAACATAAATTAACTGTCTGCTTTGCGTCGGATTTGAAAACTAGATGACAAAACGCGACCATCCGGTGACCGAGGCACAAATAGACCCTTGTAGATAGTTACGCTGGACATCGATGTATTGAATCGCGACGCTATTTGTGTGTTCCATCGTAAATACCAGGATCTGACGGTAAGAATTAACTGTGAGTTATGAGAGGGAGAAAACAAACTTGACTGCCAAACAGTACGTCCATCTGGTATGAGGCAGCGATAGACCCTCGGAGATAAGTCGGCTAGTGACCAATGTATTGAATCGCGACGCAATTTCTGTGTTGCATCGTCATTAGGATGGTGGGAATGTCGCAATTAACTGTCAAATTTGCGTCGGATTCCCGAAACTTTACTCGCAGGAGAACGATCAAGTGGTGACCCAGGCATGCTTGGAGATAAATCTGCTGGAAGACGATGTTCTGAAAACTATCGCAGTATGTGTGTTCCGTCGTCATTGAGAGGATGAGAGAACATAAATTAACTGTCTGCTTTGCGTCGGATTTGAAAACTAGATGACAAAACGCGACCATCCGGTGTCCGAGGCACAAATAGACCCTTGTAGATAGTTACGCTGGACATCGATGTATTGAATCGCGACGCTATTTGTGTGTTCCATCGTCAATACCAGGATCTGACGGTAAGAATTAACTGTGAGTTATGAGAGGGAGAAAACAAACTTGACTGCCAAAGAGTACGTCCATCTGGTATGAGGCAGCGATAGACCCTCGGAGATAAGTCGGCTAGTGACCAATGTATTGAATCGCGACGCAATTTCTGTGTTGCATCGTCATTAGGATGGTGGGAATGTCGCAATTAACTGTCAAATTTGCGTCGGATTCCCGAAACTTTACACGTAGGACAACGATCATGTGGTGACCCAGGCAGTAATTGATGCTTGGAGATAAATATGCTGGAAGACAATGTTCTGAAAACTATCGCAGTATGTGTTCCGTCGTCATTGAGAGGATGAGAGAACATAAATTAACTGTCTGCTTTGCGTCGGATTTGAAAACTAGATGACAAAACGCGACCATCCGGTGACCGAGGCACAAATAGACCCTTGTAGATAGTTACGCTAGGCATCGATGTATTGAATCGCGACGCTATTTGTGTGTTCCATGGTCGATACCAGGATCTGACCGTAAGATTTAGCTGTGAGTTTTGAGTCGGAGACAAGAAACTTGACAGCCAAATTGTACATCCATCTGGTATGAGGCAGCGATAGACCCTCGGAGATAAGTCGGCTAGGGACCAATGTATTCAATCGCGACGCGATTTCTGTGTTGCATCGGCATTAAGATGGTGGGAATGTCGCAATTAACTGTCAAATTTGCGTCGGATTCCCGAAACTTTACTCGCAGGAGAACGATCATGTGGTGACCCAGGCATGCTTGGAGATAAATCTGCTGGAAGACGATGTTCGGAAAACCATCGCAGTATGTGTGTTCTATCGTCATTGAGAGGATGAGAGAAAATAAAATTAACTGTCAGTATTGCGTCGGATTTGAAAACTAGATGAGAAAACGCGACCATCCGGTGACCGAGGAACGAGTAGAACCTGTAGATAGTTACGCTGGACATCGATCTCTTGAATCGCGACGCTATTTGTGTGTTCCATCGTCAATACCAGAATCTCACGGTAAGATTTAACTTTGAGTTATGAGAGGGAGAAAACAAACTTGACTGCCATAGAGTACGTCCATCTGGTAAGAGGCAGCGATAGACCATCGGAGATAAGTCGGCTAGTGACCAATGTATTGAATCGCGACGCAATTTCTGTGTTGCAACGTCGTTAGGATGGTGTGAATGTCACAATTAACTGTCAAATTTGCATCGGATTTGAAAACTAGACTGAAAAAGAGCGAACATCCGGTGGCCGAGGCACCAATAGATAGTTACGCTAGACATCGATGTATTGAATCGCGACGCTATTTGTGTGTTCCTTCGTCGATACCAGGATCGGACGGTAAGAATTAGCTGTGAGTTTTGAGTCGGAGACAGGAAACTTGACAGCCAAATTGTACATCCATCTGGTATGAGGCTGCGTTAGACCCTCGGAGATAAGTCGGCTAGTGACCAATGTATTGAATCGCGACGCAATTTCTGTGTTGCATCGGGATTAGGATGGTGGGAATGTCGCAATTAACTGTCAAATTTGCGTCGGATTCCCGAAATTTTATACGTAGGACAACTATCATGTGGTGACCCAGGCAGTAATAGATGCTTGGAGATAAATATGCTGAAAGAGAATGTTCTGAAAACCATCGCTGTATGTGTGTTCCGTCGTCATTGAGAGGATGAGAGAACATAAATTAACTGTCTGCTTTGCGTCGGATTTGAAAATTAGATGACAAAACGCGACCATCCGGTGACAGAGGCACAAATAGACCCTTGTAGATAGTTACCCTGGACATCGATGTATTGAATCGCGACGCTATTTGTGTGTTCCATCGTCAATACCAGGATCTGACGGTAAGAATTAACTGTGAGTTATGAGAGGGACAAAACAAACTTGACTGCCAAAGAGTACGTCCATCTGGTATGAGGCAGCGATAGACCCTCGGAGATAAGTCGGCTAGCGACCAATGTATTGAATCGCGACGCGATATCTGTGTTGCATCGGCATTAGGATGGTGGGAATGTCGCAATTAACTGTCAAATATGCGTCGGATTCCCGAAACTTTACTCGCAGGAGAACGATCATGTGGTGACCCAGGCATGCTTGGAGATAAATCTGCTGGAAGTCGATGTTCTGAAAACCATCGCAGTATGTGTGTTCTATCGTCATTGAGAGGATGAGAGAAAATAAAATTAACTGTCAGTATTGCGTCGGATTTGAAAACTAGATGACAAAACGCGACCATCCGGTGATCGAGGTGTAGATAGTTACGCTGGACATCGATCTATTGAATCGCGACGCTATTTGTGTGTTCCATCGTCAATACCAGAATCTCACGGTAAGAATTAACTGTGAGTTATGAGAGGGAGAAAACAAACTTGACTGAGAAAAGAGTACGTCCATCTGGTATGAGGCAGCGAAAGACCCTCGGAGATAAGTCGGCTAGTGACCAATGTATTGAATCGCGACGCAATTTCTGTGTTGCATCGGCATTAGGATGGTGGGAATGTCGCAATTAACTGTCAAATTTGCGTCGGATTCCCGAAACTTTACTCGTAGGACAACGATCATGTGGTGACCCAGGCAGTAATAGATGCTTGGAGATAAATATGCTGAAAGAGAATGTTCTGAAAACCATCGCTGTATGTGTGTTCCGTCGTCATTGAGAGGATGAGAGAACATAAATTAACTGTCTGCTTTGCGTCGGATTTGAAAACTAGATGACAAAACGCGACCATCCGGTGACCGAGGCACAAATAGACCCTTGTAGATTGTTACCCTGGACATCGATGTATTGAATCGCGACGCTATTTGTGTGTTCCATCGTCAATACCAGGATCTGATGGTAAGAATTAACTGTGAGTTATGAGAGGGACAAAACAAACTTGACTGCCAAAGACTACGTCCATCTGGTATGAGGCAGCGTTATACCCTCGGAGATAAGTCGGCTAGTGACCAATGTATTGTATCGCGACGCAATTTCTGTCTTGCATCGTCATTAGGATGGTGGGAATGTCGCAATTAACTGTCAAATTTGCGTCGGATTCCCGAAACTTTACTCGCAGGAGAACGATCATGCGGTGACCCAGGCATGCTTGGAGATAAATCTTCTGGAAGACAATGTTCTGAAAACCATCGCAGTATGTGTGTTCTATCGTCATTGAGAGGATGAGAGAAAATAAAATTAACTGTCAGTATTGCGTCGGATTTGAAAACTAGATGACAAAACGCGACCATCCGGTGACCGAGGAACCAATAGACCCTTGTAGATAGTTACGCTGGACATCGATCTATTGAATCGCGACGCTATTTGTGTGTTCCATCGTCAATACCAGAATCTCACGGTAAGAATTAATGAGAGGGAGAAAACAAACTTGACTGCCAAAGAGTACGTCCATCTGGTATGAGGCAGCGATAGACCCTCGGAGATAAGTCGGCTAGTGACCAATGTATTGAATCGCGACGCAATTTCTGTGTTGCAACGTCGTTAGGATGGTGTGAATGTCGCAAATAACTGTCAAATTTGCGTCGGATTTGAAAACTAGACTGACAAAGAGCGAAAATCCGTTGGCCGAGGCACCAATAGACCCTTGTAGATAGTTACGCTAGACATCGATGTATTGAATCGCGACGCTATTTGTGTGTTCCATGGTCGATACCAGGATCTGACGGTAAGATTTAGCTGTGAGTTTTGAGTCGGAGACAAGAAACTTGACATCCAAATTGTACATCCATCTGGCATGAGGCAGCGATAGACCCTCGGAGATAAGTCTGCTAGTGACCAATGTATTCAATCGCGACGCGATATCTGTGTTGCATCGGCATTAGGATGGTGGGAATGTCGCAATTAACTGTCAAATTTGCGTCGGATTCCCGAAACTTTACTCGCAGGAGAACGATCATGTGGTGACCCAGGCATGCTTGGAGATAAATCTGCTGGAAGACGATGTTCTGAAAACCATCGCAGTATGTGTGTTCTATCGTCATTGAGAGGATGAGAGAAAATAAAATTAACTGTCAGTATTGCGTCGGATTTGAAAACTAGATGACAAAACGCGACCATCCGGTGATCGAGGTGTAGATAGTTACGCTGGACATCGATCTATTGAATCGCGACGCTATTTGTGTGTTCCATCGTCAATACCAGAATCTCACGGTAAGAATTAACTGTGAGTTATGAGAGGGAGAAAACAAACTTGACTGAGAAAAGAGTACGTCCATCTGGTATGAGGCAGCGAAAGACCCTCGGAGATAAGTCGGCCAGTGACCAATGTATTGAATCGCGACGCAATTTCTGTGTTGCATCGGCATTAGGATGGTGGGAATGTCGCAATTAACTGTCAAATTTGCGTCGGATTCCCGAAACTTTACTCGCAGGAGAACGATCATGCGGTGACCCAGGCATGCTTGGAGATAAATCTTCTGGAAGACAATGTTCTGAAAACCATCGCAGTATGTGTGTTCTATCGTCATTGAGAGGATGAGAGAAAATATAATTAACTGTCAGTATTGCGTCGGATTTGAAAACTAGATGACAAAACGCGACCATCCGGTGACCGAGGAACCAATAGACCCTTGTAGATAGTTACGCTGGACATCGATCTATTGAATCGCGACGCTATTTGTGTGTTCCATCGTCAATACCAGAATCTCACGGTAAGAATTAATGAGAGGGAGAAAACAAACTTGACTGCCAAAGAGTACGTCCATCTGGTATGAAGCAGCGATAGACCCTCGGAGATAAGTCGGCTAGTGACCAATGTATTGAATCGCGACGCAATTTCTGTGTTGCAACGTCGTTAGGATGGTGTGAATGTCGCAAATAACTGTCAAATTTGCGTCGGATTTGAAAACTAGACTGACAAAGAGCGAAAATCCGTTGGCCGAGGCACCAATAGACCCTTGTAGATAGTTACGCTAGACATCGATGTATTGAATCGCGACGCTATTTGTGTGTTCCATGGTCGATACCAGGATCTGACGGTAAGATTTAGCTGTGAGTTTTGAGTCGGAGACAAGAAACTTGACATCCAAATTGTACATCCATCTGGCATGAGGCAGCGATAGACCCTCGGAGATAAGTCTGCTAGTGACCAATGTATTCAATCGCGACGCGATATCTGTGTTGCATCGGCATTAGGATGGTGGGAATGTCGCAATTAACTGTCAAATTTGCGTCGGATTCCCGAAACTTTACTCGCAGGAGAACGATCATGTGGTGACCCAGGCATGCTTGGAGATAAATCTGCTGGAAGACGATGTTCTGAAAACCATCGCAGTATGTGTGTTCTATCGTCATTGAGAGGATGAGAGAAAATAAAATTAACTGTCAGTATTGCGTCGGATTTGAAAACTAGATGACAAAACGCGACCATCCGGTGATCGAGGTGTAGATAGTTACGCTGGACATCGATCTATTGAATCGCGACGCTATTTGTGTGTTCCATCGTCAATACCAGAATCTCACGGTAAGAATTACCTGTGAGTTATGAGAGGGAGAAAACAAACTTGACTGAGAAAAGAGTACGTCCATCTGGTATGAGGCAGCGAAAGATCCTCGGAGATAAGTCGGCCAGTGACCAATGTATTGAATCGCGACGCAATTTCTGTGTTGCATCGGCATTAGGATGGTGGGAATGTCGCAATTAACTGTCAAATTTGCGTCGGATTCCCGAAACTTTACTCGTAGGACAACGATCATGTGGTGACCCAGGCAGTAATAGATGCTTGGAGATAAATATGCTGAAAGAGAATGTTCTGAAAACCATCGCTGTATGTGTGTTCCGTCGTCATTGAGAGGATGAGAGAACATAAATTAACTGTCTGCTTTGCGTCGGATTTGAGAACTAGATGACAAAACGCGACCATCCGGTGACCGAGGCACAAATAGACCCTTGTAGATTGTTACCCTGGACATCGATGTATTGAATCGCGACGCTATTTGTGTGTTCCATCGTCAATACCAGGATCTGACGGTAAGAATTAACTGTGAGTTATGAGAGGGACAAAACAAACTTGACTGCCAAAGACTACGTCCATCTGGTATGAGGCAGCGTTATACCCTCGGAGATAAGTCGGCTAGTGACCAATGTATTGTATCGCGACGCAATTTCTGTGTTGAATCGTCATTAGGATGGTGGGAATGTCGCAATTAACTGTCAAATTTGCGTCGGATTCCCGAAACTTTACTCGCAGGAGAACGATCATGCGGTGACCCAGGCATGCTTGGAGATAAATCTTCTGGAAGACAATGTTCTGAAAACCATCGCAGTATGTGTGTTCTATCGTCATTGAGAGGATGAGAGAAAATAAAATTAACTGTCAGTATTGCGTCGGATTTGAAAACTAGATGACAAAACGCGACCATCCGGTGACCGAGGAACCAATAGACCCTTGTAGATAGTTACGCTGGACATCGATCTATTGAATCGCGACGCTATTTGTGTGTTCCATCGTCAATACCAGAATCTCACGGTAAGAATTAATGAGAGGGAGAAAACAAACTTGACTGCCAAAGAGTACATCCATCTGGCATGAGGCAGCGATAGACCCTCGGAGATAAGTCGGCTAGTGACCAATGTATTGAATCGCGACGCGATATCTGTGTTGCATCGGCATTAGGATGGTGGGAATGTCGCAATTAACTGTCAAATTTGCGTCGGATTCCCGAAACTTTACTCGCAGGAGAACGATCATGTGGTGACCCAGGCATGCTTGGAGATAAATCTGCTGGAAGACGATGTTCTGAAAACCATCGCAGTATGTGTGTTCTATCGTCATTGAGAGGATGAGAGAAAATATAATTAACTGTCAGTATTGCGTCGGATTTGAAAACTAGATGACAAAACGCGACCATCCGGTGATCGAGGTGTAGATAGTTACGCTGGACATCGATCTATTGAATCGCGACGCTATTTGTGTGTTCCATCGTCAATACCAGAATCTCACGGTAAGAATTAACTGTGAGTTACGAGAGGGACAAAACAAACTTGACTGCCAAAGACTACGTCCATCTGGTATGAGGCAGCGTTATACCCTCGGAGATAAGTCGGCTAGTGACCAATGTATTGTATCGCGACGCAATTTCTGTGTTGCATCGGCATTAGGATGGTGGGAATGTCGCAATTAACTGTCAAATTTGCGTCGGATTCCCGAAACTTTACTCGCAGGAGAACGATCATGCGGTGACCCAGGCATGCTTGGAGATAAATCTTCTGGAAGACAATGTTCTGAAAACCATCGCAGTATGTGTGTTCTATCGTCATTGAGAGGATGAGAGAAAATAAAATTAACTGTCAGTATTGCGTCGGATTTGAAAACTAGATGACAAAACGCGACCATCCGGTGACCGAGGAACCAATAGACCCTTGTAGATAGTTACGCTGGACATCGATCTATTGAATCGCGACGCTATTTGTGTGTTCCATCGTCAATACCAGAATCTCACGGTAAGAATTAATGAGAGGGAGAAAACAAACTTGACTGCCAAAGACTACGTCCATCTGGTATGAGGCAGCGATAGACCCTCGGAGATAAGTCGGCTAGTGACCAATGTATTGAATCGCGACGCAATTTCTGTGTTGCATCGGCATTAGGATGGTGGGAATGTCGCAATTAACTGTCAAATTTGCGTCGGATTCCCGAAACTTTACTCGTAGGACAACGATCATGTGGTGACCCTGGCAGTAATAGATGCTTGGAGATAAATCTGCTGGTAGACGATGTTCTGAAAACCATCGCAGTATGTGTGTTCTATCGTCATTGAGAGGATGAGAGAAAATATAATTAACTGTCAGTATTGCGTCGGATTTGAAAACTAGATGACAAAACGCGACCATCCGGTGACCGAGGAACCAATAGACCCTTGTAGTTACCCTGGACATCGATCTATTGAATCACGACGCTATTTGTGTGTTCCATCGTCAATACCAGAATCTCACGGTAAGAATTAACTGTGAGTTATGAGAGGGACAAAACAAACTTGACTGCCAAAGAGTACGTCCATCTGGTATGAGACAGCGATAGACCCTCGGAGATAAGTCGGCTAGTGACCAATGTATTGAATCGCGACGCAATTTCTGTGTTGCAACGTCGTTAGGATGGTGTGAATGTCGCAAATAACTGTCAAATTTGCGTCGGATTTGAAAACTAGACTGACAAAGAGCGAAAATCCGTTGGCCGAGGCACCAATAGACCCTTGTAGATAGTTACGCTAGACATCGATGTATTGAATCGCGACGCTATTTGTGTGTTCCATGGTCGATACCAGGATCTGACGGTAAGATTTAGCTGTGAGTTTTGAGTCGGAGACAAGAAACTTGACATCCAAATTGTACATCCATCTGGCATGAGGCAGCGATAGACCCTCGGAGATAAGTCGGCTAGTGACCAATGTATTCAATCGCGACGCGATATCTGTGTTGCATCGGCATTAGGATGGTGGGAATGTCGCAATTAACTGTCAAATTTGCGTCGGATTCCCGAAACTTTACTCGCAGGAAAACGATCATGTGGTGACCCAGGCATGCTTGGAGATAAATCTGCTGGAAGACGATGTTCTGAAAACCATCGCAGTATGTGTGTTCTATCGTCATTGAGAGGATGAGAGAAAATAAAATTAACTGTCAGTATTGCGTCGGATTTGAAAACTAGATGACAAAACGCGACCATCCGGTGATCGAGGTGTAGATAGTTCGCTAGTTCGCTGGACATCGATCTATTGAATCGCGACGCTATTTGTGTGTTCCATCGTCAATACCAGAATCTCACGGTAAGAATTAACTGTGAGTTATGAGAGGGAGAAAACAAACTTGACTGAGAAAAGAGTACGTCCATCTGGTATGAGGCAGCGAAAGACCCTCGGAGATAAGTCGGCCAGTGACCAATGTATTGAATCGCGACGCAATTTCTGTGTTGCATCGGCATTAGGATGGTGGGAATGTCGCAATTAACTGTCAAATTTGCGTCGGATTCCCGAAACTTTACTCGTAGGACAACGATCATGTGGTGACCCAGGCAGTAATAGATGCTTGGAAATAAATATGCTGAAAGAGAATGTTCTGAAAACCATCGCTGTATGTGTGTTCCGTCGTCATTGAGAGGATGAGAGAACATAAATTAACTGTCTGCTTTGCGTCGGATTTGAAAACTAGATGACAAAACGCGACCATCCGGTGACCGAGGCACAAATAGACCCTTGTAGATTGTTACCCTGGACATCGATGTATTGAATCGCGACGCTATTTGTGTGTTCCATCGTCAATACCAGGATCTGACGGTAAGAATTAACTGTGAGTTATGAGAGGGACAAAACAAACTTGACTGCCAAAGACTACGTCCATCTGGTATGAGGCAGCGTTATACCCTCGGAGATAAGTCGGCTAGTGACCAATGTATTGTATCGCGACGCAATTTCTGTGTTGCATCGTCATTAGGATGGTGGGAATGTCGCAATTAACTGTCAAATTTGCGTCGGATTCCCGAAACTTTACTCGCAGGAGAACGATCATGCGGTGACCTAGGCATGCTTGGAGATAAATCTTCTGGAAGACAATGTTCTGAAAACCATCGCAGTATGTGTGTTCTATCGTCATTGAGAGGATGAGAGAAAATAAAATTAACTGTCAGTATTGCGTCGGATTTGAAAACTAGATGACAAAACGCGACCATCCGGTGACCGAGGAACCAATAGACCCTTGTGGATAGTTACGCTGGACATCGATCTATTGAATCGCGACGCTATTTGTGTGTTCCATCGTCAATACCAGAATCTCACGGTAAGAATTAATGAGAGGGAGAAAACAAACTTGACTGCCAAAGAGTACATCCATCTGGCATGAGGCAGCGATAGACCCTCGGAGATAAGTCGGCTAGTGACCAATGTATTCAATCGCGACGCGATATCTGTGTTGCATCGGCATTAGGATGGTGGGAATGTCGCAATTAACTGTCAAATTTGCGTCGGATTCCCGAAACTTTACTCGCAGGAGAACGATCATGTGGTGACCCAGGCATGCTTGGAGATAAATCTGCTGGAAGACGATGTTCTGAAAACCATCGCAGTATGTGTGTTCTATCGTCATTGAGAGGATGAGAGAAAATATAATTAACTGTCAGTATTGCGTCGGATTTGAAAACTAGATGACAAAACGCGACCATCCGGTGATCGAGGTGTAGATAGTTACGCTGGACATCGATCTATTGAATCGCGACGCTATTTGTGTGTTCCATCGTCAATACCAGAATCTCACGGTAAGAATTAACTGTGAGTTACGAGAGGGACAAAACAAACTTGACTGCCAAAGACTACGTCCATCTGGTATGAGGCAGCGTTATACCCTCGGAGATAAGTCGGCTAGTGACCAATGTATTGTATCGCGACGCAATTTCTGTGTTGCATCGGCATTAGGATGGTGGGAATGTCGCAATTAACTGTCAAATTTGCGTCGGATTCCCGAAACTTTACTCGCAGGAGAACGATCATGCGGTGACCCAGGCATGCTTGGAGATAAATCTTCTGGAAGACAATGTTCTGAAAACCATCGCAGTATGTGTGTTCTATCGTCATTGAGAGGATGAGAGAAAATAAAATTAACTGTCAGTATTGCGTCGGATTTGAAAACTAGATGACAAAACGCGACCATCCGGTGACCGAGGAACCAATAGACCCTTGTAGATAGTTACGCTGGACATCGATCTATTGAATCGCGACGCTATTTGTGTGTTCCATCGTCAATACCAGAATCTCACGGTAAGAATTAATGAGAGGGAGAAAACAAACTTGACTGCCAAAGACTACGTCCATCTGGTATGAGGCAGCGATAGACCCTCGGAGATAAGTCGGCTAGTGACCAATGTATTGAATCGCGACGCAATTTCTGTGTTGCATCGGCATTAGGATGGTGGGAATGTCGCAATTAACTGTCAAATTTGCGTCGGATTCCCGAAACTTTACTCGTAGGACAACGATCATGTGGTGACCCTGGCAGTAATAGATGCTTGGAGATAAATCTGCTGGTAGACGATGTTCTGAAAACCATCGCAGTATGTGTGTTCTATCGTCATTGAGAGGATGAGAGAAAATATAATTAACTGTCAGTATTGCGTCGGATTTGAAAAGTAGATGACAAAACGCGACCATCCGGTGACCGAGGAACCAATAGACCCTTGTAGTTACCCTGGACATCGATCTATTGAATCACGACGCTATTTGTGTGTTCCATCGTCAATACCAGAATCTCACGGTAAGAATTAACTGTGAGTTATGAGAGGGACAAAACAAACTTGACTGCCAAAGAGTACGTCCATCTGGTATGAGACAGCGATAGACCCTCGGAGATAAGTCGGCTAGTGACCAATGTATTGAATCGCGACGCAATTTCTGTGTTGCAACGTCGTTAGGATGGTGTGAATGTCGCAAATAACTGTCAAATTTGCGTCGGATTTGAAAACTAGACTGACAAAGAGCGAAAATCCGTTGGCCGAGGCACCAATAGACCCTTGTAGATAGTTACGCTAGACATCGATGTATTGAATCGCGACGCTATTTGTGTGTTCCATGGTCGATACCAGGATCTGACGGTAAGATTTAGCTGTGAGTTTTGAGTCGGAGACAAGAAACTTGACATCCAAATTGTACATCCATCTGGCATGAGGCAGCGATAGACCCTCGGAGATAAGTCGGCTAGTGACCAATGTATTCAATCGCGACGCGATATCTGTGTTGCATCGGCATTAGGATGGTGGGAATGTCGCAATTAACTGTCAAATTTGCGTCGGATTCCCGAAACTTTACTCGCAGGAAAACGATCATGTGGTGACCCAGGCATGCTTGGAGATAAATCTGCTGGAAGACGATGTTCTGAAAACCATCGCAGTATGTGTGTTCTATCGTCATTGAGAGGATGAGAGAAAATAAAATTAACTGTCAGTATTGCGTCGGATTTGAAAACTAGATGACAAAACGCGACCATCCGGTGATCGAGGTGTAGATAGTTCGCTAGTTCGCTGGACATCGATCTATTGAATCGCGACGCTATTTGTGTGTTCCATCGTCAATACCAGAATCTCACGGTAAGAATTAACTGTGAGTTATGAGAGGGAGAAAACAAACTTGACTGCCAAAGAATACGTCCATCTGGTATGATGCAGCGAAAGACCCTCGGAGATAAGTCGGCCAGTGACCAATGTATTGAATCGCGACGCAATTTCTGTGTTGCATCGGCATTAGGATGGTGGGAATGTCGCAATTAACTGTCAAATTTGCGTCGGATTCCCGAAACTTTACTCGTAGGACAACGATCATGTGGTGACCCAGGCAGTAATAGATGCTTGGAAATAAATATGCTGAAAGAGAATGTTCTGAAAACCATCGCTGTATGTGTGTTCCGTCGTCATTGAGAGGATGAGAGAACATAAATTAACTGTCTGCTTTGCGTCGGATTTGAAAACTAGATGACAAAACGCGACCATCCGGTGACCGAGGCACAAATAGACCCTTGTAGATTGTTACCCTGGACATCGATGTATTGAATCGCGACGCTATTTGTGTGTTCCATCGTCAATACCAGGATCTGACGGTAAGAATTAACTGTGAGTTATGAGAGGGACAAAACAAACTTGACTGCCAAAGACTACGTCCATCTGGTATGAGGCAGCGTTATACCCTCGGAGATAAGTCGGCTAGTGACCAATGTATTGTATCGCGACGCAATTTCTGTGTTGCATCGTCATTAGGATGGTGGGAATGTCGCAATTAACTGTCAAATTTGCGTCGGATTCCCGAAACTTTACTCGCAGGAGAACGATCATGCGGTGACCTAGGCATGCTTGGAGATAAATCTTCTGGAAGACAATGTTCTGAAAACCATCGCAGTATGTGTGTTCTATCGTCATTGAGAGGATGAGAGAAAATAAAATTAACTGTCAGTATTGCGTCGGATTTGAAAACTAGATGACAAAACGCGACCATCCGGTGACCGAGGAACCAATAGACCCTTGTGGATAGTTACGCTGGACATCGATCTATTGAATCGCGACGCTATTTGTGTGTTCCATCGTCAATACCAGAATCTCACGGTAAGAATTAATGAGAGGGAGAAAACAAACTTGACTGCCAAAGAGTACATCCATCTGGCATGAGGCAGCGATAGACCCTCGGAGATAAGTCGGCTAGTGACCAATGTATTCAATCGCGACGCGATATCTGTGTTGCATCGGCATTAGGATGGTGGGAATGTCGCAATTAACTGTCAAATTTGCGTCGGATTCCCGAAACTTTACTCGCAGGAGAACGATCATGTGGTGACCCAGGCATGCTTGGAGATAAATCTGCTGGAAGACGATGTTCTGAAAACCATCGCAGTATGTGTGTTCTATCGTCATTGAGAGGATGAGAGAAAATATAATTAACTGTCAGTATTGCGTCGGATTTGAAAACTAGATGACAAAACGCGACCATCCGGTGATCGAGGTGTAGATAGTTACGCTGGACATCGATCTATTGAATCGCGACGCTATTTGTGTGTTCCATCGTCAATACCAGAATCTCACGGTAAGAATTAACTGTGAGTTATGAGAGGGAGAAAACAAACTTGACTGAGAAAAGAGTACGTCCATCTGGTATGAGGCAGCGAAAGACCCTCGGAGATAAGTCGGCCAGTGACCAATGTATTGAATCGCGACGCAATTTCTGTGTTGCATCGGCATTAGGATGGTGGGAATGTCGCAATTAACTGTCAAATTTGCGTCGGATTCCCGAAACTTTACTCGTAGGACAACGATCATGTGGTGACCCAGGCAGTAATAGATGCTTGGAGATAAATATGCTGAAAGAGAATGTTCTGAAAACCATCGCTGTATGTGTGTTCCGTCGTCATTGAGAGGATGAGAGAACATAAATTAACTGTCTGCTTTGCGTCGGATTTGAAAACTAGATGACAAAACGCGACCATCCGGTGACCGAGGCACAAATAGACCCTTGTAGATTGTTACCCTGGACATCGATGTATTGAATCGCGACGCTATTTGTGTGTTCCATCGTCAATACCAGGATCTGACGGTAAGAATTAACTGTGAGTTATGAGAGGGACAAAACAAACTTGACTGCCAAAGACTACGTCCATCTGGTATGAGGCAGCGTTATACCCTCGGAGATAAGTCGGCTAGTGACCAATGTATTGTATCGCGACGCAATTTCTGTGTTGCATCGTCATTAGGATGGTGGGAATGTCGCAATTAACTGTCAAATTTGCGTCGGATTCCCGAAACTTTACTCGCAGGAGAACGATCATGCGGTGACCCAGGCATGCTTGGAGATAAATCTTCTGGAAGACAATGTTCTGAAAACCATCGCAGTATGTGTGTTCTATCGTCATTGAGAGGATGAGAGAAAATAAAATTAACTGTCAGTATTGCGTCGGATTTGAAAACTAGATGACAAAACGCGACCATCCGGTGACCGAGGAACCAATAGACCCTTGTAGATAGTTACGCTGGAATCGCGACGCTATTTGTGTGTTCCATCGTCAATACCAGAATCTCACGGTAAGAATTAATGAGAGGGAGAAAACAAACTTGACTGCCAAAGAGTACGTCCATCTGGTATGAGGCAGCGATAGACCCTCGGAGATAAGTCGGCTAGTGACCAATGTATTGAATCGCGACGCAATTTCTGTGTTGCATCGGCATTAGGATGGTGGGAATGTCGCAATTAACTGTCAAATTTGCGTCGGATTCCCGAAACTTTACTCGTAGGACAACGATCATGTGGTGACCCTGGCAGTAATAGATGCTTGGAGATAAATCTGCTGTTAGACGATGTTCTGAAAACCATCGCAGTATGTGTGTTCTATCGTCATTGAGAGGAAGAGAGAAAATATAATTAACTGTCAGTATTGCGTCGGATTTGAAAACTAGATGACAAAACGCGACCATCCGGTGACCGAGGAACCAATAGACCCTTGTAGTTACGCTGGACATCGATCTATTGAATCGCGACGCTATTTGTGTGTTCTATCGTCAATACCAGAATCTCACGGTAAGAATTAACTGTGAGTTATGAGAGGGACAAAACAAACTTGACTGCCAAAGAGTACGTCCATCTGGTATGAGGCAGCGATAGACCCTCGGAGATAAGTCGGCTAGTGACCAATGTATTGAATCGCGACGCAATTTCTGTGTTGCAACGTCGTTAGGATGGTGTGAATGTCGCAAATAACTGTCAAATTTGCGTCGGATTTGAAAACTAGACTGACAAAGAGCGAAAATCCGTTGGCCGAGGCACCAATAGACCCTTGTAGATAGTTACGCTAGACATCGATGTATTGAATCGCGACGCTATTTGTGTGTTCCTTCGTCGATACCAGGATCTGACGGTAAGAATTAGCTGTGAGTTTTGAGTCGGAGACAAGAAACTTGACAGCCAAATTGTACATCCATCTGGTATGAGGCAGCGTTAGACCCTCGGAGATAAGTCGGCTAGTGACCAATGTATTGTATCGCGACGCAATTTCTGTCTTGCATCGTCATTAGGATGGTGGGAATGTCGCAATTAACTGTCAAATTTGCGTCGGATTCCCGAAACTTTACTCGCAGGAGAACGATCATGTGGTGACCCAGGCATGCTTGGAGATAAATCTTCTGGAAGACGATGTTCTGAAAACCATCGCAGTATGCGTGTTCTATCGTCATTGAGAGGATGAGAGAAAATAAAATTAACTGTCAGTATTGCGTCGGATTTGAAAAGTAGATGACAAAACGCGACCATCCGGTGACCGAGGAACCAATAGACCCTTGTAGATAGTTACGCTGGACATCGATCTATTGAATCGCGACGCTATTTGTGTGTTCCATCGTCAATACCAGAATCTCACGGTAAGAATTAACTGTGAGTTATGAGAGGGAGAAAACAAACTTGACTGCCAAAGAGTACGTCCATCTGGTATGAGGCAGCGATTGACCCTCGGAGATAGGTAGGCTAGTAACCAATGTATTGTATCGCGACGCAATTTCTGTCTTGCATCGTCATTAGGATGGTGGGAATGTCGCAATTAACTGTCAAATTTGAGTCGGATTCCCGAAACTTTACTCGTAGGACAACGATCATGTGGTGACCCAGGCAGTAATAGATGCTTGGAGATATATCTGATGGAAGACGATCTTCTGAAAACCATCGCAGTATGTGTGTTCCGTCACCATTGAGAGGATGGGAGAAGATAAATTAACTGTCTGCTTTGCGTCGGATTTGAAAACTAGATGAATAACGCGACCATCCGGTGACCGAGGCACAAATAGACCCTTGTAGATAGTCACCCTGGACATCGATATATTGAATCGCGACGCAATTTGTGTGTTCCAACGTCAATACCAGGATCTGACGGTAAGAATTAACTGTGAGTTATGAGAGGGACAAAACAAACTTGACTGCCAAAGAGTACGTCCATCTGGTATGAGGCAGCGATAGACACTCGGAGATAAGTCGGCTAGTGACCAATGTATTGAATCGCGACGCAATTTCTGTGTTGCATCGTCATTAGGGTGGTGGGAATGTCGCAATTAACTGTCAAATTTGCGTCGGATTTGAAAACTAGACTGACAAAGCGCGAACATCCGGTGACCGAGGCACCAATAGACCCTTGTAGATAGTTACGCTAGGCATTGATGTATTGAATCGCGACGCTATTTGTGTGTTCCTTCGTCGATACCAGGATCTGACGGTAAGAATTAGCTGTGAGTTTTGAGTCGGAGACAAGAAACTTGACAGCCAAATTGTACATCCATCTGGTATGAGGCAGCGATAGACCCTCGGAGATAAGTCGGCTAGTGACCAATGTATTGAATCGCGACGCAATTTCTGTGTTGCATCGGCATTAGGATGGTGGGAATGTCGCAATTAACTGTCAAATTTGCGTCGGATTCCCGAAACTTTACACGTAGGACAACGATCATGTGGTGACCCAGGCAGTAATAGATGCTTGGAGATAAATATGCTGAAAGAGAATGTTCTGAAAACCATCGCTGTATGTGTGTTCCGTCGTCATTGAGAGGATGAGAGAACATAAATTAACTGTCTGCTTTGCGTCGGATTTGAAAACTAGATGACAAAACGCGACCATCCGGTGACCGAGGCACAAATAGACCCTTGTAGATTGTTACCCTGGACATCGATGTATTGAATCGCGACGCTATTTGTGTGTTCCATCGTCAATACCAGGATCTGATTGTAAGAATTAACTGTGAGTTATGAGAGGGACAAAACAAACTTGACTGCCAAAGACTACGTCCATCTGGTATGAGGCAGCGTTATACCCTCGGAGATAAGTCGGCTAGTGACCAATGTATTGTATCGCGACGCAATTTCTGTGTTGCATCGTCATTAGGATGGTGGGAATGTCGCAATTAACTGTCAAATTTGCGTCGGATTCCCGAAACTTTACTCGCAGGAGAACGATCATGCGGTGACCCAGGCATGCTTGGAGATAAATCTTCTGGAAGACAATGTTCTGAAAACCATCGCAGTATGTGTGTTCTATCGTCATTGAGAGGATGAGAGAAAATAAAATTAACTGTCAGTATTGCGTCGGATTTGAAAACTAGATGACAAAACGCGACCATCCGGTGACCGAGGAACCAATAGACCCTTGTAGATAGTTACGCTGGACATCGATCTATTGAATCGCGACGCTATTTGTGTGTTCCATCGTCAATACCAGAATCTCACGGTAAGAATTAATGAGAGGGAGAAAACAAACTTGACTGCCAAAGAGTACGTCCATCTGGTATGAGGCAGCGATAGACCCTCGGAGATAAGTCGGCTAGTGACCAATGTATTGAATCGCGACGCAATTTCTGTGTTGCATCGGCATTAGGATGGTGGGAATGTCGCAATTAACTGTCAAATTTGCGTCGGATTCCCGAAACTTTACTCGTAGGACAACGATCATGTGGTGACCCTGGCAGTAATAGATGCTTGGAGATAAATCTGCTGGTAGACGATGTTCTGAAAACCATCGCAGTATGTGTGTTCTATCGTCATTGAGAGGATGAGAGAAAATATAATTAACTGTCAGTATTGCGTCGGATTTGAAAACTAGATGACAAAACGCGACCATCCGGTGACCGAGGAACCAATAGACCCTTGTAGTTACGCTGGACATCGATCTATTGAATCGCGACGCTATTTGTGTGTTCTATCGTCAATACCAGAATCTCACGGTAAGAATTAACTGTGAGTTATGAGAGGGACAAAACAAACTTGACTGCCAAAGAGTACGTCCATCTGGTATGAGGCAGCGATAGACCCTCGGAGATAAGTCGGCTAGTGACCAATGTATTGAATCGCGACGCAATTTCTGTGTTGCAACGTCGTTAGGATGGTGTGAATGTCGCAAATAACTGTCAAATTTGGGTCGGATTTGAAAACTAGACTGACAAAGAGCGAAAATCCGTTGGCCGAGGCACCAATAGACCCTTGTAGATAGTTACGCTAGACGTCGATGTATTGAATCGCGACGCTATTTGTGTGTTCCTTCGTCAATACCAGGATCTGACGGTAAGAATTAGCTGTGAGTTTTGAGTCGGAGACAAGAAACTTGACAGCCAAATTGTACATCCATCTGGTATGAGGCAGCGTTAGACCCTCGGAGATAAGTCGGCTAGTGACCAATGTATTGTATCGCGACGCAATTTCTGTCTTGCATCGTCATTAGGATGGTGGGAATGTCGCAATTAACTGTGAAATTTGCGTCGGATTCCCGAAACTTTACACGTATGACAACGATCATGTGGTGACCCAGGCAGTAATAGATGCTTGGAAATAAATATGCTGAAAGACAATGTTCTGAAAACCATCGCAGTATGTGTGTTCCGTCGTCATTGAGAGGATGAGAGAACATAAATTAACTGTCTGCTTTGCGTCGGATTTGAAAATTAGATGACAAAACGCGACCATCCGGTGACCGAGGCACAAATAGACCCTTGTAGATAGTTACCCTGGACATCGATGTATTGAATCGCGACGCTATTTGTTTGTTCCATCGTCAATACCAGGATCTGACGGTAAGAATTAACTGTGAGTTATGAGAGGGACAAAACAAACTTGACTGCCAAAGAGTACGTCCATCTGGTATGAGGCAGCGATAGACCCTCGGAGATAATTCGGCTAGTGACCAATGTATTGAATCGCGACGCAATTTCTGTGTTGCACCGTCATTAGGGTGGTGGGAATGTCGCAATTAACTGTCAAATTTGCGTCGGATTTGAAAACTAGACTGACCAAGCGCGAACATCCGGTGACCGAGGCACCAATAGACCCTTGTAGATAGTTACGCTAGGCTTCGATGTATTGTGTCGCGACGCTATTTGTGTGTTCCATGCTCGATACCAGGATCTGACGGTAAGATTTAGCTCTGAGTTTTGAGTCGGAGACAAGAAACTTGACAGCCAAATTGTACATCCATCTGGCATGAGGCAGCGATAGACCCTCGGAGATAAGTCGGCTAGTGACCAATGTATTCAATCGCGACGCGATTTCTGTGTTGCATCGGCATTAGGATGGTGGGAATGTCGCAATTAACTGTCAAATTTGCGTCGGATTCCCGAAACTTTACTCGCAGGAGAACGATCATGTGGTGACCCAGGCATGCTTGGAGATAAATCTGCTGGAAGACGATGTTCTGAAAACCATCGCAGTATGTGTGTTCTATCGTCATTGAGAGGATGAGAGAAAATAAAATTAACTGTCAGTATTGCGTCGGATTTGAAAACTAGATGACAAAACGCGACCATCCGGTGATCGAGGTGTAGATAGTTACGCTGGACATCGATCTATTGAATCGCGACGCTATTTGTGTGTTCCATCGTCAATACCAGAATCTCACGGTAAGAATTAACTGTGAGTTATGAGAGGGAGAAAACAAACTTGACTGAGAAAAGAGTACGTCCATCTGGTATGAGGCAGCGAAAGACCCTCGGAGATAAGTCGGCTAGTGACCAATGTATTAAATCGCGACGCAATTTCTGTGTTGCATCGGCATTAGGATGGTGGGAATGTCGCAATTAACTGTCAAATTTGCGTCGGATTCCCGAAACTTTACTCGTAGGACAACGATCATGTGGTGACCCAGGCAGTAATAGATGCTTGGAGATAAATCTGCTGGTAGACGGTGTTCTGAAAACCATCGCAGTATGTGTGTTCCATCGTCATTGAGAGGTTGAGAGAACATAAATTAACTGTCAGTTTTGCGTCGGTTTTGAAAACTAGATGACAAAACGCCACCATCCGGTGACCGAGGCACAAATAGACCCTTGTAGACAGTTACGCTGGACATCGATGTATTGAATCGCGACGCTATTTGTGTGTTCCTTCGTCGATACCAGGATCTGACGGTAAGAATTAGCTGTGAGTTTTGAGTCGGAGACAAGAAACTTGACAGCCAAATTGTACATCCATCTGGTATGAGGCAGCGATAGACCCTCGGAGATAAGTCGGCTAGTGACCAATGTATTGAATCGCGACGCAATTTCTGTGTTGCATCTGCATTAGGATGGTGGGAATGTCGCAATTAACTGTCAAATTTGCGTCGGATTCCCGAAACTTTACACGTAGGACAACGATTATGTGGTGACCCAGGCAGTAATAGATGCTTGGAGATAAATATGCTGAAAGAGAATGTTCTGCAAACCATCGCTGTATGTGTGTTCCGTCGTCATTGAGAGGATGAGAGAACATAAATTAACTGTCTGCTTTGCGTCGGATTTGAAAACTAGATGACAAAACGCGACCATCCGGTGACCGAGGCACAAATAGACCCTTGTAGATTGTTACCCTGGACATCGATGTATTGAATCGCGACGCTATTTGTGTGTTCCATCGTCAATACCAGGATCTGACGGTAAGAATTAACTTTGAGTTATGAGAGGGACAAAACAAACTTGACTGCCAAAGACTACGTCCATCTGGTATGAGGCAGCGTTATACCCTCGGAGATAAGTCGGCTAGTGACCAATGTATTGTATCGCGACGCAATTTCTGTCTTGCATCGTCATTAGGATGGTGGGAATGTCGCAATTAACTGTCAAATTTGCGTCGGATTCCCGAAACTTTACTCGCAGGAGAACGATCATGCGGGGACCCAGGCATGCTGGAGATAAATCTTCTGGAAGACAATGTTCTGAAAACCATCGCAGTATGTGTGTTCTATCGTCATTGAGAGGATGAGAGAAAATAAAATTAACTGTCAGTATTGCGTCGGATTTGAAAACTAGATGACAAAACGCGACCATCCGGTGACCGAGGAACCAATAGACCCTTGTAGATAGTTACGCTGGACATCGATCTATTGAATCGCGACGCTATTTGTGTGTTCCATCGTCAATACCAGAATCTCACGGTAAGAATTAATGAGAGGGAGAAAACAAACTTGACTGCCAAAGAGTACGTCCATCTGGTATGAGGCAGCGATAGACCCTCGGAGATAAGTCGGCTAGTGACCAATGTATTGAATCGCGACGCAATTTCTGTGTTGCATCGGCATTAGGATGGTGGGAATGTCGCAATTAACTGTCAAATTTGCGTCGGATTCCCGAAACTTTACTCGTAGGACAACGATCATGTGGTGACCCTGGCAGTAATAGATGCTTGGAGATAAATCTGCTGGTAGACGATGTTCTGAAAACCATCGCAGTATGTGTGTTCTATCGTCATTGAGAGGATGAGAGAAAATATAATTAACTGTGAGTATTGCGTCGGATTTGAAAAGTAGATGACAAAACGCGACCATCCGGTGACCGAGGAACCAATAGACCCTTGTAGATAGTTACGCTGGACATCGATCTATTGAATCGCGACGCTATTTGTGTGTTCCATCGTCAATACCAGAATCTCACGGTAAGAATTAACTGTGAGTTATGAGAGGGAGAAAACAAACTTGACTGCCAAAGAGTACGTCCATCTGGTATGAGGCAGCGTTAGACCCTCGGAGATAAGTCGGCTAGTGACCAATGTATTGTATCGCGACGCAATTTCTGTCTTGCATCGTCATTATTATGGTGGGAATGTCGCAATTAGCTGTCAAATTTGAGTCGGATTCCCGAAACTTTACTCGTAGGACAACGATCATGTGGTGACCCAGGCAGTAATAGATGCTTGGAGATATATCTGATGGAAGACGATCTTCTGAAAACCATCGCAGTATGTGTGTTCAGTCGTCATTGAGAGGATGAGAGAACATAAATTAACTGTCAGTTTTGCGTCGGATTTGAAAACTAGACTGACAAAACGCCACCATCCGGTGACCGAGGCACCAATAGACCCTTGTAGATAGTTACGCTGGACATCGATCTATTGAATCGCAACGCTATTTGTGTGTGACATCGTCAATACCAGGATCTGACGGTAAGAATTAACTGTGGGTTATGAGAGGGACAAAACAAACTTGACTGCCAAAGAGTACGTCCATCTGGTATGAGGCAGCGATTGACCCTCGGAGATAGGTAGGCTAGTAACCAATGTATTGAATCGCGACGCAATTTCTGTGTTGCATCGTCATTAGGATGGTGGGAATGTCGCAATTAACTGTGAAATTTGCGTCGGATTCCCGAAACTTTACACGTATGACAACGATCATGTGGTGACCCTGGCAGTAATAGATGCTTGGAAATAAATCTGCTGAAAGACAATGTTCTGAAAACCATTGCAGTATGTGTGTTCCGTCGTCATTGAGAGGATGGGAGAAGATAAATTAACTGTCTGCTTTGCGTCGGATTTGAAAACTAGATGAAAAACGCGACCATCCGGTGACCGAGGCACAAATAGACCCTTGTAGATAGTCACCCTGGACATCGATATATTGAATCGCGACGCAATTTGTGTGTTCCATCGTCAATACCAGGATCTGACGGTAAGAATTAACTGTGAGTTATGAGAGGGACAAAACAAACTTGACTGCCAAAGAGTACGTCCATATGGTATGAGGCAGCGATAGACCCTCGGAGATAAGTCGGCTAGTGACCAATGTATTGAATCGCGACGCAATTTCTGTGTTGCATCGTCATTAGGGTGGTGGGAATGTCGCAATTAACTGTCAAATTTGCGTCGGATTTGAAAACTAGACTGACAAAGCGCGACCATCCGGTGACCGAGGCACCAATAGACCCTTGTAGATAGTTACGCTAGGCATTGATGTATTGAATCGCGACGCTGTTTGTGTGTTCCATGGTCGATACCAGGATCTGACGGTAAGATTTAGCTGTGAGTTTTGAGTCGGAGACAAGAAACTTGACAGCCAAATTGTACATCCATCTGGTATGAGGCAGCGTTAGACCCTCGGAGATAAGTCGGCTAGTGACCAATGTATTGTATCGCGACGCAATTTCTGTCTTGCATCGTCATTAGGATGGTGGGAATGTCGCAATTAACTGTCAAATTTGCGTCGGATTCCCGAAACTTTACTCGCAGGAGAACGATCATGTGGTGACCCAGGCATGCTTGAAGATAAATCTTCTGGAAGACAATGTTCTGAAAACCATCGCAGTATGTGTGTTCTATCGTCATTGAGAGGATGAGAGAAAATAAAATTAACTGTCAGTATTGCGTCGGATTTGAAAACTAGATGACAAAACGCGACCATCCGGTGACCGAGGAACCAATAGACCCTTGTAGATAGTTACGCTGGACATCGATCTATTGAATCGCGACGCTATTTGTGTGTTCCATCGTCAATACCAGAATCTCACGGTAAGAATTAATGAGAGGGAGAAAACAAACTTGACTGCCAAAGAGTACGTCCATCTGGTATGAGGCAGCGAAAGACCCTCGGAGATAAGTCGGCTAGTGACCAATGTATTGAATCGCGACGCAATTTCTGTGTTGCATCGGCATTAGGATGGTGGGAATGTCGCAATTAACTGTCAAATTTGCGTCGGATTCCCGAAACTTTACTCGTAGGACAACGATCATGTGGTGACCCTGGCAGTAATAGATGCTTGGAGATAAATCTGCTGGTAGACGATGTTCTGAAAACCATCGCAGTATGTGTGTTCTATCGTCATTGAGAGGATGAGAGAAAATATAATTAACTGTGAGTATTGCGTCGGATTTGAAAAGTAGATGACAAAACGCGACCATCCGGTGACCGAGGAACCAATAGACCCTTGTAGATAGTTACGCTGGACATCGATCTATTGAATCGCGACGCTATTTGTGTGTTCCATCGTCAATACCAGAATCTCACGGTAAGAATTAATGAGAGGGACAAAACAAACTTGACTGCCAAAGAGTACGTCCATCTGGTATGAGGCAGCGATAGACCCTCGGAGATAAGTCTGCTAGTGACCAATGTATTGAATCGCGACGCAATATCTGTGTTGCATCGTCATTAGGATGGTGGGAATGTCGCAATTAACTGTCAAATTTGTGTCGGATTCCCGAAACTTTACACGTAGGACAACGATCAAGTGGTGACCCAGGCAGTAATAGATGCTTGGAGATAAATATGCTGAAAGACAATGTTCTGAAAACCATCGCAGTATGTGTGTTCAGTCGTCATTGAGAGGATGAGAGAACATAAATTAACTGTCAGTTTTGCGTCGGATTTGAAAACTAGACTGACAAAACGCCACCATCCGGTGACCGAGGCACCAATAGACCCTTGTAGATAGTTACGCTGGACATCGATCTATTGAATCGCAACGCTATTTGTGTGTGACATCGTCAATACCAGGATCTGACGGTAAGAATTAACTGTGGGTTATGAGAGGGACAAAACAAACTTGACTGCCAAAGAGTACGTCCATCTGGTATGAGGCAGCGATTGACCCTCGGAGATAGGTAGGCTAGTAACCAATGTATTGAATCGCGACGCAATTTCTGTGTTGCATCGTCATTAGGATGGTGGGAATGTCGCAATTAACTGTGAAATTTGCGTCGGATTCCCGAAACTTTACACGTATGACAACGATCATGTGGTGACCCTGGCAGTAATAGATGCTTGGAAATAAATCTGCTGAAAGACAATGTTCTGAAAACCATTGCAGTATGTGTGTTCCGTCGTCATTGAGAGGATGGGAGAAGATAAATTAACTGTCTGCTTTGCGTCGGATTTGAAAACTAGATGAAAAACGCGACCATCCGGTGACCGAGGCACAAATAGACCCTTGTAGATAGTCACCCTGGACATCGATATATTGAATCGCGACGCAATTTGTGTGTTCCATCGTCAATACCAGGATCTGACGGTAAGAATTAACTGTGAGTTATGAGAGGGACAAAACAAACTTGACTGCCAAAGAGTACGTCCATATGGTATGAGGCAGCGATAGACCCTCGGAGATAAGTCGGCTAGTGACCAATGTATTGTATCGCGACGCAATTTCTGTCTTGCATCGTCATTAGGATGGTGGGAATGTCGCAATTAACTGTCAAATTTGCGTCGGATTCCCGAAACTTTACTCGCAGGAGAACGATCATGTGGTGACCCAGGCATGCTTGAAGATAAATCTTCTGGAAGACAATGTTCTGAAAACCATCGCAGTATGTGTGTTCTATCGTCATTGAGAGGATGAGAGAAAATAAAATTAACTGTCAGTATTGCGTCGGATTTCAAAACTAGATGACAAAACGCGACCATCCGGTGACCGAGGAACCAATAGACCCTTGTAGATAGTTACGCTAGGCATCGATGTATTGAATCGCGACGCTATTTGTGTGTTCCACCGTCGATACCAGGATCTGACGAAAAGAATTAGCTGTGAGTTTTGAGTCGGAGACAAGAAACTTGACATTTAAATTGTACATCCATCTGTATGAGGCAGCGTTAGACCCTCGGAGATAAGTCGGCTAGTGACCAATGTATTGTATCGCGACACAATTTCTGTCTTGCATCGTCATTAGGATGGTGGGAATGTCGCAATTAACTGTCAAATTTGAGTCGGATTCCCGAACCTTTACTCGTAGGACAACGATCATGTGGTGACCCAGGCAGTAATAGATGCTTGGAGATAAATCTGATGGAAGATGATCTTCTGAAAACCATCGCAGTATGTGTGTTCCGTCGTCATTGAGAGGATGAGAGAACATAAATTAACTGTCAGTTTTGCGTCGGATTTGAAAACTAGACTGACAAAACGCCACCATCCGGTGACCGAGGCACCAATAGACCCTTGTAGATAGTTACGCTGGACATCGATCTATTGAATCGCAACGCTATTTGTGTGTGACATCGTCAATACCAGGATCTGACGGTAAGAATTAACTGTGAGTTATGAGAGGGACAAAACAAACTTCACTGCCAAAGAGTACGTCCATCTGGTATGAGGCAGCGATTGACCCTCGGAGATAGGTAGGCTAGTAACCAATGTATTGAATCGCGACGCAATTTCTGTGTTGCATCGTCATTAGGGTGGTGGGAATGTCGCAATTAACTGTCAAATTTGCGTCGGATTTGAAAATTAGACTGACAAAGCGCGAACATCCGGTGACCGAGGCACCAATAGACCCTTGTAGATAGTTACGCTAGGCATTGATGTATTGAATCGCGACGCTGTTTGGTTGTTCCATGGTCGATACCAGGATCTGACGGTAAGATTTCGCTGTGAGTTTTGAGTCGGAGACAAGAAACTTGACAGCCAAATTGTACATCCATCTGGTATGAGGCAGCGATAGACCCTCGGAGATAAGACGGCTAGTGACCAATGTATTTAATCGCGACGCGATTTCTGTGTTGCATCGGCATTAGGATGGTGGGAATGTCGCAATTAACTGTCAAATTTGCGTCGGATTCCCGAAACTTTACTCGCAGGAGAACGATCATGTGGTGACCAGGGCATGCTTAAAGATAAATCTGCTGGAAGACGATGTTCTGAAAACCATCGCAGTATGTGTGTTCCATCGTAATTGAGAGTATGGGAGGAATAAAATTAACTGCCAATCTTGCGTCGGATTTGTAAACTAGACTGACAAAACGCGACCATCCGGTGACCGAGGCACCAATAGACCCTTGTAGATAGTTACGCTGGACATCGATGTATTGAATCGCGACGTTATTTGTGTGTTCCATCGTCAATACCAGGATCTGACGGTAAGAATTAATTGTGAGTTATGAGAGGGAGAAAACAAACTTGACTGCCAAACAGTACATCCATCTGGTACGAGGCAGCGATAGACCCTCGGAGATAAGTCGGCTAGTGACAAATGTATTAAATCGCGACGCTATTTCTGTGTTGCATCGTCATTAGGATGGTGGGAATGTCTCAATTAACTGTCAAATTTGCGTCGGATTCCCGAAACTTTACTCGCAGGAGAACGATCATGTGGTGACCCAGGCATGCTTGGAGATAAATCTTCTGGAATACAATGTTCTGAAAACCATCGCAGTATGTGTGCTCTATCGTCATTGAGAGGATGAGAGAAAATAAAATTAACTGTCAGTATTGCGTCGGATTTGAAAACTAGATGACAAAACGCGACCATCCGGTGACCGAGGAACCAATAGACCCTTGTAGATAGTTACGCTGGACATCGATCTATTCAATCGCGACGCAATTTGTGTGTTCCATCGTCAATACCAGGATCTGACTGTAAGAATTAACTGTGAGTTATGAGAGGGAGAAAACAAACTTGACTGCCAAAGAGTACGTCCATCTAGTATGAGGCAGCGATAGACCCTCGGAGACAGGTAGGCTAGTAACCAATGTATTGAATCGCGACGCAATTTCTGTGTTGCAACGTCGTTAGGATGGTGTGAATGTCGCAATTAACTGTCAAATTTGCGTCTGATTTGAAAACTAGACTGACCAAGCGTGAACATCAGGTGACCGAGGCACCAATAGACCCTTGTAAATAGTTACGCTAGACATCGATGTATTGAATCGCGACGCTATTTGTGTGTTCCATCGTCAATACCAGGATCTGACGGTAAGAATTAACTGTGAGTTATGAGAGGGACAAAACAAACTTGACTGCCAAAGAGTACGTCCATCTGGTATGAGGCAGCGATAGACCCTCGGAGATAAGTCTGCTAGTGACCAATGTATTGAATCGCGACGCAATATCTGTGTTGCATCGTCATTAGGATGGTGGGAATGTCGCAATTAACTGTCAAATTTGTGTCGGATTCCCGAAACTTTACACGTAGGACAACGATCATGTGGTGACCCAGGCAGTAATAGATGCTTGGAGATAAATATGCTGAAAGACAATGTTCTGAAAACCATCGCAGTATGTGTGTTCCGTCGTCATTGAGAGGATGAGAGAACATAAACTAACTGTCTGCTTTGCGTCGGATTTGAAAACTAAATAACAAAACGCGACCATCCGGTGACGGAGGCACAAATAGACCCTTGTAGATATTTACCCTGGACATCGATATATTGAATCGCGACGCAATTTCTGTGTTGCAACGTCGTTAGGATGGTGTGAATGTCGCAATTAACTGTCAAATTTGCGTCGGATTCCCGAAACTTTACTCGCAGGAGAACGATCATGTGGTGACCCAGGCATGCTTGGAGATAAATCTTCTGGAAGACAATGTTCTGAAAACCATCGCAGTATGTGTGTTCTATCGTCATTGAGAGGATGAGAGAAAATAAAATTAACTGTCAGTATTGCGTCGGATTTGAAAACTAGATGACAAAATCGACCATCCGGTGACCAAGGAACCAATAGTCCCTTGTAGATAATTACGCTGGACATCGATCTATTGAATCGCGACGCTATTTGTGTGTTCCATCGTCAATACCAGAATCTCACGGTAAGAATTAACTGTGAGTCATGAGAGGGAGAAAACAAACTTGACTGCCAAAGGGTACGTCCATCTGGTATGAGGCAGCGATAGACCCTCGGAGATAGGTAGGCTAGTAACCAATGTATTGAATCGCGACGCAATTTCTGTGTTGCAACGTCGTTAGGATGGTGTGAATGTCGCAATTAGCTGTCAAATTTGCGTCGGATTTGAAAACTAGACTGACAAAGCGTGAACATCCGGTGACCGAGGCAGCAATAGACCCTTGTAAATAGTTACGCTAGACATCGATGTATTGAATCGCGACGCTATTTGTGTGTTCCATGGTCGATACAAGGATCTGACGGTAAGAATTAACTGTGAGTTATGAGAGGGAGAAAACAAACTTGACTGCCAAAGAGTACGTCCGTCTGGTATGAGGCAGCGATAGACCCTCGGAGATAAGTCGGCTAGTGACCAATGTATTGAATCGCGACGCAATTTCTGTGTTGCATCGTCATTAGGATGGTGGGAATGTCGCAATTAACTGTCAAATTTGCGTCGGATTCCCGAAACTTTACTCGTAGGACAACGATCATGATGTGACCCAGGCAGTAATAGGTGCTTGGAGATAAATATGCTGAAAGACAATGTTCTGAAAACCATCGCAATATGTGTGTTCCGTCGTCATTGAGAGGATGAGAGAACATAAATTAACTGTCTGCTTTGCGTCGGATTTGAAAACTAAATAACAAAACGAGACCATCCGGTTACCGAGGCACAAATTGACCCTTGAAGATAGTTACCCTGGACATCGATATATTGAATCGCGACGCTATTTGTGTGTTCCATCGTCAATACCAGGATCTGACGGTAAGAATTAACTGTGAGTTATGAGAGGGACAAAACAAACTTGACTGCCAAAGAGTACGTCCATCTAGTATGAGGCAGCGATAGACCCTCGGAGATAAGTCATTTAGTGACCAATGTATTGAATCGCGACGCAATTTCTGTGTTGCATCGGCATTAGGATGGTGGGAATGTCGCAATTAACTGTCAAATTTGCGGCGGATTCCAGAAACTTTACTCGCAGGAGAACGATCATGTGGTGACCCAGGCATGCTTACAGATAAATCTGCTGGAAGACGATGTTCTGAAAACCATCGCAGTATGTGTGTTCCATCGTAATTGAGAGTATGGGAGGAATAAAATTAACTGCCAATCTTGCGTCGGATTTGTAAACTAGACTGACAAAACGCGACCATCCGGTGACCGAGGCACCAATAGACCCTTGTACATAGTTACGATGGACATCGATCTATTGAATCGCGACGCTATTTGTGTGTTCCATCGTCAATACCAGGATCTGACGGTAAGAATTAACTGTGAGTTATGAGAGGGAGAAAACAAACTTGACTGCCAAACAGTACGTCCATCTGGTATGAGGCAGCCATAGACCCTCGGAGATAAGTCGGCTAGTGAACAATGTATTGAATCGCGACGCAATTTCTGAGTTGCATCGGCATTCGGATGGTGGGAATGTCGCAATTAACTGTCAAATATGCGTCGGATTCCCGAAACTTTACTCGTAGGACAACGATAATGTGGTGACCCAGGCAGTAATAGATGCTTGGAGATAAATCTGCTGGTAGACGATGTTCTGAAAACCATCGCAGATTGTGTGATCTATCGTCATTGAGAGGATGAGAGAAAATGAAATTAACTGTCAGTATTGCGTCGGATTTAAAACTAGATGACAAAACGCGACCATCCGGTATCCGAGGAACCAATAGACCCTTGTAGATAGTTACGCTGGACATCGATCTATTGAATCGCGTAGCTATTTGTGTGTTCCATCGTCAATACCAGGATCTGACGGTAAGAATTAACTGTGAGTTATGAGAGGGAGAAAAGAAACTTGACTGCCAAAGAGTACGTCCATCTGGTATGAGGCAGCGATAGACCCTCGGTGATAAGTCGGCTAGTGACCAATGTATTGAATCGCGACGCGATTTCTGTGTTGCATCGTCATTAGGATGGTGGGAATGTCGCAATTAACTGTCAAATTTGCGTCGGATTCCCGAAACTTTGCTCGTCGGACAACGATCATGCGGTGACCCAGGCAGTAATAGATGCTTGGAGATAAATCTGCTGGAAGACGATGTTCTGAAAACCATCGCAGTATGTGTGTTCCATCGTCATTGAGAGGATGAGAGAACATAAATTGTCAGTTTTACGTCGGATTTGAAAACTAGATGACAAAACGCGACCATCCGGTGACCGAGGCACCAATAGACCCTTGTAGATAGTTACGCTGGACATCGATGTATTGAATCGCGACGCTATTTGTGTGTTCCATTGTCAATACCAGGATCTGACGGTAAGAATTAACTGTGAGTTATGAGAGGGAGAAAACAAACTTGACTGCCAAACAGTACGTCCATCTGGTACGAGGCAGCGATAGACCCTCGGAGATAAGTCGGCTAGTGACCAATGTATTGAATCGCGACGCAATTTCTGTGTTGCATCGTCATTAGGGTGGTGGGAATGTCGCAATTAACTGTCAAATGTGCGTCGGATTTGAAAACTAGACTGACAAAGAGCGAACATCCGGTGACCGAGGCTCCAATAGACCCTTGTAGATAGTTACGCTGGACATCGATGTATTGAATCGCGACGCTATTTGTGTGTTCCATGGTCGATACAAGGATCTGACGGTAAGAATTAACTGTGAGTTATGAGAGGGAGAAAACAAACTTGACTGCCAAAGAGTACGTCCATCTGGTATGAGGCAGCGATAGACCCTCGGAGATAAGTCGGCTACTGACCAATGGATTCAATCGCGACGCGATTTCTGTGTTGCATCGGCATTAGGATGGTGGGAATGTCGCAATTAACTGTCAAATTTGCGTCGGATTCCCGAAACTTTACTCGCAGGAGAACGATCATGTGGTGACCCAGGCATGCTTAAAGATAAATCTGCTGGAAGACGAAGTTCTGAAAACCATCGCAGTATGTGTGTTCCATCGTAATTGAGAGTATGGGAGGAATAAAATTAACTGTCAGTTTTGCGTCGGATTTGTAAACTAGACTGACAAAACGCGACCATCCGGTGACCGAGACACCAATAGACCCTTGTAGATAGTTATGCTGGACATCGATGTATTGAATCGCGACGCTATTTGTGTTCCATCGTCAATACCAGAATCTCACGGTAAGAATTAACTGTGAGTTATGAGAGGGAGAAAACAAACTTGACTGCCGAAGAGTACGTCCATCTGGTATGAGGCAGCGATAGACCCTCGGAGATAAGTCGGCTAGTGACCAATGTATTGAATCGCGACGCAATTTCTGTGTTGAAACGTCGTTAGGATGGTGGGAATGTCGCAATTAACTGCCAAATTTGCGTCTGATTTAAAAACTAGACTGACAAAGAGCGAACATCAGGTGACCGAGGCACCAATTGACTCTTGTAGATAGTTACGCTAGACATCGATGTATTGAATCGCGACGCTATTTGTGTGTTCCATCGTCAATACCAGGAATTGACGGTTAGAATTAACTGTGAGTTATGAGTGGGAGAAAACAAACTTGACTGCCAAAGAGTACGTCCATCTGGTATGAGGCAGCGATAGACCCTCGGAGATAAGTCGGCTAGTGACCAATGTATTGAATCGCGACGCGATTTCTGTGTTGCATCGGCATTAGGATGGTGGGAATGTCGCAATTAACTGTCAAATTTGCGTCGGATTCTCGAAATTTTACGCGTAAGACAACGATCATGTAGTGACCCAGGCTTGGAGATAAATCTGCTGGAAGACGATGTTCTGAAAACCATCGCAGTATGTGTGTTCCATCGTAATTGAGAGTATCGGAGGAATAAAATTAACTGCCAATCTTGCGTCGGATTTGTAAACTAGACTGACAAAACGCGACCATCCGGTGACCGAGGCACCAATAGACCCTTGTAGGTAGGTACGATGGACATCGATGTATAGAATCGCGACACTAATTGTGTGTTCCATCGTCAATACCAGGATCTGACGGTAAGAATTAACTGTGAGTTATGAGAGGGAGAAAACAAACTTGACTGCCAAAGAGTACGTCCATCTGGTATGAGGCAGCGATAGACCCTCGGAGATAAGTCGGCTAGTGACCAATGTATTGAATCGCGAAACCATTTCTGTGTTGCATCGTCATTAGGATAGTGGGAATGTCGCAATTAACTGTCAAATTTGCGTAGGATTCCCGAAACTATACTCGTAGGACAACGATCATGTGGTGACCCAGGCAGTAATAGATGCTTGGAGATAAATCTGCTGGAAGACAATGTTCTGAAAACCATCGCAGTATGTGTGTTCCATCGTCATTGAGAGGATGAGAGAACATAAATTAACTGTCAGTTTTGCGTCGGTTTTGAAAACTAGATGACAAAACGGCACCATCCGGTGACCGAGGCACAAATACACCCTTGTAGATAGCTCCTCTGGACATCGATCTATTGAATCGCCACGCTATTTGTGTGTTCCATCGTCAATACCAGGATCTGACGGTAAGAATTAACTGTGAGTTTTGAGTCTGAGACAAGAAACTTGACAGCCGACTTGTACATCCATCTGGTATGAGGCTGCGTTAGACCCTCGGAAATAAGTTGGCTAGTGACCAATGTATTGAATCGCGACGCAATTTCTGAGTTGCATCGTCATTAGGATGGTGGGAATGTCGCAATTAACTGTCAAATTTGCGTCTTATTCCCGAAACTTTACTCGTAAGACAACAATCATGTGGTGACCCAGGCAGTAATAGATGCTTGGAGATAAATATGCTGGAAGACAATGTTCTGAAAACCATCGCAGTATGTGTGTTCCGTCGTCATTGAGAGGATGAGAGAACATAAATTAACTGTCTACTTTGCGTCGGATTTGAAAACTATATGACAAAACGCGACCATCCGGTGAACGAGGCACCAATAGAACCTTGTAGATAGTTACGCTGGACATAGATCTATTGAATCGCGACGCTATTTGTGTGTTCCATCGTCAATACCAGGATCTGACAGTAAGAATTAACTGTGAGTTATGAGAGGGAGAAAACAAACTTGACTGCCAAAGAGTACGTCCATTTGGTATGAGGCAGCGGTAGACACTCGGAGATAATTAAGCTAGTGACCAATGTATTGAATCGCGACGCAATTTCTGTGGTGCATCGTCATTAGGATGGTGGGAATGTCGCAATTAACTGTCAAATTTGCGTCGGATTCCCGAAACTATACTCGCAGGAGAACGTTCATGTGGTGACCCAGGCAGTAATAGATACTTGGAGATAAATCTGATGGAAGACGATGTTCTGAAAACCATCGCAGAATGTGTGTTCCATCGTCATTGAGAGGATGAGAGAACATAAATTAACTGTCAGTTTTGCGTCGGTTTTGAAAACTAGATGACAAAACGCCACCATCCGGTGCCCGAGGCACCAATAGACCCTTGTAGATAGTTACGCTGGACATCGATGTATTGAATCGCGACGCTATTTGTGTGTTCCATCGTCGATACCAGCATCAGACTGTAAGATTTAGCTGTGAGTTTTGAGTCGGAGACAAGAAACTTGACAGCCAAATTGTACATCCATCTGGTATGAGGCAGCGTTAGACCCTCGGAGATAAGTCGGCTAGTGACCAATGTATTGAATCGCGACGCAATTTCTGTGTTGCATCGTCATTAGGATGGTGGGAATGTCGCAATTAACTGTCAAATTTGCGACGGATTCCCGAAACTTTACCCGTATGACAATGATTATTGTTGTGACCCAGGCAGTAATAGATGCTTGGAGATAAATATGCTGGAAGACAATGTTCTGAAAACCATCGCAGTATGTGTGTTCCGTCGTCATTGAGAGGATGAGAGAACATAAATTAACTGTCTGCTTTGCGTCGGATTTGAAAACTAGATGACAAAACGCGACCATCCGGTGACCGAGGCACAAATAGACCCTTGTAGATAGTTACGCTGGACATCGATGTATTGAATCGCGACGCTATTTGTGTGTTCCCTCGTCAATACCAGGATCTGACGGTAAGAATTAAGTGTGTGTTATGAGAGGGAGAAAACAATCTTGACTGCCAAAGAGTACGTCCATCTGGTATGAGGCAGCGATAGACGCTCGGAGATAAGTCGGCTAGTGCCCAATGTATTGAATCGCGACGCAATTTCTGTGTTGCATCGTCATTAGGGTGGTGGGAATGTCGCAATTAACTGTCAAATGTGCGTCGGATTTGAAAACTAGACTGACAAAGAGCGAACATCCGGTGACCGAGGCTCCAATAGACCCTTGTAGATAGTTACGCTAGACATCGATATATTGAATCGCGACGCTATTTGTATGTACCAACGTCGATACCAGGATCTGACTGTAAGAATTACCTGTGAGTTGTGAGTCAGAGACAAGAAACTTGACAGCCAAATTGTACATCCATCTGGTATGAGGCAGCGTTACACCTTCTGAGATAAGTCGGCTAGTGACCAATGTATTGAATCGCGACGTAGTTTCTGTGTTGCATCGTCATTAGGATGGTGGGAATGTCGCAATTAACTGTCAAATGTGCGTCGGATTTGAAAACTAGACTGACTAAAAGCGAACATCCGGTGGCCGTGGCACCAATAGACCCTTGTAGATAGTTACGCTAGACATCGATGTATTGAATCGCGACGCTATTTGTGTGTTCCATCGTCGATACCAGGATCTGACTGTAAGAATTAGCTGTGAGTTTTGAGTCGGAGACAAGAAACTTGACAGCCAAATTGTACTTCCATCTGGTATGAGGCAGCGTTAGACCCTCGAAGATAGCTTGGCTAGTGACCAATGTATTGAATCGCGACAAAATTTCTGTGTTGCAACATCGTTAGGATGGTGGGAATGTCGCAATTAACTGTCAAATGTGCGTCGGATTTGAAAACTAGACTGACAAAGAGCGAACATCAGGTGACCAAGGCACCAATAGACCCTTGTAGATAGTTACGCTAGACATCGATGTATTGAATCGCGACGCTATTTGTGTGTTCCATCGTCGATACCAGGATCTGACTGTAAGAATTAGCTGTGAGTTTTGAGTCGGAGACAAGAAACTTGACAGCCAAATTGTACATCCATCTGGTATGAGGCAGCGTCAGACAATCGTAGATAAGTCGGCTAGTGACCAATATATTGAATCGCGATGCAATTTCTGTGTTGCATCGTCATTAGGATGGTGGGAATGTCGCAATTAACTGTCAAATTTGCGTCGGATTCCCGAAACTATACGCGTAAGACAACGATCATGTAGTGACCCAGGCTTGGAGATAAATCTGCTGGAAGACGATGTTCTGAAAACCATCGCAGTATGTGTGTTCCATCGTAATTGAGAGTATCGGAGGAATAAAATTAACTGCCAATCTTGCGTCGGATTTGTAAACTAGACTGACAAAACGCGACCATCCGGTGACCGAGGCACCAATAGATCCTTGTAGGTAGGTACGATGGACATCGATGTATAGAATCGCGACACTAATTGTGTGTTCCATCGTCAATACCAGGATCTGACGGTAAGAATTAACTGTGAGTTATGAGAGGGTAAAAACAAACTTGACTGCCAAACAGTACGTCCATCTGGTATGAGGCAGCGATAGACCCTCGGAGATAAGTCGGCTAGTGACCAATGTATTGAATCGCGAGACAATTTCTGTGTTGCATCCTCATTAGGGTAGTGGGAATGTCGCAATTAACTGTCAAATTTGCGTCGGATTTGAAAACTATATGACAAAACGCGACCATCCGGTGAACGAGGCACCAATAGAACCTTGTAGATAGTTACGCTGGACATAGATCTATTGAATCGCGACGCTATTTGTGTGTTCCATCGTCAATACCAGGATCTGACAGTAAGAATTAACTGTGAGTTATGAGAGGGAGAAAACAAACTTGACTGCCAAAGAGTACGTCCATTTGGTATGAGGCAGCGGTAGACACTCGGAGATAATTAAGCTAGTGACCAATGTATTGAATCGCGACGCAATTTCTGTGGTGCATCGTCATTAGGATGGTGGGAATGTCGCAATTAACTGTCAAATTTGCGTCGGATTCCCGAAACTATACTCGCAGGAGAACGTTCATGTGGTGACCCAGGCAGTAATAGATACTTGGAGATAAATCTGATGGAAGACGATGTTCTGAAAACCATCGCAGAATGTGTGTTCCATCGTCATTGAGAGGATGAGAGAACATAAATTAACTGTCAGTTTTGCGTCGGTTTTGAAAACTAGATGACAAAACGCCACCATCCGGTGCCCGAGGCACCAATAGACCCTTGTAGATAGTTACGCTGGACATCGATGTATTGAATCGCGACGCTATTTGTGTGTTCCATCGTCGATACCAGCATCAGACTGTAAGATTTAGCTGTGAGTTTTGAGTCGGAGACAAGAAACTTGACAGCCAAATTGTACATCCATCTGGTATGAGGCAGCGTTAGACCCTCGGAGATAAGTCGGCTAGTGACCAATGTATTGAATCGCGACGCAATTTCTGTGTTGCATCGTCATTAGGATGGTGGGAATGTCGCAATTAACTGTCAAATTTGCGACGGATTCCCGAAACTTTACCCGTATGACAATGATTATTGTTGTGACCCAGGCAGTAATAGATGCTTGGAGATAAATATGCTGGAAGACAATGTTCTGAAAACCATCGCAGTATGTGTGTTCCGTCGTCATTGAGAGGATGAGAGAACATAAATTAACTGTCTGCTTTGCGTCGGATTTGAAAACTAGATGACAAAACGCGACCATCCGGTGACCGAGGCACAAATAGACCCTTGTAGATAGTTACGCTGGACATCGATGTATTGAATCGCGACGCTATTTGTGTGTTCCCTCGTCAATACCAGGATCTGACGGTAAGAATTAAGTGTGTGTTATGAGAGGGAGAAAACAATCTTGACTGCCAAAGAGTACGTCCATCTGGTATGAGGCAGCGATAGACGCTCGGAGATAAGTCGGCTAGTGCCCAATGTATTGAATCGCGACGCAATTTCTGTGTTGCATCGTCATTAGGGTGGTGGGAATGTCGCAATTAACTGTCAAATGTGCGTCGGATTTGAAAACTAGACTGACAAAGAGCGAACATCCGGTGACCGAGGCTCCAATAGACCCTTGTAGATAGTTACGCTAGACATCGATATATTGAATCGCGACGCTATTTGTATGTACCAACGTCGATACCAGGATCTGACTGTAAGAATTACCTGTGAGTTGTGAGTCAGAGACAAGAAACTTGACAGCCAAATTGTACATCCATCTGGTATGAGGCAGCGTTACACCTTCTGAGATAAGTCGGCTAGTGACCAATGTATTGAATCGCGACGTAGTTTCTGTGTTGCATCGTCATTAGGATGGTGGGAATGTCGCAATTAACTGTCAAATGTGCGTCGGATTTGAAAACTAGACTGACTAAAAGCGAACATCCGGTGGCCGTGGCACCAATAGACCCTTGTAGATAGTTACGCTAGACATCGATGTATTGAATCGCGACGCTATTTGTGTGTTCCATCGTCGATACCAGGATCTGACTGTAAGAATTAGCTGTGAGTTTTGAGTCGGAGACAAGAAACTTGACAGCCAAATTGTACTTCCATCTGGTATGAGGCAGCGTTAGACCCTCGAAGATAGCTTGGCTAGTGACCAATGTATTGAATCGCGACAAAATTTCTGTGTTGCAACATCGTTAGGATGGTGGGAATGTCGCAATTAACTGTCAAATGTGCGTCGGATTTGAAAACTAGACTGACAAAGAGCGAACATCAGGTGACCAAGGCACCAATAGACCCTTGTAGATAGTTACGCTAGACATCGATGTATTGAATCGCGACGCTATTTGTGTGTTCCATCGTCGATACCAGGATCTGACTGTAAGAATTAGCTGTGAGTTTTGAGTCGGAGACAAGAAACTTGACAGCCAAATTGTACATCCATCTGGTATGAGGCAGCGTCAGACAATCGTAGATAAGTCGGCTAGTGACCAATATATTGAATCGCGATGCAATTTCTGTGTTGCATCGTCATTAGGATGGTGGGAATGTCGCAATTAACTGTCAAATTTGCGTCGGATTCCCGAAACTATACGCGTAAGACAACGATCATGTAGTGACCCAGGCTTGGAGATAAATCTGCTGGAAGACGATGTTCTGAAAACCATCGCAGTATGTGTGTTCCATCGTAATTGAGAGTATCGGAGGAATAAAATTAACTGCCAATCTTGCGTCGGATTTGTAAACTAGACTGACAAAACGCGACCATCCGGTGACCGAGGCACCAATAGATCCTTGTAGGTAGGTACGATGGACATCGATGTATAGAATCGCGACACTAATTGTGTGTTCCATCGTCAATACCAGGATCTGACGGTAAGAATTAACTGTGAGTTATGAGAGGGTAAAAACAAACTTGACTGCCAAACAGTACGTCCATCTGGTATGAGGCAGCGATAGACCCTCGGAGATAAGTCGGCTAGTGACCAATGTATTGAATCGCGAGACAATTTCTGTGTTGCATCCTCATTAGGGTAGTGGGAATGTCGCAATTAACTGTCAAATTTGCGTCGGATTTGAAAACTATATGACAAAACGCGACCATCCGGTGAACGAGGCACCAATAGAACCTTGTAGATAATTACGCTGGACATAGATCTATTGAATCGCGACGCTATTTGTGTGTTCCATCGTCAATACCAGGATCTGACAGTAAGAATTAACTGTGAGTAATGAGAGGGAGAAAACAAACTTGACTGCCAAAGAGTACGTCCATCTGGTATGAGGCAGCGGTAGACACTCGGAGATAATTAAGCTAGTGACCAATGTATTGAATCGCGACGCAATTTCTGTTTTGCATCGTCATTAGGATGGTGGGAATGTCGCAATTAACTGTCAAATTTGCGTCGGATTCCCGAAACTATACTCGCAGGAGAACGTTCATGTGGTGACCCAGGAAGTAATAGATACTTGGAGATAAATCTGATGGAAGACGATGTTCTGAAAACCATCGCAGAATGTGTGTTCCATCGTCATTGAGAGGATGAGAGAACATAAATTAACTGTCAGTTTTGCGTCGGTTTTGAAAACTAGATGACAAAACGCCACCATCCGGTGACCGAGGCACCAATAGACCCTTGTAGATAGTTACGCTGGACATCGATCTATTGAATCGCGACGCTATTTGTGTGTTCCATCGTCAATACCAGGATCTGACGGTAAGAATTAACTGTGAGTTTTGAGTCTGAGACAAGAAACTTGACAGCCGAATTGTACATCCATCTGGTATGAGGCAGCGTTAGACCCTCGGAGATAAGTCGGCTAGTGACCAATGTATTGAATCGCGACGCAATTTCTGAGTTGCATCGTCATTAGGATGGTGGGAATGTCGCAATTAACTGTCAAATTTGCGTCTTATTCCCGAAACTTTACTCGTAAGACAACGATCATGTGGTGACCCAGGCAGTAATAGATGCTTGGAGATAAATATGCTGGAAGTCAATGTTCTGAAAACCATCGCAGTATGTGTTCCGTCGTCATTGAGAGGATGAGAGAACATAAATTAACTGTCTGCTTTGCGTCGGATTTGAAAACTAGATGACAAAACGCGACCATCCGGTGAACGAGGCACCAATAGAACCTTGTAGATAGTTACGCTGGACATCGATCTATTGAATCGCGACGCTATTTGTGTGTTCCATCGTCAACACCAGTATCAGACAGTAAGAATTAACTGTGAGTTATGAGAGGGAGAAAACAAACTTGACTGCCAAAGAGTACGTCCATCTGGTATGAGGCAGCGATAGACACTCGGAGATAAGTAAGCTAGTGACCAATGTATTGAATCGCGACGCAATTTCTGTGGTGCATCGTCATTAGGATGGTGGGAATGTCGCAATTAACTGTCAAATTTCCGTCGGATTCCCGAAACTATACTCGCAGGAGAACGTTCATGTGGTGACCCAGGCAGTAATAGATGCTTGGAGATAAATATGCTGGAAGTCAATGTTCTGAAAACCATCGCAGTATGTGTTCCGTCGTCATTGAGAGGATGAGAGAACATAAATTAACTGTCTGCTTTGCGTCGGATTTGAAAACTAGATGACAAAACGCGACCATCCGGTGAACGAGGCACCAATGGAACCTTGTAGATAGTTACGCTGGACATCGATGTATTGAATCGCGACGCTATTTGTGTGTTCCATTCGTCAATACCAGGATCTGACGGTAAGTATTAACTGTGAGTTATGAGAGGGAGAAGAGAAACTTGACTGCCAAATTGTACATCCATCTGGTATGAGGCAGCGTTAGACCCTCGGAGATAAGTCGGCTAGTGACCAATGTATTGATTCGCGACGCGATAACTGTGTTGCATTGGCATTAGGATGGTGGGGACATCGCAATTAACTGTCAGATTTGCGTCGGATTCCCGAAACTTTACTCGCAGGAGACCGATCATGTGGTGACCCAGGCATGCTTGTAGATAAATCTGTATCTAAGACGATGTTCTGAAAACCATCGCAGAATGTGTGTTCCATCGTAATGGAGAGTATGGGAAGAATAAAATTAACTGTCAGTTTTGCGTCGGATTTCAAAACTAGATGACAAAACGCGACCATCCGGTGACCGAGGCACCAATAGACCCTTGTAGATAGTTACGCTGGACATCGATTTATTGAATCACGACGCTACTTGTGTGTTCCATCGTCAATACCAGGATCTGACGGTAAGAATTAACTGTGAGTTATGAGAGGGAGAAAACAAACTTGACTGCCAAAGAGTACGTCCATCTGGTATGAGGCAGCGATAGACCCTCGGAGATAAGTCGGCTAGTGACCAATGTATTGTATCGCGACGCAATTTCTGTGTTGCATCGTCATTAGGATGGTGGGAATGTCGCAATTAACTGTCAAATTTGCGCCGGATTTGAAAAGCAGACTGACAAAGCGCGAACATCCGGTGACCGAGGCACCAAAATACCCTTGTAAATAGTTACGCTACATATCGATGTATTGAATCGCGACGCTACTTGTGCGTTCCATGGTCGATACCAGGATCTGACGGTAAGAAGTTTTAAGTCGGAGACAAGAAACTTGACAGCCAATTTGTACATCCATCTGGTATGAGGCAGCGTTGAACCCTAGGAGATAAGTCGGCTAGTGACCAATGTATTGAATCGCGTCGCAATTTCTGTGTTGCATCGTCATTAGGATGGCGGGAGTGTCGCAATTAACTGTCAAATTTGGGTCGGATTCCCGAAACTTTACTGGCAGGAGAACGATCATGTGGTGACCCAGGCATGCTTGGAGATAAATCTGCTGGAAGTCGATGTTCTGAAACCCATCGCAGTATGTGTGTTCCATCGTAATTGGGAGTATGGGAGGAATAAAATTAACTGCCAATCTTGCGTCGGATTTGTAAATTAGACTGACAAAACGCGACCATACGGTGAACGAGGCACCAATAGACGCTTGTAGATAGTTACGATGGACATCGATGTATAGAATCGAGACGCTATTTGTGTTTTCCATCGTCAATACCAGGATCTGACGGTAAGAATTCACTGTGAGTTATGAGAGGGAGAAAACAAACTTGACTGCCAAAGAGTACGTCCATCTGGTATGAGGCAGCGATAGACCCTCGGAGATAAGTCGGCTAGTGACCAATGTATTGAATCGCTAGGTATTTTCTGAGTTGCATCGTCATTAGGATGGTGCGAATGTCGCAATTAACTGTCAAATGTGCGTCGGATTTCAAAACTAGACTGACAAAGAGCGAACATCCGGTGACCGAGGCACCAATAGACCCTTGTAGATAGTTACGCTAGGCATCGATGTATTGAATCGCGACGCTATTTGTGTGTTCCATCGTCAATACCAGGATCTGACGGTAAGGATTAACTGTGAGTTATGAGAGGGAGAAAACAAACTTGACTGCCAAAGAGTACGTCCATCTGGTATGAGGCAGCGTTATACCCTCGGAGATAAGTCGGCTAGTGACCAATATATTGAATCGCGACGCAATTTCTGTGTTGCATCGTCATTAGGATGGTGGGAATGACGCAATTAACTGTCAAATTTGCGTCGGATTCCCGAAACTTTACTCGTAGGACAACGATCATGTGGTGACCCAGGCAGTAATAGATGCTTGGGGTTAAATAAGCTGGAAGACAATGTTCTGAAAACCATCGCAGTATGTGTGTTCCGTCGTCATTGAGAGGTTGAGAGAACATAAATTAACTGTCAGTTTTGCGTCGGTTTTGAAAACTAGATAACAAAACGCGACCATCCGGTGACCAAGGCACAAATAGACCTTTGTAGATAGTTACGCTGGACATCGATGTATTGAATCGCGACGCTATTTGTGTGTTCCATCGTCAATACCAGGATCTGACGGTAAGGATTAACTGTGAGTTATGAGAGGGAGAAAACAAACTTGACTGCCAAAGAGTACGTCCATCTGGTATGAGGTAGCGATAGACCCTCGGAGATAAGTTGGCTAGTGACCAATGTATTGAATCGTGACGCAATTTCTGTGTTGCATCGTCATTAGGGTGGTGGGAATGTTGCAATTAACTGTCAAATGTGCGTCGGATTTGAAAACTAGGCTGACAAAGCGCGAACATCCGGTGACCGAGGCACCAATAGACCTTTGTAGATAGTTACGCTAGACATCGATGTATTGAATCGCGACGCTATTTGTGTGTTCCATCGTCGATACCAGGATCTGACTGTAAGAATTAGCTGTGAGTTTTGAGTCGGAGACAAGAAACTTGAGAACCAAATTGTACATCCATCTGGTATGAGGCAGCGTTAGACCCTCGGAGATAAGTCGGCTAGTGACCAATGTATTGAATCGCGACACAATTTCTGTGTTGCATCGTCATTAGGATGGTGGGAGTGTCGCAATTAACTGTCAAATTTGGGTCGGATTCCCGAAACTTTACTGGCAGGAGAACGATCATGTGGTGACCCAGGCATGCTTGGAGATAAATCTGCTGGAAGTCGATGTTCTGAAACCCATCGCAGTATGTGTGTTACATCGTAATTGAGAGTATGGGAGGAATAAAATTAACTGCCAATCTTGCGTCGGATTTGTAAATTAGACTGACAAAACGCGACCATACGGTGACCGAGGCACCAATAGACCCTTGTAGATAGTTACGATGGACATCGATGTATAGAATCGAGACGCTATTTGTGTTTTCCATCGTCAATACCAGGATCTGACGGTAAGAATTCACTGTGAGTTATGAGAGGGAGAAAACAAACTTGACTGCCAAAGAGTACGTCCATCTGGTATGAGGCAGCGATAGACCCTCGGAGATAAGTCGGCTAGTGACCAATGTATTGAATCGCTACGTATTTTCTGAGTTGCATCGTCATTAGGATGGTGCGAATGTCGCAATTAACTGTCAAATGTGCGTCGGATTTCAAAACTAGACTGACAAAGAGCGAACATCCGGTGACCGAGGCACCAATAGACCCTTGTAGATAGTTACGCTAGGCATCGATGTATTGAATCGCGACGCTATTTGTGTGTTCCATCGTCGATACCAGGATCTGACTGTAAGAATTAGCTGTGAGTTTTGAGTCGGAGACAAGAAATTTGACAGCCAAATTGTACATCCATCTGGTATGAGGCAGCGTTAGACCCTCGTAGATAAGTCGGCTAGTGACCAATATATTGAATCGCGACGCAATTTCTGTGTTGCATCGTCATTAGGATGGTGGGAATGTCTCAATTAACTGTCAAATTTGTGTCGGATTCCCGAAACTTTACTCGCAGGAGAACGATCATGTGGTGACCAGGCATGCTTGGAGATAAATCTGCTGGAAGTCGATGTTCTGAAACCCATCGCAGTATGTGTGTTCCATCGTAATTGAGAGTATGGGAGGAATAAAATTAACTGCCAATCTTGCGTCGGATTTGTAAATTAGACTGACAAAACGCGACCATACGGTGACCGAGGCACCAATAGACCCTTGTAGATAGTTACGATGGACATCGATGTATAGAATCGAGACGCTATTTGTGTGTTCCATCGTCAATACCAGGATCTGACGGTAAGGATTAACTGTGAGTTATGAGAGGGAGAAAACAAACTTGACTGCCAAAGAGTACGTCCATCTGGTATGAGGCAGCGTTATACCCTCGGAGATAAGTCGGCTAGTGACCAATATATTGAATCGCGACGCAATTTCTGTGTTGCATCGTCATTAGGATGGTGGGAATGACGCAATTAACTGTCAAATTTGCGTCGGATTCCCGAAACTTTACTCGTAGGACAACGATCATGTGGTGACCCAGGCAGTAATAGATGCTTGGGGTTAAATAAGCTGGAAGACAATGTTCTGAAAACCATCGCAGTATGTGTGTTCCGTCGTCATTGAGAGGTTGAGAGAACATAAATTAACTGTCAGTTTTGCGTCGGTTTTGAAAACTAGATGACAAAACGCGACCATCCGGTGACCGAGGCACAAATAGACCCTTGTAGATAGTTACGCTGGACATCGATGTATTGAATCGCGACGCTATTTGTGTGTTCCATCGTCAATACCAGGATCTGACGGTAAGGATTAACTGTGAGTTATGAGAGGGAGAAAACAAACTTGACTGCCAAAGAGTACGTCCATCTGGTATGAGGTAGCGATAGACCCTCGGAGATAAGTTGGCTAGTGACCAATGTATTGAATCGTGACGCAATTTTGTGTTGCATCGTCATTAGGGTGGTGGGAATGTTGCAATTAACTGTCAAATGTGCGTCGGATTTGAAAACTAGGCTGACAAAGCGCGAACATCCGGTGACCGAGGCACCAATAGACCTTTGTAGATAGTTACGCTAGACATCGATGTATTGAATCGCGACGCTATTTGTGTGTTCCATCGTCGATACCAGGATCTGACTGTAAGAATTAGCTGTGAGTTTTGAGTCGGAGACAAGAAACTTGAGAACCAAATTGTACATCCATCTGGTATGAGGCAGCGTTAGACCCTCGGAGATAAGTCAGCTAGTGACCAATGTATTGAATCGCGACACAATTTCTGTGTTGCAACGTCGTTAGGATGGTGGGAATGTCGCAATTAACTGTCAAATGTAAGTCGGATTTGAAAACTAGACTGACAAAGAGCGAACAACCGGTGACCGAGGCACCAATAGACCCTTGTAGATAGTTACGCTCGACATCGATGTATTGAATCGCGACGCTATTTGTGTGTTCCATCGTCGATACCAGGATCTGACAGTAAGAATTAGCTGTGAGTTTTGAGTCGGAGACAAGAAACTTGACAGCCAAATTGTACATCCATCTGGTATGAGGCAGCGTTAGACAATCGTAGATAAGTCGGCTAGTGACCAATATATTGAATCGCGACGCAATTTCTGTGTTGCATCGTCATTAGGATGGTGGGAATGTCTCAATTAACTGTCAAATTTGCGTCGGATTCCCGAAACTTTACTCGCAGGAGAACGATCATGTGGTGACCAGGCATGCTTGGAGATAAATCTGCTGGAAGTCGATGTTCTGAAACCCATCGCAGTATGTGTGTTCCATCGTAATTGAGAGTATGGGAGGAATAAAATTAACTGCCAATCTTGCGTCGGATTTGTAAATTAGACTGACAAAACGCGACCATACGGTGACCGAGGCACCAATAGACCCTTGTAGATAGTTACGATGGACATCGATGTATAGAATCGAGACGCTATTTGTGTGTTCCATCGTCAATACCAGGATCTGACGGTAAGAATTAACTGTGAGTTATGAGAGGGAGCAAACAAACTTGACTGCCAAACAGTACGTCCATCTGGAATGAGGCAGCGATAGACCCTCGGAGATAAGTCGGCTAGTGACCAATGTATTGAATCGCGACGCAATTTCTGTGTTGCATCGTCATTAGGATGGTGGGAATGTCGCAATTAACTGTCAAATTTGCGTCGGATTCCCAAAACTATACTCGTAGGACAACGACCATGTGGTGACCCAGGCAATAATAGATGCTTGGAGATAAATCTGCTGGAAGACAATGTTCTGAAAACCATCGCAGTATGTGTGTTCCGTCGTCATTGAGAGGTTGAGAGAACATAAATTAACTGTCAGTTTTGCGTCGGTTTTGAAAACTAGATGACAAAACGCGACCATCCGGTGACCGAGGCACAAATAGACCTTTGTAGATAGTTACGCTGGACATCGATGTATTGAATCGCGACGCTATTTGTGTGTTCCATCGTCAATACCAGGATCTGACGGTAAGGATTAACTGTGAGTTATGAGAGGGAGAAAACAAACTTGACTGCCAAAGAGTACGTCCATCTGGTATGAGGTAGCGATAGACCCTCGGAGATAAGTTGGCTAGTGACCAATGTATTGAATCGTGACGCAATTTCTGTGTTGCATCGTCATTAGGATGGTGGGAGTGTCGCAATTAACTGTCAAATTTGGGTCGGATTCCCGAAACTTTACTGGCAGGAGAACGATCATGTGGTGACCCAGGCATGCTTGGAGATAAATCTGCTGGAAGTCGATGTTCTGAAACCCATCGCAGTATGTGTGTTACATCGTAATTGAGAGTATGGGAGGAATAAAATTAACTGCCAATCTTGCGTCGGATTTGTAAATTAGACTGACAAAACGCGACCATACGGTGACCGAGGCACCAATAGACCCTTGTAGATAGTTACGATGGACATCGATGTATAGAATCGAGACGCTATTTGTGTTTTCCATCGTCAATACCAGGATCTGACGGTAAGAATTCACTGTGAGTTATGAGAGGGAGAAAACAAACTTGACTGCCAAAGAGTACGTCCATCTGGTATGAGGCAGCGATAGACCCTCGGAGATAAGTCGGCTAGTGACCAATGTATTGAATCGCTACGTATTTTCTGAGTTGCATCGTCATTAGGATGGTGCGAATGTCGCAATTAACTGTCAAATGTGCGTCGGATTTCAAAACTAGACTGACAAAGAGCGAACATCCGGTGACCGAGGCACCAATAGACCCTTGTAGATAGTTACGCTAGGCATCGATGTATTGAATCGCGACGCTATTTGTGTGTTCCATCGTCGATACCAGGATCTGACTGTAAGAATTAGCTGTGAGTTTTGAGTCGGAGACAAGAAATTTGACAGCCAAATTGTACATCCATCTGGTATGAGGCAGCGTTAGACCCTCGTAGATAAGTCGGCTAGTGACCAATATATTGAATCGCGACGCAATTTCTGTGTTGCATCGTCATTAGGATGGTGGGAATGTCTCAATTAACTGTCAAATTTGTGTCGGATTCCCGAAACTTTACTCGCAGGAGAACGATCATGTGGTGACCAGGCATGCTTGGAGATAAATCTGCTGGAAGTCGATGTTCTGAAACCCATCGCAGTATGTGTGTTCCATCGTAATTGAGAGTATGGGAGGAATAAAATTAACTGCCAATCTTGCGTCGGATTTGTAAATTAGACTGACAAAACGCGACCATACGGTGACCGAGGCACCAATAGACCCTTGTAGATAGTTACGATGGACATCGATGTATAGAATCGAGACGCTATTTGTGTGTTCCATCGTCAATACCAGGATCTGACGGTAAGGATTAACTGTGAGTTATGAGAGGGAGAAAACAAACTTGACTGCCAAAGAGTACGTCCATCTGGTATGAGGCAGCGTTATACCCTCGGAGATAAGTCGGCTAGTGACCAATATATTGAATCGCGACGCAATTTCTGTGTTGCATCGTCATTAGGATGGTGGGAATGACGCAATTAACTGTCAAATTTGCGTCGGATTCCCGAAACTTTACTCGTAGGACAACGATCATGTGGTGACCCAGGCAGTAATAGATGCTTGGGGTTAAATAAGCTGGAAGACAATGTTCTGAAAACCATCGCAGTATGTGTGTTCCGTCGTCATTGAGAGGTTGAGAGAACATAAATTAACTGTCAGTTTTGCGTCGGTTTTGAAAACTAGATGACAAAACGCGAACATCCGGTGACCGAGGCACCAATAGACCTTTGTAGATAGTTACGCTAGACATCGATGTATTGAATCGCGACGCTATTTGTGTGTTCCATCGTCGATACCAGGATCTGACTGTAAGAATTAGCTGTGAGTTTTGAGTCGGAGACAAGAAACTTGAGAACCAAATTGTACATCCATCTGGTATGAGGCAGCGTTAGACCCTCGGAGATAAGTCAGCTAGTGACCAATGTATTGAATCGCGACACAATTTCTGTGTTGCAACGTCGTTAGGATGGTGGGAATGTCGCAATTAACTGTCAAATGTAAGTCGGATTTGAAAACTAGACTGACAAAGAGCGAACATCCGGTGACCGAGGCACCAATAGACCCTTGTAGATAGTTACGCTCGACATCGATGTATTGAATCGCGACGCTATTTGTGTGTTCCATCGTCGATACCAGGATCTGACCGTAAGAATTAGCTGTGAGTTTTGAGTCGGAGACAAGAAACTTGACAGCCAAATTGTACATCCATCTGGTATGAGGCAGCGTTAGACAATCGTAGATAAGTCGGCTAGTGACCAATATATTGAATCGCGACGCAATTTCTGTGTTGCATCGTCATTAGGATGGTGGGAATGTCTCAATTAACTGTCAAATTTGCGTCGGATTCCCGAAACTTTACTCGCAGGAGAACGATCATGTGGTGACCAGGCATGCTTGGAGATAAATCTGCTGGAAGTCGATGTTCTGAAACCCATCGCAGTATGTGTGTTCCATCGTAATTGAGAGTATGGGAGGAATAAAATTAACTGCCAATCTTGCGTCGGATTTGTAAATTAGACTGACAAAACGCGACCATACGGTGACCGAGGCACCAATAGACCCTTGTAGATAGTTACGATGGACATCGATGTATAGAATCGAGACGCTATTTGTGTGTTCCATCGTCAATACCAGGATCTGACGGTAAGAATTAACTGTGAGTTATGAGAGGGAGCAAACAAACTTGACTGCCAAACAGTACGTCCATCTGGAATGAGGCAGCGATAGACCCTCGGAGATAAGTCGGCTAGTGACCAATGTATTGAATCGCGACGCAATTTCTGTGTTGCATCGTCATTAGGATGGTGGGAATGTCGCAATTAACTGTCAAATTTGCGTCGGATTCCCAAAACTATACTCGTAGGACAACGACCATGTGGTGACCCAGGCAATAATAGATGCTTGGAGATAAATCTGCTGGAAGACAATGTTCTGAAAACCATCGCAGTATGTGTGTTCCATCGTCATTGAGAGGTTGAGAGAACATAAATTAACTGTCAGTTTTGCGTCGGTTTTGAAAATTAGATGACAAAACGCCACCATCCGGTGACCGAGGCACAAATAGACCCTTGTAGACAGTTACGCTGGACATCGATGTATTGAATCGCGACGCCATTTGTGTGTTCCATCGTCAATACCAGGATCTGACGGTAAGAATTAACTGTGAGTTTTGAGAGGGACAAAACAAACTTGACTGTCAAAGTGTACGTCTATCTGGTATGAGGCAGCGATAGACCATCGGAGATAAAACGGCTAGTGACCAATGTATTGAATCGCGAAGCAATTTCTGTGTTGCAACGTCGTTAGGATGGTGGGAACGTCGCATTTAACTGTCTAATTTGCGTCGGATTTGAAACCTAGACTGACAAAGAACGAACATCCGGTGACCGAGGCACCAATAGACCCTTGTAGATAGTTACGATGGACATCGATGTATAGAATCGCGACGCTATTTGTGTGTTCCATCGTCAATACCAGGATCTGACGGTAAGAATTAACTGTGAGTTATGGGAGGGAGAAAACAAACTTGACTGCCAAACAGTACGTCCATCTGGTATGAGGCAGCGATAGACCCTCGGAGATAAGTCGGCAAGTGACCAATATATTGAATCGCGACGCAATTTCTGTGTTGCATCGTCATTAGGGTGGTGGGAATGTCGCAATTAACTGTCAAATTTGCGTCGGATTCCCGAAACTTTACTCGTAGGACAACGATCATGTGGTGATCCAGTCAGTAATACATGCTTGGAGATAAATATGCTGGAAGACAATGTTCTGAAAACCATCGCAGTATGTGTGTTCCGTCGTCATTGAGAGGATGAGAGAACAAAAATTAACTGTCTGCTTTGGGTCGGATTTGAAAACTAGATGACAAAACGCGACCATCCGGTGACCGAGGCACAAATAGACCCTTGTAGATAGTTACGCTGGACATCGATGTATTGAATCGCGACGCTATTTGTGTGTTCCATCGTCGATACCAGGATCTGACTGTAAGAATTAGCTGTGAGTTTTGAGTCGGAGACAAGAAACTTTACAGCCAAATTGTACATCCATCTGGTATGAGGCAGCGTTAGACCCTCGGAGATAAGTCGGCTAGTGACCAATGTATTGAATCGCGACACAATTTCTGTGTTGCAACGTCGTTAGGATGGTGGGAATGTCGCAATTAACTGTCAAATGTGCGTCGGATTTGAAAACTAGACTGACAAAGAGAGAACATCCGGTGACCGAGGCACCAATAGACCCTTGTAGATAGTTACGATGGACATCGATGTATAGAATCGCGACGCTATTTGTGTGTTCCATCGTCAATACCAGGATCTGACGGTAAGAATTAACTGTGAGTTATGGGAGGGAGAAAACAAACTTGACTGCCAAACAGTACGTCCATCTGGTATGAGGCAGCGATAGACCCTCGGAGATAAGTCGGCTATTGACCAATATATTGAATCGCGACGCAATTTCTGTGTTGCATCGTCATTAGAGTGGTGGGAATGTCGCAATTAACTGTCAAATTTGCGTCGGATTCCCGAAACTTTACTCGTAGGACAACGATCATGTGGTGACCCAGGCAGTAATAGATGCATGGAGATAAATATGCTGGAAGACAATGTTCTGAAAACCATCGCAATATGTGTGTTCCGTCGTCATTGAGAGGATGAGAGAACATAAATTAACTGTCTGCTTTGCGTCGGATTTGAAAACTAGATGACAAAACGCGACCATCCGGTGACCGAGGCACAAATAGACCCTTGTAGATAGTTACGCTGGACATCGATGTATTGAATCGCGACGCTATTTTTGTGTTCCATTGTCAATACCAGGATCTGACGGTAAGAATTAACTGTGAGTTATGGGAGGGAGAAAACAAACTTGACTGCCATGGAGTACATCCATCTGGTATGAGGCAGCGTTAGACCCTCGTAGATAAGTCGGCTAGTGACCAATATATTGAATCGCGACGCAATTTCTGTGTTGCATCGTCATTAGGATGGTGGGAATGTCTCAATTAACTGTCAAATGTGCGTCGGATTTGATAACTAGCCTGACAAAGAGCGAACATCCGGTGACCGAGGCACCAATAGACCCTTGTGGATAGTTACGCTCGAAATCGATGTATTGAATCGCGACGCTATTTGTGTGTTCCATCGTCGATACCTGGATTTGACTGTAAGAATTAGCTGTGAGTTTTGAGTCGGAGACAAGAAACTTGAGAGCCAAATTGTACATCCATCTGGTATGAGGCAGCGTTAGACCCTCGGAGATAAGTCGGCTAGTGACCAATATATTGAATCGCGACGCAATTTCTGTGTTGCATCGTCATTAGGATGGTGGGAATGTCTCAATTAACTGTCAAATTTGCGTCGGATTCCCGAAACTTTACTCGCAGGAGAACGATCATGTGGTGACCAGGCATGCTTGGAGATAAATCTGCTGGAAGTCGATGTTCTGAAACCCATCGCAGTATGTGTGTTCCATCGTAATTGAGAGTATGGGAGGAATAAAATTAACTGCCAATCTTGCGTCGGATTTGTAAATTAGACTGACAAAACGCGACCATACGGTGACCGAGGCACCAATAGACCCTTGTAGATAGTTACGATGGACATCGATGTATAGAATCGAGACACTATTTGTGTGTTCCATCGTCAATACCAGGATCTGACGGTAAGAATTAACTGTGAGTTATGAGAGGGAGCAAACAAACTTGACTGCCAAACAGTACGTCCATCTGGAATGAGGCAGCGATAGACCCTCGGAGATAAGTCGGCTAGTGACCAATGTATTGAATCGCGACGCAATTTCTGTGTTGCATCGTCATTAGGATGGTGGGAATGTCGCAATTAACTGTCAAATTTGCGTCGGATTCCCAAAACTATACTCGTAGGACAACGACCATGTGGTGACCCAGGCAATAATAGATGCTTGGAGATAAATCTGCTGGAAGACAATGTTCTGAAAACCATCGCAGTATGTGTGTTCCATCGTCATTGAGAGGTTGAGAGAACATAAATTAACTGTCAGTTTTGCGTCGGTTTTGAAAATTAGATGACAAAACGCCACCATCCGGTGACCGAGGCACAAATAGACCCTTGTAGACAGTTACGCTGGACATCGATGTATTGAATCGCGACGCTATTTGTGTGTTCCATCGTCGATACCTGGATTTGACTGTAAGAATTAGCTGTGAGTTTTGAGTCGGAGACAAGAAACTTGAGAGCCAAATTGTACATCCATCTGGTATGAGGCAGCGTTAGACCCTCGGAGATAAGTCGGCTAGTGACCAATGTATTGAATCGCGACACAATTTCTGTGTTGCAACGTCGTTAGGATGGTGGGAATGTCGCAATTAACTGTCAAATGTGCGTCGGATTTGAAAACTAGACTGACAAAGAGCGAACATCCGGTGACCGAGGCACCAATAGACCCTTGTAGATAGTTACGCTCGACATCGATGTATTGAATCGCGACGCTATTTGTGTGTTCCATCGGCGATACCAGGATCTGACTGTAAGAATTAGCTGTGAGTTTTGAGTCGGAGACAAGAAACTTGACAGCCAAATTGTACATCCATCTGGTATGAGGCAGCGTTAGACCCTCGTAGATAAGTCGGCTAGTGACCAATATATTGAATCGCGACGCAATTTCTGTGTTGCATCGTCATTAGGATGGTGGGAATGTCTCAATTAACTGTCAAATTTGCGTCGGATTCCCGAAACTTTACTCGCAGGAGAACGATCATGTGGTGACCAGGCATGCTTGGAGATAAATCTGCTGGAAGTCGATGTTCTGAAACCCATCGCAGTATGTGTGTTCCATCGTAATTGAGAGTATGGGAGGAATAAAATTAACTGCCAATCTTGCGTCGGATTTGTAAATTAGACTGACAAAACGCGACCATACGGTGACCGAGGCACCAATAGACCCTTGTAGATAGTTACGCTGGACATCGATTTATTGAATCAAGACGCTACTTGTGTGTTCCATCGTCAATACCAGGATCTGACGGTAAGAATTAACTGTGAGTTATGAGAGGAGAAAACAAACTTGACTGCCAAAGAGTACGTCCATCTGGTATGAGGCAGCGATAGACCCTCGGAGATAAGTCGGCTAGTGACCAATGTATTGTATCGCGACGCAATTTCTGTGTTGCATCGTTACTAGGATGGTTGGAATGTCGCAATTAACTGTCAAATCTGCGTCGGATTTGAAAAGCAGACTGACAAAGCGCAAACATCCGGTGACCGAGGCATCAAAATACCCTTGTAAATAGTTACGCTACATATCGATGTATTGAATCGCGACGCTACTTGTGCGTTCCATGGTCGATACCAGGATCTGACGGTAAGAAGTTTTAAGTCGGAGACAAGAAACTTGACAGCCAATTTGTACATCCATCTGGTATGAGGCAGCGTTGAACCCTAGGAGGTAAGTCGGCTAGTGACCAATGTATTGAATCGCGTCGCAATTTCTGTGTTGCATCGTCATTAGGATGGTGGGAGTGTCGCAATTAACTGTCAAATTTGCGTCGGATTCCCGAAACTTTACTCGTAGGACAACGATCATGTGGTGACCCAGGCAGTAATAGATGCTTGGAGATAAATGTGCTGGTAGACGATGTTCTGAAAACCATCGCAGTATGTGTGTTCTATCGTCATTGAGAGGATGAGAGAAAATAAAATTAACTGTCAGTTTTGCGTCGGATTTGAAAACTAGATGACAAAACGCGACCATCCGGTGACCGAGGCACCAATAGACCCTTGTAGATAGTTACGCTGGACATCGATCTATTGAATCACGACGCTTTTTGTGTGTTCCATCGTCAATACCAGGATCTGACGGTAAGGATTAACTGTGAGTTATGAGAGGGAGAAAACAAACTTGACTGCCAAAGAGTACGTCCATCTGGTATGAGGTAGCGATAGACCCTCGGAGATAAGTTGGCTAGTGACCAATGTATTGAATCGTGACGCAATTTCTGTGTTGCATCGTCATTAGGGTGGTGGGAATGTTGCAATTAACTGTCAAATTTGCGTCGGATTTGAAAACTAGGCTGAAAAAGCGCGAACATCCGGTGACCGAGGCACCAATAGACCTTTGTAGATAGTTACGCTAGACATCGATGTATTGAATCGCGACGCTATTTGTGTGTTCCATCGTCGATACCAGGATCTGACTGTAAGAAATAGCTGTGAGTTTTGAGTCGGAGACAAGAAACTTGACAGCCAAATTGTACATCCATCTGGTATGAGGCAGCGTTGAACCCTCGGAGATAAGTCGGCTAGTGACCAATGTATTGAATCGCGACGCAATTTCTGTGTTGCATCGTCATTAGGATGGTGGGAATGTCTCAATTAACTGTCAAATTTGCGTCGGATTCCCGAAACTTTACTCGTAGGACAACGATCATGTGGTGACCCAGGCAGTAAAAGATGCTTGGAGATAAATATGCTGGAAGAAAATGTTCTGAAAACCATCGCAGTATGTGTGTTCCGTCGACATTGAGAGGATGAGAGAACAAAAATTAACTGTCTGCTTTGGGTCGGATTTGAAAACTAGATGACAAAACGCGACCATCCGGTGACCGAGGCACAAATAGACCCTTGTAGATAGTTACGCTGGACATCGATGTATTGAATCGCGACGCTATTTGTGTGTTCCATCGTCAATACCAGGATCTGACGGTAAGAATTAACTGTGAGTTATGGGAGGGAGAAAATAAACTTGACTGCCAAACAGTACGTCCATCTGGTATGAGGCAGCGATAGACCCTCGGAGATAAGTCGGCTAGTGACCAATATATTGAATCGCGACGCAATTTCTGTGTTGCATCGTCATTAGGGTGGTGGGAATGTTGCAATTAACTGTCCAATTTGCGTCGGATTCCCGAAACTTTACTCGTAGGACAACGATCATGTGGTGACCCAGGCAGTAATAGATGCTTGGAGATAAATATGCTGGAAGACAATGTTCTGAAAACCATCGCAATATGTGTGTTCCGTCGTCATTGAGAGGATGAGAGAACATAAATTAACTGTCTGCTTTGCGTCGGATTTGAAAACTAGATGACAAAACGCGACCATCCGGTGACCGAGGCACAAATAGACCCTTGTAGATAGTTACGCTGGACATCGATGTATTGAATCGCGACGCTATTTGTGTGTTCCATTGTCAATACCAGGATCTGACGGTAAGAATTAACTGTGAGTTATGAGAGGGAGAAAACAAACTTGACTGCCAAAGAGTACGTCCATCTGGTATGAGGCAGCGATAGACGCTCGGAGATAAGTCGGCTAGTGACCAATGTATTGAATCGCGACGCAATTTCTGTGTTGCATCGTCATTAGGGTGGTGTGAATGTCGCAATTAACTGACAATGTGCGTCGGATTTGAAAACTAGACTGACAAAGAGCGAACATCCGGTGACCGAGGCACCAATAGACCTTTGTAGATAGTTACGCTAGACATCGATGTATTGAATCGCGACGCTATTTGTGTGTTCCATCGTCGATACCAGGATCTGACTGTAAGAATTAGCTGTGAGTTTTGAGTCGGAGACAAGAAACTTGAGAACCAAATTGTACATCCATCTGGTATGAGGCAGCGTTAGACCCTCGGAGATAAGTCGGCTAGTGACCAATGTATTGAATCGCGACACAATTTCTGTGTTGCAACGTCGTTAGGATGGTGGGAATGTCGCAATTAACTGTCAAATGTAAGTCGGATTTGAAAACTAGACTGACAAAGAGCGAACATCCGGTGACCGAGGCACCAATAGACCCTTGTAGATAGTTACGCTCGACATCGATGTATTGAATCGCGACGCTACTTGTGCGTTCCATGGTCGATACCAGGATCTGACGGTAAGAAGTTTTAAGTCGGAGACAAGAAACTTGACAGCCAATTTGTACATCCATCTGGTATGAGACAGCGTTGAACCCTAGGAGATAAGTCGGCTAGTGACCAATGTATTGAATCGCGTCGCAATTTCTGTGTTGCATCGTCATTAGGATGGTGGGAGTGTCGCAATTAACTGTCAAATTTGCGTCGGATTCCCGAAACTTTACTCGTAGGACAACGATCATGTGGTGACCCAGGCAGTAATAGATGCTTGGAGATAAATGTGCTGGTAGACGATGTTCTGAAAACCATCGCGGTATGTGTGTTCTATCGTCATTGAGAGGATGAGAGAAAATAAAATTAACTGTCAGTTTTGCGTCGGATTTGAAAACTAGATGACAAAACGCGACCATCCGGTGACCGAGGCACCAATAGACCCTTGTAGATAGTTACGCTGGACATCGATCTATTGAATCACGACGCTTTTTGTGTGTTCCATCGTGAATACCAGGATCTGACGGTAAGAATTAACTGTGAGTTATGAGAGGGAGAAAACAAACTTGACTGCCAAAGAGTACGTCCATCTGATATGAGGCAGCGATAGACCCTCGGAGATAAGTCGGCTAGTGACCAATATATTGAATCGCGACGCAATTTCTGTGTTGCATCGTCATTAGGACGGTGGGAATGACGCAATTAACTGTCAAATTTGCGTCGGATTCCCGAAACTTTACTCGTAGGACAACGATCATGTGGTGACCCAGGCAGTAATAGATGCTTGGAGTTAAATATGCTGGAAGACAATGTTCTGAAAACCATCGCAGTATGTGTGTTCCGTCGTCATTGAGAGGATGAGAGAACATAAATTAACTGTCTGCTTTGCGTCGGATTTGAAAACTAGATGACAAAACGCGACCATCCGGTGACCGAGGCACAAATGGACCCTTGTAGATAGTTTCGCTGGACATCGATGTATTGAATCGCGACGCTATTTGTGTGTTCCATCGTCGATACCTGGATTTGACTGTAAGAATTAGCTGTGAGTTTTGAGTCGGAGACAAGAAACTTGAGAGCCAAATTGTACATCCATCTGGTATGAGGCAGCGTTAGACCCTCGGAGATAAGTCGGCTAAGGACCAATGTATTGAATCGCGACACAATTTCTGTGTTGCAACGTCGTTAGGATGGTGGGAATGTCTCAATTAACTGTCAAATGTGCGTCGGATTTGAAAACTAGATGACAAAACGCGACCATCCGGTGACCGAGGCACAAATAGACCCTTGTAGATAGTTACGCTCGACATCGATGTATTGAATCGCGACGCTATTTGTGTGTTCCATCGTCGATACCAGGATCTGACTGTAAGAATTAGCTGTGAGTTTTGAGTCGGAGACAAGAAACTTGACAGCCAAATTGTACATCCATCTGGTATGAGGCAGCGTTAGACAATCGTAGATAAGTCGGCTAGTGACCAATATATTGAATCGCGACGCAATTTCTGTGTTGCATCGTCATTAGGATGGTGGGAATGTCTCAATTAACTGTCAAATTTGCGTCGGATTCCCGAAACTTTACTCGCAGGAGAACGATCATGTGGTGACCAGGCATGCTTGGAGATAAATCTGCTGGAAGTCGATGTTCTGAAACCCATCGCAGTATGTGTGTTCCATCGTAATTGAGAGTATGGGAGGAATAAAATTAACTGCAAATCTTGCGTCGGATTTGTAAATTAGACTGACAAAACGCGACCATACGGTGACCGAGGCACCAATAGACCCTTGTAGATAGTTACGCTGGACATCGATGTATAGAATCGAGACGCTATTTGTGTGTTCCATCGTCAATACCAGGATCTGACGGTAAGAATTAACTGTGAGTTATGAGAGGGAGCAAACAAACTTGACTGCCAAACAGTACGTCCATCTGGAATGAGGCAGCGATAGACCCTCGGAGATAAGTCGGCTAGTGACCAATGTATTGAATCGCGACGCAATTTCTGTGTTGCATCGTCATTAGGATGGTGGGAATGTCGCAATTAACTGTCAAATTTGCGTCGGATTCCCAAAACTATACTCGTAGGACAACGACCATGTGGTGACCCAGGCAATAATAGATGCTTGGAGATAAATCTGCTGGAAGACAATGTTCTGAAAACCATCGCAGTATGTGTGTTCCATCGTCATTGAGAGGTTGAGAGAACATAAATTAACTGTCAGTTTTGCGTCGGTTTTGAAAATTAGATGACAAAACGCCACCATCCGGTGACCGAGGCACAAATAGACCCTTGTAGACAGTTACGCTGGACATCGATGTATTGATTCGCGACGCCATTTGTGTGTTCCATCGTCAATACCAGGATCTGACGGTAAGAATTAACTGTGAGTTTTGAGAGGGACAAAACAAACTTTACTGTCAAAGTGTACGTCTATCTGGTATGAGGCAGCGATAGACCATCGGAGATAAAACGGCTAGTGACCAATGTATTGAATCGCGAAGCAATTTCTGTGTTGCAACGTCGTTAGGATGCTGGGAACGTCGCAATTAACTGTCTAAATTGCGTCGGATTTGAAACCTAGACTGACAAAGAACGAACATCCGGTGACCGAGGCACCAATAGACCCTTGTAGATAGTTACGATGGACATCGATGTATAGAATCGCGACGCTATTTGTGTGTTCCATCGTCAATACCAGGATCTGACGGTAAGAATTAACTGTGAGTTATGGGAGGGAGAAAACAAACTTGACTGCCAAACAGTACGTCCATCTGGTATGAGGCAGCGATAGACCCTCGGAGATAAGTCGGCTAGTGACCAATATATTGAATCGCGACGCAATTTCTGTGTTGCATCGTCATTAGGGTGGTGGGAATGTCGCAATTAACTGTCAAATTTGCGTCGGATTCCCGAAACTTTACTCGTAGGACAACGATCATGTGGTGATCCAGTCAGTAATAGATGCTTGGAGATAAATATGCTGGAAGACAATGTTCTGAAAACCATCGCAGTATGTGTGTTCCGTCGTCATTGAGAGGATGAGAGAACAAAAATTAACTGCCTGCTTTGGGTCGGATTTGAAAACTAGATGACAAAACGCGACCATCCGGTGACCGAGGCACAAATAGACCCTTGTAGATAGTTACGCTGGACATCGATGTATTGAATCGCGACGCTATTTGTGTGTTCCATCGTCGATACCAGGATCTGACTGTAAGAATTAGCTGTGAGTTTTGAGTCGGAGACAAGAAACTTTACAGCCAAATTGTACATCCATCTGGTATGAGGCAGCGTTAGACCCTCGGAGATAAGTCGGCTAGTGACCAATGTATTGAATCGCGACACAATTTCTGTGTTGCAACGTCGTTAGGATGGTGGGAATGTCTCAATTAACTGTCAAATTTGCGTCGGATTCCCGAAACTTTACTCGCAGGAGAACGATCATGTGGTGACCAGGCATGCTTGGAGATAAATCTGCTGGAAGTCGATGTTCTGAAACCCATCGCAGTATGTGTGTTCCATCGTAATTGAGAGTATGGGAGGAATAAAATTAACTGCCAATCTTGCGTCGGATTTGTAAATTAGACTGACAAAACGCGACCATACGGTGACCGAGGCACCAATAGACCCTTGTAGATAGTTACGCTGGACATCGATTTATTGAATCAAGACGCTACTTGTGTGTTCCATCGTCAATACCAGGATCTGACGGTAAGAATTAACTGTGAGTTATGAGAGGGAGAAAACAAACTTGACTGCCAAAGAGTACGTCCATCTGGTATGAGGCAGCGATAGACCCTCGGAGATAAGTCGGCTAGTGACCAATGTATTGTATCGCGACGCAATTTCTGTGTTGCATCGTTACTAGGATGGTTGGAATGTCGCAATTAACTGTCAAATTTGCGTCGGATTTGAAAAGCAGACTGACAAAGCGCGAACATCCGGTGACCGAGGCACCAATAGACCTTTGTAGATAGTTACGCTAGACATCGATGTATTGAATCGCGACGCTGTTTGTGTGTTCCATCGTCGATACCAGGATCTGACTGTAAGAAATAGCTGTGAGTTTTGAGTCAGAGACAAGAAACTTGACAGCCAATTTGTACATCCATCTGGTATGAGGCAGCGTTGAACCCTAGGAGATAAGTCGGCTAGTGACGAATGTATTGAATCGCGTCGCAATTTCTGTGTTGCATCGTCATTAGGATGGTGGGAGTGTCGCAATTAACTGTCAAATTTGCGTCGGATTCCCGAAACTTTACTCGTAGGACAACGATCATGTGGTGACCCAGGCAGTAATAGATGCTTGGAGATAAATGTGCTGGTAGACGATGTTCTGAAAACCATCGCAGTATGTGTGTTCTATCGTCATTGAGAGGATGAGAGAAAATAAAATTAACTGTCAGTTTTGCGTCGGATTTGAAAACTAGATGACAAAACGCGACCATCCGGTGACCGAGGCACCAATAGACCCTTGTAGATAGTTACGCTGGACATCGATCTATTGAATCACGACGCTATTTCTGTGTTCCATCGTCAATACCAGGATCTGACGGTAAGAATTAACTGTGAGTTATGAGAGGGAGCAAACAAACTTGACTGCCAAACAGTACGTCCATCTGGAATGAGGCAGCGATAGACCCTCGGAGATAAGTCGGCTAGTGACCAGTGTATTGAATCGCGACGCAATTTCTGTGTTGCATCGTCATTAGGATGGTGGGAATGTCGCAATTAACTGTCAAATTTGCGTCGGATTCCCGAAACTTTACTCGTAGGACAACGATCGTGTGGTGACCCAGGCAGTAAAAGATGCTTGGAGATAAATATGCTGGAAGACAATGTTCTGAAAACCATCGCAGTATGTGTGTTCCGTCGACATTGAGAGGATGAGAGAACAAAAATTAACTGTCTGCTTTGGGTCGGATTTGAAAACTAGATGACAAAACGCGACCATCCGGTGACCGAGGCACAAATAGACCCTTGTAGATAGTTACGCTGGACATCGATGTATTGAATCGCAACGCTATTTGTGTGTTCCATCGTCAATACCAGGATCTGACGGTAAGAATTAACTGTGAGTTATGGGAGGGAGAAAATAAACTTGACTGCCAAACAGTACGTCCATCTGGTATGAGGCAGCGATAGACCCTCGGAGATAAGTCGGCTAGTGACCAATATATTGAATCGCGACGCAATTTTTGTGTTGCATCGTCATTAGGGTGGTGGGAATGTTGCAATTAACTGTCCAATTTGCGTCGGATTCCCGAAACTTTACTCGTAGGACAACGATCATGTGGTGACCCAGGCAGTAATAGATGCTTGGAGATAAATATGCTGGAAGACAATGTTCTGAAAACCATCGCAATATGTGTGTTCCGTCGTCATTGAGAGGATGAGAGAACATAAATTAACTGTCTGCTTTGCGTCGGATTTGAAAACTAGATGACAAAACGCGACCATCCGGTGACCGAGGCACAAATAGACCCTTGTAGATAGTTACGCTGGACATCGATGTATTGAATCGCGACGCTATTTGTTTGTTCCATTGTCAATACCAGGATCTGACGGTAAGAATTAACTGTGAGTTATGAGAGGGAGAAAACAAACTTGACTGCCAAAGAGTACGTCCATCTGGTATGAGGCAGCGATAGACGCTCGGAGATAAGTCGGCTAGTGACCAATGTATTGAATCGCGACGCAATTTCTGTGTTGCATCGTCATTAGGGTGGTGTGAATGTCGCAATTAACTGACAATGTGCGTCGGAATTGAAAACTAGACTGACAAAGAGCGAACATCCGGTGACCGAGGCACCAATAGACCTTTGTAGATAGTTACGCTAGACATCGATGTATTGAATCGCGACGCTATTTGTGTGTTCCATCGTCGATACCAGGATCTGACTAAGAATTAGCTGTGAGTTTTGAGTCGGAGACAAGAAACTTGAGAACCAAATTGTACATCCATCTGGTATGAGGCAGCGTTAGACCCTCGGAGATAAGTCGGCTAGTGACCAATGTATTGAATCGCGACACAATTTCTGTGTTGCAACGTCGTTAGGATGGTGGGAATGTCGCAATTAACTGTCAAATGTAAGACGGATTTGAAAACTAGACTGACAAAGAGCGAACATCCGGTGACCGAGGCACCAATAGACCCTTGTAGATAGTTACGCTCGACATCGATGTATTGAATCGCGACGCTACTTGTGCGTTCCATGGTCGATACCAGGATCTGACGGTAAGAAGTTTTAAGTCGGAGACAAGAAACTTGACAGCCAATTTGTACATCCATCTGGTATGAGGCAGCGTTGAACCCTAGGAGATAAGTCGGCTAGTGACCAATGTATTGAATCGCGTCGCAATTTCTGTGTTGCATCGTCATTAGGATGGTGGGAGTGTCGCAATTAACTGTCAAATTTGCGTCGGATTCCCGAAACTTTACTCGTAGGACAACGATCATGTGGTGACCCAGGCAGTAATAGATGCTTGGAGATAAATGTGCTGGTAGACGATGTTCTGAAAACCATCGCGGTATGTGTGTTCTATCGTCATTGAGAGGATGAGAGAAAATAAAATTAACTGTCAGTTTTGCGTCGGATTTGAAAACTAGATGACAAAACGCGACCATCCGGTGACCGAGGCACCAATAGACCCTTGTAGATAGTTACGCTGGACATCGATCTATTGAATCACGACGCCTTTTGTGTGTTCCATCGTGAATACCAGGATCTGACGGTAAGAATTAACTGTGAGTTATGAGAGGGAGAAAACAAACTTGACTGCCAAAGAGTACGTCCATCTGATATGAGGCAGCGATAGATCCTCGGAGATAAGTCGGCTAGTGACCAATATATTGAATCGCGACGCAATTTCTGTGTTGCATCGTCATTAGGACGGTGGGAATGACGCAATTAACTGTCAAATTTGCGTCGGATTCCCGAAACTTTACTCGTAGGACAACGATCATGTGGTGACCCAGGCAGTAATAGATGCTTGGAGTTAAATATGCTGGAAGACAATGTTCTGAAAACCATCGCAGTATGTGTGTTCCGTCGTCATTGAGAGGATGAGAGAACATAAATTAACTGTCTGCTTTGGGTCGGATTTGAAAACTAGATGACAAAACGCGACCATCCGGTGACCGAGGCACAAATAGACCCTTGTAGATAGTTTCGCTGGACATCGATGTATTGAATCGCGACGCTATTTGTGTGTTCCATCGTCAATACCAGGATCTGACGGTAAGGATTAACTGTGAGTTATGAGAGGGAGAAAACAAACTTGACTGCCAAAGAGTACGTCCATCTGGTATGAGGTAGCGATAGACCCTCGGAGATAAGTTGGCTAGTGACCAATGTATTGAATCGTGACGCAATTTCTGTGTTGCATCGTCATTAGGGTGGTGGGAATGTTGCAATTAACTGTCAAATTTGCGTCGGATTTGAAAACTAGGCTGAAAAAGCGCGAACATCCGGTGACCGAGGCACCAATAGACCTTTGTAGATAGTTACGCTAGACATCGATGTATTGAATCGCGACGCTGTTTGTGTGTTCCATCGTCGATACCAGGATCTGACTGTAAGAAATAGCTGTGAGTTTTGAGTCGGAGACAAGAAACTTGACAGCCAAATTGTACATCCATCTGGTATGAGGCAGCGTTAGACCCTCGTAGATAAGTCGGCTAGTGACCAATATATTGAATCGAGACGCAATTTCTGTGTTGCATCGTCATTAGGATGGTGGGAATGTCTCAATTAACTGTCAAATTTGCGTCGGATTCCCGAAACTTTACTCGCAGGAGAACGATCATGTGGTGACCAGGCATGCTTGGAGATAAATCTGCTGGAAGTCGATGTTCTGAAACCCATCGCAGTATGTGTGTTCCATCGTAATTGAGAGTATGGGAGGAATAAAATTAACTGCCAATCTTGCGTCGGATTTGTAAATTAGACTGACAAAACGTGACCATACGGTACCGAGGCACCAATAGACCCTTGTAGATAGTTACGATGGACATCGATGTATAGAATCGAGACGCTATTTGTGTGTTCCATCGTCAATACCAGGATCTGACGGTAAGAGTTAACTGTGAGTTATGAGAGGGAGCAAACAAACTTGACTGCCAAACAGTACGTCCATCTGGAATGAGGCAGCGATAGACCCTCGGAGATAAGTCGGCTAGTGACCAATGTATTGAATCGCGACGCAATTTCTGTGTTGCATCGTCATTAGGATGGTGGGAATGTCGCAATTAACTGTCAAATTTGCGTCGGATTCCCGAAACTTTACTCGTAGGACAACGATCATGTGGTGACCCAGGCAGTAAAAGATGCTTGGAGATAAATATGCTGGAAGACAATGTTCTGAAAACCATCGCAGTATGTGTGTTCCGTCGACATTGAGAGGATGAGAGAACAAAAATTAACTGTCTGCTTTGGGTCGGATTTGAAAACTAGATGACAAAACGCGACCATCCGGTGACCGAGGCACAAATAGACCCTTGTAGATAGTTACGCTGGACATCGATGTATTGAATCGCGACGCTATTTGTGTGTTCCATCGTCAATACCAGGATCTGACGGTAAGAATTAACTGTGAGTTATGGGAGGGAGAAATAAACTTGACTGCCAAACAGTACGTCCTTCTGGTATGAGGCAGCGATAGACCCTCGGAGATAAGTCGGCTAGTGATCAATATATTGAATCGCGACGCAATTTCTGTGTTGCATCGTCATTAGGGTGGTGGGAATGTCGCAATTAACTGTCCAATTTGCGTCGGATTCCCGAAACTTTACTCGTAGGACAACGATCATGTGGTGACCCAGGCAGTAATAGATGCTTGGAGATAAATATGCTGGAAGACAATGTTCTGAAAACCATCGCAATATGTGTGTTCCGTCGTCATTGAGAGGATGAGAGAACATAAATTAACTGTCTGCTTTGCGTCGGATTTGAAAACTAGATGACAAAACGCGACCATCCGGTGACCGAGGCACAAATAGACCCTTGTAGATAGTTACGCTGGACATCGATGTATTGAATCGCGACGCTATTTGTGTGTTCCATTGTCAATACCAGGATCTGACGGTAAGAATTAACTGTGAGTTATGAGAGGGAGAAAACAAACTTGACTGTCAAAGAGTACGTCCATCTGGTATGAGGCAGCGATAGACGCTCGGAGATAAGTCGGCTAGTGACCAATGTATTGAATCGCGACGCAATTTCTGAGTTGCATCGTCATTAGGGTGGTGTGAATGTCGCAATTAACTGACAATGTGCGTCGGATTTGAAAACTAGACTGACAAAGAGCGAACATCCGGTGACCGAGGCACCAATAGACCTTTGTAGATAGTTACGCTAGACATCGATGTATTGAATCGCGACGCTATTTGTGTGTTCCATCGTCGATACCAGGATCTGACTGTAAGACTTAGCTGTGAGTTTTGAGTCGGAGACAAGAAACTTGAGAACCAAATTGTACATCCATCTGGTATGAGACAGCGTTAGACCCTCGGAGATAAGTCGGCTAGTGACCAATGTATTGAATCGCGACACAATTTCTGTGTTGCAACGTCGTTAGGATGGTGGGAATGTCGCAATTAACTGTCAAATGTAAGTCGGATTTGAAAACTAGACTGACAAAGAGCGAACATCCGGTGACCGAGGCACCAATAGACCCTTGTAGATAGTTACGCTCGACATCGATGTATTGAATCGCGACGCTACTTGTGCGTTCCATGGTCGATACCAGGATCTGACGGTAAGAAGTTTTAAGTCGGAGACAAGAAACTTGACAGCCAATTTGTACATCCATCTGGTATGAGGCAGCGTTGAACCCTAGGAGATAAGTCGGCTAGTGACCAATGTATTGAATCGCGTCGCAATTTCTGTGTTGCATCGTCATTAGGATGGTGGGAGTGTCGCAATTAACTGTCAAATTTGCGTCGGATTCCCGAAACTTTACTCGTAGGACAACGATCATGTGGTGACCCAGGCAGTAATAGATGCTTGGAGATAATTGTGCTGGTAGACGATGTTCTGAAAACCATCGCGGTATGTGTGTTCTATCGTCATTGAGAGGATGAGAGAAAATAAAATTAACTGTCAGTTTTGCGTCGGATTTGAAAACTAGATGACAAAACGCGACCATCCGGTGACCGAGGCACCAATAGACCCTTGTAGATAGTTACGCTGGACATCGATCTATTGAATCACGACGCCTTTTGTGTGTTCCATCGTGAATACCAGGATCTGACGGTAAGAATTAACTGTGAGTTATGAGAGGGAGAAAACAAACTTGACTGCCAAAGAGTACGTCCATCTGGTATGAGGTAGCGATAGACCCTCGGAGATAAGTTGGCTAGTGACCAATGTATTGAATCGTGACGCAATTTCTGTGTTGCATCGTCATTAGGGTGGTGGGAATAATGCAATTAACTGTCAAATTTGCGTCGGATTTGAAAACTAGGCTGAAAAAGCGCGAACATCCGGTGACCGAGGCACCAATAGACCTTTGTAGATAGTTACGCTAGACATCGATGTATTGAATCGCGACGCTGTTTGTGTGTTCCATCGTCGATACCAGGATCTGACTGTAAGAAATAGCTGTGAGTTTTGAGTCGGAGACAAGAAACTTGACAGCCAAATTGTACATCCATCTGGTATGAGGCAGCGTTAGACCCTCGTAGATAAGTCGGCTAGTGACCAATATATTGAATCGAGACGCAATTTCTGTGTTGCATCGTCATTAGGATGGTGGGAATGTCTCAATTAACTGTCAAATTTGCGTCGGATTCCCGAAACTTTACTCGCAGGAGAACGATCATGTGGTGACCAGGCATGCTTGGAGATAAATCTGCTGGAAGTCGATGTTCTGAAACCCATCGCAGTATGTGTGTTCCATCGTAATTGAGAGTATGGGAGGAATAAAATTAACTGCCAATCTTGCGTCGGATTTGTAAATTAGACTGACAAAACGTGACCATACGGTACCGAGGCACCAATAGACCCTTGTAGATAGTTACGATGGACATCGATGTATAGAATCGAGACGCTATTTGTGTGTTCCATCGTCAATACCAGGATCTGACGGTAAGAGTTAACTGTGAGTTATGAGAGGGAGCAAACAAACTTGACTGCCAAACAGTACGTCCATCTGGAATGAGGCAGCGATAGACCCTCGGAGATAAGTCGGCTAGTGACCAATGTATTGAATCGCGACGCAATTTCTGTGTTGCATCGTCATTAGGATGGTGGGAATGTCGCAATTAGCTGTCAAATTTGCGTCGGATTCCCGAAACTTTACTCGTAGGACAACGATCATGTGGTGACCCAGGCAGTAAAAGATGCTTGGAGATAAATATGCTGGAAGACAATGTTCTGAAAACCATCGCAGTATGTGTGTTCCGTCGACATTGAGAGGATGAGAGAACAAAAATTAACTGTCTGCTTTGGGTCGGATTTGAAAACTAGATGACAAAACGCGACCATCCGGTGACCGAGGCACAAATAGACCCTTGTAGATAGTTACGCTGGACATCGATGTATTGAATCGCGACGCTATTTGTGTGTTCCATCGTCAATACCAGGATCTGACGGTAAGAATTAACTGTGAGTTATGGGAGGGAGAAAATAAACTTGACTGCCAAACAGTACGTCCTTCTGGTATGAGGCAGCGATAGACCCTCGGAGATAAGTCGGCTAGTGATCAATATATTGAATCGCGACGCAATTTCTGTGTTGCATCGTCATTAGGGTGGTGGGAATGTCGCAATTAACTGTCCAATTTGCGTCGGATTCCCGAAACTTTACTCGTAGGACAACGATCATGTGGTGACCCAGGCAGTAATAGATGCTTGGAGATAAATATGCTGGAAGACAATGTTCTGAAAACCATCGCAATATGTGTGTTCCGTCGTCATTGAGAGGATGAGAGAACATAAATTAACTGTCTGCTTTGCGTCGGATTTGAAAACTAGATGACAAAACGCGACGATCCGGTGACCGAGGCACAAATAGACCCTTGTAGATAGTTACGCTGGACATCGATGTATTGAATCGCGACGCTATTTGTGTGTTCCATTGTCAATACCAGGATCTGACGGTAAGAATTAACTGTGAGTTATGAGAGGGAGAAAACAAACTTGACTGCCAAAGAGTACGTCCAACTGGTATGAGGCAGCGATAGACGCTCGGAGATAAGTCGGCTAGTGACCAATGTATTGAATCGCGACGCAATTTCTGTGTTGCATCGTCATTAGGGTGGTGTGAATGTCGCAATTAACTGACAATGTGCGTCGGATTTGAAAACTAGACTGACAAAGAGCGAACATCCGGTGACCGAGGCACCAATAGACCTTTGTAGATAGTTACGCTAGACATCGATGTATTGAATCGCGACGCTATTTGTGTGTTCCATCGTCGATACCAGGATCTGACTGTAAGAATTAGCTGTGAGTTTTGAGTCGGAGACAATAAACTTGACAGCCAAATTGTACATCCATCTGGTATGAGGCAGCGTTAGACCCTCGGAGATAAGTCGGCTAGTGACCAATGTTTTGAATCGCGACACAATTTCTGTGTTGCAACGTCGTTAGGATGGTGGGAATGTCGCAATTAACTGTCAAATGTAAGTCGGATTTGAAAACTAGACTGACAAAGAGCGAACATCCGGTGACCGAGGCACCAATAGACCCTTGTAGATAGTTACGCTCGACATCGATGTATTGAATCGCGACGCTACTTGTGCGTTCCATGGTCGATACCAGGATCTGACGGTAAGAAGTTTTAAGTCGGAGACAAGAAACTTGACAGCCAATTTGTACATCCATCTGGTATGAGGCAGCGTTGAACCCTAGGAGATAAGTCGGCTAGTGACCAATGTATTGAATCGCGTCGCAATTTCTGTGTTGCATCGTCATTAGGATGGTGGGAGTGTCGCAATTAACTGTCAAATTTGCGTCGGATTCCCGAAACTTTACTCGTAGGACAACGATCATGTGGTGACCCAGGCAGTAATAGATGCTTGGAGATAAATGTGCTGGTAGACGATGTTCTGAAAACCATCGCGGTATGTGTGTTCTATCGTCATTGAGAGGATGAGAGAAAATAAAATTAACTGTCAGTTTTGCGTCGGATTTGAAAACTAGATGACAAAACGCGACCATCCGGTGACCGAGGCACCAATAGACCCTTGTAGATAGTTACGCTGGACATCGATCTATTGAATCACGACTCCTTTTGTGTGTTCCATCGTGAATACCAGGATCTGACGGTAAGAATTAACTGTGAGTTATGAGAGGGAGAAAACAAACTTGACTGCCAAAGAGTACGTCCATCTGATATGAGGCAGCGATAGATCCTCGGAGATAAGTCGGCTAGTGACCAATATATTGAATCGCGACGCAATTTCTGTGTTGCATCGTCATTAGGACGGTGGGAATGACGCAATTAACTGTCAAATTTGCGTCGGATTCCCGAAACTTTACTCGTAGGACAACGATCATGTGGTGACCCAGGCAGTAATAGATGCTTGGAGTTAAATATGCTGGAAGACAATGTTCTGAAAACCATCGCAGTATGTGTGTTCCGTCGTCATTGAGAGGATGAGAGAACATAAATTAACTGTCTGCTTTGGGTCGGATTTGAAAACTAGATGACAAAACGCGACCATCCGGTGACCGAGGCACAAATAGACCCTTGTAGATAGTTTCGCTGGACATCGATGTATTGAATCGCGACGCTATTTGTGTGTTCCATCGTCAATACCAGGATCTGACGGTAAGGATTAACTGTGAGTTATGAGAGGGAGAAAACAAACTTGACTGCCAAAGAGTACGTCCATCTGGTATGAGGTAGCGATAGACCCTCAGAGATAAGTTGGCTAGTGACCAATGTATTGAATCGTGACGCAATTTCTGTGTTGCATCGTCATTAGGGTGGTGGGAATGTTGCAATTAACTGTCAAATTTGCGTCGGATTTGAAAACTAGGCTGAAAAAGCGCGAACATCCGGTGACCGAGGCACCAATAGACCTTTGTAGATAGTTACGCTAGACATCGATGTATTGAATCGCGACGCTGTTTGTGTGTTCCATCGTCGATACCAGGATCTGACTGTAAGAAATAGCTGTGAGTTTTGAGTCGGAGACAAGAAACTTGACAGCCAAATTGTACATCCATCTGGTATGAGGCAGCGTTAGACCCTCGTAGATAAGTCGGCTAGTGACCAATATATTGAATCGAGACGCAATTTCTGTGTTGCATCGTCATTAGGATGGTGGGAATGTCTCAATTAACTGTCAAATTTGCGTCGGATTCCCGAAACTTTACTCGCAGGAGAACGATCATGTGGTGACCAGGCATGCTTGGAGATAAATCTGCTGGAAGTCGATGTTCTGAAACACATCGCAGTATGTGTGTTCCATCGTAATTGAGAGTATGGGAGGAATAAAATTAACTGCCAATCTTGCGTCGGATTTGTAAATTAGACTGACAAAACGTGACCATACGGTACCGAGGCACCAATAGACCCTTGTAGATAGTTACGATGGACATCGATGTATAGAATCGAGACGCTATTTGTGTGTTCCATCGTCAATACCAGGATCTGACGGTAAGAGTTAACTGTGAGTTAAGAGAGGGAGCAAACAAACTTGACTGCCAAACAGTACGTCCATCTGGAATGAGGCAGCGATAGACCCTCGGAGATAAGTCGGCTAGTGACCAATGTATTGAATCGCGACGCAATTTCTGTGTTGCATCGTCATTAGGATGGTGGGAATGTCGCAATTAACTGTCAAATTTGCGTCGGATTCCCGAAACTTTACTCGTAGGACAACGATCATGTGGTGACCCAGGCAGTAAAAGATGCTTGGAGATAAATATGCTGGAAGACAATGTTCTGAAAACCATCGCAGTATGTGTGTTCCGTCGACATTGAGAGGATGAGAGAACAAAAATTAACTGTCTGCTTTGGGTCGGATTTGAAAACTAGATGACAAAACGCGACCATCCGGTGACCGAGGCACAAATAGACCCTTGTAGATAGTTACGCTGGACATCGATGTATTGAATCGCGACGCTATTTGTGTGTTCCTTCGTCAATACCAGGATCTGACGGTAAGAATTAACTGTGAGTTATGGGAGGGAGAAAATAAACTTGACTGCCAAACAGTACGTCCTTCTGGTATGGGGCAGCGATAGACCCTCGGAGATAAGTCGGCTAGTGATCAATATATTGAATCGCGACGCAATTTCTGTGTTGCATCGTCATTAGGGTGGTGGGAATGTCGCAATTAACTGTCCAATTTGCGTCGGATTCCCGAAACTTTACTCGTAGGACAACGATCATGTGGTGACCCAGGCAGTAATAGATGCTTGGAGATAAATATGCTGGAAGACAATGTTCTGAAAACCATCGCAATATGTGTGTTCCGTCGTCATTGAGAGGATGAGAGAACATAAATTAACTGTCTGCTTTGCGTCGGATTTGAAAACTAGATGACAAAACGCGACCATCCGGTGACCGAGGCACAAATAGACCCTTGTAGATAGTTACGCTGGACATCGATGTATTGAATCGCGACGCTATTTGTGTGTTCCATTGTCAATACCAGGATCTGACGGTAAGAATTAACTGTGAGTTATGAGAGGGAGAAAACAAACTTGACTGCCAAAGAGTACGTCCATCTGGTATGAGGCAGCGATAGACGCTCGGAGATAAGTCGGCTAGTGACCAATGTATTGAATCGCGACGCAATTTCTGTGTTGCATCGTCATTAGGGTGGTGTGAATGTCGCAATTAACTGACAATGTGCGTCGGATTTGAAAACTAGACTGACAAAGAGCGAACATCCGGTGACCGAGGCACCAATAGACCTTTGTAGATAGTTACGCTAGACATCGATGTATTGAATCGCGACGCTATTTGTGTGTTCCATCGTCGATACCAGGATCTGACTGTAAGAATTAGCTGTGAGTTTTGAGTCGGAGACAAGAAACTTGAGAACCAAATTGTACATCCATCTGGTATGAGGCAGCGTTAGACCCTCGGAGATAAGTCGGCTAGTGACCAATGTATTGAATCGCGACACAATTTCTGTGTTGCAACGTCGTTAGGATGGTGGGAATGTCGCAATTAACTGTCAAATGTAAGTCGGATTTGAAAACTAGACTGACAAAGAGCGAACATCCGGTGACCGAGGCACCAATAGACCCTTGTAGATAGTTACGCTCGACATCGATGTATTGAATCGCGACGCTATTTGTGTGTTCCATCGTCGATACCAGGATCTGACTGTAAGAATTAGCTGTGAGTTTTGAGTCGGAGACAAGAAACTTGACAGCCAAATTGTACATCCATCTGGTATGAGGCAGCGTTAGACTCTCGTAGATAAGTCGGCTAGTGACCAATATATTGAATCGCGACGCAATTTCTGTGTTGCATCGTCATTAGGATGGTAGGAATGTCTCAATTAACTGTCAAATTTGCGTCGGATTCCCGAAACTTTACTCGCAGGAGAACGATCATGTGGTGACCAGGCATGCTTGGAGATAAATCTGCTGGAAGTCGATGTTCTGAAACCCATCGCAGTATGTGTGTTCCATCGTAATTGAGAGTATGGGAGGAATAAAATTAACTGCCAATCTTGCGTCGGATTTGTAAATTAGACTGACAAAACGCGACCATACGGTGACCGAGGCACCAATAGACCCTTGTAGATAGTTACGATGGACATCGATGTATAGAATCGAGACGCTATTTGTGTGTTCCATCGTCAATACCAGGATCTGACGGTAAGAATTAACTGTGAGTTATGAGAGGGAGCAAACAAACTTGACTGCCAAACAGTACGTCCATCTGGAATGAGGCAGCGATAGACCCTCGGAGATAAGTCGGCTAGTGACCAATGTATTGAATCGCGACGCAATTTCTGTGTTGCATCGTCATTAGGATGGTGGGAATGTCGCAATTAACTGTCAAATTTGCGTCGGATTCCCAAAACTATACTCGTAGGACAACGATCATGTGGTGACCCAGGCAATAATAGATGCTTGGAGATAAAACTGCTGGAAGACAATGTTCTGAAAACCATCGCAGTATGTGTGTTCCATCGTCATTGAGAGGTTGAGAGAACATAAATTAACTGTCAGTTTTGCGTCGGTTTTGAAAACTAGATGACAAAACGCCACCATCCGGTGACCGAGGCACAAATAGACCCTTGTAGACAGTTACGCTGGACATCGATGTATTGAATCGCGACGCCATTTGTGTGTTCCATCGTCAATACCAGGATCTGGCGGTAAGAATTAACTGTGAGTTTTGAGAGGGACAAAACAAACTTGACTGTCAAAGTGTACGTCCATCTGGTATGAGGCAGCGATATACCATCGGAGATAAAACGGCTAGTGACCAATGTATTGAATCGCGAAGCAATTTCTGTGTTGCAACGTCATTAGCATGGTGGGAACGTCGCAAGTAACTGTCTAATTTGCGTCGGATTTGAAACCTAGACTGACAAAGAAAGAACATCCGGTGACCGAGGCACCAATAGACCCTTGTAGATAGTTACGATGGACATCGATGTATAGAATAGCGACGCTATTTGTGTGTTCCATCGTCAATACCAGGATCTGACGGTAAGAATTAACTGTGAGTTATGGGAGGGAGAAAACAAACTTGACTGCCAAACAGTACGTCCATCTGGTATGAGGCAGCGATAGACCCTCGGAGATAAGTCGGCTAGTGACCAATATATTGAATCGCGACGCAATTTCTGTGTTGTATCGTCATTAGGGTGGTGGGAATGTCGCAATTAACTGTCAAATTTGCGTCGGATTCCCGAAACTTTACTCGTAGGACAACGATCATGTGGTGACCCAGGCAGTAATAGATGCTTGGAGATAAATATGCTGGAAGACAATGTTCTGAAAACCATATCAGTATGTGTGTTCCGTCGCCATTGAGAGGATGAGAGAACAAAAATTAACTGTCTGCTTTGAGTCGGATTTGAAAACTAGATGACAAAACGCGACCATCCGGTGACCGAGGCACAAATAGACCCTTGTAGATAGTTACGCTGGACATCGATGTATTGAATCGCGACGCTATTTGTGTGTTCCATCGTCGATACCAGGATCTGACTGTAAGAATTAGCTGTGAGTTTTGAGTCGGAGACAAGAAACTTTACAGCCAAATTGTACATCCATCTGGTATGAGGCAGCGTTAGACCCTCGGAGATAAGTCGGCTAGTGACCAATGTATTGAATCGCGACACAATTTCTGTGTTGCAACGTCGTTAGGATGGTGGGAATGTCGCAATTAACTGTCAAATGTGCGTCGGATTTGAAAACTAGACTGACAAAGAGACAACATCCGGTGACCGAGGCACCAATAGACCCTTGTAGATAGTTACGATGGACATCGATGTATAGAATCGAGACGCTATTTGTGTGTTCCATCGTCAATACCAGGATCTGACGGTAAGAATTAACTGTGAGTTATGGGAGGGAGAAAACAAACTTCACTGCCAAACAATACGTCCATCTGGTATGAGGCAGCGATAGACCCTCGGAGATAAGTCGGCTAGTGACCAATATATTGAATCGCGACGCAATTTCTGTGTTGCATCGTCATTAGAGTGGTGGGAATGTCGCAATTAACTGTCAAATTTGCATCGGATTCCCGAAACTTTACTCGTAGGACAACGATCATGTGGTGACCCAGGCAGTAATAGATGCATGGAGATAAATATGCTGGAAGACAATGTTCTGAAAACCATCGCAATATGTGTGTTCCGTCGTCATTGAGAGGATGAGAGAACATAAATTAACTGTCTGCTTTGCGTCGGATTTGAAAACTAGATGACAAAACGCGACCATCCGGTGACCGAGGCACAAATAGACCCTTGTAGATAGTTACGCTGGACATCGATGTATTGAATCGCGACGCTATGTTTGTGTTCCATTGTCAATACCAGGATCTGACGGTAAGAATTAACTGTGAGTTATGAGAGGGAGAAAACAAACTTGACTGCCAAAGAGTACATCCATCTGGTATGAGGCAGCGTTAGACCCTCGTAGATAAGTCGGCTAGTAACCAATATATTGAATCGCGACGCCATTTCTGTGTTGCATCGTCATTAGGATAGTGGGAATGTCTCAATTAACTGTCAAATGTGCGTCGGATTTGAAAACTAGACTGACAAAGAGCGAACATCCGGTGACCGAGGCGCCAATAGACCCTTGTGGATAGTTACGCTCGACATCGATGTATTGAATCGCGACGCTATTTGTGTGTTCCATCGTCGATACCTGGATTTGACTGTAAGAATTAGCTGTGAGTTTTGAGTCGGAGACAAGAAACTTGAGAGCCAAATTGTACATCCATCTGGTATGAGGCAGCGTTAGACCCTCGGAGATAAGTCGGCTAGTGACCAATGTATTGAATCGCGACACAATTTCTGTGTTGCAACGTCGTTAGGATGGTGGGAATGTCGCAATTAACTGTCAAATGTGCGTCGGATTTGAAAACTAGACTGACAAAGATCGAACATCCGGTGACCGAGGCGCCAATAGACCCTTGTAGATAGTTACGCTGGACATCGATTTATTGAATCAAGACGCTACTTGTGTGTTCCATCGTCAATACCAGGATCTGACGGTAAGAATTAACTGTGAGTTATGAGAGGGAGAAAACAAACTTGACTGCCAAAGAGTACGTCCATCTGGTATGAGGCAGCGATAGACCCTCGGAGATAAGTCGGCTAGTGACCAATCAATTGTATCGCGACGCAATTTCTGTGTTGCATCGTTACTAGGATGGTGGGAATGTCGCAATTAACTGTCAAATTTGCGTCGGTTTTGAAAAGCAGACTGACAAAGCGCTAACATCCGGTGACCGAGGCACCAAAATACCCTTGTAAATAGTTACGCTACATATCGATGTATTGAATCGCGACGCTACTTGTGCGTTCCATGGTCGATACCAGTATCTGACGGTAAGAACTTTTAAGTCGGAGACAAGAAACTTGACAGCCAATTTGTACATCCATCTGGTATGAGGCAGCGTTGAACCGTAGGAGATAAGTCGGCTAGTGACCAATGTATTGAATCGCGTCGCAATTTCTGTGTTCCATCGTCATTAGGATGGTGGGAGTGTCGCAATTAACTGTCAAATTTGCGTCGGATTCCCGAAACTTTACTCGTAGGACAACGATCATGTGGTGACCCAGGCAGTAATAGATGCTTGGAGATAAATGTGCTGGTAGACGATGTTCTGAAAACCATCGCAGTATGTGTGTTCTATCGTCATTGAGAGGATGAGAGAACATAAATTAACTGTCTGCTTTGGGTCGGATTTGAAAACTAGATGACAAAACGCGACCATCCGGTGACCGAGGCACAAATAGACCCTTGTAGATAGTTTCGCTGGACATCGATGTATTGAATCGCGACGCTATTTGTGTGTTCCATCGTCAATACCAGGATCTGACGGTAAGGATTAACTGTGAGTTATGAGAGGGAGAAAACAAACTTGACTGCCAAAGAGTACGTCCATCTGGTATGAGGTAGCGATAGACCCTCGGAGATAAGTTGGCTAGTGACCAATGTATTGAATCGTGACGCAATTTCTGTGTTGCATCGTCATTAGGGTGGTGGGAATGTTGCAATTAACTGTCAAATTTGCGTCGGATTTGAAAACTAGGCTGACAAAGCGCGAACATCCGGTGACCGAGGCACCAATAGACCTTTGTAGATAGTTACGCTAGACATCGATGTATTGAATCGCGACGTTATTTGTGTGTTCCATCGTCGATACCAGGATCTGACTGTATGAAATAGCTGTGAGTTTTGAGTCGGAGACAAGAAACTTGACAGCCAAATTGTACATCCATCTGGTATGAGGCAGCGTTAGACCCTCGTAGATAAGTCGGCTAGTGACCAATATATTGAATCGCGACGCAATTTCTGTGTTGCATCGTCATTAGGATGGTGGGAATGTCTCAATTAGCTGTCAAATTTAAGTCGGATTCCCGAAACTTTACTCGCAGGAGAACGATCATGTGGTGACCAGGCATGCTTGGAGATAAATCTGCTGGAAGTCGATGTTCTGAAACCCATCGCAGTATGTGTGTTCCATCGTAATTGAGAGTATGGGCGGAATAAAATTAACTGCCAATCTTGCGTCGGATTTGTAAATTAGACTGACAAAACGTGACCATACGGTACCGAGGCACCAGTAGACCCTTGTATATAGTTACGATGGACATCGATGTATAGAATCGAGACGCTATTTGTGTGTTCCAACGTCAATACCAGGATCTGACGGTAAGAATTAACTGTGAGTTATGAGAGGGAGCAAATAAACTTGACTGCCAAACAGTACGTCCATCTGGAATGAGGCAGCGATAGACCCTCGGAGATAAGTCGGCTAGTGACCAATGTATTGAATCGCGACGCAATTTCTGTGTTGCATCGTCATTAGGATGGTGGGAATGTCGCTATTAACTGTCAAATTTGCGTCGGATTGCCGAAACTTTACTCGTAGGACAACGATCATGTGGTGACCCAGGCAGTAATAGATGCTTGGAGATAAATATGCTTGAAGACAATGTTCTGAAAACCATCGCAGTATGTGTGTTCCGTCGTCATTGAGGAGATGAGAGAACTAAAATTAACTGTCTGCTTTGGGTCGGATTTGAAAACTAGATGACAAAACGCGACCATCCGGTGACCGAGGCACAAATAGACCCTTGTAGATAGTTACGCTCGACATCGATGTATTGAATCGCGACGCTATTTGTGTGTTCCATCGTCGATACCAGGATCTGACTGTAAGAATTAGCTGTGAGTTTTGAGTCGGAGACAAGAAACTTGACAGCCAAATTGTACATCCATCTGGTATGAGGCAGCGTTAGACCCTCGTAGATAAGTCGGCTAGTGACCAATATATTGAATCGAGACGCAATTTCTGTGTTGCATCGTCATTAGGATGGTGGGAATGTCTCAATTAACTGTCAAATTTGCGTCGGATTCCCGAAACTTTACTCGCAGGAGAACGATCATGTGGTGACCAGGCATGCTTGGAGATAAATCTGCTGGAAGTCGATGTTCTGAAACCCATCGCAGTATGTGTGTTCCATCGTAATTGAGAGTATGGGAGGAATAAAATTAACTGCCAATCTTGCGTCGGATTTGTAAATTAGACTGACAAAACGCGACCATACGGTACCGAGGCACCAATAGACCCTTGTAGATAGTTACGATGGACATCGATGTATAGAATCGAGACGCCATTTGTGTGTTCCATCGTCAATACCAGGATCTGACGGTAAGAATTAACTGTGAGTTTTGAGAGGGAGAAAACAAACTTGACTGTCAAAGTGTACGTCCATCTGGTATGAGGCAGCGATAGACCATCGGAGATAAGTTGGATAGTGACCAATGTATTGGATCGTGACACAATTTCTGTGTTGCATCGTCATTAGGGTGGTGGGAATGTCGCAATTAACTGTCAAATTTGCGTCGGATTTGAAAACTAGACTGACAAAGCGCGAACATCCGATGACCGAGGCACCAATAGACCCTTGTGGATAGTTACGCTAGGCATCGATGTATTGAATCGCGACACTATTTGTGTGTTCCATCGTCAATTCCAGGATCTGACGGTAAGAATTAACTGTGAGTTATGAGAGGGAGAAAACAAACTTGACTGCCAAAGAGTAGGTCCATCTGGTATGAGGCAGCGATAGACGCTCGGAGATAAGTCGGCTAGTGACCAATGTATTGAATCACGACGCAATTTCTTTGTTGCATCGTCATTAGGATGGTGGGAATGTCTCAATTAACTGTCAAATTTGCGTCGGATTCCCGAAACTTTACTCCTAGGACAACGATCATGTGGTGCCCCAGGCAGTAATAGATGCTTGGAGATAAATATGCTGGAAGACAATGTTCTGAAAACCATCGCAGTATGTGTGTTCCGTCGTCATTGAGAGGATGAGAGAACATAAATTAACTGTCTGCTTTGCGTCGGATTTGAGAACTAGATGACAAAACGCGACCATCCTGTGACCGAGGCACAAATAGACCCTTGTAGATAGTTACGCTTTACATCGATGTTTTGAATCGCGACGCTATTTGTGTGTTCCATCGTCAATTCCAGGATCTGACGGTAAGAATTAACTGTGAGTTATGAGAGGGAGAAAACAAACTTGACTGCCAAAGAGTACGTCCATCTGGTATGAGGCAGCGATAGACGCTCGGAGATAAGTCGGCTAGTGACCAATGTATTGAATCGCGACGCAATTTCTGTGTTGCATCGTCATTAGGGTGGTGGGAATGTCGCAATTAACTGACAATGTGCGTCGGATTTGAAAACTAGACTGACAAAGAGCGAACATCCGGTGACCGAGGCACCAATAGACCCTTGTAGATAGTTACGCTAGATATCGATGTATTGAATCGCGACGCTATTTGTGTGTTCCATCGTCGATACCAAGATCTGACTGTAAGAATTAACTGTGAGTTTTGAGTCGGAGACAAGAAACTTGACAGCCAAACTGTACATCCATCTGGTATGAGGCAGCGTTAGACCCTCGGAGATAAGTCGGCTAGTGACCAATATATTGAATCGCGACGCAATTTCTGTGTTGCATCGTCATTAGGATGGTGGGAATGTCTCAATTAACTGTCAAATTTGCGTCGGATTCCCGAAACTTTACTCGCAGGAGAACGGTCATGTGGTGACCCAGGCATGCTTGGAGATAAATCTGCTGGAAGACAATGTTCTGAAAACCATCGCAGTATGTGTGTTCCATCGTAATTGAGAGTATGGGCGGAATAAAATTAACTGCCAATCTTGCGTCGGATTTGTAAATTAGACTGACAAAACGTGACCATACGGTACCGAGGCACCAGTAGACCCTTGTATATAGTTACGATGGACATCGATGTATAGAATCGAGACGCTATTTGTGTGTTCCAACGTCAATACCAGGATCTCACGGTAAGAATTAACTGTGAGTTATGAGAGGGAGAAAACAAACTTGACTGCCAAAGGGTACGTCCATCTGGTATGAGGCAGCGATAGACCCTCGGAGATAAGTCGGCTAGTGACCAATATATTGAATCGCGACGCAATTTCTGTGTTGCATCGACATTAGGATGATGGGAATGTCGCAATTAACTGTCAAATTTGCGTCGGATTCCCGAAACTATACTCGTACGACTACGATCATGTGGTAACCCAGGCAGTAATAGATGCTTGGAGTTAAATCTGCTGGAGGACGATGTTCTGAAAAGCATCGCAGTATGTGTGTTCTATCGTCATTGAGAGGACGAGAGAAAATAAAATTAACTGTCAGTTTTGCCTCGGATTTGAAAACTAGATGACAAAACGCGACCATCCGGTGACCGAGGCACCAATAGACCTTTGTAGATAGTTACGCTGGACATCGATCTAATGAATCGCGACGCTATTTGTGTGTTCCATCGTCAATACCAGGATCTGACGGTAAGAATTAACTGTGAGTTATGAGAGGGAGAAAACAAACTTGACTGCCAAAGAGTACTTCCATCTGGTATGAGGCATCGTTAGATCCACGGAGATAAGTCGGCTAGTGACCAATGTATTGAATCGCGACACAATTTCTGTGTTGCAACGTTGTTAGGATGGTGGAAATGTCGCAATTAACTGTCAAATGTGCGTCGGATTTGAAAACTAGACTGACAAAGAGCGAACATCCGGTGACCGAGGCACCAATAGACCCTTGTAGATAGTTACGCTCGACATCGATGTATTGAATCGCGACGCTATTTGTGTGTTCCATCGTCGATACCAGGATCTGACTGTTAGAATTAGCTGTGAGTTTTGAGTCGGAGACAAGAACCTTGACAGCCAAATTGTACATCCATCTGGTATGAGGCAGCGTTAGACCCTCGTAGATAAGTCGGCTAGTGACCAATATATTGAATCGCGACGCAATTTCTGTGTTGCATCGTCATTAGGATGGTGTGAATGTCTCAATTAACTGTCAAATTTGCGTCGGATTCCCGAAACTTTACTCGCAGGAAAACGATCATGTGGTGACCAGGCATGCTTGGAGATAAATCTGCTGGAAGTCGATGTTCTGAAACCCATCGCAGTATGTGTGTTCCATCGTAATTGAGAGTATGGGAGGAATAAAATTAACTGCCAATCTTGCGTAGGATTTGTAAATTAGACTGACAAAACGCGACCATACGGTACCGAGGCACCAATAGACCCTTGTAGATGGTTACGATGGACATCGATGTATAGAATCGAGACGCTATTTGTGTGTTCCATCGTCAATACCAGGATCTGACGGTAAGAATTAACTGTGAGTTATGAGAGGGAGCAAACAAACTTGACTGCCAAACAGTACGTCCATCTGGAATGAGGCAGCGATAGACCCTCGGAGATAAGTCGGCTAGTGACCAATGTATTGAATCGCGACGCAATTTCTGTGTTGCATCGTCATTAGGATGGTGGGAATGTCGCAATTAACTGTCAAATTTGCGTCGGATTCCCAAAACTATACTCGTAGGACAACAATCATGTGGTGACCCAGGCAATAATAGATGCTTGGAGATAAATCTGCTGGAAGACAATGTTCTGAAAACCATCGCAGTATGTGTGTTCCATCGTCATTGAGAGGTTGAGAGAACATAAATTAACTGTCAGTTTTGCGTCGGATTTGAAAACTAGATGACAAAACGCCACCATCCGGTGACCGAGGCACAAATAGACCCTTGTAGACAGTTACGCTGTACATCGATGTATTGAATCGCGACGCCATTTGTGTGTTCCATCGTCAATACCAGGATCTGACGGTAAGAATTAACTGTGAGTTTTGAGAGGGACAAAACAAACTTGACTGTCTAAGTGTACGTCCATCTGGAATGAGGCAGCGATAGACCATCGGAGATAAAACGGCTAGTGACCAATGTATTGAATCGCGAAGCAATTTCTGTGTTGCAACGTCGTTAGGATGGTGGGAACGTCGCAAGTAACTGTCTAATTTGCGTCGGATTTGAAACCTAGACTGACAAAGAACGAACATCCGGTGACCGAGGCACCAATAGACCCTTGTAGATAGTTACGATGGACATCGATGTATAGAATCGCGACGCTATTTGTGTGTTCCATCGTCAATACCAGGATCTGACGGTAAGAATTAACTGTGAGTTATGGGAGGGAGAAAAGAAACTTGACTGCCAAACAGTACGTCCTTCTGGTATGAGGCAGCGATAGTCCCTCGGAGATAAGTCGGCTAGTGACCAATATATTGAATCGCGACGCAATTTCTGAGTTGTATCGTCATTAGGGTGGTGGGAATGTCGCAATTAACTGTCAAATTTGCGTCGGATTCCCGAAACTTTACTCGTAGGACAACGATCATGTGGTGACCCAGGCAGTAATAGATGCTTGGAGATAAATATGCTGGAAGACAATGTTCTGAAAACCATATCAGTATGTGTGTTCCGTCGTCATTGAGAGGATGAGAGAACAAAAATTAACTGTCTGCTTTGGTTCGGATTTGAAAACTAGACTGACAAAGCGCGAACATCCGATGACCGAGGCACCAATAGACCCTTGTAGATAGATACGCTGGACATCGATGTATTGAATCGCGACGCTATTTGTGTGTTCCATTGTCAATACCAGGATCTGACGGTAAGAATTAACTGTGAGTTATGAGAGGGAGAAAACAAACTTGACTGCCAAAGAGTACGTCCATCTGGTATGAGGTAGCGATAGACCCCCGGAGATAAGTTGGCTAGTGACCAATGTATTGAATCGTGACGCAATTTCTGTGTTGCATCGTCATTAGGGTGGTGGGAATGTCGCAATTAACTGTCAAATTTGCGTCGGATTTGAAAACTAGACTGACAAAGCGCGAACATCCGATGACCGAGGCACCAATAGACCCTTGTGGATAGTTACGCTAGGCATCGATGTATTGAATCGCGACACTATTTGTGTGTTCCATGGTCGATACCAGGATCTGACGGTATGATTTAGCTGTGAGTTTTGAGTCGGTGACAAGAAACTTGACAACCAAATTGTACATCCATCTGGTATGAGGCAGGGATAGACCCTCGGAGATAAGTCGGCTAGTGACCAATGTATTGAATCACGACGCAATTTCTTTGTTGCATCGTCATTAGGATGGTGGGAATGTCGCAATTAACTGTCAAATTTGCGTCGGATTAACGAAACTTTACTCGTAGGACAACGATCATGTGGTGCCCCAGGCAGTAATAGATGCTTGGAGATAAATATGCTGGAAGACAATGTTCTGAAAACCATCGCAGTATGTGTGTTCCGTCGTCATTGAGAGGATGAGAGAACATAAATTAACTGTCTGCTTTGGGTCGGATTTGAAAACTAGATGACAAAACGCGACCATCCGGTGACCGAGGCACAAATAGACCCTTGTAGATAGATACGCTGGACATCGATGTATTGAATCGCGACGCTATATGTGTGTTCCATCGTCAATACCAGGATCTGACGGTAAGAATTAACTGTGAGTTATGAGAGGGAGAAAACAAACTTGAGTGCCAAAGAGTACGTCCATCTGGTATGAGGTAGCGATAGACCCTCGGAGATAAGTTGGCTAGTGACCAATGTATTGAATCGTGACGCAATTTCTGTGTTGCAACGTCGTTAGGATGGTGGGAATGTCGCAATTAACTGTCAAATGTGCGTCGGATTTGAAAACTAGACTGACAAAGAGCGAACATCCGGTGACCGAGGCACCAATAGACCCTTGTAGATAGTTACGATGGACATCGACGTATAGAATCGCGACGCTATTTGTGTGTTCCATCGTCAATACCAGGATCTGACGGTAAGAATTAACTGTGAGTTATGAGAGGGAGAAAACAAACTTGACTGCCAAAGAGTACGTCCATCTGTTATGAGGCAGCGATAGACCATCGGAGATAAAACGGCTAGTGACCAATGTATTGAATCGCGAAGCAATTTCTGTGTTGCAACGTCGTTAGGATGGTGGGAATGTCGCAATTAACTGTCTAATTTGCGTCGGATTTGAAAACTAGATGACAAAACGCGACCATCCGGTGACCGAGGCACCAATAGACCTTTGTAGATAGTTACGCTGGACATCGATCTAATGAATCGCGACGCTATTTGTGTGTTCCATCGTCAATACCAGGATCTGACGGTAAGAATTAACTGTGAGTTATGAGAGGGAGAAAACAAACTTGACTGCCAAAGAGTACTTCCATCTGGTATGAGGCATCGTTAGATCCACGGAGATAAGTCGGCTAGTGACCAATGTATTGAATCGCGACACAATTTCTGTGTTGCAACGTTGTTAGGATGGTGGAAATGTCGCAATTAACTGTCAAATGTGCGTCGGATTTGAAAACTAGACTGACAAAGAGCGAACATCCGGTGACCGAGGCACCAATAGACCCTTGTAGATAGTTACGCTCGACATCGATGTATTGAATCGCGACGCTATTTGTGTGTTCCATCGTCGATACCAGGATCTGACTGTTAGAATTAGCTGTGAGTTTTGAGTCGGAGACAAGAACCTTGACAGCCAAATTGTACATCCATCTGGTATGAGGCAGCGTTAGACCCTCGTAGATAAGTCGGCTAGTGACCAATATATTGAATCGCGACGCAATTTCTGTGTTGCATCGTCATTAGGATGGTGTGAATGTCTCAATTAACTGTCAAATTTGCGTCGGATTCCCGAAACTTTACTCGCAGGAAAACGATCATGTGGTGACCAGGCATGCTTGGAGATAAATCTGCTGGAAGTCGATGTTCTGAAACCCATCGCAGTATGTGTGTTCCATCGTAATTGAGAGTATGGGAGGAATAAAATTAACTGCCAATCTTGCGTAGGATTTGTAAATTAGACTGACAAAACGCGACCATACGGTACCGAGGCACCAATAGACCCTTGTAGATGGTTACGATGGACATCGATGTATAGAATCGAGACGCTATTTGTGTGTTCCATCGTCAATACCAGGATCTGACGGTAAGAATTAACTGTGAGTTATGAGAGGGAGCAAACAAACTTGACTGCCAAACAGTACGTCCATCTGGAATGAGGCAGCGATAGACCCTCGGAGATAAGTCGGCTAGTGACCAATGTATTGAATCGCGACGCAATTTCTGTGTTGCATCGTCATTAGGATGGTGGGAATGTCGCAATTAACTGTCAAATTTGCGTCGGATTCCCAAAACTATACTCGTAGGACAACAATCATGTGGTGACCCAGGCAATAATAGATGCTTGGAGATAAATCTGCTGGAAGACAATGTTCTGAAAACCATCGCAGTATGTGTGTTCCATCGTCATTGAGAGGTTGAGAGAACATAAATTAACTGTCAGTTTTGCGTCGGATTTGAAAACTAGATGACAAAACGCCACCATCCGGTGACCGAGGCACAAATAGACCCTTGTAGACAGTTACGCTGTACATCGATGTATTGAATCGCGACGCCATTTGTGTGTTCCATCGTCAATACCAGGATCTGACGGTAAGAATTAACTGTGAGTTTTGAGAGGGACAAAACAAACTTGACTGTCTAAGTGTACGTCCATCTGGAATGAGGCAGCGATAGACCATCGGAGATAAAACGGCTAGTGACCAATGTATTGAATCGCGAAGCAATTTCTGTGTTGCAACGTCGTTAGGATGGTGGGAACGTCGCAAGTAACTGTCTAATTTGCGTCGGATTTGAAACCTAGACTGACAAAGAACGAACATCCGGTGACCGAGGCACCAATAGACCCTTGTAGATAGTTACGATGGACATCGATGTATAGAATCGCGACGCTATTTGTGTGTTCCATCGTCATTACCAGGATCTGACGGTAAGAATTAACTGTGAGTTATGGGAGGGAGAAAACAAACTTGACTGCCAAACAGTACGTCCTTCTGGTATGAGGCAGCGATAGACCCTCGGAGATAAGTCGGCTAGTGACCAATATATTGAATCGCGACGCAATTTCTGAGTTGTATCGTCATTAGGGTGGTGGGAATGTCGCAATTAACTGTCAAATTTGCGTCGGATTCCCGAAACTTTACTCGTAGGACAACGATCATGTGGTGACCCAGGCAGTAATAGATGCTTGGAGATAAATATGCTGGAAGACAATGTTCTGAAAACCATATCAGTATGTGTGTTCCGTCGTCATTGAGAGGATGAGAGAACAAAAATTAACTGTCTGCTTTGGTTCGGATTTGAAAACTAGACTGACAAAGCGCGAACATCCGATGACCGAGGCACCAATAGACCCTTGTAGATAGATACGCTGGACATCGATGTATTGAATCGCGACGCTATTTGTGTGTTCCATTGTCAATACCAGGATCTGACGGTAAGAATTAACTGTGAGTTATGAGAGGGAGAAAACAAACTTGACTGCCAAAGAGTACGTCCATCTGGTATGAGGTAGCGATAGACCCCCGGAGATAAGTTGGCTAGTGACCAATGTATTGAATCGTGACGCAATTTCTGTGTTGCATCGTCATTAGGGTGGTGGGAATGTCGCAATTAACTGTCAAATTTGCGTCGGATTTGAAAACTAGACTGACAAAGCGCGAACATCCGATGACCGAGGCACCAATAGACCCTTGTGGATAGTTACGCTAGGCATCGATGTATTGAATCGCGACACTATTTGTGTGTTCCATGGTCGATACCAGGATCTGACGGTATGATTTAGCTGTGAGTTTTGAGTCGGTGACAAGAAACTTGACAACCAAATTGTACATCCATCTGGTATGAGGCAGGGATAGACCCTCGGAGATAAGTCGGCTAGTGACCAATGTATTGAATCACGACGCAATTTCTTTGTTGCATCGTCATTAGGATGGTGGGAATGTCGCAATTAACTGTCAAATTTGCGTCGGATTAACGAAACTTTACTCGTAGGACAACGATCATGTGGTGCCCCAGGCAGTAATAGATGCTTGGAGATAAATATGCTGGAAGACAATGTTCTGAAAACCATCGCAGTATGTGTGTTCCGTCGTCATTGAGAGGATGAGAGAACATAAATTAACTGTCTGCTTTGGGTCGGATTTGAAAACTAGATGACAAAACGCGACCATCCGGTGACCGAGGCACAAATAGACCCTTGTAGATAGATACGCTGGACATCGATGTATTGAATCGCGACGCTATATGTGTGTTCCATCGTCAATACCAGGATCTGACGGTAAGAATTAACTGTGAGTTATGAGAGGGAGAAAACAAACTTGACTGCCAAAGAGTACGTCCATCTGGTATGAGGTAGCGATAGACCCTCGGAGATAAGTTGGCTAGTGACCAATGTATTGAATCGTGACGCAATTTCTGTGTTGCAACGTCGTTAGGATGGTGGGAATGTCGCAATTAACTGTCAAATGTGCGTCGGATTTGAAAACTAGACTGACAAAGAGCGAACATCCGGTGACCGAGGCACCAATAGACCCTTGTAGATAGTTACGATGGACATCGACGTATAGAATCGCGACGCTATTTGTGTGTTCCATCGTCAATACCAGGATCTGACGGTAAGAATTAACTGTGAGTTATGAGAGGGAGAAAACAAACTTGACTGCCAAAGAGTACGTCCATCTGTTATGAGGCAGCGATAGACCATCGGAGATAAAACGGCTAGTGACCAATGTATTGAATCGCGAAGCAATTTCTGTGTTGCAACGTCGTTAGGATGGTGGGAATGTCGCAATTAACTGTCTAATTTGCGTCGGATTTGAAACCTAGACTGACAAAGAGCGAACATCCGGTGACCGAGGCACCAATAGACCCTTGTAGATAGTTACGCTAGACATCGATGTATTGAATCGCGACGCTATTTGTGTGTTCCATCGTCGATACCAGGATCTAACTGTAAGAATTAGCTGTGAGTTTTGAGTCGGAGACAAGAAACTTGATAGCCAAATTGTACATACATCTGGTATGAGGCAGCGTTAGACACTCGGAGATAAGTCGGCTAGTGACCAATGTATTGAATTGCCACGCGATTCCTGTGTTGCATCGGCATTAGGATGGTGGGAATGTCGCAATTAACTGTCAAATTTGCGTCGGATTCCCGAAACTTTACTCGTAGGACAACGATCATGTGGTGACCCAGGCAGTAATAGATGCTTGGAGATAAATATGCTGGAAGACAATGTTCTGAAAACCATCGCAGTATGTGTGTTCCGTCGTCATTGAGAGGATGAGAGAACATAAATTAACTGTCTGCTTTGGGTCGGATTTGAAAACTAGATGACAAAACGCGACCATCCGGTGACCGAGGCACAAATAGACCCTTGTAGATAGATACGCTGGACATCGATGTATTGAATCGCGACGCTATTTGTGTGTTCCATCGTCAATTCCAGGATCTGACGGTAAGAATTAACTGTGAGTTATGAGAGGGAGAAAACAAACTTGACTGCCAAAGAGTACGTCCATCTGGTATGAGGCACCGATAGACGCTCGGAGATAAGTCGGCTAGTGACCAATGTATTGAATCGCGACGCAATTTCTGTGTTGCATCGTCATTAGGGTGGTGGGAAGGTCGCAATTAACTGACAATGTGCGTCGGATTTGAAAACTAGACTGACAAAGAGCGAACATCCGGTGACCGAGGCACCAATGGACCCTTGTAGATAGTTACGCTAGATATCGATGTATTGAATCGCGACGCTATTTGTGTGTTCCATCGTCGATACCAAGATCTAACGGTAAGAATTAGCTGTGAGTTTTGAGTCGGAGACAAGAAACTTGACAGCCAAATTGTACATCCATCTGGTATGATGCAGCGTTAGACCCTCTGAGATAAGTCGGCTAGTGACCAATGTATTGAATCCAGACGCAATTTCTGTGTTGCATCGTCATTAGGGTAGTGGGAATGTCGCAATTAACTGTCAAATTTGCGTCGGATTTGAAAACTAGACTGACAAAGCCCGAACATCCGGTGACCGAGGCACCAATAGACCCTTGTAGATAGTTACGCTAGACATCGATGTATTGAATCGGGACGCTATTTGTGTGTTCCATCGTCGATACCAAGATCTAACGGTAAGAATTAGCTGTGAGTTTTGAGTCGGAGACAAGAAATTTGACAGCCAAATTGTACATCCATCTGGTATGAGGCAGCGTTAGACCCTCGGAGATAAGTCGGCTAGTGACCAATGTATTGAATCGCGACACAATTTCTGTGTTGCAACGTCGTTAGGATGGTGGGAATGTCGCAATTAACTGTCAAATTTGTGTCGGATTCCCGAAACTTTACTCGTAGGACAACGATCATGTGGTGACCAAGGCAGTCATAGATGCTTGGAGATAAATATGCTGGAAGACAATGTTCTGAAAACCATCGCAGTATGTGTGTTCCGTCGTCATTGAGAGGATGAGAGAACATAAATTAACTGTCTGCTTTGGGTCGGATTTGAAAACTAGATGACAAAACGCGACCATCCGGTGACCGAGGCACAAATAGACTCTTGTAGATAGATACGCTGGACATCGATGTATTGAATCGCGACGCTATATGTGTGTTCCATCGTCAATACCAGGATCTGACGGTAAGAATTAACTGTGAGTTATGAGAGGGAGAAAACAAACTTGAGTGCCAAAGAGTACGTCCATCTGGTATGAGGTAGCGATAGACCCTCGGAGATAAGTTGGCTAGTGACCAATGTATTGAATCGTGACGCAATTACTGTGTTGCATCGTCATTAGGGTGGTGGGAATGTTGCAATTAACTGTCAAATGTGCGTCGGATTTGAAACCTAAACTGACAAAGAGCGAACATCCGGTGACCGAGGCACCAATAGACCCTTGTAGATAGTTACGCTAGACATCGATGTATTGAATCGCGACGCTATTTGTGTGTTCCATCGTCGATACCAAGATCTAACGGTAAGAATTAGCTGTGAGTTTTGAGTCGGAGACAAGAAATTTGACAGCCAAATTGTACATCCATCTGGTATGAGGCAGCGTTAGACCCTCGGAGATAAGTCGGCTAGTGACCAATGTATTGAATCGCGACACAATTTCTGTGTTGCAACGTCGTTAGGATGGTGGGAATGTCGCAATTAACTGTCAAATTTGTGTCGGATTCCCGAAACTTTACTCGTAGGACAACGATCATGTGGTGACCAAGGCAGTCATAGATGCTTGGAGATAAATATGCTGGAAGACAATGTTCTGAAAACCATCGCAGTATGTGTGTTCCGTCGTCATTGAGAGGATGAGAGAACATAAATTAACTGTCTGCTTTGGGTCGGATTTGAAAACTAGATGACAAAACGCGACCATCCGGTGACCGAGGCACAAATAGACTCTTGTAGATAGATACGCTGGACATCGATGTATTGAATCGCGACGCTATATGTGTGTTCCATCGTCAATACCAGGATCTGACGGTAAGAATTAACTGTGAGTTATGAGAGGGAGAAAACAAACTTGAGTGCCAAAGAGTACGTCCATCTGGTATGAGGTAGCGATAGACCCTCGGAGATAAGTTGGCTAGTGACCAATGTATTGAATCGTGACGCAATTACTGTGTTGCATCGTCATTAGGGTGGTGGGAATGTTGCAATTAACTGTCAAATTTGCTTCGGATTTGATAACTAGACTAACAAAGCGCTAACATCCGATGACCGAGGCACCAATAGACCTTTGTAGATAGTTACGCTAGACATCGATGTATTGAATCGCGACGCTATTTGTGTGTTCCATCGTCGATACCAGGATCTGACTGTAAGAATTAGCTGTGAGTTTTGAGTCGGAGACAAGAAATTTGACAGCCAGATTGTACATCCATCTGGTATGAGGCAGCGTTAGACCCTCGGAGATAAGTCGGCTAGTGACCAATGTATTGAATCGCGACACAATTTCTGTGTTGCAACGTCGTTAGGATGGTGGGAATGTCGCAATTAACTGTCAAATGTGCGTCGGATTTGAAAACTAGACTGACAAAGAGCGAACATCCGGTGACCGAGGCACCAATAGACCCTTGTAGATAGTTACGATGGACATCGACGTATAGAATCGCGACGCTATTTGTGTGTTCCATCGTCAATACCAGGATCTGACGGTAAGAATTAACTGTGAGTTATGAGAGGGAGAAAACAAACTTGACTGCCAAAGAGTACGTCCATCTGTTATGAGGCAGCGATAGACCATCGGAGATAAAACGGCTAGTGACCTATGTATTGAATCGCGAAGCAATTTCTGTGTTGCAACGTCGTTAGGATGGTGGGAATGTCGCAATTAACTGTCTAATTTGCGTCGGATTTGAAACCTAGACTGACAAAGAGCGAACATCCGGTGACCGAGGCACCAATAGACCCTTGTAGATAGTTACGCTAGACATCGATGTATTGAATCGCGACGCTATTTGTGTGTTCCATCGTCGATACCAGGATCTAACTGTAAGAATTAGCTGTGAGTTTTGAGTCGGAGACAAGAAACTTGATAGCCAAATTGTACATACATCTGGTATGAGGCAGCGTTAGACCCTCGGAGATAAGTCGGCTAGTGACCAATGTATTGAATTGCCACGCGATTCCTGTGTTGCATCGGCATTAGGATGGTGGGAATGTCGCAATTAACTGTCAAATTTGCGTCGGATTCCCGAAACTTTACTCGTAGGACAACGATCATGTGGTGACCCAGGCAGTAATAGATGCTTGGAGATAAATATGCTGGAAGACAATGTTCTGAAAACCATCGCAGTATGTGTGTTCCGTCGTCATTGAGAGGATGAGAGAACATAAATTAACTGTCTGCTTTGGGTCGGATTTGAAAACTAGATGACAAAACGCGACCATCCGGTGACCGAGGCACAAATAGACCCTTGTAGATAGATACGCTGGACATCGATGTATTGAATCGCGACGCTATTTGTGTGTTCCATCGTCAATACCAGGATCTGACGGTAAGAATTAACTGTGAGTTATGAGAGGGAGAAAACAAACTTGACTGCCAAAGAGTACGTCCATCTGGTATGAGGCAGCGATAGACCCTCGGAGATAAGTCGGCTAGTGACCAATATATTGAATCGCGACGCAATTTCTGTGTTGCATCGTCATTAGGGTGGTGGGAATGTCGCAATTAACTGTCAAATTTGCGTCGGATTCCCGAAACTTTACTCGTAGGACAACGATCATGTGGTGACCCAGGCAGTAATAGATGCTTGGAGATAAATATGCTGGAAGACAATGTTCTGAAAACCATCGCAATATGTGTGTTCCGTCGTCATTGAGAGGATGAGAGAACATAAATTAACTGTCTGCTTTGCGTCGGATTTGAAAACTAGATGACAAAACGCCACCATCCGGTGACCGGGGCACAAATAGACCCTTGTAGACAGTTACGCTGGACATCGATGTATTGAATCGCGACGCCATTTGTGTGTTCCATCGTCATTACCAGGATCTGACGGTAACAATTAACTGTGAGTTATGAGAGGGAGAAAACAAACTTGACTGCCAAAGAGTACGTCCATCTCGTATGAGGCAGCGATAGACCATCGGAGATAAAACGGCTAGTGACCAATGTATTGAATCGCGAAGCAATTTCTGTGTTGCAACGTCGTTAGGATGGTGGGAATGTCGCAATTAACTGTCTAATTTGCGTCGGATTTGAAAACTAGACTGACAAAGCGCGAACATCCGATGACCGAGGCACCAATAGACCCTTGTAGATGGTTACGCTAGGCATCGATGTATTGAATCGCGACGCTATTTGTGTGTTCCATGGTCGATACCAGGATCTGACGGTATGATTTAGCTGTGAGTTTTGAGTCGAGGACAAGAATCTTGACAACCAAATTGTACATCCATCTGGTATGAGACAGGGATAGACCCTCGGAGATAAGTCGGCTAGTGACCAATGTATTGAATCACGACGCAATTTCTGTGTTGCATCGTCATTAGGATGGTGGGAATGTCGCAATTAACTGTCAAATTTGCGTCGGATTCCCGAGACTTTACTCGTAGGACAACGATCATGTGGTGACCCAGGCAGTAATAGATGCTTGGAGATAAATATGCTGGAAGACAATGTTCTGAAAACCATCACAGTATGTGTGTTCCGTCGTCATTGAGAGGATGAGAGAACATAAATTAACTGTCTGCTTTGCGTCGGATTTGAGAACTAGATGACAAAACGCGACCATTCGGTGACCGAGGCACAAATAGACCCTTGTAGATAGTTACGCTGGACATCGATGTATTGAATCGCGACGCTATTTGTGTGTTCCATCGTCAATTCCAGGATCTGACGGTAAGAATTATCTGTGAGTTATGAGAGGGAGAAAACAAACTTGACTGCCAAAGAGTACGTCCATCTGGTATGAGGCAGCGATAGACGCTCGGAGATAAGTCGGCTAGTGACCGATGTATTGAATCGCGACGCAATTTCTGTGTTGCATCGTCATTAGGGTGGTGGGAATGTCGCAATTAACTGTAAAATGTGCGTCGGATTTGAAAACTAGACTGACAAAGAGCGAACATCCGGTGACCGAGGCACCAATACCATTGTAGATAGTTAAGCTAGACATCGATGTATTGAATCGCGACGCTATTTGTGTGTTCCATCGTCGATACCAGGATCTAACTGTAAGAATTAGCTGTGAGTTTTGAGTCGGAGACAAGAAACTTGACAGCCAAATTGTACATACATCTGGTATGAGGCAGCGTTAGACCCTCGGAGATAAGTCTGCTAGTGACCAATGTATTGAATCGCGACGCAATTTCTGTGTTGCATCGTCATCAGGGTGGTGGGAATGTCGCAATTAACTGTCAAAATTTGCGTCGGATTTGAAAACTAGACTGACAAAGCGCGAACATCCGATGACCGAGGCACCAATAGACCCTTGTAGATGGTTACGCTAGGCATCGATGTATTGAATCGCGACGCTATTTGTGTGTTCCATGGTCGATACCAGGATCTGACGGTATGATTTAGCTGTGAGTTTTGAGTCGAGGACAAGAATCTTGACAACCAAATTGTACATCCAGCTGGTATGAGACAGGGATAGACCCTCGGAGATAAGTCGGCTAGTGACCAATGTATTGAATCACGACGCAATTTCTGTGTTGCATCGTCATTAGGATGGAGGGAATGTCGCAATTAACTGTCAAATTTGCGTCGGATTCCCGAGACTTTACTCGTAGGACAACGATCATGTGGTGACCCAGGCAGTAATAGATGCTTGGAGATAAATATGCTGGAAGACAATGTTCTGAAAACCATCACAGTATGTGTGTTCCGTCGTCATTGAGAGGATGAGAGAACATAAATTAACTGTCTGCTTTGCGTCGGATTTGAGAACTAGATGACAAAACGCGACCATCCGGTGACCGAGGCACAAATAGACCCTTGTAGATAGTTACGCTGGACATCGATGTATTGAATCGCGACGCTATTTGTGTGTTCCATCGTCAATTCCAGGATCTGACGGCAAGAATTATCTGTGAGTTATGAGAGGGAGAAAACTAACTTGACTGCCAAAGAGTACGTCCATCTGGTATGAGGCAGCGATAGACGCTCGGAGATAAGTCGGCTAGTGACCGATGTATTGAATCGCGACGCAATTTCTGTGTTGCATCGTCATTAGGGTGGTGGGAATGTCGCAATTAACTGTAAAATGTGCGTCGGATTTGAAAACTAGACTGACAAAGAGCGAACATCCGGTGACCGAGGCACCAATACCATTGTAGATAGTTACGCTAGACATCGATGTATTGAATCGCGACGCTATTTGTGTGTTCCATCGTCGATACCAGGATCTGACGGTAAGAATAAGCTGTGAGTTTTGAGTCGGAGACAAGAAACTTGACAGCCAAATTGTACATCCATCTGGTATGAGGCAGCGTTAACCCTCTGAGATAAGTCGGCTAGTGACCAATGTATTGATTCACGACGTATTTTCTGTGTTGCATCGTCATTAGGATGGTGGGAATGTCGCAATTAACTGTCAAATGTGCGTCGGATTTGAAACCTAAACTGACAAAGAGCGAACATCCGGTGACCGAGGCACCAATAGACCCTTGTAGATAGTTACGCTAGACATCGATGTATTGAATCGCGACGCTATTTGTGTGTTCCATCGTCGATACCAGGATCTGACTGTAAGAATTAACTGTGAGTTTTGAGTCGGAGACAAGAAACTTGACAGCCAAATTGTACATCCATCTGGTATGAGGCAGCGATAGCCCCTCAGAGATAAGTCGGCTAGTGACCAATGTATTGAATCACGACGCAATTTCTGTGATGCATCTTCATTAGGATGGTGGGAATGTCGCAATTAACTGTCAAATTTGCGTCGGATTCCCGAAACTTTACTCGTAGGACAACGATCATGTGGTGACCCAGGCAGTAATAGATGCTTGGAGATAAATATGCTGGAAGACAATGTTCTGAAAACCATCGCAGTATGTGTTTTCCGTCGTCATTGAGAGGATGAGAGAACATAAATTAACTGTCTGCTTTGCGTCGGATTTGAGAACTAGATGACAAAACGCGACCATCCGGTGACCGAGGCACAAATAGACCCCTGTAGATAGTTACGCTGGACATCAATGTATTGAATCGCGACGCTATTTGTGTGTTCCATCGTCAATTCCAGGATCTGACGGTAAGAATTAACTGTGATTTATGAGAGGGAGAAAACAAACTTGACTGCCAAAGAGTACGTCCATCTGGTATGAGGCAGCGATAGACGCTCGGAGATAAGTCGGCTAGTGACCAATGTATTGAATCGCGACGCAATTTCTGTGTTGCATCGACATTAGGGTGGTGGGAATGTCGCAATTAACTGTCAAATGTGCGTCGGATTTGAAAACTAGACTGACAAAGAGCGAACATCCGATGACCGAGGCACCAATAGACCCTTGTAGATAGTTACGCTAGATATCGATGTATTGAATCGCGACGCTATTTGTGTGTTCCATCGTCGATACCAGGATCTGACGGTAAGAATTAGCTGTGAATTTTGAGTCGGAGACAAGAAACTTGACAGCCAAATTGTACATCCATCTGGTATGAGGCAGCGTTAGACCCTCGGAGATAAGTCGGCTAGTGACCAATATATTGATTCGCGACGCAATTTCTGTGTTGCATCGTCATTAGGATGGTGGGAATGTCTCAATTAACTGTCAAATTTGCGTCGGATTCCCGAAACTTTACTCGCAGGAGAACGATCATGTGGTGACCCAGGCATGCTTGGAGATAAATCTGCTGGAAGTCGATGTTCTGAAAACCATCGCAGTACTTGTGTTCCATCGTAATTGAGAGTATGGGAGGAATAAAATTAACTGCCAATCTTGCGTCGGATTTGTAAACTAGACTGACAAAACGCGACCATCCGGTGACCGAGGCACCAATTGACCCTTGTAGATGGTTACGATGGACATCGATGTATAGAATCGCGACGCTATTTGTGTGTTCCATCGTCAATACCAGGATCTGACGGTAAGAATTAACTGTGAGTTATGAGAGGGAGAAAACAAACTTGACTGCCAAACAGTACGTCCATCTGGTATGAGGCACCGATAGACCCTCGGAGATAAGTCGGCTAGTGACCAATGTATTGAAACGCAACGCAATTTCTGTGTTGCTTCGTCATTAGGATGGTGGGAATGTCGCAATTAACTGTCAAATTTGCGTCGGATTTGAAAACTAGACTGACAAAGAGCGAACATCCGGTGACCGAGGCACCAATAGACCCTTGTAGATAGTTACCCTAGACATCGATGTATTGAATCGCGACGCTATTTGTGTGTTCCATCGTTGATACCAGGATCTGACGGTATGATTTAGCTGTGAGTTTTGAGTCGGGGACAAGAAACTTGACAACCAAATTGTGCATCCATCTGGTATGAGGCAGCGATAGACCCTCGGAGATAAGTCGGCTAGTGACCAATGTACTGAATCGCGACGTATTTTTTGTGTTGCATCGTCATTAGGATGGTGGGAATGTCGCAATTAACTGTCAAATGTGCGTCGGATTTGAAAACTAGACTGACAAAGCGTGAACATCCGGTGACCGAGGCACCAATAGACCCTTGTAGATAGTTACGCTAGACATCGATGTATTGAATCGCGACGCTATTTGTGTGTTCCATCGTTGATACCAGGATCTGACTGTAAGAATTAGCTGTGAGTTTTGAGTCGGAGACAAGAAACTTGACAGCCAAATTGTACATACATCTGGTATGAGGCAGCGTTAGACCCTCGGAGATAAGTCGGCTAGTGACCAATGTATTGAATCGCGACACAATTTCTGTGTTGCAACGTCGTTAGGATGGTGGGAATGTCGCAATTAACTGTCAAATGTGCGTCGGATTTGAAAACTAGACTGACAAAGCGCGAACATCCGATGACCGAGGCACCAATAGACCCTTGTAGATAGTTACGCTAGGCATCGATGTATTGAACCGCGACGCTATTTGTGTGTTCCATGGTCGATACCAGGATCTGACGGTATGATTTAGCTGTGAGTTTTGAGTCGGGGACAAGAAACTTGACAACCAAATTGTACATCCATCTTGTATGAGGCAGCGATAGACCCTCAGAGATAAGTCGGCTAGTGACCAATGTATTGAATCACGACGCAATTTCTGTGTTGCATCGTCATTAGGATGGTGGGAATGTCGCAATTAACTGTCAAATTTGCGTCGGATTCCCGAAACTTTACTCGTAGGACAACGATCATGTGGTGACCCAGGCAGTAATAGATGCTTGGAGATAAATATGCTGGAAGACAATGTTCTGAAAACCATCGCAGTATGTGTGTTCCGTCGTCATTGAGAGGATGAGAGAACATAAATTAACTGTCTGCTTTGCGTCGGATTTGAAAACTAGATGACAAAACGCGACCAAACGGTGACCGAAGCACAAATAGACCCTTGTAGATAGTTACGCTGGACATCGATGTATTGAATCGCGACGCTATTTGTGTGTTCCATCGTCAATTCCAGGATCTGACGGTAAGAATTAACTGTGATTTATGAGATGGAGAAAACAAACTTGACTGCCAAAGAGTACGTAAATCTGGTATGAGGCAGCGATAGACGCTCGGAGATAAGTCGGCTAGTGACCAATGTATTGAATCGCGACGCAATTTCTGTGTTGCATCGACATTAGGGTGGTGGGAATGTCGCAATTAACTGTCAAATGTGCGTCGGATTTGAAAACTAGACTGACAAAGCGTGAACATCCGGTGACCGAGGCACCAATAGACCCTTGTAGATAGTTACGCTAAACATCGATGTATTGAATCGCGACGCTATTTGTGTGTTCCTTCGTTGATACCAGGATCTGACTGTAGGAATTAGCTGTGAGTTTTGAGTCGGAGACAAGAAACTTGACAGCCAAATTGTACATACATCTGGTATGAGGCAGCGTTAGACACTCGGAGATAAGTCGGCTAGTGACCAATGTATTGAATCGCGACACAATTTCTGTGTTGCAACGTCGTTAGGATGGTGGGAATGTCGCAATTAACTGTCAAATGTGCGTCGGATTTGAAAACTAGACTGACAAAGAGCGAACATCCGGTGACCGAGGCACCAATAGAATCTTGTAGATAGTTACGATGGACATCGATGATTAGAATCGCGACGCTATTTGTGTGTTCTATCGTCAATACCAGGATCTGACGGTAAGAATTAACTGTGAGTTATGAGAGGGAGAAAACAAACTCGACTGCCAAACAGTACGTCCATCTGGTATGAGTCAGCGATAGACCCTCGGAGATAATTCGGCTAGTGACCAATATATTGAATCGCGACGCAATTTCTGTGTTGCATCGTCATTAGGGTGGTGGGAATGTCGCAATTAACTGTCAAATTTGCGTCGGATTCCCGAAACTTTACTCGTAGGACAACGATCATGTGGTGACCCTGGCAGTAATACATGCTTGGAGATAAATATGCTGGAAGACAATGTTCTGAAAACCATCGCAATATGTGTGTTCCGTCGTCATTGAGAGGATGAGAGAACATAAATTAACTGTCTGCTTTGCGTCGGATTTGAAAACTAGATGACAAAACGCGACCATCCGGTAACCGAAGCACAAATAGACCCTTGTAGATAGTTACGCTGGACATCGATGTATTGAATCGCGACGCTATTTGTGTGTTCCATTGTCAATACCAAGATCTGACGGTAAGAATTAACTGTGAGTTATGAGAGTGAGAAAACAAACTTGACTGAGTACGTCCATCTGGTATGAGGCAGAGATAGACCCTCGGAGATAAGTCGGCTAGTGACCAATGTATTGCATCGCGACGCAATTTCTGTTTTGCATCGTCATTAGGGTGGTGGGAATGTCGCAATTAATTGTCAAATTTGCGTCGGATTTGAAAACTAGACTGACAAAGCGCGAACATCCGATGACCGAGGCACCAATAGACCCTTGTAGATAGTTACGCTAGGCATCGATGTATTGAATCGCGACGCTATTTGTGTGTTCCATGGTCGATACCAGGATCTGACGGTATGATTTAGCTGTGAGTTTTGAGTCGGGGACAAGAAACTTGACAACCAAATTGTACATCCATCTGGTATGAGGCAGCGATAGACCCTCAGAGATAAGTCGGCTAGTGACCAATGTATTGAATCACGACGCAATTTCTGTGTTGCATCGTCATTAGGATGGTGGGAATGTCGCAATTAACTGTCAAATTTGCGTCGGATTCCCGAAACTTTACTCGTAGGACAACGATCATGTGGTGACCCAGGCAGTAATAGATGCTTGGAGATAAATATGCTGGAAGACAATGTTCTGAAAACCATCGCAGTATGTGTGTTCCGACGTCATTGAGAGGATGAGAGAACATAAATTAACTGTCTGCTTTGCGTCGGATTTGAGAACTAGATGACAAAACGCGACCAAACGGTGACCGAAGCACAAATAGACCCTTGTAGATAGTTACGCTGGACATCGATGTATTGAATCGCGACGCTATTTGTGTGTTCCATCGTCAATTCCAGGATCTGACGGTAAGAATTAACTGTGATTTATGAGATGGAGAAAACAAACTTGAGTGCCAAAGAGTACGTCCATCTGGTATGAGGCAGCGATAGACGCTCGGAGATAAGTCGGCTAGTGACCAATGTATTGAATCGCGACGCAATTTCTGTGTTGCATCGACATTAGGGTGGTGGGAATGTCGCAATTAACTGTCAAATGTGCGTCGGATTTGAAAACTAGACTGACAAAGAGCGAACATCCGGTGACCGAGGCACCAATAGATCCTTGTAGATAGTTACGCTAGATATCGATGTATTGAATCGCGACGCTATTTGTGTGTTCCATCGTCGATACCAGGATCTGACGGTAAGAATTAGCTGTGAATTTTGAGTCGGAGACAAGAAACTTGACAGCCAAATTGTACATCCATCTGGTATGAGGCAGCGTTAGACCCTCGGAGATAAGTCGGCTAGTGACCAATATATTTATTCGCGACGCAATTTCTGTGTTGCATCGTCATTAGGATGGTGGGAATGTCTCAATTAACTGTCAAATTTGCGTCGGATTCCCGAAACTTTACTCGCAGGAGAACGATCATGTGGTGACCCAGGCATGCTTGGAGATAAATCTGCTGGAAGTCGATGTTCTGAAAACCATCGCAGTACTTGTGTTCCATCGTAATTGAGAGTATGGGAGGAATAAAATTAACTGCCAATCTTGCGTCGGATTTGTAAACTAGACTGACAAAACGCGACCATCCGGTGACCGAGGCACCAATAGACCCTTGTAGATGGTTACGATGGACATCGATGTATAGAATCGCGACGCTATTTGTGTGTTCCATCGTCAATACCAGGATCTGACGGTAAGAATTAACTGTGAGTTATGAGAGGGAGAAAACAAACTTGACTGCCAAACAGTACGTCCATCTGGTATGAGGCACCGATAGACCCTCGGAGATAAGTCGGCTAGTGACCAATGTATTGAAACGCAACGCAATTTCTGTGTTACTTCGTCATTAGGGTGGTGGGAATGTCGCAATTAACTGTCAAATTTGCGTCGGATTCCCGAAATTTTATTCGTAGGACAACGATCATGTGGTGACCCAGGCAGTAATAGATGCTTGGAGATAAATCTGCTGGAAGACAATGTTCTGAAAACCATCGCAGTATGTGTGTTCCATCGTCATTGAGAGGATGAGAGAACATAAATTAACTGTCAGTTTTGCGTCGGATTTGAAAACTAGATGACAAAACGCCACCATCCGGTGACCGAGGCACCAATAGACCCTTGTAGATAGTTACGCTGGACATCGATGTATTGAATCGCGACGCTATTTGTGTGTTCCATTGTCAATACCAAGATCTGACGGTAAGAATTAACTGTGAGTTATGAGAGGGAGAAAACAAACTTGACTGCCAAAGAGTACGTCCATCTGGTATGAGGCAGTGATAGACGCTCGGAGATAAGTCGGCTAGTGACCAATGTATTGAAACGCGACGCAATTTCTGTGTTGCATCGTCATTAGGGTGGTGGGAATGTCACAATTAACTGTCAAATTTGCGTCGGATTTGAAAACTAGACTGACAAAACGCGAACATCCGATGACCGAGGCACCAATAGACCCTTGTAGATAGTTACGCTGGACATCGATGTATTGAATCGCGACGCTATTTGTGTGTTCCATGGTCGATACCAGGATCTGACGGTATGATTTAGCTGTGAGTTTTGAGTCGGGGACAAGAAACTTGACAACCAAATTGTACATCCATCTGGTATGAGGCAGCGATAGACCCTCGGAGATAAGTCGGCTAGTGACTAATGTATTGAATCACGACGCAATTTCTGTGTTGCATCGTCATTAGGATGGTGGGAATGTCGCAATTAACTGTCAAATTTGCGTCGGATTCCCGAAACTTTACTCGTAGGACAACAACCCAGGCAGTAACAGATGCTTGGAGACGAATATGCTGGAAGACAATGTTCTGAAAACCATCGCAGTATGTGTTTTCCGTCGTCATTGAGAGGATGAGAGAACATAAATTAACTGTCTGCTTTGCGTCGGATTTGAGAACTAGATGACAAAACGCGACCATCCGGTGACCGAGGCACAAATAGACCCTTGTAGATAGTTACGCTGGACATCGATGTATTGAATCGCGACGCTATTTGTGTGTTCCATCGTCAATTCCAGGATCTGACGGTAAGAATTAACTGTGAGTTATGAGAGGGAGAAAACAAACTTGACTGCCAAAGAGGTCGTCCATCTGGTATGAGGCAGCGATAGACGCTCGGAGATAAGTCGGCTAGTGACCAATGTATTGAATCGCGACGCAATTTCTGTGTTGCATCGACATTAGGGTGGTGGGAATGTCGCAATTAACTGTCAAATGTGCGTCGGATTTGAAAACTAGACTGACAAAGAGCGAACATCTGGTGACCGAGGCACCAATAGACCCTTGTAGATAGTTACGCTCGATATCGATGTATTGAATCGCGACGCTATTTGTGTGTTCCATGGTCGATACCAGGATCTGACGGTAAGAATTAGCTGTGAATTTTGAGTCGGAGACAAGAAACTTGACAGCCAAATTGTACATCCATCTGGTATGAGGCAGCGTTAGACCCTCGGAGATAAATCGGCTAGTGACCAATATATTGAATCGCGACGCAATTTCTGTGTTGCATCGTCATTAGGATGGTGGGAATGTCTCAATTAACTGTCAAATTTGCGTCGGATTCCCGAAACTTTACTCGCAGGAGAACGATCATGTGGTGACCCAGGCATGCTTGGAGATAAATCTGCTGGAAGTCGATGTTCTGAAAACCATCGCAGTATTTGTGTTCCATCGTAATTGAGAGTATGGGAGGAATAAAATTAACTGCCAATCTTGCGTCGGATTTGTAAACTAGACTGACAAAACGCGACCATCCGGTGACCGAGGCACCAATAGAAACTTGTAGATAGTTACGAATGACATCGATGATTAGAATCGCGACGCTATTTGTGTGTTCCATCGTCAATACCAGGATCTGACAGTAAGAATTAACTGTGAGTTATGAGAGGGAGAAAACAAACTCGACTGCCAAACAGTACGTCCATCTGGTATGAGGCAGCGATAGACCCTCGGAGATAAGTCGGCTAGTGACCAATGTATTGAATCGCGACGCAATTTCTGTGTTGCTTCGTCATTAGGGTGGTGGGAATGTCGCAATTAACTGTCAACTTTGCGTCGGATTTGAAAACTAGACTGACAAAGCGCGAACATCCGATGACCGAGGCACCAATAGACCCTTGTAGATAGTTACGATGGACGTCGGTGCATAGAATCGCGACGCTATTTGTGTGTTCCATCGTCAATACCAGGATCTGACGGTAAGAATTAACTGTGAGTTATGAGAGGGAGAAAACAAACTTGACTGCCAAAGAGTACGTCCATCTGGTATGAGGCAGCGATAGACGCTCGGAGATAAGTCGGCTAGTGACCAATGTATTGAATCGCGACGCAATTTCTGTGTTGCATCGTTATTAGGATGGTGGGAATGTCTCAATTAACTGTCAAATTTGCGTCGGATTCCCGAAACTTTACTCGCAGGAGAACGATCATGTGGTGACCCAGGCATGCTTGGAGATAAATCTGCTGGAAGTCGATGTTCTGAAAACCATCGCAGTATTTGTGTTCCATCGTAATTGAGAGTATGGGAGGAATAAAATTAACTGCCAATCTTGCGTCGGATTTGTAAACTAGACTGACAAAACGCCACCATCCGGTGACCGAGGCACCAATAGACCCTTGTAGATAGTTACGATGGACATCGATGTATAGAATCGCGACGCTATTTGTGTGTTCCATCGTCAATACCAGGATCTGACGGTAAGAATTAACTGTGAGTTATGAGAGGGAGAAAACAAACTTGACTGCCAAACAGTACGTCCATCTGGTATGAGGCACCGATAGACCCTCGGAGATAAGTCGGCTAGTGACCAATGTATTGAATCGCGACGCAATTTCTGTGTTGCATCGTCATTAGGGTGGTGGAAATGTCGCAATTGACTGTCAAATTTGCGTCGGATTTGAAAACTAGACTGACAAAGCGCGAACATCCGGTGACCGAGGCACCAATAGACCCTTGTAGATAGTTACGGTAGGCATCGATGTATTGAATCGCGACGCTATTTGTGTGTTCCATGGTCGATACCAGGATCTGCCGGTAAGTATTAACTGTGAGTTATGAGAGAGAGAAGAGAAACTTGACTGCCAAATTGTACATCCATCTGGTATGAGGCAGCGTGAGACCCTCGGAGATAAGTCGGCTAGTGACCAATGTATTGATTCGCGACGCGATAACTGTGTTGCATTGGCATTAGGATGGTGGGGATATCGGAATTAACTGTCAAATTTGCGTCGGATTCCCGAAACTTTACTCGCAGGAGACCGATCATGTGGTGACCCAGGCATGCTTGGAGATAAATCTGTTTCTAAGACGATGTTCTGAAAACCATCGCAGAATGTTTGTTCCATCGTAATTGAGAGTATGGGAGGAATAAAGTTAACTGTCAGTTTTGCGTCGGATTTGAAAACTAGACTGACAAAGCGCGACCATCCGGTGACCGAGGCACAAATAGACCCTTCTAGATAATTACGCTGGACATCGATGTATAGAAACGCGGCGCTATTTGTGTGTTCCATCGTCAATACCAGGATCTGACGGTAAGTATTAACTGTGAGTTATGAGAGAAAGAAGAGAAACTTGACTGCCAAATTGTACATCCATCTGGTATGAGGCAGCGATAGACCCTCGGAGATAAGTCGGCTAGTGACCAATGTATTGAATCGCGAAGCAATTTCTGTGTTGCATCGTCATTAGGGTGGTGGAAATGTCGCAATTGACTGTCAGATTTGCGTCGGATTTGACAACTAGACTGACAAAGCGCGAACATCCGATGACCGAGGCACCAATAGACCCTTGTAGATAGTTACGCTAGGCATCGATGTATTGAATCGCGACGCTATTTGTGTGTTCCATGGTCGATACCAGGATCTGACGGTAAGATTTAGCTGTGAGTTTGGAGTCGGGGACAAGAAACTTGACAGCCAAATTGTAGATCCATCTGGTATGAGGCAGCGATAGACCCTCGGATATAAGTCGGCTAGTGACCAATGTATTGAATCGCGACTCAATTTCTGTGTTGCATCGTCATTAGGATGGTGGGAATGTCGCAATTAACTGTCAAATGTGCGTCGGATTTGAAAACTAGACTGACTAAGAGCGAACATCCGGTGACCGAGGTACCAATAGACCCTTGTAGATAGTTACGCTAGACATCGATGTATTGAATCGTGACGCTATTTGTGTGTTCCATCGTCGATACCAGGATCTGACTGTAAGAATTAGCTGTGAGTTTTGAGTCGGAGACAAGAAACTTGAAAGCCAAATTGTACATCCATCTGGTATGAGGCAGCGTTAGACCCTCGGAGATAAGTTGGCTAGTGACCAAAGTATTGAATCGCGACACAATATCTGTGTTGCAACGTCGTTAGGATGGTGGGAATGTCGCAAGTAACTGTCAAATGTGCGTCGGATTTGAAAACTAGACTGACAAAGAGCGAACATCCGGTGACCGAGGCACCAATAGACCCTTGTAGATAGTTTCGCTAGACATCGATGTATTGAATCGCGACGCTATTTGTGTGTTCCATCGTCGATGCCAGGATCTGACTGTAAGAATTAGCTGTGAGTTTTGAGTCGGAGACAAGAAACTTGACAGCCAAATTGTACATCCATCTGGTATGAGGCAGCGTTAGACCCTCGTAGATAAGTCGGCTAGTGACCAATGTATTGAATCGCGACGCAATTTCTGTGTTGCATCGTCATTAGGATGGTGGGAATGTCTCAATTAACTGTCAAATTTGCGTCGGATTCCCGAAACTTTACTCGCAGGAGAACGATCAAGTGGTGACCCAGGCATGCTTGGAGGTAAATCTGCTGGAAGTCGATGTTCTGAAAACCATCGCAGTATGTGTGTTCCATCGTAATTGAGCGTATGGGAGGAATAAAATTAAATGCCAATCTTGCGTCGGATTTGTAAACTAGACTGACAAAACGCGACCATCCGGTGACCGAGGCACCAATAAACCCTTGTAGATAGTTACGATGGACATCGATGTATAGAATCGCGACGCTATTTGTGTGTTCCATCGTCAATACCAAAATCTGACGGTAAGAATTAACTGTGAGTTATGAGAGGGAGAAAACAAACTTGACTGCCAAACAGTACGTCCATCTGGTATGAGGCAGTGATAGACACTCGGAGATAAGTCGGCTAGTGACGAATGTATTGAATCGCGACGCAATTTCTGTGGTGCATCGTCAATAGGATGGTGGGAATGTCGCAATTAACTGTCAAATTTGCGTCGGATTCCCGAAAATATACTCGCAGGAGAACGTTCATGTGCTGACCCATGCAGTAATAGATGCTTGGAGATAAATCTGCTGGAAGACAATGTTCTGAAAACCATCGCAGTATGTGTGTTCCATCGTCATTGAGAGGATGAGAGAACATAAATTAACAGTCAGTTTTGCGTCGGTTTTGAAAACTAGATGACAAAACGCCACCATCCGGTGACCGAGGCACCAATAGACCCTTGTAGATAGTTACGCTGGACATCGATCTATTGAATCGCGACGCTATTTGTGTGTTCCATCGTCAATACCAGGATCTAACGGTAAGAATTAACTGTGAATTTTGAGTCAGAGACAAGAAACTTGACATCCGAATTGTACATCCATCTGGTATGAGATAAGTCGGCTAGTGACCAATGTATTGAATCGCGACGCAATTTCTGAGTTGCATCGTCATTAGGATGGTGGGAATGTCGCAATTAACTTTCAAATTTGCGTCGGATTCCCGAAACTTTACGCGTAAGACAACGATCATGTGGTGACCCAGGCAGTAATAGATGCTTGGAGATAAATCTGCTGGAAGACGATGTTCTGAAATCCATCGCAGTATGTGTGTTCCATCGTAATTGAGAGTATGGGAGAAATAAAATTAACTGCTAATTTTGCGTCGGATTTGTAAACTAGACTGACAAAGCGCGGACATCCGGTGACCGAGGCACCAATAGACAATTGTAGATAGTTACGCTAGGTGTCGATGTATTGAATCGCGACGCTATTTGTGTTCCATGGTCGATACCAGATTCTGACGGTAAGATTTAGCTGTGAGTTTTGAGTCGGATACAAGAAACTAGACAGCCAAATTGTACATCCATCTGGTATGAGGCAGCGATAGACCCTCGGAGATAAGTCGGCTAGTGACCAATGTATTGGATCGCGACGCAATTTCTGTGTTGCATCGTCATTAGGATGGTGGGAATGTCGCAATTAACTGTCAAATTTTCGTCGGATTCCCGAAACTTTACTCGTAGGACAACGATCATGTGGTGACCCAGGCAGTAATAGATGCTTGGAGATAAATATGCTGGAAGACAATGTTCTGAAAACCATCGCAGTATGTGTGTAGCGTCGTCATTGAGAGGATGAGAGAACATAAATTAACTGTCTGCTTTGCGTCGGATTTGAAAAGTAGATGACAAAACGCGACCATCCGGTGACCGAGGCACCAATAGACCATTGTAGATAGTAACGCTGGACATCGATCTATTGAATCGAGACGCTATTTGTGTGTTCCATCGTCAATACCAGGATCTGACAGTAAGAATTAACTGTGAGTTATGAGAGGGAGAAAACAAACTTGACTGCCCAACTGTACGTCCTCTGGTATGAGGCAGCGATAGACACTCGGAGATAAGTCGGCTAGTGACCAATGTATTCAATCGCGACGCAATTTCTGTGGTGCATCGTCAATAGGATGGTGGGAATGTCGCAATTAACTGTCAAATTTGCGTCGAATTCCCGAAACTATACTCGCAGGAGAACGTTCATGTGGTGACCCAGGCAGTAATAGATACTTGGAGATAAATCTGATGGAAGACGATGTTCTGAAAACCATCGCAGAATGTGTGTTCCATCGTAATTGAGAGTATGGGAGGAATAAAATTAACTGTCAGTTTTGCGTCGGATTTGAAAACTAGACTGACAAAGCGCGACCATCCGGTGACCGAGGCACAAATAGACCCTTCTAGATAGTTAAGTTGGACATCGATGTATAGAATCGCGACGCTATTTGTGTGTTCCATCGTCAATACCAGGATCTGACGGTAAGTATTAACTGTGAGTTATGAGAGAGAGAAGAGAAACTTGACTGCCAAATTGTACATCCATCTGGTATGAGGGAGCGTGAGACCCTCGGAGATAAGTCGGCTAGTGACCAATGTATTGATTCGCGACGCGATAACTGTGTTGCATTGGCATTAGGATGGTGGGGATATCGGTATTAACTGTCAAATTTGCGATGGATTCCCGAATCTTTACTCGCAGGAGACCGATCATGTGGTGACCCAGGCATGCTTGGAGATAAATCTGTTTCTAAGACGATGTTCTGAAAACCATCGCAGAATGTGTGTTCTATCGTAATGGGGAGTATGGGAGGAATAAAATTAACTGTCAGTTTTGCGTCGGATTTGAAAACTAGATGACAAAACGCGACCATCCGGTGACCGAGGCACCAATAGACCCTTGTAGATAGTTACGCTCGACATCGATTTATTGAATCACGAGGCTATTTATGTGTTCCATCGTCAATACCAGGATCTGACGGTAAGAATTAACTGTGAGTTATGAGTGGGAGAAAACAAACTTGACTGCCAAACAGTACGTCCATCTGGTATGAGGCAGCGATAGACCCTCGGAGATAAGTCGGCTAGTGACCAATGTATTGAATCGCGACGCAATTTCTGTGTTGCATCGTCATTAGGATGGTGGGAATGTCGCAATTAACTGTCAAATGTGCGTCGGATTTGAAAACTAGACTGACTAAGAGCGAACATCCGGTGACCGAGGCACCAATAGACCCTTGTAGATAGTTACGCTAGACATCGATGTATTGAATCGTGACGCTATTTGTGTGTACCATCGTCGATACCAGGATCTGACTGTAAGAATTAGCTGTGAGTTTTGAGTAGGAGACAAGAAACTTGAAAGCCAAATTGTACATCCATCTGGTATGAGGCAGCGTTAGACCCTCGGAGATAAGTTGGCTAGTGACCAATGTATTGAATCGCGACACAATATCTGTGTTGCAACGTCGTTAGGATGGTGGGAATGTCGCAAGTAACTGTCAAATGTGCGTCGGATTTGAAAACTAGACTGACAAAGAGCGAACATCCGGTGACCGAGGCACCAATAGACCCTTGTAGATAGTTTCGCTAGACATCGATGTATTGAATCGCGACGCTATTTGTGTGTTCCATCGTCGATGCCAGGATCTGACTGTAAGAATTAGCTGTGAGTTTTGAGTCGGAGACAAGAAACTTGACAGCCAAATTGTACATCCATCTGGTATGAGGCAGCGTTAGACCCTCGTAGATAAGTCGGCTAGTGACCAATGTATTGAATCGCGACGCAATTTCTGTGTTGCATCGTCATTAGGATGGTGGGAATGTCTCAATTAACTGTCAAATTTGCGTCGGATTCCCGAAACTTTACTCGCAGGAGAACGATCAAGTGGTGACCCAGGCATGCTTGGAGGTAAATCTGCTGGAAGTCGATGTTCTGAAAACCATCGCAGTATGTGTGTTCCATCGTAATTGAGCGTATGGGAGGAATAAAATTAAATGCCAATCTTGCGTCGGATTTGTAAACTAGACTGACAAAACGCGACCATCCGGTGACCGAGGTACCAATAAACCCTTGTAGATAGTTACGATGGACATCGATGTATAGAATCGCGACGCTATTTGTGTGTTCCATCGTCAATACCAAAATCTGACGGTAAGAATTAACTGTGAGTTATGAGAGGGAGAAAACAAACTTGACTGCCAAACAGTACGTCCATCTGGTATGAGGCAGTGATAGACACTCGGAGATAAGTCGGCTAGTGACGAATGTATTGAATCGCGACGCAATTTCTGTGGTGCATCGTCAATAGGATGGTGGGAATGTCGCAATTAACTGTCAAATTTGCGTCGGATTCCCGAAACTATACTCGCAGGAGAACGTTCATGTGCTGACCCATGCAGTAATAGATGCTTGGAGATAAATCTGCTGGAAGACAATGTTCTGAAAACCATCGCAGTATGTGTGTTCCATCGTCATTGAGAGGATGAGAGAACATAAATTAACAGTCAGTTTTGCGTCGGTTTTGAAAACTAGATGACAAAACGCCACCATCCGGTGACCGAGGCACCAATAGACCCTTGTAGATAGTTACGCTGGACATCGATCTATTGAATCGCGACGCTATTTGTGTGTTCCATCGTCAATACCAGGATCTAACGGTAAGAATTAACTGTGAATTTTGAGTCAGAGACAAGAAACTTGACATCCGAATTGTACATCCATCTGGTATGAGATAAGTCGGCTAGTGACCAATGTATTGAATCGCGACGCAATTTCTGAGTTGCATCGTCATTAGGATGGTGGGAATGTCGCAATTAACTTTCAAATTTGCGTCGGATTCCCGAAACTTTACGCGTAAGACAACGATCATGTGGTGACCCAGGCAGTAATAGATGCTTGGAGATAAATCTGCTGGAAGACGATGTTCTGAAATCCATCGCAGTATGTGTGTTCCATCGTAATTGAGAGTATGGGAGAAATAAAATTAACTGCTAATTTTGCGTCGGATTTGTAAACTAGACTGACAAAGCGCGGACATCCGGTGACCGAGGCACCAATAGACAATTGTAGATAGTTACGCTAGGTGTCGATGTATTGAATCGCGACGCTATTTGTGTTCCATGGTCGATACCAGATTCTGACGGTAAGATTTAGCTGTGAGTTTTGAGTCGGATACAAGAAACTAGACAGCCAAATTGTACATCCATCTGGTATGAGGCAGCGATAGACCCTCGGAGATAAGTCGGCTAGTGACCAATGTATTGGATCGCGACGCAATTTCTGTGTTGCATCGTCATTAGGATGGTGGGAATGTCGCAATTAACTGTCAAATTTTCGTCGGATTCCCGAAACTTTACTCGTAGGACAACGATCATGTGGTGACCCAGGCAGTAATAGATGCTTGGAGATAAATATGCTGGAAGACAATGTTCTGAAAACCATCGCAGTATGTGTGTAGCGTCGTCATTGAGAGGATGAGAGAACATAAATTAACTGTCTGCTTTGCGTCGGATTTGAAAAGTAGATGACAAAACGCGACCATCCGGTGACCGAGGCACCAATAGACCATTGTAGATAGTAACGCTGGACATCGATCTATTGAATCGAGACGCTATTTGTGTGTTCCATCGTCAATACCAGGATCTGACAGTAAGAATTAACTGTGAGTTATGAGAGGGAGAAAACAAACTTGACTGCCCAACTGTACGTCCTCTGGTATGAGGCAGCGATAGACACTCGGAGATAAGTCGGCTAGTGACCAATGTATTGAATCGCGACGCAATTTCTGTGGTGCATCGTCAATAGGATGGTGGGAATGTCGCAATTAACTGTCAAATTTGCGTCGAATTCCCGAAACTATACTCGCAGGAGAACGTTCATGTGGTGACCCAGGCAGTAATAGATACTTGGAGATAAATCTGATGGAAGACGATGTTCTGAAAACCATCGCAGAATGTGTGTTCCATCGTAATTGAGAGTATGGGAGGAATAAAATTAACTGTCAGTTTTGCGTCGGATTTGAAAACTAGACTGACAAAGCGCGACCATCCGGTGACCGAGGCACAAATAGACCCTTCTAGATAGTTAAGTTGGACATCGATGTATAGAATCGCGACGCTATTTGTGTGTTCCATCGTCAATACCAGGATCTGACGGTAAGTATTAACTGTGAGTTATGAGAGAGAGAAGAGAAACTTGACTGCCAAATTGTACATCCATCTGGTATGAGGGAGCGTGAGACCCTCGGAGATAAGTCGGCTAGTGACCAATGTATTGATTCGCGACGCGATAACTGTGTTGCATTGGCATTAGGATGGTGGGGATATCGGTATTAACTGTCAAATTTGCGATGGATTCCCGAAACTTTACTCGCAGGAGACCGATCATGTGGTGACCCAGGCATGCTTGGAGATAAATCTGTTTCTAAGACGATGTTCTGAAAACCATCGCAGAATGTGTGTTCTATCGTAATGGGGAGTATGGGAGGAATAAAATTAACTGTCAGTTTTGCGTCGGATTTGAAAACTAGATGACAAAACGCGACCATCCGGTGACCGAGGCACCAATAGACCCTTGTAGATAGTTACGCTCGACATCGATTTATTGAATCACGAGGCTATTTATGTGTTCCATCGTCAATACCAGGATCTGACGGTAAGAATTAACTGTGAGTTATGAGTGGGAGAAAACAAACTTGGCTGCCAAACAGTACGTCCATCTGGTATGAGGCAGCGATAGACCCTCGGAGATAAGTCGGCTAGTGACCAATGTATTGAATCGCGACGCAATTTCTGTGTTGCATCGTCATTAGGATGGTGGGAATGTCGCAATTAACTGTCAAATGTGCGTCGGATTTGAAAACTAGACTGACTAAGAGCGAACATCCGGTGACCGAGGCACCAATAGACCCTTGTAGATAGTTACGCTAGACATCGATGTATTGAATCGTGACGCTATTTGTGTGTACCATCGTCCATACCAGGATCTGACTGTAAGAATTAGCTGTGAGTTTTGAGTAGGAGACAAGAAACTTGACAGCCAAATTGTACATCCATCTGGTATGAGGCAGCGTTAGACCCTCGGAGATAAGTTGGCTAGTGACCAATATATTGAATCGCGACACAATTTCTGTGTTGCATCGTCATTAGGATGGTGGGAATGTCGCAATTAACTGTCAAATTTGCGTCGGATTCCCGAAACTTTACTCGTAGGACAACGATCATGTGGTGACCCAGGCAGTAATAGATGCTTGGAGATAAATATGCTGGAAGACAATGTTCTGAAAACCATCGCAGTATGTGTGTTCCGTCGTCATTGAGAGGATGAGAGAACATAAATTAACTGTCTGCTTTGCGTCGGATTTGAAAACTAGACTGACAAAGCGCTACCATCCGGTGACCGAGGCACAAATAGACCCATCTAGATAGTTACGCTGGACATCGATGTATAGAATCGCGACGCTATTTGTGTGTTCCATCGTCAATACCAGGATCTGACTGTAAGAATTAGCTGTGAGTTTTGAGTAGGAGACAAGAAACTTGGCTGCCAAACAGTACGTCCATCTGGTATGAGGCAGCGATAGACCCTCGGAGATAAGTCGGCTAGTGACCAATGTATTGAATCGCGACGCAATTTCTGTGTTGCATCGTCATTAGGATGGTGGGAATGTCGCAATTAACTGTCAAATGTGCGTCGGATTTGAAAACTAGACTGACTAAGAGCGAACATCCGGTGACCGAGGCACCAATAGACCCTTGTAGATAGTTACGCTAGACATCGATGTATTGAATCGTGACGCTATTTGTGTGTACCATCGTCCATACCAGGATCTGACTGTAAGAATTAGCTGTGAGTTTTGAGTAGGAGACAAGAAACTTGACAGCCAAATTGTACATCCATCTGGTATGAGGCAGCGTTAGACCCTCGGAGATAAGTTGGCTAGTGACCAATATATTGAATCGCGACACAATTTCTGTGTTGCATCGTCATTAGGATGGTGGGAATGTCGCAATTAACTGTCAAATTTGCGTCGGATTCCCGAAACTTTACTCGTAGGACAACGATCATGTGGTGACCCAGGCAGTAATAGATGCTTGGAGATAAATATGCTGGAAGACAATGTTCTGAAAACCATCGCAGTATGTGTGTTCCGTCGTCATTGAGAGGATGAGAGAACATAAATTAACTGTCTGCTTTGCGTCGGATTTGAAAACTAGACTGACAAAGCGCTACCATCCGGTGACCGAGGCACAAATAGACCCATCTAGATAGTTACGCTGGACATCGATGTATAGAATCGCGACGCTATTTGTGTGTTCCATCGTCAATACCAGGATCTGACGGTAAGTATTAACTGTGAGTTATGAGAGAGAGAAGAGAAACGTGACTGCCAAATTGTACATCCATCTGGTATGAGGCAGCGTGAGACCCTCGGAGATAAGTCGGCTAGTGACCAATGGATTGATTCGCGACGCGATAACTGTGTTGCATTGGCATTAGGATGGTGGGGATATCGAATTAACTGTCAAATTTGCGTCGGATTCCCGAAACTTTACTCGCAGGAGGCCGATCATGTGGTGACCCAGGCATGCTTGGAGATAAATCTGTTTCTAAGACGTTGTTCTGAAAACCATCGCAGAATGTGTGTTCCATCGTAATGGAGAGTATGGGAGGAATAAAATTAACTGTCAGTTTTGCGTCGGATTTGAAAACTAGATGACAAAACGCGACCATCCGGTGACCGAGGCACCAATAGACCCTTGTAGATAGTTACGCTACACATCGATGTACTGAATCGCGACCCTGTCTATGTGTTCCATCGTCAATACCAGGATCTGACGGTAAGAATTAACTGTGAGTTATGAGAGGGAGAAAACAAACTTGACTGCAAAAGAGTACGTCCATCTGGTATGAGGCAAAGATAGACCCTCGGAGATAAGTCGGCTAGTGACCAATGTATTGAATCGCGACGTATTTTCTGTGTTTCATCGTCATTAGGATGGTGGGAATGTCGCAATTAACTGTCAAATGTGCGTCGGATTTGAAAACTAGACTGACAAAGAGCGAACATCCGGTGACCGAGGCACCAATAGACCCTTGTAGATAGTTACGCTAGACATCGATGTATTGAATCGCGACGCTATTTGTGTGTTCCATCGTCGATACCAGGGTCTGACTGTAAGAATTAGCTGTGAGTTTTGAGTCGGAGACAAGAAACTTGACAGCCAAATTGTACATCCACCTGGTATGAGGCAGCGTTAGACCCTCGTAGATAAGTCGGCTAGTGACCAATATATTGAATCGCGACGCAATTTCTGTGTTGCATCGTCATTAGGATGGTGGGAATGTCTCAATTATCTGTCAAATTTGCGTCGGATTCCCGAAACTTTACTCGCAGGAGAACGATCATGTGGTGACCCAGGCATGCTTGGAGATAAATCTGCTGGAAGTCGATGTTCTGAAAACCATCGCAGTATGTGTGTTCCATCGTAATTGAGAGTATGGGAGGAATAAAATTAACTGCCAATCTTGCGTCGGATTTGTAAATTAGACTGACAAAACGCGACCATCCGGTGACCGAGGCACCAATAGACCCTTGTAGATAGTTACGATGGACATCGATGTATAGAATCGCGACGCTATTTGTGTGTTCCATCGTCAATACCAGGATCTGACAGTAAGAATTAACTGTGAGTTATGAGAGGCAGAAAACAAACTTGACTGCCAAAGAGTACGTCCATCTGGTATGAGGCAGCGATAGACCCTCGGAGATAAGTCGGCTAGTGCCAATGTATTGAATCGCGACGCAATTTCTGTGTTGCATCGTCATTAGGATGGTGGGAATGTCGCAATTAACTGTCAAATTTGCGTCGGATTCCCGAAACTTTACTCGTAGGACAACGATCATGTGGTGACCCAGGCAGTAATAGATGCTTGGAGATGTATATGCTGGAAGACAATGTTCTGAAAACCATCGCAGTATGTGTGTTGCGTCGACATTGAGAGGATGAGAGAACATAAATTAACTGTCTGCTTTGCGTCGGATTTGAAAAGTAGATGACAAAACGCGACCATCCGGTGACCGAGGCACCAATAGACCCTTGTAGATAGTTACGCTGGACATCGATCTATTGAATCGAGACGCTATTTGTGTGTTCCATCGTCAATACCAGGATCTGACAGTAAGAATTAACTGTGAGTTGTGAGAGGGAGAAAACAAACTTGACTGCCAAACTGTACGTCCATCTGGTATGAGGCAGCGATAGACACTCGGAGATAAGTCGGCTAGTGACCAATGTATTGAATCGCGACGCAATTTCTGAGTTGCATCGTCATTAGGATGGTGGGAATGTCGCAATTAACTTTCAAATTTGCGACGGATTACCGAAACTTTACGCGTAAGACAACGATCATGTGGTGACCCAGGCAGTAATAGATGCTTGGAGATAAATCTGCTGGAAGACGATGTTCTGAAATCCATCGCAGTATGTGTGTTCCATCGTAATTGAGAGTATGGGAGGAATAAAATTAACTGCTAATTTTGCGTCGGATTTGTAAACTAGACTGACAAAGCGCGGACATCCGGTGACCGAGGCACCAATAGACAATTGTAGATAGTTACGCTAGGTGTCGATGTATTGAATCGCGGCGCTATTTGTGTGTTCCATGGTAGATACCAGGATCTGACGGTAAGATTTAACTGTGAGTTTTGAGTCGGATACAAGAAACTAGACAGCCAAATTGTACATCCATCTGGTATGAGGCAGCGATAGACCCTCGGAGATAAGTCGGCTAGTGACCAATGTATTGAATCGCGACGCAATTTCTGTGTTGCATCGTCATTTGGATGGTGGGAATGTCGCAATTAACTGTCAAATTTGCGTCGGATTCCCGAAACTTTACTCGTAGGACAACGATCATGTGGTGACCCAGGCAGTAATAGATGCTTGGAGATAAATATGCTGGAAGACAATGTTCTGAAAACCATCGCAGTATGTGTGTTCCGTCGTCATTGAGAGGATGAGAGAACATAAATTAACTGTCTGCTTTGCGTCGGATTTGAAAACTAGACTGACAAAGCGCGACCATCCGGTGACCGAGGCACAAATAGACCCTTCTAGATAGTTACGCTGGACATCGATGTATAGAATCGCGACGCTATTTGTGTGTTCCATTGTCAATACCAGGATCTGACGGTAAGTATTAACTGTGAGTTATGAGAGAGAGAAGAGAAACGTGACTGCCAAATTGTACATCCATCTGGTATGAGGCAGCGTGAGACCCTCGGAGATAAGTCGGCTAGTGACCAATGGATTGATTCGCGACGCGATAACTGTGTTGCATTGGCATTAGGATGGTGGGGATATCGAATTAACTGTTAAATTTGCGTCGGATTCCCGAAACTTTACTCGCAGGAGGCCGATCATGTAGTGACCCAGGCATGCTTGGAGATAAATCTGTTTCTAAGACGTTGTTCTGAAAACCATCGCAGAATGTGTGTTCCATCGTAATGGAGAGTATGGGAGGAATAAAATTAACTGTCAGTTTTGCGTCGGATTTGAAAACTAGATGACAAAACGCGACCATCCGGTGACCGAGGCACCAATAGACCCTTGTAGATAGTTACGCTACACATCGATGTACTGAATCGCGACCCTGTCTGTGTGTTCCATCGTCAATACCAGGATCTGACGGTAAGAATTAACTGTGAGTTATGAGAGGGAGAAAACAAACTTGACTGCAAAAGAGTACGTCCATCTGGTATGAGGCAAAGATAGACCCTCGGAGATAAGTCGGCTAGTGACCAATGTATTGAATCGCGACGTATTTTCTGTGTTTTATCGTCATTAGGATGGTGGGAATGTCGCAATTAACTGTCAAATGTGCGTCGGATTTGAAAACTAGACTGACAAAGAGCGAACATCCGGTGACCGAGGCACCAATAGACCCTTGTAGATAGTTACGCTAGACATCGATGTATTGAATCGCGACGCTATTTGTGTGTTCCATCGTCGATACCAGGGTCTGACTGTAAGAATTAGCTGTGAGTTTTGAGTCGGAGACAAGAAACTTGACAGCCAAATTGTACATCCACCTGGTATGAGGCAGCGTTAGACCCTCGTAGATAAGTCGGCTAGTGACCAATATATTGAATCGCGACGCAATTTCTGTGTTGCATCGTCATTAGGATGGTGGGAATGTCTCAATTAACTGTCAAATTTGCGTCGGATTCCCGAAACTTTACTCGCAGGAGAACGATCATGTGGTGACCCAGGCATGCTTGGAGATAAATCTGCTGGAAGTCGATGTTCTGAAAACCATCGCAGTATGTGTGTTCCATCGTAATTGAGAGTATGGGAGGAATAAAATTAACTGCCAATCTTGCGTCGGATTTGTAAATTAGACTGACAAAACGCGACCATCCGGTGACCGAGGCACCAATAGACCCTTGTAGATAGTTACGATGGACATCGATGTATAGAATCGCGACGCTATTTGTGTGTTCCATCGTCAATACCAGGATCTGACGGTAAGAATTAACTGTGAGTTATGAGAGGGAGAAAACAAACTTGACTGCCAAAGAGTACGTCCATCTGGTATGAGGCAGCGATAGACCCTCGGAGATAAGTCGGCTAGTGACCAATGTATTGAATCGCGACGCAATTTCTGTGTTGCATCGACATTAGGATGGTGGGAATGTCGCAATTAACTTTCAAATTTGCGTCGGATTCCCGAAACTATACTCGTAGGACAACGATCATGTGGTAACCCAGGCAGTAATAGATGCTTGGAGATAAATCTGCTGGAAGACAATGTTCTGAAAACCATCGCAGTATGTGTGTTCCATCGTCATTGAGAGGATGAGAGAACATATATTAACTGTCAGTTTTGCGTCGGATTTGAAAACTAGATGACAATACTCCTCCATCCGGTGACCGAGGCACCAATAAACCATTGTAGAAAGTTACGCTGGACATCGATCTATTGAATTGCGACGCTATTTGTGTGTTCCATCGTCAATACCAGGATCTGACGGTAAGAATTAACTGTGAGTTATGAGAGGCAGAAAACAAACTTGACTGCCAAAGAGTACGTCCATCTGGTATGAGGCAGCGATAGACCCTCGGAGATAAGTCGGCTAGTGCCAATGTATTGAATCGCGACGCAATTTCTGTGTTGCATCGTCATTAGGATGGTGGGAATGTCGCAATTAACTGTCAAATTTGCGTCGGATTCCCGAAACTTTACTCGTAGGACAACGATCATGTGGTGACCCAGGCAGTAATAGATGCTTGGAGATGAATATGCTGAAAGACAATGTTCTGAAAACCATCGCAGTATGTGTGTTGCGTCGACATTGAGAGGATGAGAGAACATAAATTAACTGTCTGCTTTGCGTCGGATTTGAAAAGTAGATGACAAAACGCGACCATCCGGTGACCGAGGCACCAATAGACCCTTGTAGATAGTTACGCTGGACAGCGATCTATTGAATCGAGACGCTAATTGTGTGTTCCATCGTCAATACCAGGATCTGACAGTAAGAATTAACTGTGAGTTGTGAGAGGGAGAAAACAAACTTGACTGCCAAACTGTACGTCCATCTGGTATGAGGCAGCGATAGACACTCGGAGATAAGTCGGCTAGTGACCAATGTATTGAATCGCGACGCAATTTCTGTGGTGCATCGTCAATAGGATGGTGGGAATGTCGCAATTAACTGTCAAATTTGCGTCGGATTCCCGAAACTATACTCGCAGGAGAACGTTCATGTGGTGACCCAGGCAGTAATAGATACTTGGAGATAAATCTGATGGATGATGATGTTCTGAAAACCATCGCAGAATGTGTGTTCCATCGTAATTGAGAGTATGGGAGGAATAAAATTAACTGTCAGTTTTGCGTCGGATTTGAAAACTAGACTGACAAAGCGCGACCATCCGGTGACCGAGGCACAAATAGACACTTCTAGATAGTTACGCTGGACATCGATGTATAGAATCGCGACGCTATTTGTGTGTTCCATCGTCAATACCAGGATCTGACGGTAAGTATTAACTGTGAGTTATGAGAGAGAGAAGAGAAACTTGACTGCCAAATTGGAGATCTATCTGCTATGAGGCAGCGTGAGACCCTCGGAGATGAGTCGGCTAGTGACCAATGTATTGATTCGCGACGCGATAACTGAGTTGCATTGGCGTTAGGATGGGGGGGTTTTGGATTTAACTGTCAAATTTGCGTCGGATTCCCGAAACTATACTCGCAGGAGAACGTTCATGTGGTGACCCAGGCATGCTTGGAGATAAATCTGTTTCTAAGACGATGTTCTGTAAACCATCGCAGAATGTGTGTTCCATCGTAATGGGGAGTATGGGAGGAATAAAATTAACTGTCAGTTTTGCGTCGGATTTGAAAACTAGATGACAAAACGCGACCATCCGGTGACCGAGGCACCAATAGACCCTTGTAGATAGTTACGCTCGACATCGATTTATTGAATCACGACACTATATGTGTGTTCCATCGCCAATACCAGGATCTGACGGTAAGAATTAACTGTGAGTTATGAGAGGGAGAAAACAAACTTGACTGCCAAAGAGTACGTCCATCTGGTATGAGGCAGCGATAGACCCACGGAGATAAGTCGGCTAGTGACCAATGTATTGAATCGCGACGCAATTTCTGTGTTGCATCGTCATTAGGATGGGGGGAATGTCGCAATTAACTGTCAAATTTGCGTCGGATTTGAAAACTAGACAGACAAAGCGCGAACATCCGGTGACCGAGGCACCAATATACCCTTGTAAATAGTTACGCTAGATATCGATGTATTGAATCGCGACGCTACTTGTGTGTTCCATGGTCGATACCAGGATCTGAAGTTTTAAGTCGGAGACAAGAAACTTGACAGCCAAATTGTAGATCCATCTGGTATGAGGCAGCGTTGAACCCAAGGAGATAAGTCGGCTAGTGACCAATGTATTGAATCGCGAAGCAATTTCTGTGTTGCATCGTCATTAAGATGGTGGGAATGTCGCAATTAACTGTCAAATTTGCGTCCGATTCCCGAAATTTTACTCGTAGGACAACGATCATGTGGTGACCCAGGCAGTAATAGATGCTTGGAGATAAATCTGCTGGTAGACGTTGTTCTGAAAACCATCGCAGTATGTGTGTTCTATCGTCATTGAGAGGATGAGAGAAAATAAAATTAACTGTCAGTTTTGCGTCGGATTTGAAAACTAGACTGACAAAGCGCGAACATCCGGTGACCGAGGCATCAATAGACCATTGTAGATAGTTACGCTAGGCATCGATGTATTGAATCGCGACGCTATTTGTGTGTTCCATGGTCGATACCGGGATCTGACGGTAAGATTTAGCTGTGAGTTTTGAGTCGGAGACAAGAAACTTGACAGCCAAATTGTAGATCCATCTGGTATGAGGCAGCGATGGACCCTCGGAGATAAGTCGGCTAGTGACCAATGTATTGAATCGCGACGCAATTTCTGTGTTGCATCGTCATTAGGATGGTGGGAATGTCGCAACTAACTGTCTAATTTGCGTCGGATTTGAAACCTAGACTGACAAATAGCGAACATCCGGTGACCGAGGCACCAATAGACCCTTGTAGATAGTTACGCTAGACATCGATGTATTGAATCGCGACTCTGTTTGTGTGTTCCATCGTCAATACCAGGATCTGACGGTAAGAATTAACTGTGAGTTATGAGAGGGAGTAAACAAACTTGACTGCCAAAGGGTATGTCCATCTGGTATGAGGCAGCGATAGACCCTCGGAGATAAGTCGGCTAGTGACCAATGTATTGAATCGCGACGCAATTTCTGTGTTGAAACGTCGTTAGGATGGTGTGAATGTCGCAATTAACTGCCAAATTTGCGTCTGATTTAAAAACTAGACAGACAAAGAGCGAACATCCGGTGACCGAGGCACCAATTGACTCTTGTAGATAGTTACGCTGGACATCGATCTATTGAATCGCGACGCTATTTGTGTGTTCATTCGTCAATACCAGGATCTGACGGTAAGAATTAACTGTGAGTTATGAGAGGGAGAAAACAAACTTGACTGCCAAAGAGTACGTCCATCTGGTATGAGGCAACGATAGACCCTCGGAGATAAGTCGGCTAGGGACCAATGTATTGAATCGCGACGCAATTTCGGTGTTGCATCGTCATTAGTCTGTTGGGAATGTCGCAATTAACTGTCAAATTTGCGTCGGATTTGAAAACTAGACTGACAAAGCCCGAACATCCGGTGACCGAGGCACCAATAGACCCTTGTAGATAGTTACGCTAGACATCGATGTATTGAATCGGGACGCTATTTGTGTGTTCCATCGTCGGTACCAGGTTCTGACGGTAAGAATTAGCTGTGAGTTTTGAGTCGGAGACAAGAAACTTGACATCCAAATTGTACATCCATCTGGTATGAGGCAGCGTTAAACCCTCGGAGATAAGTCGGCTAGTGACCAATGTATTGAATCGCGACGCAATTTCTGTGTTGCATCGTCATTAGGATGGTGGGAATGTCGCAATTAACTGTCAAATTTCGCGTCGGATTCCCGAAACTTTACTCGTAGGACAACGATCATGTGGTGACCCAGGCAGTAATAGATGCTTGGAGATAAATGTGCTGGAAGACAATGTTCTGAAAACCATCGCAGTATGTGTGTTCCGTCGTCATTGAGAGGATGAGAGAACATTAATTAACTGTCTGCTTTGCGTCGGATTTAAAAACTAGATGACAAAACGCGACCGTCCGGTGGCCAAGGCACAAATAGACCCTTGTAGATAGTTACGCTGGACATCGATGTATTGAATCGCGAAGCTATTTGTGTGTTCCATCGTCAATACCAGGATCTGACGGTAAGAATTAACTGTGAGTTATGAGAGTGAGAAAACAAACTTGACTGCCAAAGAGTACGTCCATCTGGTATGAGGCCTCGATAGACGCTCGGAGATAAGTCGGCTAGTGACCAATGTATTGAATCGCGACGCAATTTCTGTGTTGCATCGTCATTAGGATGGTGGGAATGTCGCAATTAACTGTCAAATTTGCGTCGGATTCCCGAAACTTTACTCGGAGGACAACGATCATGTGGTGACCCAGGCAGTAATAGATGCTTGGAGATAAATATGCTGGAAGACAATGTTCTGAAAACCATCGCAGTATGTGTGTTGCGTCGTCATTGAGAGGATGAGAGAACATAAATTAACTGTCTGCTTTGCGTCGGATTTGAAAAGTAGATGACAAAACGCCACCATCCGGTGACCGAGGCACCAATAGACCCTTGTAGATAGTTACGCTGGACATCGATCTATTGAATCGAGACGCTATTTGTGTGTTCCATCGTCAATACCAGGATCTGACAGTAAGAATTAACTGTGAGTTATGAGAGGGAGAAAACAAACTTGACTGCCAAACTGTACGTCCATCTGGTATGAGGCAGCGATAGACACTCGGAGATAAGTCGGCAAGTGACCAATGTATTGATCGCGAAGCAATTTCTGTGTTGCAACGTCGTAGGGATGGTGGGAATGTCGCAATTAACTGTCTAATTTGCGTCGGTTTTGAAACCTAGACTGACAAAGAGCGAACATCCGGTGACCGAGGCACCAGTAGACCCTTGTAGATAGTTACGCTAGACATCGATGTATTTAATCGCGACGCTATTTGTGTGTTCCATCGTCAATACCAGGATCTGACAGTAAGAATTAACTGTGAGTTATGAGAGGGAGAAAACAAACTTGACTGCCATTGAGTACGTCCATCTGGTATGAGGCCTCGATAGACGCTCGGAGATAAGTCGGCTAGTGACCAATGTATTGAATCGCGACGCAATTTCTGTGTTGCATCGTCATTAGGATGGTGGGAATGTCGCAATTAACTGTCAAATTTGCGTCGGATTCCCGAAACTTTACTCGCAGGAGAACGATCATGTGGTGACCCAGGCATGCTTGGAGATAAATCTGCTGGAAGTCGATGTTCTGAAAACCATCGCAGTATGTGTGTTCCATCGTAATTGAGAGTATGGGAGGAATAAAATTAACTGCCAATCTTGCGTCGGATTTGTAAATTAGACTGACAAAACGCGACCATCCGGTGACCGAGGCACCAATAGACCCTTGTAGGTAGTTAAGATGGACATCGATGTATAGAATCGCGACGCTATTTGTGTGTTCCATCGTCAATACCAGGATCTGACGGTAAGAATTAACTGTGAGTTATGAGAGGGAGGAAACAAACTTGACTGCCAAAGGGTATGTCCATCTGGTATGAGGCAGCGATAGACCCTCGGAGATAAGTCGGCTATTGACCAATGTATTGAATCGCGACGCTATTTCTGTGTTGCATCGACATTAGGATGGTGGGAATGTCGCAATTAACTGTCAAATTTGCGTCGGATTCCCGAAACTATACTCGTAGGACAACGATCATGTGGTAACCCAGGCAGTAATAGATGCTTGGAGATAAATCTGCTGGAAGACGATGTTCTGAAAAGCATCGCAGTATGTGTGTTCTATCGTCATTGAGAGGACGAGAGAAAATAAAATGAACTGTCAGTTTTGCCTCGGATTTGAAAACAAGATGACAAAACGCGACCATCCGGTGACCGAGGCACCAATAGACCCTTGTAGATAGTTACGCTGGACATCGATCTATTGAATCGCGACGCTATTTGTGTGTTCCATCGTCAATACCAGGATCTGACGGTAAGAATTAACTGTGAGTTATGAGAGGGAGAAAACAAACTTGACTGCCAAAGAGTACGTCCATCTGGTATGAGGCAACGATAGACCCTCGGAGATAAGTCGGCTAGGGACCAATGTATTGAATCGCGACGCAATTTCGGTGTTGCATCGTCATTAGTCTGGTGGGAATGTCGCAATTAACTGTCAAATTTGCGTCGGATTTGAAAACTAGACTGACAAAGCCCGAACATCCGGTGACCGAGGCACCAATAGACCCTTGTAGATAGTTACGCTAGACATCGATGTATTGAATCGGGACGCTATTTGTGTGTTCCATCGTCGATACCAGGTTCTGACGGTAACAATTAACTGTGAGTTTTAAGTCGGAGACAAGAAACTTGACATCCAAATTTTACATCCATCTGGTATGAGGCAGCGTTAGACCCTCCGAGATAAATCGGCTAGTGACCAACGTATTGAATCGCGACGCGATAACTGTGTTGCATCGGCATTAGGATGGTGGGAATATCGCAATTAACTGTCAAATTTGCGTCGGATTCCCGAAACTTTACTCGCAGGTCAATGATCATGTGGTGACCCAGGCAGTAATAGGTGCTTGGAGATAAATCTGCTGGAAGACGATGTTCTGAAAACCATCGCAGTATGTGTGTTCCATCGTCATTGAGAGGATGAGAGAACATTAATTAACTGTCTGCTTTGCGTCGGATTTGAAAACTAGATGACAAAACGCGACCGTCCGGTGGCCAAGGCACAAATAGACCCTTGTAGATAGTTACGCTGGACATCGATGTATTGAATCGCGAAGCTATTTGTGTGTTCCATCGTCAATACCAAGATCTGACGGTAAGAATTAACTGTGAGTTATGAGAGCGAGAAAACAAACTTGACTGCCAAAGAGTACGTCCATCTGGTATGAGGCAGCGATAGACGCTCGGAGATAAGTCGGCTAGTGACCAATGTATTGAATCGCGACGCAATTTCTGTGTTGCATCGTCATTAGGATGGTGGGAATGTCGCAATTAACTGTCAAATTTGCGTCGGATTCCCGAAACTTTACTCGTAGGACAACGATCATGTGGTGACCCAGGCAGTAATAGATGCTTGGAGATAATTATGCTGGAAGACAATGTTCTGAAAACCATCGCAGTATGTGTGTTGCGTCGTCATTGAGAGGATGAGAGAACATAAATTAACTGTCTGCTTTGCGTCGGATTTGAAAAGTAGATGACAAAACGCGACCATCCGGTGACCGAGGCACCAATAGACCCTTGTAGATAGTTATGCTGTACATCGATGTATAGCATCGCGACGCTATTTGTGTATTCCATCGTCAATACCAGGATCTAACGGTAAGTATTAACTGTGAGTTATGAGAGAGAGAAGAGAAACTTGACTGCCAAATTGGAGATCTATCTGGTATCAGGCAGCGTGAGACCCTCGGAGATAAGTCGGCTAGTGACCAATGTATTGATTCCCGACGCGATAACTGTGTTGCATTGGCATTAGGATGGTGGGGATATCGGAATTAACTGTCAAATTTGCGTCGGATTCCCGAAACTTTACTCGCAGGAGACCGATCATGTGGTGACCCAGGCATGCTTGGAGATAAATCTGTTTCTAAGACGATGTTCTGAAAACCATCGCAGAATGTGTGTTCCATCGTAATGGGGAGTATGGGAGGAATAAAATTAACTGCCAATCTTGCGTCGGATTTGTAAACTAGACTGACAAAACGCGACCTTCCGGTGACCGGGGCACCAATAGACCCTTGTAAATAGTTACGCTGGACATCGATGTATAGATCGCGACGGTATTTGTGTGTTCCATGGTCGATACCAGGATCTGAAGTTTTAAGTCGGAGACAAGAAACTTGACAGCCAAATTGTACATCCATCTGGTATGAGGCAGCGTTGAACGCAAGGAGATAAGTCGGCTAGTGACCAATGTATTGAATCGCGAAGCAATTTCTGTGTTGCATCGTCATTAGGATGGTGGGAATGTCGCAATTAACTGTCAAATTTGCGTCCGATTCCCGAAACTTTACTCGTAGGACAACGATCATGTGGTGACCCAGGCAGTAATAGATGCTTGGAGATAAATCTGCTGGTAGACGTTGTTCTGAAAACCATCGCAGTATGTGTGTTCTATCGTCATTGAGAGGATGAGAGATAATAAAATTAACTGTCAGTTTTGCGTCGGATTTGAAAACTAGATGACAAAACGCGACCATCCGGTGACCGAGGCACCAATAGACCCTTGTAGATAGTTACGCTGGACATCAATGTATTGAATCGCGACGCTATTTATGTGTTCCATCGTCAATACCAGGATCTGACGGTAAGAATTAACTGTGAGTTATGAGAGGGAGAAAACAAACTTGACTGCCAAACAGTACGTCCATCTGGTATGAGGCAGCGATAGACTCTCGGAGATAAGACGGCTAGTGACCAATGTATTGAATCGCGACGCAATTTCTGTGTTGCATCGTCATTAGGATGGTGGGAATGTCGCAATTAACTGTCAAATTTGCGTCGGATTCCCGTAACTTTACTCGCAGGAGAAAGATCATGTGGTGACCCAGGCAGTAATAGATACTTGGCGATAAAACTGATGGAAGACGATGTTCTGAAATCCATCGCAGTTTGTGTGTTCCATCGTAATTGAGAGTATGGGAGGAATAAAATTAACTGCTAATTTTGCGTCGGATTTGTAAACTAGACTGACAAAGCGCGGACATCCGGTGACCGAGGCACCAATAGACCCTTGTAGATAGTTACGCTGGACATCGATCTATTGAATCGCGACGCTATTTGTGTGTTCCATCGTCAATACCAGGATCTGACGGTAAGAATTAACTGTGAGTTATGAGAGGGAGAAAACAAACTTGACTGCCAAAGAGTACCTCCATCTGGTATGAGGCAGCGATAGACCCTCGGAGATAAGTCGGCTAGTGACCAATGTATTGAATCCAGACGCAATTTCTGTGTTGCATCGTCATTAGGGTAGTGGGAATGTCGCAATTAACTGTCAAATTTGCGTCGGATTTGAAAACTAGACTGACAAAGCCCGAACATCCGGTGACCGAGGCACCAATAGACCCTTGTAGATAGTTACGCTAGACATCGATGTATTGAATCGGGACGCTATTTGTGTGTTCCATCGTCGATACCAGGTTCTGACGGTAAGAATTAGCTGTGAGTTTTGAGTCGGAGACAAGAAACTTGACAGCCAAATTGTACATCCTTCTGGTATGAGGCAGCGTTAGACCCTCGGAGATAAGTCGGCTAGTGACCAATGTATTGAATCGCGACGCAATTTCTGTGTTGCATCGTCATTAGGATGGTGGGAATGTCGTAATTAACTGTCAAATTTGCGTCGGATTCCCGAAACCTTACTCGCAGGAGAATGATCATGTGGTGACCCAGGCATGCTTGGAGGTAAATCTGCTGGAAGACGATGTTCTGAAAACCATCGCAGTATGTGTGTTCCATCGTCATTGAGAGGATGAGAGAACATAAATTAACTGTGAGTTTTGCGTCGGATTTGAAAACTAGATGACAAAACGCGACTATCCAGTGACCGAGGCACCAATAGGCACTTTTAGATAGTTACGCAGGACATCGATGTATTGAATCGCGACGCTATTTGTGTGTTGCATGGTCGATACCAGGATCTAACGGTAAGAATTAACTGTGAGTTTTAAGTCGGAGACAAGAAACTTGACATCCAAATTTTACATCCATCTGGTATGAGGCAACGTTAGACCCTCCGAGATAAATCGGCTAGTGACCAACGTATTGAATCGCGACGCGATAACTGTGTTGCATCGGCATTAGGATGGTGGGAATATCGCAATTAACTGTCAAATTTGCGTCGGATCCCGAAACTTTACTCGTAGGTCAATGATCATGTGGTGACCCAGGCAGTAATAGGTGCTTGGAGATAAATCTGCTGGAAGACGATGTTCTGAAAACCATCGCAGTATGTGTGTTCCATCGTAATTGAGAGTATGGGGGGAATAAAATTAACTGCCAATCTTGCGTCGGATTTGTAAATTAGACTGACAAAACGCGACCATCCGGTGACCGAGGCACCAATAGACCCTTGTAGATAGTTACGATGGACATCGATGTATAGAATCGCGACGCTATTTGTGTGTTCCATCGTCAATACCAGGATCTGACGGTAAGAATTAACTGTGAGTTATGAGAGGGAGAAAACATACTTGACTGCCAAAGGGTACGTCCATCTGGTATGAGGCAGCGATAGACCCTCGGAGATAAGTCGGCTAGTGACCAATGTATTGAATCGCGACGCAATTTCTGTGTTACATCGACATTAGGATGGTGGGAATGTCGCAATTAACTGTCAAATTTGCGTCGGATTCCCGAAACTATACTCGTAGGACAACGATCATGTGGTAACCCAGGCAGTAACAGATGCTTGGAGATAAATCTGCTGGAAGACAATGTTCTGAAAACCATCGCAGTATATGTGTTCCATCGTCATTGGGAGGATGAGAGAACAAAAATTAACTGTCTGCTTTGCGTCGGATTTGAAAACTAGATGACAAAACGCGACCATCCGGTGACTGAGGCACAAATAGACCCTTGTAGATAGTTACGCTGGACATCGATGTATTGAATCGCGACGCTATTTGTGTGTTCCATCGTCAATACCAGGATCTGACGGTAAGAATTAACTGTGAGTTATGAAAGGGAGAAAACAAACTTGACTACCAAAGAGTACGTCCATCTGGTATGAGGCAACGATAGACCCTCGGAGATAAGTCGGCTAGTGACCAATGTATTGAATCGCGACGCAATTTCTGTGTTGCATCGTCATTAGGATGGTGGGAATGTCGCAATTAACTGTCTAATTTGCGTCGGATTTGAAAACTAGACTGACAAAGCCCGAACATCCGGTGACCGAAGCACCAATAGACCCTTGTAGATAGTTACGCTAGACATCGATGTATTGAATTGGGACGCTATTTGTGTGTTCCATCGTCGATACCAGGTTCTGACGGTAAGAATTAGCTGTGAGTTTTGAGTCGGAGACAAGAAACTTGACAGCCAAATTGTACATCCATCTGGTATGAGGCAGCGGTAGACCCTCGGAGATAAGTCGGCTAGTGACCAATGTATTGAATCGCGACGCAATTTCTGTGTTGCATCGTCATTAGGATGGTGGGAATGTCGCTATTAACTGTCAAATTTGCGTCGGATTCCCGAAACTTTACTCGCAGGAGAACGATCATGTGGTGACCCAGGCATGCTTGGAGATAAATCTGCTGGAAGACGATGTTCTGAAAACCATCGCAGTATGTGTGTTCCATCGTCATTGAGAGGATGAGAGAACATAAATTAACTGTGAGTTTTGCGTCGGATTTGAATACTAGATGACAAGACGCGACTATCCAGTGACCGAGACACCAATAGACACTTTTAGATAGTTACGCTGGACATCGATGTATTGAATCGCGACGCTATTTGTGTGTTCCATGGTCGATACCAGGATCTGACGGTAAGAATTAACTGTGAGTTTTAAGTCGGAGACAAGAAACTTGACATCCAAATTTTACATCCATCTGGTATGAGGCAGCGTTAGACCCTCCGTGATAATCGGCTAGTGACCAACGTATTGAATCGCGACGCGATAACTGTGTTGCATCGGCATTAGGATGGTGGGAATATCGCAATTAACTGTCAAATTTGCGTCGGATTCCCGAAACTTTACTCGTAGGTCAATGATCATGTATTGACCCAGGCAGTAATAGGTGCTTGGAGATAAATCTGCTGGAAGACGATGTTCTGAAAACCATCGCAGTATGTGTGTTCCATCGTCATTGAGAGGAAGAGAGAACATAAATTAACTGTCTGCTTTGCGTCGGATTTGAAAACTAGATGACAAAACGCGACCATCCGGTGACTGAGGCACAAATAGACCCTTGTAGATAGTTACGCTGGACATCAATGTATTGTATCGAGACGCCATTTGTGTATTCCATCGTCAATACCAGGATCTGATGGTAAGAATTAACTGTGAGTTATGAGAGAGAGAAAACAAAATTGACTGCCAAAGAGTACGTCCATTTGGTATGAGGTAGCGATAGACGCTCGGAGATAAGTCGGCTAGTGACGAATGTATTGAATCGCGACGGAATTTCTGTGTTGCACGTCATTAGGATAGTGATAATGTCGCAATTAACTGTCAAATTTGCGTCGGATTCCCGAAACTTTACTCGTAGGAAAACGATCATGTGGTAACCCAGGCAGTAATAGATGCTTGGAGATAAATCTGCTGGAAGACGATGTTCTGAAAAGCATCGCAGTATGTGTGTTCTATCGTCATTGAGAGGACGAGAGAAAATAAAATGAACTGTCAGTTTTGCCTCGGATTTGAAAACTAGATGACAAAACGCGACCATCCGGTGACCGAGGCACCAATAGACCCTTGTAGATAGTTACGCTGGACATCGATCTGTTGAATCGCGACTCTATTTGTGTGTTCCATCGTTAATACCAGGATCTGACGGTAAGAATTAACTGTGAGTTATCAGAGGCAGAAAACAAACTTGACTGCCAAAGAATACGTCCATCTGGTATGAGGCAGCGATAAACCCTCGGAGATAAGTCGGCTAGTAACCAATGTATTGAATCGCGACGCAATTACTGTGTTGCATCGTCATTAGTCTGGTGGGAATGTCAGAATTAACTGTCAAATTTTCGTCGGATTTGAAAACTAGACTGACAAAGCGCGAACATCCGGTGACCGAGGCATCTATTGAATCGCGACCCTGTTTGTGTGTTCCATCGTCAATACCAGGATCTGACGGTAAGAATTAACTGTGAGTTATGAAAGGGAGAAAACAAACTTGCCTGCCAAAGAGTACATCCATCTGGTATGAGGCAGCGATAGACCCTCGGAGATAAGTCGGCTAGTGACCAATGTATTGAATCGCGACGCAATTTCTGTGTTGCATCGTCATTAGGATAGTGGGAATGTCGCAATTAACTGTCAAATTTGCGTCGGATTCCCGAAACTTCACTCGTAGGACAACGATCATGTGGTCACCCAGGCAGTAATAGATGCTTGGAGATAAATCTGCTGGAAGACTAAATTCTGAAAACCATCGCAGTATGTGTGTTCTATCGTCATTGAGAGGACGAGAGAAATTAAAATTAACTGTCAGTTTCGCGTCGGATTTGAAAACTAGATGACAAAACGCGACCATCCGGTGACCGAGGCACCAATAGACCCTTGTGGATAGTTACGCTGGACATCGATCTATTGAATCGCGACTCTATTTGTGTGTTCCATCGTTAATACCAGGATCTGACGGTAAGAATTAACTGTGAGTTATGAGAGGCAGAAAACAAACTTGCCTGCCAAAGAGTACATCCATCTGGTATGAGGCAGCGATAGACCCTCGGAGATAAGTCGGCTAGTGACCAATGTATTGAATCGCGACGCAATTTCTGTGTTGCATCGTCATTAGGGTAGTGGGAATGTCGCAATTAACTGTCAAATTTGCGTCGGATTTGAAAACTAGACTGACAAAGCGCGAACATCCGGTGAACGAGGCACCAATATACCCTTCTAAATAATTACGCTAGACATCGATGTATTGAATCGCGACGCTATTTGTGTGTTCCATGGTCGATAGCAGGATCTGACGGTAAGATCTAACTGTGAGTTTTAAGTCGGAGACAAGAAACTTTACATCCAAATTGTACATCCATCTGGTATGAGGCAGCGTTAGACCCTCGGAGATAAGTCGGCTAGTGACCAATGCATTGAATCGCGACGCGATAACTGTGTTGCATCGGCATTAGGATGGTGGGAATATCGCAATTAACTGTAAAATTTGCGTCGGATTCCCGAAACTTTACTCGCAGGAGAACGATCATGTGGTGACCCAGGCATGCTTAAAGATAAATCTGCTGGAAGACGATGTTCTGAAAACCACAGCAGTATGTGTGTTCCATCGTAATTGAGAGTATGGGAGGAATAAAATTAACTGCCAAACTTGCGTCGGATTTGTAAACTAGACTGACAAAGGGCGTACATCCGGTGACCGAGGCACCAATAGACCCTTGTAGATAGTTACGATAGACATCGATGTATTGAATCGCGACGCTATTTGTGTGTTCCATCGTCGATACCAGGATCTGACGGTAAGAATTAGCTGTGAGTTTTTAGTCGGAGACAAGAAACTTGACAGCCGAATTGTACATCCATCTGGTATGAGGCAGTGTTAGACCCACGGTGATAAGTCGGCTAGTGACCAATGTATTGAATCGCGACGCTATTTCTGTGATGCATCGTCATTAGGATGGTGGGAATGTCGCAATTAACTGTCAAATTTGCGTCGGATTCCCGAAACTTTACACGCAGGAGAACGATCATGTGGTGACCCAGGCATGCTTGGAGATAAATCTGCTGGAAGACGATGTTCTGAAAACCATCGCAGTATGTGTGTTCCATCGTCATTGAGAGGATGAGAGAACATAAATTAACTGTGAGTTTTGCGTCGGATTTGAAAACTAGATGACAAAACGCGACTATCCGGTGACCGAGGCACCAATAGACCCTTGTAGGTAGTTACGCTGGACATCGATGTATTGAGTCGCGACTCTATTTGTGTGTTCCATCGTCAATACCAGGATCTGACGGTAAGAATTAACTGTGAGTTATGAGAGGCAGAAAACAAACTTGCCTGCCAAAGAGTACATCCATCTGGTATGAGGCAGCGATAGACCCTCGGAGATAAGTCGGCTAGTGACCAATGTATTGAATCAAGACGCAATTTCTGTGTTGCATCGTCATTAGGGTAGTGGGAATGTCGCAATTAACTGTCAAATTTGCGTCGGATTTGAAAACTAGACTGACAAAGCGCGAACATCCGGTGACCGACGCACCAATATACCCTTGTAAATAGTTACGCTGGACATCGATCTATTGAATCGCGACGCTATTTGTGTGTTCCATCGTCAATACCAGGATCTGACGGTAAGAATTAACTGTGAGTTATGAGAGGGAGAAAACAAACTTGACTTAAAAATAGTACGTCCATCTCGTATGAAGCAGCGATAGACCCTCGGAGATAAGTCGGCTAGTGACCAATGTATTCAATCGCGACGCAATTTCTGTGTTGCATCGTCATTAGTCTGGTGGGAGTGTCGCAATTAACTGTCAAATTTGCGTCGGATTTGAAAACTAGACTGACAGAGAGCGAACATCCGGTGACCAAGGCACCAATATACCCTTGTAAATAGTTACGCTGGACATCGATCTATTGAATCGCGACCCTGTTTGTGTATTCCATCGTCAATACCAGGATCTGACGGTAAGAATTAACTGTGAGTTATGAGAGGGATAAAACAAACTTGACTGCCAAAGAGTACTTTCCGTCTTGTATGAGGCAGCGATAGACCCTCGGATATAAGTCGGCTAGTGACCAATGTATTGAATCGCGACGCAATTTCTGTGTTGCATCGTCATTAGGGTTGTGGGAATGTCGCAATTAACTGTCAAATTTGCGTCGGATTTGAAAACTAGACTGACAAAGAGCGAACATCCGGTGACATAGGCGCCAATAGACCGTTGTAGATAGTTACGCTAGACATCGATGTATTGAATCGCGACGCTATTTGTGTGTTCCATCGTCGATACCAGGTTCTGACGGTAAGTATTAACTTTTAGTTTTGAGTCGGAGACAAAAAACTTGACAGCCAAATTGTACATCCATCTGGTATGAGGCAGCGTTAGACCCTCTGAGATAAGTCGGCTAGTGACCAATGTATTGAATCGCGACGCAATTTCTGTGTTACATCGTCACTAGTCTGGTGGGAATGTGTCAATTAACTGTCAAATTTGCGTCGGATTAGAAAACTAGACTGACAAAGCGCGAACATCCGGTGACAGAGGCATCTATTGAATCGCGACCCTGTTTGTGTGTTCCATCGTCAATACCAGGATCTGACGGTAAGAATTAACTGTGAGTTATGAAAGGGAGAAAACAAACTTGACTTCCAAAGAGTACGTCCATCTAGTTTGAGGCAGCGATAGACCCTCGGAGAAAAGTCGGCTAGTGACCAATGTATTGAATCGCGACGCAATTTCTGTGTTGCAACGTCGTTAGGATGGTGGGAATGTCGCAATTAACTTTCAAATTTGCGTGGGATTTGAAAACCATACTGACAAAGAGCGAACATCGGGTGACCGAGGCACCAATAGACCCTTGTAGATAGTTACGCTAGACATCGATGTATTGAATCGCGACGCTATTTGTGTGTTCCATCGTCGATACCAGGTTCTGACGGTAAGAATTAGCTGTGAGTTTTGAGTCGGAGACAAGAAACTTGACAGCCAAATTGTACATCCATCTGGTATGAGGCAGCGTTAGACCCTCGGAGATAAGTCAGCTAGTGACCAATGTATTGAATCGCGACGCAATTTCTGTGTTGTACGTCATTAGGATAGTGGGAATGTCGCAATTAACTGTCAAATTTGCGTCGGATTCCCGAAACTTTACTCGTAGGACAACGATCATGTGGTGACCCAGGCAGTAGTAGATGCTTGGAGATAAATCTGCTGGATGACGATGTTCTGAAAACCATCGCATTATGTGTGTTCTATCGTCATTGAGAGGATGAGAGAAAATAAAATTAACTGTCAGTTTTGCGTCGGATTTGAAAACTAGATGACAAAACGCGACGATCCGGTGACCAAGGCACTAATACATCATTGTAGATAGTTACGCTGGACATCGATCTATTGAATCGCGACGCTATTTGTGTGTTCCATTGTTAATACCAGGATCTGACGCTAAGAATTAACTGTGAGTTATGAGAGGGAGACGACAAACTTGACTGCCAAAGAGTACGTCCATCTGGTATGAGGCAGCGATAGACCCTTGGAGATAAGTCGGCTAGTGACCAATGTATTGAATCGCGACGCAATTTCTGTGTTGCAACGTCGTTAGGATGGTGGGAATGTCGCAATTAACTGTCAAATTTGCGTCGGATTTGAAAACTAGACTGACAAAGCCCGAACATCCGGTGACCGAGGCACCAATAGACCCTTGTAGATAGTTACGCTAGACATCGATGTACTGAATCGCGACGCTATTTGTGTGTTCCATCGTCGATACCAGGTTCTGACGGTAAGAATTAGCTGTGAGTTTTGAGTCGGAGACAAGAAACTTGACAGCCAAATTGTACATCCATCTGGTATGAGGCAGAGTTAGACCCTCTGAGATAAGTCGGCTAGTGACCAATGTATTGAATCGCGACGCAAATTCTGTGTTGCACGTCATTAGGATAGTGGGAATGTCGCAATTAACTGTCAAATTTACGTCGGATTCCCGAAACTTTACTCGTAGGACAACGATCATGTGGTGACCCAGGCAGTAATAGATACTTGGAGATAAATCTGATGGAAGACGATGTTCTGAAAACCATCGCAGAATGTGTGTTCCATCGTAATTGAGAGTATGGGAGGAATAAAATTAACTGTCAGTTTTGCGTTGGATTTGAAAACTAGACTGACAAAGCGCGACCATCCGGTGACCGAGGCACAAAAAGACCCTTCTAGATAGTTACGCTGGACATCGATGTATAGAATCGCGACGCTATTTGTGTGTTCCATCGTCAATACCAGGATCTGACGGTAAGTATTAACTGTGAGTTATGAGAGGGAGAAGAGAAACTTGAGTGCCAAATTGTACATCCATCTGGTATGAGGCAGCGTTAGACCCTCGGAGATAAGTCGGCTAGTGACCAATGTATTGAATCGCGACGCGATAACTGTGTTGCATCGGCATTAGGATGGTGGGAATATCGCAATTAACTGTCAAATTTGCGTCGGATTCCCGAAACTTTACTCGCAGGAGAACGTTCATGTGGTGACCCAGGCAGTAATAGATACTTAGAGATAAACCTGATGGAAGACGATGTTCTGAAAACCATCGCAGAATGTGTGTTCCATCGTTATGGAGAGTATGGGAGGAATAAAATTAACTGTCAGTTTTGCTTCGGAGTTGAAAACTAGATGACAAAACGCCACCATCCGGTGACCGAGGCACCAATAGACCCTTGTAGATAGTTACGCTCGACATCGATGTATTGAATCGCGACGCTATTTGTGTGTTCCATCGTTGATACCAGGATCTGACGATAAGAATTAGCTGTGAGTTTTGAGTCGGAGACAAGAAACTTGACAGCCAAATTGTACATCCATCTGGTATAAGGCAGCGTTAGACCCTCGGAGATAAGTCGGCTAGTGACCAATGTATTGAATCGCGACGCAATTTCTGTGATGCATCGTCATTAGGATGGTGGAAATGTCGCAATTAACTGTCAAATTTGCGTCGGATTCCCGAAACTTTACTCGCAGGAGAACGATCATGTAGTGACCCAGGCATGCTTGGAGATAAATCTGCAGGAAGACGATGTTCTGAAAACCATCGCAGTATGTGTGTTCCATCACAACAAGAGGATGAGAGAACATAAATTAACTGTGAGTTTTGCGTCGGATTTGAAAACTAGATGACAAAACGCGACTATCCGGTGACCGAGACACCAATAGACCCTTGTAGATAGTTACGCTGGACATCGATGTATAGATCGCGACGGTATTTGTGTGTTCCATCGTCAATACCGGGATCTGACGGTAAGAATTAACTGTGAGTTATGAGAGGGAGAAAACAAACTTGACTGCCAAAGAGTACGTCCATCAGGTAAGAGGCAGCGATAGAGCCTCGGAGATAAGTCGGCTAGTGACCAATGTATTGAATCGCGACGCAATTTCTGTGTTGCATCGTCATTAGGGTAGTGGGAATGTCGCAATTAGCTGTCAAATTTGCGTCGGATTTGAAAACTAGACTGACAAAGCGCGAACATCCGGTGACCGAGGCACCAATATACCCTTGTAAATAGTTACGCTAGACATCGATGTATTGAATCGCGACGCTATTTGTGTGTTCCATCGTCGATACCAGGTTCTGACGGTAAGAATTAACTTTTACTTTTGAGTCGGAGACAAGAAACTTGACAGCCAAATTGTACATCCATCTGGTATGAGGCAGCGTTAGACCCTCGGAGATAAGTCAGCTAGTGACCAATGTATTGAATCGCGACGCAATTTCTGTGTTGCACGTCATTAGGATAGTGGGAATGTCGCAATTAACTGTCAAATTTGCGTCGGATTCCCGAAACTTTACTCGTAGGACAACGATCATGTGGTGACCCAGGCAGTAATAGATGCTTAAAGATAAATCTGCTGGAAGACGAAGTTCTGAAAACCATCGCAGTATGTGTGTTCTATCGTCATTGAGAGGATGAGAGAAAATAAAATTAACTGTCAGTTTTGCGTCGGATTTGAAAACTAGATGACAAAACGCGACGATCCGGTTACCGATGCACCAATAGACCATTGTAGATAGTTACGCTGGACATCGATCTATTGAATCGCGACGCTATTTGTGTGTTCCATTGTCAATACCAGGATCTGACGCTAAGAATTAACTGTGAGTTATGAGAGGGAGACGACAAACTTGACTGCCAAAGAGTACGTCCATCTGGTATGAGGCAGCAATAGACCCTCGGAGATAAGTCGGCTAGTGACCAATGTATTGAATCGCGACGCAATTTCTGTATTGCATCGTCACTAGTCTGGTGGGAATGTCGCAATTAACTGTCAAATTTGCGTCGTGTTTGAAAACTAGACTCACAAAACGCGAACATCCGGTGACCGAGGCATCTATTGAATCGCGACCCTGTTTGTGTGTTCCATCGTCAATACCAGGATCTGAGGGTAAGAATTAACTGTGAGTTATGAAAGGGAGAAAACAAACTTGACTGCCAAAGAGTACGTCCATATGGTATGAGGCAGCGATTGACCCTCGGAGATAAGTCGGCTAGTGACCAATGTATTGAATCACGACGCAATTTCTGTGTTGCATCGTCATTAGGGTAGTGGGAATGTCGCAACCAACTGTCAAATTTGCGTCGGATTCCCGAAACTTTACTCGTAGGACAACGATCATGTGGTGCCCAGGCAGTAATAGATGCTTGGAGATAAATCTGCTGGAAGACGATGTTCTGAAAACCGTCGCAGTATGTGTGTTCTATCGTCATTGAGAGGATGAGAGAAAATAAAATTAACTGTCAGTTTTGCGTCGGATTTGAAAACTAGACTGACAAAACGCGACGATCCGGTGACCGAGGCACCAATAGATCATTGTAGATAGTTACGCTGGACATCGATCTATTGAATCGCGACGCTATTTGTGTGTTCCATTGTCAATACCAGGATCTGACGCTAAGAATTAACTGTGAGTTATGAGAGGGAGACGACAAACTTGACTGCCAAAGAGTACGTCCATCTGGTATGAGGCAGCGATCGACCATCGGGGATAAGTCGGCTAGTGACCAATGTATTGAATCGCGACGCAATTTCAGTGTTGCATCGTCACTAGTCTGGTGGGAATGTCGCAATTAACTGTCAAATTTGCGTCGGATTTGAAAACTAGACTGACAAAGCGCGAACATCCGGTTACCGAGGCATCTATTGAATCGCGACCCTGTTTGTGTGTTCCATCGTCAATACCAGGATCTGACGGTAAGAATTAACTGTGAGTTATGAAAGGGAGAAAACAAACTTGACTGCCAAAGAGTACGTCCATCTGGTATGAGGCAGCGATAGACACTCGGAGATAAGTCGGCTAGTGACCAATGTGTTGAATCACGACGCAATTTCTATGTTGCATCGTCATTAGGGTAGTGGGAATGTCGCAATTAACTGTCAAATTTGCGTCGGATATGAAAACTAGACTGACAAAGCCCGAACATCCGGTGACCGAGGCACCAATAGACCCTTGTAGATAGTTACGCTAGACATCGATGTATTGTATCACGACGCTATTTGTGTGTTCCATCGTCGATACCAGGTTCTGACGTTAAGAATTAGCTGTGAGTTTTGAGTCGGAGACAAGAAACTTGACAGCGAAATTGTACATCCATCTGGTATGAGGCAGCGTTAGACCCTCGGAAATAAGTCGGCTAGTGACCAATGTATTGAATCGCGACGCAATTTCTGTGTTGCACGTCATTAGGATAGTGGGAATGTCGCAATCAACTGTCAAATTTGCGTCGGATTCCCGAAACTTTACTCGTAGGACAACGATCATGTGGTGCCCAGGCAGTAATAGATGCTTGGAGATAAATCTGCTGGAAGACGATGTTCTGAAAACCGTCGCAGTATGTGTGTTCTATCGTCATTGAGAGGATGAGAGAAAATAAAATTAACTGTCAGTTTTGCGTCGGATTTGAAAACTAGACTGACAAAACGCGACGATCCGGTGACCGAGGCACCAATAGATCATTGTAGATAGTTACGCTGGACATCGATCTATTGAATCGCGACGCTATTTGTGTGTTCCATTGTCAATACCAGGATCTGACGCTAAGAATTAACTGTGAGTTATGAGAGGGAGACGACAAACTTGACTGCCAAAGAGTACGTCCATCTGGTATGAGGCAGCGATAGACCCTCGGAGATAAGTCGGCTTGTGACCAATGTATTGAATCGCGACGCAATTTCTGTGTTGCACGTCATTAGGATAGTGGGAATGTCGCAATTAACTGTCAAATTTGCGTCGGATTCCCGAAACTTTACTCGTAGGACAACGATCATGTGGTGACCCAGGAAGTAATAGTTGCTTGGAGATAAATCTGCTGGAAGACGATGTTCTGAAAACCATCGCAGTATGTGTGTTCTATCGTCATTGAGAGGATGAGAGAAAATAAAACTAACTGTCAGTTTTGCGTCGGATTTGAAAACTAGATGACAAAACGCGACGATCCGGTGACCGAGGCACCAATAGACCATTGTAGATAGTTACGCTGGACATCGATCTATTGAATCGCGACGCTATTTGTGTGTTCCATTGTCAATACCAGGATCTGACGCTAAGAATTAACAGTGAGTTATGAGAGGGAGACGACAAACTTGACTGCCAAAGAGTACGTCCATCTTGTATGAGGCAGCGATCGACCCTCGGAGATAAGTCGGCTAGTGACCAATGTATTGAATCGCGACGCAATTTCTGTGTTGCATCGTCACTAGTCTGGTGGGAATGTCGCAATTAACTGTCAAATTTGCGTCGGATTTGAAAACTAGACTGACAAAGCGCGAACATCCGGTGACCGAGGCATCTATTGAATCGCGACCCTGTTTGTGTGTTCCATCGTCAATACCAGGATCTGACGGTAAGAATTAACTGCGAGTTATGAGAGGGAGAAAACAAACTTGACTGCCAAAGAGTACGTCCATCTGGTATGAGGCAGCGATAGACACTCGGAGATAAGTCGGCTAGTAACCAATGTGTTGAATCACGACGCAATTTCTGTGTTGCATCGTCATTAGGGTAGTGGGAAAATCGCAATTAACTGTCAAATTTGCGTCGGATATGAAAACTAGACTGACAAAGCCCGAACATCCGGTGACCGAGGCACCAATAGACCCTTGTAGATAGTTACGCTAGACATCGATGTATTGAATCACGACGCTATTTGTGTGTTCCATCGTCGATACCAGGTTCTGACGATAAGAATTAGCTGTGAGTTTTGAGTCGGAGACAAGAAACTTGACAGCCAAATTGTACATCCATCTGGTATGAGGCAGCGTTAGACCCTCGGAGATAAGTCGGCTAGTGACCAATGTATTGAATCGCGACGCAATTTCTGTGTTGCACGTCATTAGGATAGTGGGAATGTCGCAATCAACTGTCAAATTTGCGTCGGATTCCCGAAACTTTACTCGTAGGACAACGATCATGTGGTGCCCAGGCAGTAATAGATGCTTGGAGATAAATCTGCTGGAAGACGATGTTCTGAAAACCGTCGCAGTATGTGTGTTCTATCGTCATTGAGAGGATGAGAGAAAATAAAATTAACTGTCAGTTTTGCGTCGGATTTGAAAACTAGACTGACAAAACGCGACGATCCGGTGACCGAGGCACCAATAGATCATTGTAGATAGTTACGCTGGACATCGATCTATTGAATCGCGACGCTATTTGTGTGTTCCATTGTCAATTCCAGGATCTGACGCTAAGAAATAACTGTGAGTTATGAGAGGGAGACGACAAACTTAACTGCCAAAGAGTACGTCCATCTGGTATGAGGCAGCGATAGACCCTCGGAGATAAGTCGGCTAGTGACCAATGTATTGAATCGCAACGCAATATCTGTGTTGCATCGTCACTAGTCTGGTGGGAATGTCGCAATTAACTGTCAAATTTGCGTCGGATTTGAAAAGTAGACTGACAAAGGGCGAACATCGGGTGACCGAGGCACCAATATACCCTTGTAAATAGTTACGCTGGTCATCGATCTATTGAATCGCGACCCTGTTTGTGTGATCCATCGTCAATACCAGGATGTGACGGTAAGTATTAACTGTGAGTTATGAAAGGGAGAAAACAAACTTGACTGCCAAAGAGTACGTCCATCTGGTATGAGGCAAAGATAGACCCTCGGAGATAAGTCGGCTAGTGACCAATGTATTGAATCGCGACGCAATTTCTGTGTTGCATCGTCATTAGGGTAGTGGGAATGTCGCAATTAACTGTCAAGTTTGCGTCGGATTTGAAAACTAGACTGACAAAGCCCGAACATCCGGTGACCGAGGCACCAATAGACCCTTGTAGATAGTTACGCTAGACATCGATGTATTGAATCACGACGCTATTTGTGTGTTCCATCGTCGATACCAGGTTCTGACGATAAGAATTAGCTGTGAGTTTTGAGTCGGAGACAAGAAACTTGACAGCCAAATTGTACATCCATCTGGTATGAGGCAGCGTTAGACCCTCGGAGATAAGTCGGCTAGTGACCAATGTATTGAATCGCGACGCAATTTCTGTGTTGCACGTCATTAGGATAGTGGGAATGTCGCAATCAACTGTCAAATTTGCGTCGGATTCCCGAAACTTTACTCGTAGGACAACGATCATGTGGTGCCCAGGCAGTAATAGATGCTTGGAGATAAATCTGCTGGAAGACGATGTTCTGAAAACCACCGCAGTATGTGTGTTCCATCGTAATTGAGAGTATGGGAGGAATAAAATTAACTGCCAATCTTGCGTCGGATTTGTAAACTAGACTGACAAAACGCGACCTTCCGGTGACCGGGGCACCAATAGACCCTTGTAAATAGTTACGCTGGACATCGATGTATAGATCGCGACGGTATTTGTGTGTTCCATCGTCAATACCAGGATCTGACGGTAAGAATTAACTGTGAGTTATGAGAGGGAGAAAACAAACTTGACTGCAAAAGAGTACGTCCATCTGGTATGAGGCAGCGATAGACCCTCGGAGATAAGTTGGCTAGTAACCAATGTATTGAATCGCGACGCAATTTCTGTGTTGCATCGTCACTAGTCAGGTGGGAATGTCGCAATTAACTGTCAAATTTGCGTCGGATTTGAAAACTAGACTGACAAAGCGCGAACATCCGGTGTTCGAGGCACCAATATACCCTTGTAAATAGTTACGCTGGACATCGATCTATTAAATCGCGACGCTATATGTGTGTTCCATCGTCAATACCAGGATCTGACGGTAAGAATTAACTGTGAGTTATGAGAGGGAGAAAACAAACTTGACTGCCAAACAGTACGTCCATCTAGTATGAGGCAGCGATAGACCCTCGGAGATAAGTCGGCTAGTGACCAATGTATTGAATCGCGACGCAATTTCTGTGTTGCAACGTCGTTAGGACGGTGTGAATGTCGCAATTAACTGTCAAATTTGCGTCGGATTTGAAAACTAGACTGACAAAGAGCGAACATCCGGTGACCGAGGCACCAATATACCCATGTAAATAGTTACGCTGGACATCGATGTATTGAATCGCGACGCTATTTGTGTGTTCCACCGTCGATACCAGGATCTGACTGTAAGAATTAGCTGTGAGTTTTGAGTCGGAGACAAGAAACTTGACAGCCAAATTGTACATCCATCTGGTATAAGGCAGCGTTAGACCCTCGGAGATAAGTCGGCTAGTGATTAATGTATTGAATCGCGACGCAATTTCTGTGATGCATCGTTATTAGGATGGTGGGAATGTCGCAATTAACTGTCAAATTTGCGTCGGATATGAAAACTAGACTGACAAAGCCCGAACATCCGGTGACCGAGGCACCAATAGACCCTTGTAGATAGTTACGCTAGACATCGATGTATTGAATCACGACGCTATTTGTGTGTTCCATCGTCGATACCAGGTTCTGACGGTAAGAATTAGCTGTGAGTTTTGAGTCGGAGACAAGAAACTTGACAGCCAAATTGTACATCCATCTGGTATGAGGCAGCGTTAGACCCTCGGAGATAAGTCGGCTAGTGACCAATGTATTGAATCGCGACGCAATTTCTGTGTTGCACGTCATTAGGATAGTGGGAATGTCGCAATCAACTATCAAATTTACGTCGGATTCCCGAAACTTTACTCGTAGGACAACGATCATGTGGTGACTCAGGAAGTAATAGATGCTTGGAGATAAATCTGCTGGAAGACGATGTTCTGAAAACCGTCGCAGTATGTGTGTTCTATCGTCATTGAGAGGATGAGAGAAAATAAAATTAACTCAGTTTTGCGTCGGATTTGAAAACTAGACTGACAAAACGCGACGATCCGGTGACCGAGGCACCAATAGATCATTGTAGATAGTTACGCTGGACATCGATCTATTGAATCGCGACGCTATTTGTGTGTTCCATTGTCAATACCAGGATCTGACGCTAAGAATTAACTGTGAGTTATGAGAGGGAGACGACAAACTTGACTGCCAAAGAGTACGTCCATCTGGTATGAGGCAGCGATAGACCCTCGGAGATAAGTCGGCTAGTGACCAATGTATTGAATCGCGACGCAATTTCTGTTGCACGTCATTAGGATAGTGGGAATGTCGCAATTAACTGTCAAATTTGCGTCGGATTCCCGAAACTTTACTCGTAGGACAACGATCATGTGGTGACTCAGGAAGTAATAGATGCTTGGAGATAAATCTGCTGGAAGACGATGTTCTGAAAACCATCGCAGTATGTGTGTTCTATCGTCATTGAGAGGATGAGAGAAAATAAGATTAACTGTCAATTTTGCGTCGGATTTGAAAACTAGATGACAAAACGCGACGATCCGGTGACCGAGGCACCAATAGACCATTGTAGATTGTTACGCTGGACATCGATCTATTGAATCGCGACGCTATTTGTGTGTTCCATTGTCAATACCAGGATGTGACGCTAAGAATTAACAGTGAGTTTTGAGAGGGAGACGACAAACTTGACTGCCAAAGAGTACGTCCATCTTGTATGAGGCAGCGATCGACCTTCGGAGATAAGTCGGCTAGTGACCAATGTATTGAATCGCGACGCAATTTCTGTGTTGCATCGTCACTAGTCTGGTGGGAATGTCGCAATTAACTGTCAAATTTGCGTCGGATTTGAAAACTAGACTGACAAAGCGCGATCATCCGGTGACCGAGGCATCTATTGAATCGCGACCCTGTTTGTGTGTTCCATCGTCAGTACCAGGATCTGACGGTAAGAATTAACTGCGAGTTATGAAAGGGAGAAAACAAACTTGACTGCCAAAGAGTACGTCCATCTGGTATGAGGCAGCGATAGACACTCGGAGATAAGTCGGCTAGTAACCAATGTGTTGAATCACGACGCAATTTCTGTGTTGCATCGTCATTAGGGTAGTGGGAATGTCGCAATTAACTGTCAAATTTGCGTCGGATATGAAAACTAGACTGACAAAGCCCGAACATCCGGTGACCGAGGCACCAATAGACCCTTGTAGATAGTTACGCTAGACATCGATGTATTGAATCACGACGCTATTTGTGTGTTCCATCGTCGATACCAGGTTCTGACGGTAAGAATTAGCTGTGAGTTTTGAGTCGGAGACAAGAAACTTGACAGCCAAATTGTACATCCATCTGGTATGAGGCAGCGTTAGACCCTCGGAGATAAGTCGGCTAGTGACCAATGTATTGAATCGCGACGCAATTTCTGTGTTGACGTCATTAGGATAGTGGGAATGTCGCAATCAACTGTCAAATTTGCGTCGGATTCCCGAAACTTTACTCGTAGGACAACGATCATGTGGTGACTCAGGAAGTAATAGATGCTTGGAGATAAATCTGCTGGAAGACGATGTTCTGAAAACCGTCGCAGTATGTGTGTTCTATCGTCATTGAGAGGATGAGAGAAAATAAAATTAACTCAGTTTTGCGTCGGATTTGAAAACTAGACTGACAAAACGCGACGATCCGGTGACCGAGGCACCAATAGATCATTGTAGATAGTTACGCTGGACATCGATCTATTGAATCGCGACGCTATTTGTGTGTTCCATTGTCAATACCAGGATCTGACGCTAAGAATTAACTGTGAGTTATGAGAGGGAGACGACAAACTTGACTGCCAAAGAGTACGTCCATCTGGTATGAGGCAGCGATAGACCCTCGGAGATAAGTCGGCTAGTGACCAATGTATTGAATCGCGACGCAATTTCTGTTGCACGTCATTAGGATAGTGGGAATGTCGCAATTAACTGTCAAATTTGCGTCGGATTCCCGAAACTTTACTCGTAGGACAACGATCATGTGGTGACTCAGGAAGTAATAGATGCTTGGAGATAAATCTGCTGGAAGACGATGTTCTGAAAACCATCGCAGTATGTGTGTTCTATCGTCATTGAGAGGATGAGAGAAAATAAGATTAACTGTCAATTTTGCGTCGGATTTGAAAACTAGATGACAAAACGCGACGATCCGGTGACCGAGGCACCAATAGACCATTGTAGATTGTTACGCTGGACATCGATCTATTGAATCGCGACGCTATTTGTGTGTTCCATTGTCAATACCAGGATGTGACGCTAAGAATTAACAGTGAGTTTTGAGAGGGAGACGACAAACTTGACTGCCAAAGAGTACGTCCATCTTGTATGAGGCAGCGATCGACCTTCGGAGATAAGTCGGCTAGTGACCAATGTATTGAATCGCGACGCAATTTCTGTGTTGCATCGTCACTAGTCTGGTGGGAATGTCGCAATTAACTGTCAAATTTTCGTCGGATTTGAAAACTAGACTGACAAAGCGCGAACATCCGGTGACCGAGGCATCTATTGAATCGCGACCCTGTTTGTGTGTTCCATCGTCCATACCAGGATCTGACGGTAAGAATTAACTGTGAGTTATGAAAGGGAGAAAACAAACTTGACTGCCAAAGAGTACGTCCATCTGGTATGAGGCAGCGATAGACCCTCGGAGAAAAGTCGGCTAGTGACCAATGTATTGAATCGCGACGCAATTTCTGTGTTGCATCGTCATTAGGGTAGTGGGAATGTCGCAATTAACTGTCAAATTTGCGTCGGATTTGAAAACTAGACTGACAAAGCGCGAACATCCTGTGTTCGAGGCACCAATATACCCTTGTAAATAGTTACGCTGGACATCGATCTATTGAATCGCGACGCTATTTGTGTGTTCCATCGTCAATACCAGGATCTGACGGTAAGAATTAACTGTGAGTTATGGGAGGGAGAAAACAAACTTGACTGCCAAACAGTACGTCCATCTAGTATGAGGCAGCGATAGACCCTCGGAGATAAGTCGGCTAGTGATTAATGTATTGAATCGCGACGCAATTTCTGTTATGCATCGTCATTAGGATGGTGGGAATGTCGCAATTAACTGTCAAATTTGCGTCGGATTCCCGAAACTTTACTCGCAGGAGAAGACGATGTTCTGAAAACCATCGCAGTATGTGTGTTCCATCGTCATTGAGAGGATGAGAGAACATAAATTAACTGTGAGTTTTGCGTCGGATTTGAAAACAGACCCTTGACAGGTATAGAATCGCGACGCTATTTGTGTGTTCCATCGTCAATACCAGGATCTGACGGTAAGAATTGACTGTGAGTTATGAGAGGGAGACGACAAACTTGACTGCCAAAGAGTACTTCCATCTGGTATGAGGCAGCAATAGACCCTCGGAGATAAGTCGGCTAGTGACCAATGTATTGAATCGCGACGCAATTTCTGTGTTGCATCGTCACTAGTCTGGTGGGAATGTCGCAATTAACTGTCAAATTTGCGTCGTGTTTGAAAACTAGACTCACAAAACGCGAACATCCGGTGACCGAGGCATCTATTGAATCGCGACCCTGTTTGTGTGTTCCATCGTCAATACAAGGATCTGCGGGTAAGAATTAACTGTGAGTTATGAAAGGGAGAAAACAAACTTGACTGCCAAAGAGTACGTCCATCTGGTATGAGGCAGCGATTGAACCTCGGAGATAAGTCGACTAGTGACCAATGTATTGAATCACGACGCAATTTCTGTGTTGCATCGTCATTAGGGTAGTGGGAATGTCGCAATTAACTGTCAAATTTTCGTCGGATTTGAAAACTAGACTGACAAAGCCCGAACATCCGGTGACCGAGGCACCAATAGACCGTTGTACATAGTTACGCTAGACATCGATGTATTGAATCGCGACGCTATTTGTGTGTTCCATGGTCGATACCAGGTTCTGACGGTAAGAATTAGCTGTGAGTTTTGAGTCGGAGACAAGAAACTTGACAGCCAAATTGTACATCCATCTGGTATGAGGCAGCGTTAGACCCTCGGAGATAAGTCGGCTAGTGACCAATGTATTGAATCGCGACGCAATTTCTGTGTTGCACGTCATTAGGATAGTGGGAATGTCGCAATTAACTGTCAAATTTGCGTCGGATTCCCGAAACTTTACTCGTAGGACAACGATCATGTGGTGACCCAGGAAATAATAGATGCTTGGAGATAAATCTGCTGGAAGACGATGTTCTGAAAACCGTCGCAGTATGTGTGTTCTATCGTCATTGAGAGGATGAGAGAAAATAAAATTAACTGTCAGTTTTGCATCGGATTTGAAAACTAGATGACAGAACGCGACGATCCGGTGACCGAGGCACCAATAGACCATTGTAGATAGTTACGCTGGACATCGATCTATTGAATCGCGACGCTATTTGTGTGTTCCATTGTCAATACCAGGATCTGACGCTAAGAATTAACAGTGAGTTATGAGAGGGAGACGACAAACTTGACTGCCAAAGGGTACGTCCATCTGGTATGAGGCAGCGATCGACCCTCGGAGATAAGTCGGCTAGTGACCAATGTATTGAATCGCGACGCAATTTCTGTGTTGCATCGTCACTAGTCTGGTGGGAATGTCGCAATTAACTGTCAAATTTGCGTCGGATTTGAAAACTAGACTGACAAAGCGCGAACATCCGGTGACCGAGGCATCTATTGAATCGCGACCCAGTTTGTGTGTTCCATCGTCAATACCAGTATCTGACGGTAAGAATTAACTGTGAGTTATGAGAGGGAGAAAAGAAACTTGACTGCCAAAGAGTACGTCCATCTAGTATGAGGCAGCGTTAGACCCTCGGAGATAAGTCGGCTAGTGACCAATGTATTGAATCGCGACGCAATTTCTGTGTTGCACGTCATTAGGATAGTGGGAATGTCGCAATCAACTGTCAAATTTGCGTCGGATTCCCGAAACTTTACTCGTAGGACAACGATCATGTGGTGCCCAGGCAGTAATAGATGCTTGGAGATATATCTGCTGGAAGACGATGTTCTGAAAACCGTCGCAGTATGTGTGTTCTATCGTCATTGAGAGGATGAGAGAAAATAAAATTAACTGTCAGTTTTGCGTCGGATTTGAAAACTAGACTGACAAAACGCGACGATCCGGTGACCGAGGCACCAATAGATCATTGTAGATAGTTACGCTGGACATCGATCTATTGAATCGCGACGCTATTTGTGTGTTCCATTGTCAATACCAGGATCTGACGCTAAGAATTAACTGTGAGTTATGAGAGGGAAACGACAAACTTGACTGCCAAAGAGTACGTCCATCTGGTATGAGGCAGCGATAGACCCTCGGAGATAAGTCGGCTAGTGACCAATGTATTGAATCGCAACGCAATATCTGTGTTGCATCGTCACTAGTCTGGTGGGAATGTCGCAATTAACTGTCAAATTTGCGTCGGATTTGAAAAGTAGACTGACAAAGGGCGAACATCGGGTGACCGAGGCACCAATATACCCTTGTAAATAGTTTCGCTGGTCATCGATCTATTGAATCGCGACCCTGTTTGTGTGATCCATCGTCAATACCAGGAAGTGACGGTAAGTATTAACTGTGAGTTATGAAAGGGAGAAAACAAACTTGACTGCCAAAGAGTACGTCCATCTGGTATGAGGCAGTGATAGACCCTCGGAGATAAGTCGGCTAGTGACCAATGTATTGAATCGCGACGCAATTTCTGTGTTGCATCGTCATTAGGGTAGTGGGAATGTCGCAATTAACTGTCAAATTTGCGTCGGATTTGAAAACTAGACTGACAAAGCGCGAACATCCGGTGATCGAGGCACCAATATACCCTTGTAAATAGTTAGGCTAGACATCGATGTATTGAATCGCGACGCGATAACTGTGTTGCATCGGCTTTAGGAAGGTGGGAATATCGCTATTAACTAACAAATTTGCGACGGATTCCCGACACTTTACTCGCAGGAGAACGATCATGTGGTGACCCAGGCATGCTTGGAGATAAATCTGCTGGAAGACGATGTTCTGAAAACCACCGCAGTATGTGTGTTCCATCGTAATTGAGAGTATGGGAGGAATAAAATTAACTGCCAATCTTGCGTCGGATTTGTAAACTAGACTGACAAAACGCGACCTTCCGGTGACCGGGGCACCAATAGACCCTTGTAAATAGTTACGCTGGACATCGATGTATAGATCGCGACGGTATTTGTGTGTTCCATCGTCAATACCAGGATCTGACGGTAAGAATTAACTGTGAGTTATGGGAGGGAGAAAACAAACTTGACTACAAAAGAGTACGTCCATCTGGTATGAGGCAGCGATAGACCCTCGGAGATAAGTTGGCTAGTAACCAATGTATTGAATCGCGACGCAATTTCTGTGTTGCATCGTCATTAGGATGGTGGGAATGTCGCAATTAACTGTCAAATTTGCGTCGGATTCCCGAAACTTTACTCGCAGGAGAAGACGATGTTCTGAAAACCATCGCAGTATGTGTGATAAATCGTCATTGAGAGGATGAGAGAACATAAATTAACTGTGAGTTTTGCGTCGGATTTGAAAACAGACCCTTGACAGGTATAGAATCGCGACGCTATTTGTGTGTTCCATCGTCAATACCAGGATCTGACGGTAAGAATTAACTGTGAGTTATGAGAGGGAGACGACAAACTTGACTGCCAAAGAGTACGTCCATCTAGTATGAGGCAGCGATAGACCCTCGGAGATAAGTCGGCTAGTGACCAATGTATTGAATCGCGACGCAATTTCTGTGTTGCATCGTCATTAGTCTGGTGGGAATGTCGCAATTAACTGTCAAATTTGCGTCGGATTTGAAAACTAGATTGACAAAGCGTGACAATCCGGTTACCGAGGCACCAATATACCCTTGTAAATAGTTACGCTGGACATCGATTTATTGAATCGCGACCCTGTTTGTGTGTTCCATCGTCAATACCAGGATCTGACGGTAAGAATTAACTGTGAGATATGAGAGGGAGAAAACAAACTTGACTGCCAAAGAGTACGTCCATCTGGTATGAGGCAGCGATAGACCCTCGGAAGTAAGTCGGCTAGTGACCAATGTATTGAATCGCGACGCAATTTCTGTCATTAGGGTAGTAGGGTAGGGTAGTGGGAATGTCGCAATTAACTGTCAAATTTGCGTCGTATTTGAAAACTAGACTGACAAAGAGCGAACATCCGGTGACCGATGCACCAATAGACCCTTGTAGATATTTACGCTAGACATCGATGTATTGAATCGCGACGCTATTTGTGTGTTCCATCGTCGATACCAGGTTCTGATGGTAAGAAATAACTGTGAGTTTTGAGTCGGAGACAAGAAACTTGACAGCCAAATTGTACATCCATCTGGTATGAGGCGGCGTTAGACACTCGAAGAGAAGTCGGCTAGTGACCAATGTATTGATTCGCGACGCAATTTCTGTGTTGCATCGTCATTAGGATGGTGGGAATGTCGCAATTAACTGTCAAATTTGCGTCGGATTCCCGAAACTTTACTCGTAGGACAACGATCATGTGGTGACCCATGCAGTAATAGGATGCTTGGAGATAAATCTGCTGGAGGACAATGTTCTGAAAAAAATCGCAGTATGTGTATTCTATCGTCATTGAGAGGATGAGAGAAAATAAAATTAACTGTCAGTTTTGCGTCGGATTTGAAAAATACATGACAAAACGCGACCATCCGGTGACCGAGGCACCAATAGACCATTGTAGATAGTTACGCTGGACATCGATCTATTGAATCGCGACGCTATTTGTGTGTTCCATTGTCAATACTAGGATCTGACGCTAAGAATTAACTGTGAGTTATGAGAGGGAGACGACAAACTTGACTGCCAAAGAGTACGTCCATCTGGTATGAGGCAGCGATAGACCCTCGGAGATAAGTCGGCTAGTGACCAATGTATTGAATCGCGACGCAATTTCTGTGTTGCATCGTCATTAGTCTGGTGGGAATGTCGCAATTAACTGTCAAATTTGCGTCGGATGTGAAAACTAGATTGACAAAGCGCGACAATCCGGTGACCGAGGCACCAATATACCCTTGTAAATAGTTACGCTGGACATCGATTTATTGAATCACGGCCTGTTTGTGTGTTCCATCGTCAATACCAGGATCTGACGGTAAGAATTAACTGTGGGTTATGAGATGGAGAAAACAAAGAGTACATCCTTCTGGTATGAGGCAGCGATAGACCCTCGGAGATTAGTCGGCTAGTGACCAATGTATTGAATCGCGACGCAATTTCTGTGTTGCATCGTCATTAGGGTAGTGGGAATGTCGCAATTAACTGTCAAATTTGCGTCGGATTTGTAAACTAGACTGACAAAGAGCGAACATCCGGTGACCGAGGCACCAATAGACCCTTGTAAATAGTTACGCTTGACATCGATGTATTGAATCGCGACGCTATTTGTGTGTTCCATCGTCCATACCAGGATCTGACGGCAAGAATTAACTGTGAGTTATGATCCACGCATGCCTGGATCACCACATGATCGTTCTCCTACGAGTAAAGTTTCGGGAATCCGACGCAAATTTGACAGTTAATTGCGACATTCCCACCATCCTAATGACGACGCAACACAGAAATTGCGTCGCGATTCAATACATTGGTCACTAGCCGACTTATCTCCGAAGTTCTAACGCTGCCTCATACCAGATGGATGTACAATTTGGCTGTCAAGTTTCTTGTCTCCGACTCAAAACTCACAGCTAATTCTTACCGTCAGATCCTGGTATCGACGGTGGAACACACAAATAGCGTCGCGATTCAATACATCGATGCCTAGCGTAACTATCTACAAAAGTCTATTGGAGCCTCGGGCACCGGATGTTCGCGCTTTGTCAGTCTAGTTTTCAAATCCGACGCAAATTTGACAGTTAATTGCGACATTCCCACCATCCTAATGCCGATGCAACACAGAAATCGCGTCGCGATTCAATACATTGGTCACTAGCCGACTTATCTCCGGAGGTCTTCGCTGCCTCATACCAGATGGATGTACTCTTTGGCAGTCAAGTTTGTTTTCTCCCTCTCATAACTCACAGTTAATTCTTACCGTCAGATCCTGGTATCGACCATGGAACACACAAATAGCGTCGCGATTCAATACATCGATGTCTAGCATAACTTTTTACAATGGTATATTTGTGCCTTGGTCACCGGATGATCGCGCTGTGTCAGTCTAGTTTTCAAATCCGACGCAAAAATGACAGTTAATTTTATTTTCTCTCATCCTCTCAATGACGATGGAACACACATACTGCGATGGTTTTCAGAACATCGTCTTCCAGCAGAATTTTCTCCACGCATGCCTGTATAACCACATGATCGTTTTCCTGCGAGTAAAGTTTCGGGAATCCGACGCAAATTTGACAGTTAATTGCGACATTCCCACCATCCTAATGCCGATGCAACACTAAAATCGCGTCGCGATTGAATACATTGGTCACTAGCCGACTTATCTCCGAGGGTCTATCGCTGCCTCATACCAGATGGATGTACAATTTGGCTGTCAAGTTTCTTGTCTCCGACTCAAAACTCACAGCTACATCTTCCCGTCAGATCCTGGTATTGACGATGGATCACACAAATACCGTTGCGATTCTATACATCGATGTCCAGCGTAACTATCTACAAGGGGATATTATTCCCTCGGTCACCGGATGGTCGCGTTTTGTCAGTCTAGTTTACAAATTAGACGCAAAACTGGCAGTTTCTTTTATTCCTGCCATACTCTCAATTACGATGGAACTCACATACTGCGATGGTTTTCAGAACATCGTCTTCCAGCAGATTTATCTCCAAGCACTCCTGGGTCACCACATGATCGTTCTCCTGCGAGTAAAGATTCGGGAATCCGACGCAAATTTGAAAGTTAATTGCGACATTCCCACCATCCTAATGACGATGCAACACAGAAATTGCGTCGCGAATCAATACATTGGTCACTAGCCAACTTATCTCGGAGGGTCTAACGCTGCCTCATACCAGATGGATGTACAATTTGGCTGTCATGTATCTTGTCTTGATTCAATAGATCGATGTCCAGGGTAACTTTCTACAAGGGTCTATTTGTGCCTCGGTCACCGGATGGTCGCATTTTGTCATCTAGTTTTCAAATCAGACGCAAAACTGACAGTTAATTTATGTTCTCTCATCCTCTTAATGACGACGGAACACACATACTGCGATGGTTTTCAGAAGATCGTCTTCCATCAGATTTATCTCCAAGCATCTATTACTGCCTGGGTCACCACATGATCGTTGTCCTACGAGTAAAGTTTCGGGAACCCGACGCAAATTTGACAGTTAATTGAGACATTCCCACCATCCTAATGACGATGCAACACAGAAATTGAGGTCGCGATTCAATACATTGGTCACTAGCCGACTTATCTCCGAGGGTCTATCGCTGCCTCATACCAGACGGACATACTGTTTGGCAGTCAAGTTTGTTTTCTCCCTCTCAAAACTCACAGTTAATTCCTACCGTCAGATCCTGGTATCGACGGTGGAACACACAAATAGCGTCGCGATTCAATACATCGATGCCTAGCGTAACTATCTACAAAAGTCTATTGGAGCCTCGGGCACCGGATGTTCGCGCTTTGTCAGTCTAGTTTTCAAATCCGACGCAAATTTGACAGTTAATTGCGACATTCCCACCATCCTAATGCCGATGCAACACAGAAATCGCGTCGCGATTCAATACATTGGTCACTAGCCGACTTATCTCCGGAGGTCTTCGCTGCCTCATACCAGATGGATGTACTCTTTGGCAGTCAAGTTTGTTTTCTCCCTCTCATAACTCACAGTTAATTCTTACCGTCAGATCCTGGTATCGACCATGGAACACACAAATAGCGTCGCGATTCAATACATCGATGTCTAGCATAACTTTTTACAATGGTATATTTGTGCCTTGGTCACCGGATGATCGCGCTGTGTCAGTCTAGTTTTCAAATCCGACGCAAAAATGACAGTTAATTTTATTTTCTCTCATCCTCTCAATGACGATGGAACACACATACTGCGATGGTTTTCAGAACATCGTCTTCCAGCAGAATTTTCTCCACGCATGCCTGTATAACCACATGATCGTTCTCCTGCGAGTAAAGTTTCGGGAATCCGACGCAAATTTGACAGTTAATTGCGACATTCCCACCATCCTAATGACGATGCAACACAGAAATTGCGTCGCGATTCAATACATTGGTCACTAGCCGACTTATCTCCGAGGGTCTATCGCTGCATCATACGACATGGACGTACTCTTTGGCAGTCAAGTTTGTTTTCTCCCTCTCATAACTCTCAGTTAATTCTTACCGTCAGATCCTGGTATTGACGATGGAACACACAAATACCGTCGCGATTCTATACATCGATGTCCAGCGTAACTATCTACAAAGGACTATTGGCGCCTCGGTCACCGGATGGTCGCGTTTTGTCATCTAGTTTTCAAAACCGACGCAAAACTGACTGTTAATTTTATTTTCTCTCATCCTCTCAATGACGATAGAACACACGTACTGCGATGGTTTTCAGAACATCGTCTTCCACCAGATTTATCTGCAAGTATCTATTACTGCCTGGGTCACCAAATGATCGTTGTCCTACGAGTAAAGTTTCGGGAATCCGACGCAAATTTGACATTTAATTGCGACATTCCCACCATCCTAATGACGATGCAACACAGAAATTGCGTCGCGATTCAATACATCGATGTCTAGCGTAACTATCTACAAGGGTCTATTGGTGCCTCATACCAGATGGATGTACAAATTGGCTGTCAAGTTACTTGTCTCCGACTCAAAACTCACAGTTAATTCTTACCGTCAGATCCTGGTATCGACCATGGAACACAGAAATAGCGTCGCGATTCAATACATCGATGTCTAGCGTAACTATTTACAAGGGTCTATTGGTGCCTCGGTCACCGGATGTTCGCTCTTTGTCAGTCGAGTTATCAAATCCGACGCAATTTTGACAGTTAATTTCGACATTGCCACCATCCTAACGACGTTGCAACACAGAAATTGCGTCGCGATTCAATACATTGGTCACTAGCCGACTTATCTCCGAGGGTCTAACGTTGCCTCATACCAGATGGACGTACTCTTTGGCAGACAAGTTTGTTTTCTCCCTCTCATAACTCACAGTTAATTCTTACGTCTTACACAAATAGCGTCGCGATTCAATAGATCGATGTCCAGCGTAACTATCTACAAGGACCTATTGGTGCCTCGGTGACCGGATGGCGGCGTTTTGTCATCTAGTTTTCAAATCCGACGCAAAACAGACAGTTAATTTATGTTATCTCATCCTCTCAATGACAATGGAACACACATACTGCGATGGTTTTCAGAACATCGTAATCCAGCAGATTTATCTCCAAGCATCTATTACCGCCTTGGTCACCACATGATCATTCTCCTACGAGTAAAGTTTCGGGAATCCGACGCAAAATTGACAGTTAATTGCGATATTCCCACCATCCTAATGCCGATGCAACACAGTTATCGCGTCGGGATTCATTACATTGGTCACTAGCCGACTTATCTCCGAGGGTCTAACGCTGCCTCATACCAGATGGATATACAATTTCGCTGTCAAGTTTCTTGTCTCCGACTCAAAACTCACAGTTAATTCTTACCGTCAGATCCTGGTATTGACGATGGAACACACAAATAGCGTCGTGAATCAATAGATCGATGTCCACCGTAACTATCTGCAAGGGTCTATTGGTGCCTCGGTCACCGGATCGTCGCGTTTTGTAAGTCTAGTTTACAAATCCGACGCAAAACTGCCAGTTAATTTTATTCCTCCCATACTCTAAATTACGATGGAATACACATACTGCGATGGTCTTCAGAACTTCGTCTTCCAGCAGATTTATCTCCAAGCATACCTGGGTCACCACATGATCGTTCTCCTGCGAGTAAAGTTTCGGGAATCCGACGCAAATTTGACAGTAAATGCTACATTCCCACCATCCTAATGACGATGCAACACAGAAATTGCGTCGCGATTCAATACATTGTTAACTAGCCGACTTATCTCCGAGGGTCTATTGCTGCATCATACGACATGGACGTACTCTTTGGCAGTCAAGTTTGTTTTCTCCCTCTCATAACCCTCAGTTACTTCTTACCGTCAGATCCTGGTATTGACGATGGAACACACAAATACCGTCGCGATTCTATACATCGATGTCCTGCGTAACTATCTACAAGTGTCTATTGGCGCCTCGGTCACCGGATGGTCGCGTTTTGTCATCTAGTTTTCAAATCCGACGCAAAACTGACTGTTAATTTTATGTTCTCTCATCCTCTCAATGACGATAGAACACACATCCTGCGATGGTTTTCAGAACATCGTTTCCACCAGATCTATTACTTCCTGGGTCACCAAATGATCGTTGTCCTACGAGTAAAGTTTCGGGAATCCGACGTAAATTTGACATTTAATTGCGACATTCCCACCATCCTAATGACAATGCAACACAGAAATTGCGTCGCGATTCAATACATCGATGTCTAGCGTAACTATCTACAAGGGTCTGTCTATTGGTGCCTCATACCAGATGGATGTACAATTTGGCTGTCAAGTTACTTGCCTCCGACTCAAAACTCACAGTTAATTCTTACCGTCAGATCCTGGTATCGACCATGGAACACAGAAATAGCGTCGCGATTCAATACATCGATGTCTAGCGTAACTATTTACAAGGGTCTATTGGTGCCTCGGTCACCGGATGTTCGCGCTTTGTCTGTCTAGTTTTCAAATCCGACGCAAATTTGACAGTTAATTGTGACATTCCCACTACCCTATTGACTATGCAACACAGATATTGCGTCGCCATTCAATACATTGGTCACTAGCCGACTTATCCCCGAGGGTCTATCTTTGCCTCATACCAGATGGACGTACTCTTTGGCAGTCAAGTTTGTTTTCTCCCTCTCATAACTCACAGTTAATTCTTACCGTCAGATCCTGGTATTGATGATGGAACACACAAATGGCGTCGCGATTCAATAGATCGTTGTCTAGCGTAACTATCTACAAGGGTCTGTCTATTGGTGCCTCATACCAGATGGATGTACAATTTGGCTGTCAAGTTACTTGCCTCCCTCTCATAACTCACAGTTAATTCTTACCGTCAGATCCTGGTATTGACGATGGAACACACAAATACCGTCGCGATTCTATACTTCGATGTTCAGCGTAACTACCTACAAGGGTCTATTGGTGCCTCGGTCAGCGGATGGTCGCGTTTTGTTAGTCTAGTTTACAAATCCGACGCAAAACTGGCAGTTAGTTTTATTCCTCCCATACTCTCAATTACGATGGAACACACATACTGTGATGGTTTTCAGAACATCGTCTTCCAGCAGATTTATCTCCAAGCATGCCTGGGTCACCTCATGATCGTTTTCCTGCGAGTAAAGTTTCGGGAATCCGACGCAAATTTGACAGTTAATTGCGACATTCCCACCATCCTAATGACGATGCAACACAGAAATTGCGTCGCGATTCAATACCTTGGTCACTAGCCGACTTATCTCCGAGGGTCAAACGCTGCCTCATACCAGATGGATGTACAATTTGGCTGTCAAGTTGCTTGTCTCCGACTCATAACTCGCAGTTATTTCTTACCGTCAGATTCTGGTATCGACAATGGAACACACGAATAGCGTCGCGATTCAATAGATCGACGCTATTTGTGTGTTCCATCGTCCATACCACGATCTGAGGGTAAGAATTAGCTGAGAGTTTTGATCGGAGACAAGAAACTTGACAGCCAAATTGTACATCCATCTGGTATGAGGCAGCATTAGACCCTCGGAGATAAGTCGGCTAGTGAACAATGTATTGAATCGCGACGCAATTTCTGTGTTGCATCGTCATTACGATGGTGGGAATGTCGCAATTAACTGTCAAATTTGCGTCGGATTTGAAAACTAGACTGACAAAGAGCGAACATCCGGTGACCGACGCACCAGTAGACCCATGTAGATAGTTACGCTAGACATCGATGTATTGAATCGCGTCGCTGTTTGTGTGTTCCATTGTCGATACCGGGATCTGACGATAAGAATTAGCTGTGAGTTTTGAGTCAGAGACAAGATACATGACAGCCAAATTGTACATCCATCTGGTATGAGGCAGCGTTAGACCCTCCGAGATAAGTTGGCTAGTGACCAATGTATTGATTCGCGACGCAATTTCTGTGTTGCATCGTCATTAGGATGGTGGGAATGTCGCAATTAACTTTCAAATTTGCGTCGGATTCCCGAATCTTTACTCGCAGGAGAACGATCATGTGGTGACCCAGGCATGCTTGGAGATAAATCTGCTGGAAGACGATGTTCTGAAAACCATCGCAGTATGTGAGTTCCATCGTAATTGAGAGTATGGCAGGAATAAAAGAAACTGCCAGTTTTGCGTCTAATTTGTAAACTAGACTGACAAAACGCGACCATCCGGTGACCGAGGGAATAATATCCCCTTGTAGATAGTTACGCTGGACATCGATGTATAGAATCGCAACGGTATTTGTGTGATCCATCGTCAATACCAGGATCTGACGGGAAGATGTAGCTGTGAGTTTTGAGTCGGAGACAAGAAACTTGACAGCCAAATTGTACATCCATCTGGTATGAGGCAGCGATAGACCCTCGGAGATAAGTCGGCTAGTGACCAATGTATTCAATCGCGACGCGATTTTAGTGTTGCATCGGCATTAGGATGGTGGGAATGTCGCAATTGTCAATTTTGCGTCGGATTCCCGAAACTTTACTCGCAGGAGAACGATCATGTGGTGACCCCAAGCATGCTTGGAGATAAATCTGCTGGAAGACGATGTTCTGAAAACCATCGCAGTATGTGTGTTCTATCGTCATTGAGAGGATGAGAGAAAATAAAATTAACTGTCAGTATTGCGTCGGATTTGAAAACTAGATGACAAAACGCGACCATCCGGTGACCGAGGAACCAATAGACCCTTGTAGATAGTTACGCTGGACATCGATCTATTGAATCGCGACGCTATTTGTGTGTTCCATCGTCAATACCAGAATCTCACGGTAAGAATTAACTGTGAGTTATGAGAGGGAGAAAACAAACTTGACTGCCAAAGAGTACGTCTATCTGGTATGAGGCAGCGATAGACCCTCGGAGATAAGTCGGCTAGTGACCAATGTATTCAATCGCGACGCGATTTCTGTGTTGCATCGGCATTAGGATGGTGGGAATGTCGCAAGTAACTGTCAAATTTGCGTCGGATTCCCGAAACTTTACTCGCAGGAGAACGATCATGTGGTGACCCAGGCATGCTTAAAGATAAATCTACTGGAAGACGATGTTCTGAAAACCATCGCAGTATGTGTGTTCCATCGTAATTGAGAGTATGGGAGGAATAAAATTAACTGCCAGTTTTGCGTCGGATTTGTAAACTAGACTGACAAAACGCGACCATCCGGTGACCGAGACACCAATAGAGCCTTGTACATAGTTACGCTGGACATCGATGTATGGATCGCGACCGTATTTGTGTGTTCCATGGTCAATACCAGGATCTGACGGTAGGAATTAACTGTGAGTTTTGAGAGGGAGAAAACAAACTTGACTGCCAAACAGTATGTCCGTCTGGTATGAGGCAGCGATAGACCCTCGGAGATAAGTCGGCTAGTGACCAATGTATTGAATCGCGACCTCAATTTCTGTGTTGCATCGTCATTAGGATGGTGGGAATGTCTCAATTAACTGTCAAATTTGCGTCGGGTTCCCGAAACTTTACTCGTAGGACAACGATCATGTGGTGACCCAGGCAGTAATAGATGCTTGGAGATAAATCTGATGGAAGACGATCTTCTGAAAACCATCGCAGTATGTGTGTTCCGTCGTCATTAAGAGGATGAGAGAACATAAATTAACTGTCAGTTTTGCGTCTGATTTGAAAACTAGATGACAAAATGCGACCATCCGGTGACCGAGGCACAAATAGACCCTTGTAGAAAGTTACCCTGGACATCGATCTATTGAATCGCGACGCTATTTGTGTGTTCCATCGTCAATACCAGAATCTCACGGTAAGAATTAACTGTGAGTTATGAGAGGGAGTATACAAACTTGACTGCCAAAGAGTACGTCCATCTGGTATGAGGCAGCGATAGACCCTCGGAGGTAAGTCGGCTAGTGACCAATGTATTGAATCGCGACGCAATTTCTGTATTGAATCGTCATTAGGATGGTGGGAATGTCGCAATTAACTGTCAAATTTGCGTTGGATTTGAAAACTAGACTGACAAAGCGCGAACATCCGGTGACCGAGGCACCAATAGACCCTTGTAGATAGTTACGCTAGGCATCGATGTATTGAATCGCGACGCTATTTGTATGTTCCATGGTCGATACCAGGATCTGACGGTAAGATTTAGCTGTGAGTTTTGATTCGGAGACAAGAAACTTGATAGCCAAATTGTACATCCATCTGGTATGAGGCAGCGGTAGACCCTCGGAGATAAGTCGGCTAGTGACCAATGTATTGAATCGCGATGCAATTTGTGTTGCATCGTCATTAGGATGGTGGGAATGTCTCAATTAACTGTAAAATTTGCGTCGGGTTCCCGAAACTTTACTCGTAGGACAACGATCATGTGGTGACCCAGGCAGTAATAGATGCTTGGAGATAAGTCTGCTGGAAGACGATGTTCTGAAAACCATCGCTGTATGTGTGTTCCATCGTCATTGAGAGGATGAGAGAACATAAATTGTCAGTTTTACGTCGGATTTGAAAACTAGATGACAAAACGCGACTATCCGGTGACCGAGGCACCAATAGACCCTTGTAGATAGTTACGCTGGACATCGATGTATAGAATCGCGACACTATTTGTGTGTTCCATCGTCAATACCAGGATCTGACGGTAAGAATTAACTGTGAGTTATGAGAGGGAGAAAACAAACTTGACTGCCAAACAGTAGGTCCATCTGGTATGAGGCAGCGATAGACCCCCGGAGAAAAGTCGGCTAGTGACCAATGTATTGAATCGCGACGCAATTTCTGTGTTGCATCGTCATTAGGATGGTGGGAATGTCGCAATTAACTGTCAAATTTTCGTCGGATTCCCTAAACTTTACTCGCAGGAGAACGATCATGTGGTGACCCAGGCATGCTTGGAGATAAAGCTGCTGGAAGACGATGTTCTGAAAACCATCGCAGTATGTGTGTTCCATCGTAATTGAGAGTATGGGAGGAATAAAATTAACTGCCAATCTTGCGTCGGATTTGTAAACTAGAATGACAAAACGCGACCATCCGGTGACCGACGAACCAATAGACCCTTGTAGATAGTTACGCTGGACATCGATCTATTGAATCGCGACGCTATTTGTGTGTTCCATCATCAATTCCAGAATCTCACGGTAAGAATTTACTGTGAGTTATGAGAGGGAGAAAACAAACTTGACTGCCAAAGAGTACGTCCATCTGGTATGAGGCAGCGATAGACCCTCGGAGATAAGTCGGCTAGTGACCAATGTATTGAATCGCGACGCAATTTCTGTGTTGCAACGTCGTTAGGATGGTGTGAATCTCGCAATTAACTGTCAAATTTGCGTCGGATTTGAAAACTAGATTGACAAAGAGCGAACATCCGGTGGCCGAGGCACCAATAGACCCTTGTAGATAGTTACGCTAGACATCGATGTATTGAATCGCGACGCTATTTGTGTGTTCCATCGTCGATACCAGGATCTGACGATAAGAATTAGCTGTGAGTTTTGAATCGGAGACAAGAGACTTGACAGCCAAATTGTACATCCATCTGGTATGAGGCAAGGTTAGACCCTCGGAGATAAGTCGGCTAGTAACCAATGTATTGTATCGCGACGCAATTTCTGTCTTGCATCGTCATTAGGATGGTGGGAATGTCGCAATTAACTGTCAAATTTGAGTCGGATTCCCGAAACTTTACTCGTAGGACAACGATCATGTGGTGACCCAGGCAGTAATAGATGCTTGGAGATAAATCTGATGGAAGACGATCTTCTGAAAAACATCGCAGTATGTGTGTTCCGACGTCATTGAGAGGATGAGAGAACATAAACTAACTGTCAGTTTTGCGTCGGATTTGAAAACTAGACTGACAAAACGCCTCCATCCGGTGACCGAGGCACCAATAGACCCTTGTAGATAGATACGCTGGACATCGATCTATTGAATCGCGACGCTATTTGTGTGTTCCATCGTCAATACCAGGATCTGACGGTAAGAATTAACTGTGACTTATGAGAGGGAGAAAACAAAGTTGACTGCCAAAGAATACGTCCATCTGGTATGAGGCAGCGATAGACCCTTGGAGATAGGTAGGCTAGTAACCAATGTATTGAATCGCGACGCAATTTCTGTGTTGCAACGTCGTTAGGATGGTGTGAATGTCGCAATTAACTGTCAAATTTTCGTCGGATTTGAAAACTAGACTGACAAAGCGTGAACATCCGGTGACCGAGGCACCAATAGACACTTGTAGATAGTTACGGTAGACATCGATCTATTGAATCGCGACGCTATTTGTGTGTTCCATCGTCAATACCAGGATCTGACGGTAAGAATTAACTGTGAGTTATGAGAGGGAGAAAACAAACTTGACTGCCAAAGAGTACGTCCATCTGGTATGAGGCAGCGATAGACCCTCGGAGATAAATCGGCTAGTGACCAATGTATTGAATCGCGACGCAATTTCTGTGTTGCATCGTCATTAGGATGGTGGGAATGTGGCAATTAACTGTCAAATTTGCGTCGGATTCCCGAAACTTTACACGTAGGACAACGATCATGTGGTGACCCAGGCAGTAATAGATGCTTGGAGGTAAATATACTGAAAGACAATGTTCTGAAAACCATCGCAGTATGTGTGTTCCGTCGTCATTGAGAGGATGAGAGAACTTAAATTAACTGTGTGCTTGGCGTCGGATTTGAAAACTAGATGACAAAACGCGACCATCCGGTGACCGAGGCACAAATTGACCCTTGTAGATAGTTACCCTGGACATCGATATATTGAATCGCGACGCTATTTGTGTGTTCCATCGTCAATACCAGGATCTGACGGTAAGAATTAACTGTGAGTTATGAGAGGGACAAAACAAACTTGACTGCCAACGAGTACGTCCATCTGGTATGAGGCAGCGATAGACCCTCGGAGATAAGTCGGCTACTGACCAATGTATTGAATCGCAACGCAATTTCTGTGTTGCATCGTCATTAGGGTGGTGGGAATGTCGCAATTAACTGTCAAATTTGCGTCGGATTTGAAAACTAGACTGACAAAGCGCGAACATCCGGTGAGCGAGGCACCAATAGACCCTTGTAGATTGTTACGCTAGGCATTGATGTATTGAATCGCGACGCTTTTTGTGTGTTCCATGGTCGATACCAGGATCTGACGGTAAGATTTAGCTGTGAGTTTTGAGTCGGAGACAGGAAACTTGACAGTCAAATTGTACATCCATCTGGTATGAGGCAGCGATAGACCCTCGGAGATAAGTCGGCTAGTGACCAATGTATTCAATCGCGACGCGATTTCTGTGTTGCATCGGCATTTGGATGGTGGGAATGTCGCAATTAACTGTCAAATTTGCGTCGGATTCCCGAAACTTTACTCGCAGGAGAACGATCATGTGGTGACCCAGGCATGCTTAAAGATAAATCTGCTGGAAGACGATGTTCTGAAAACCATCGCAGTATGTGTGTTCCATCGTAATTGAGAGTATGGGAGGAATAAAATTAACTGCCAGTTTTGCGTCGGATTTGTAAACTAGACTGACAAAACGCGACCATCCGGTGACCGAGACACCAATAGAGCCTTGTACATAGTTACGCTGGACATCGATGTATGGATCGCGACGGTATTTGTGTGTTCCATGGTCAATACCAGGATCTGACGGTAGGAATTAACTGTGAGTTTTGAGAGGGAGAAAACAAACTTGACTGCCAAACAGTATGTCCATCTGGTATGAGGCAGCGATAGACCCTCGAAGATAAGTCGGCTAGTGACCAATGTATTGAATCGCGACCTCAATTTCTGTGTTGCATCGTCATTAGGATGGTGGGAATGTCTCAATTAACTGTCAAATTTGCGTCGGGTTCCCGAAACTTTACTCGTAGGACAACGATCATGTGGTGACCCAGGCAGTAATAGATGCTTGGAGATAAATCTGATGGAAGACGATCTTCTGAAAACCATCGCAGTATGTGTGTTCCGTCGTCATTAAGAGGATGAGAGAACATAAATTAACTGTCAGTTTTGCGTCTGATTTGAAAACTAGATGACAAAATGCGACCATCCGGTGACCGAGGCACAAATAGACCATTGTAGAAAGTTACCCTGGACATCGATCTATTGAATCGCGACGCTATTTGTGTGTTCCATGGTCGATACCAGGATCTGACGGTAAGATTTAGCTGTGAGTTTTGATTCGGAGACAAGAAACTTGACAGCCAAATTGTACATCCATCTGGTATGAGGCAGCGGTAGACCCTCGGAGATAAGTCGGCTAGTGACCAGTGTATTGAATCGCGATGCAATTTGTGTTGCATCGTCATTAGGATGGTGGGAATGTCTCAATTAACTGTAAAATTTGCGTCGGGTTCCCGAAACTTTACTCGTAGGACAACGATCATGTGGTGACCCAGGCAGTAATAGATGCTTGGAGAAAAGTCTGCTGGAAGACGATGTTCTGAAAACCATCGCTGTATGTGTGTTCCATCGTCATTGAGAGGATGAGAGAACATAAATTGTCAGTTTTACGTCGGATTTGAAAACTAGATGACAAAACGCGACCATCCGGTGACCGAGGCACCAATAGTCCCTTGTAGATAGTTACGCTGGACATCGATGTATTGAATCGCGACGCTATTTGTGTATTCCATCGTCAATACCAGGATATGACGGTAAGAATTAACTGTGAGTTATGAGAGGGAGAAAACAAACTTGACAGCCAAACAGTAAGTCCATCTGGTACGGGGCAGCGATAGACCCTCGGAGATAAGTCGGCTTGTGACCAATGTATTGAATCGCTACGCAATTTCTGTGTTGCATCGTCATTAGGATGGTGGTAATGTCTCAATTAACTGTCAATTTTGCGTCGGATTCCCGAAACTTTACTCGCAGGAGAACGATCATGTGGTGACCCAGGCATGCTTGGTGATAAACCTGCTGGATGACGATGTTCTGAAAACCATCGCAGTATGTGTGTTCCATCGTAATTGAGAGTATGGGAGGAATAAAATTATCTGCCAATCTTGCGTCGGATTTGTAAACTAGACTGACAAAACGCGACCATCCGGTGACCGAGGCACCAATAGACCCTTGTAGATAGTTACGCTGGACATCGATGTATAGAATCGCGACACTATTTGTGTGTTCCATCGTCAATACCAGGATCTGACGGTAAGAATTAACTGTGAGTTATGAGAGGGAGAAAACAAACTTGACTGCCAAACAGTAGGTCCATCTGGTATGAGGCAGCGATAGACCCCCGGAGAAAAGTCGGCTAGTGACCAATGTATTGAATCGCGACGCAATTTCTGTGTTGCATCGTCATTAGGATGGTGGGAATGTCGCAATTAACTGTCAAATTTTCGTCGGATTCCCTAAACTTTACTCGCAGGAGAACGATCATGTGGTGACCCAGGCATGATTGGAGATAAACCTGCTGGAAGACGATGTTCTGAAAACCATCGCAGCATGTGTGTTCCATCGTAATTGAGAGTATGGGAGGAATAAAATTAACTGCCAATCTTGCGTCGGATTTGTAAACTAGACTGACAAAACGCGACCATCCGGTGACCGACGAACCAATAGACCCTTGTAGATAGTTACGCTGGACATCGATCTATTGAATCGCGACGCTATTTGTGTGTTCCATCGTCAATTCCAGAATCTCACGGTAAGAATTAACTGTGAGTTATGAGAGGGAGAAAACAAACTTGACTGCCAAAGAGTACGTCCATCTGGTATGAGGCAGCGATAGACCCTCGGAGATAAGTCGGCTAGTGACCAATGTATTGAATCGCGACGCAATTTCTGTGTTGCAACGTCGTTAGGATGGTGTGAATGTCGCAATTAACTGTCAAATTTGCGTCGGATTTGAAAACTAGACTGACAAAGAGCGAACATCCGGTGGCCGAGGCACCAATAGACCCTTGTAGATAGTTACGCTAGACATCGATGTATTGAATCGCGACGCTATTTGTGTGTTCCATTGTCGATACCAGGATCTGACGATAAGAATTAGCTGTGAGTTTTGAGTCGGAGACAAGAGACTTGACAGCCAAATTGTACATCCATCTGGTATGAGGCAACGTTAGACCCTCGGAGATAAGTCGGCTAGTAACCAATGTATTGTATCGCGACGCAATTTCTGTCTTGCATCGTCATTAGGATGGTGGAAATGTCGCAATTAACTGTCAAATTTGAGTCGGATTCCCGAAACTGTACTCGTAGGACAACAATCATGTGGTGACCCAGGCAGTAATAGATGCTTGGAGATAAATCTGATGGAAGACGATCTTCTGAAAAACATCGCAGTATGTGTGTTCCGACGTCATTGAGAGGATGAGAGAACATAAACTAACTGTCAGTTTTGCGTCGGATTTGAAAACTAGACTGACAAAACGCCTCCATCCGGTGACCGAGGCACCAATAGACCCTTGTAGATAGCTACGCTGGACATCGATCTATTGAATCGCGACGCTATTTGTGTGTTCCATCGTCAATACCAGGATCTGACGGTAAGAATTAACTGTGACTTATGAGAGGGAGAAAACAAAGTTGACTGCCAAAGAATACGTCCATCTGGTATGAGGCAGCGATAGACCCTCGGAGATAGGTAGGCTAGTAACCAATGTATTGAATCGCGACGCAATTTCTGTGTTGCAACGTCGTTAGGATGGTGTGAATGTCGCAATTAACTGTCAAATTTTCGTCGGATTTGAAAACTAGACTGACAAAGCGTGAACATCCGGTGACCGAGGCACCAATAGTCCCTTGTAAATAGTTACGGTAGACATCGATGTATTGAATCACGACGCTATTTGTGTGTTCCATGGTCGATACAAGGATCTGACGGTAAGAATGAACTGTGAGTTATGAGAGGGAGAAAACAAACTTGACTGCCAAAGAGTACGTCCATCTGGTATGAGGCAGCGATAGACCCTCGGAGATAAGTCGGCTGGTGACCACTGTATTGAATCGCGACGCAATTGCTATGTTGCATCGTCATTAGGATGGTGGGAATGTCGCAATTAACTGTCAAATTTGCGTCGGATTCCCGAAACTTTACACGTAGGACAACGATCATGTGGTGACCCAGGCAGTAATAGATGCTTGGAGATAAATCTGATGGAAGACGATGTACTGAAAACCATCGCTGTATGTGTGTTCCATCGTCATTGAGAGGATGAGAGAACATAAATTGTCAGTTTTACGTCGGATTTGAAAACTAGATGACAAAACGCGACCATCCGGTGACCGAGGCACCAATAGTCCCTTGTAGATAGTTACGCTGGACATCGATGTATTGAATCGCGACGCTATTTGTGTATTCCATCGTCAATACCAGGATATGACGGTAAGAATTAACTGTGAGTTATGAGAGGGAGAAAACAAACTTGACAGCCAAACAGTAAGTCCATCTGGTACGAGGCAGCGATAGACCCTCGGAGATAAGTCGGCTTGTGACCAATGTATTGAATCGCTACGCAATTTCTGTGTTGCATCGTCATTAGGATGGTGGTAATGTCTCAATTAACTGTCAATTTTGCGTCGGATTCCCGAAACTTTACTCGCAGGAGAACGATCATGTGGTGACCCAGGCATGCTTGGAGATAAATCTGCTGGATGACGATGTTCTGAAAACCATCGCAGTATGTGTGTTCCATCGTAATTGAGAGTATGGGAGGAATAAAATTATCTGCCAATCTTGCGTCGGATTTGTAAACTAGACTGACAAAACGCGACCATCCGGTGACCGAGGCACCAATAGACCCTTGTAGATAGTTACGCTGGACATCGATGTATAGAATCGCGACACTATTTGTGTGTTCCATCGTCAATACCAGGATCTGACGGTAAGAATTAACTGTGAGTTATGAGAGGGAGAAAACAAACTTGACTGCCAAACAGTAGGTCCATCTGGTATGAGGCAGCGATAGACCCCCGGAGAAAAGTCGGCTAGTGACCAATGTATTGAATCGCGACGCAATTTCTGTGTTGCATCGTCATTAGGATGGTGGGAATGTCGCAATTAACTGTCAAATTTTCGTCGGATTCCCTAAACTTTACTCGCAGGAGAACGATCATGTGGTGACCCAGGCATGCTTGGAGATAAACCTGCTGGAAGACGATGTTCTGAAAACCATCGCAGCATGTGTGTTCCATCGTAATTGAGAGTATGGGAGGAATAAAATTAACTGCCAATCTTGCGTCGGATTTGTAAACTAGACTGACAAAACGCGACCATCCGGTGACCGACGAACCAATAGACCCTTGTAGATAGTTACGCTGGACATCGATCTATTGAATCGCGACGCTATTTGTGTGTTCCATCGTCAATTCCAGAATCTCACGGTAAGAATTAACTGTGAGTTATGAGAGGGAGAAAACAAACTTGACTGCCAAAGAGTACGTCCATCTGGTATGAGGCAGCGATAGACCCTCGGAGATAAGTCGGCTAGTGACCAATGTATTGAATCGCGACGCAATTTCTGTGTTGCAACGTCGTTAGGATGGTGTGAATGTCGCAATTAACTGTCAAATTTGCGTCGGATTTGAAAACTAGACTGACAAAGAGCGAACATCCGGTGGCCGAGGCACCAATAGACCCTTGTAGATAGTTACGCTAGACATCGATGTATTGAATCGCGACGCTATTTGTGTGTTCCATCGTCGATACCAGGATCTGACGATAAGAATTAGCTGTGAGTTTTGAGTCGGAGACAAGAGACTTGACAGCCAAATTGTACATCCATCTGGTATGAGGCAACGTTAGACCCTCGGAGATAAGTCGGCTAGTAACCAATGTATTGTATCGCGACGCAATTTCTGTCTTGCATCGTCATTAGGATGGTGGGAATGTCGCAATTAACTGTCAAATTTGCGTCGGATTCCCGAAACTTTACACGTAGGACAACGATCATGTGGTGACCCAGGCAGTAATAGATGCTTGGAGATAAATCTGATGGAAGACGATGTACTGAAAACCATCGCAGTATGTGTGTTCCGTCGTCATTAAGAGGATGAGAGAACATCAATTAACTGTCAGTTTTGCGTCGGATTTGAAAACTAGATGACAAAACGCGACCATCCGGTGACCGAGGCACAATTAGACCCTTGTAGATAGTTACGCTGGACATCGATATATTGAATCGCGACGCTATTTGTGTGTTCCATCGTCAATACCAGGATCTGACGGTAAGAATTAACTGTGAGTTATGAGAGGGAGAAAACAAACTTGACTGCCAAAGAGTACGTCCATCTGGTATGAGGCAGCGATAGACCCTCGGAGATAAGTCGGCCAATGTATAGAATCGCGACGCAATTTCTGTGTTGCATCTTCTTTAGGTAGTGGGAATGTCGCAATTAAATGTCAAATTTGCGTCGGATTTGAAAACTAGACTGACAAATCGCGAACATCCGGTGACCGAGGCACCAATAGACCCTTGTAGTTTGTTACGCTAGGCATTGATGTATTGAATCGCGACGCTTTTTGTGTGTTCCATGGTCGATACCAGGATCTGACGGTAAGATTTAGCTGTGAGTTTTGAGTCGGAGACAGGAAATTTGACAGCCAAATTGTACATCCATCTGGTATGAGGCAGCGATAGACCCTCGGAGATAAGTCGGCTAGTGACCAATGTATTCAATCGCGACGCGATTTCTGTGTTGCATCGGCATTAGGATGGTGGGAATGTCGCAATTAACTGTCAAATTTGCGTCGGATTCCCGAAACTTTACTCGCAGGAGAACGATCATGTGGTGACCCAGGCATGCTTGAAGATAAATCTCCTGGAAGACGATGTTCTGAAAACCATCGCAGTATGTGTGTTCCATCGTAATTGAGAGTATGGGAGGAACAAAATTAACTGACAGTTTTGCGTCGGATTTGAAAACTAGATGACAAAACGCGACCATCCGGTGACCGAGGAACCAATAGACCCTTGTAGATAGTTACGCTGGACATCGATGTATTGAATCGCGACGCTATTTGTGTGTTCCATCGTCAATACCAGGATGTGACGGTAAGAATTAACTGTGAGTTATGAGAGGGAGAAAACAAACTTGACTGCCAAAGAGTACGTCCATCTGGTATGAGGCAGCGATAGACCCTCGGAGACAAGTCGGCTAGTAACCAATGTATTGAATCGCGACGCAATTTCTGTGTTGCATCATCATTAGGATGGTGGGAATGTCGCAATTAACTGTCAAATTTGCGTCGGATTCCCGAAACTTTACACGTAGGACAACGATCATGTGGTGACCCAGGCAGTAATAGATGCTGGAGATAAATATGCTGAAAGACAATGTTCTGAAAACCATCGCAGTATGTGTGTTCCGTCGTCATTGAGAGGATGAGAGAACATAAATTAACTGTCTGCTTGGCGTCGGATTTGGAAACTAGATGACAAAACGCGACCATCCGGTGACCGAGGCACAAATAGACCCTTGTAGATAGTTACGCTAGGCATTGATGTATTGAATCGCGACGCTATTTGTGTGTTCCATGGTCGATACCAGGATCTGACGGTAAGATTTAGCTGTGAGTTTTGAGTCGGAGACAAGAAACTTGACAGCCAAATTGTACATCCATCTGGTATGAGTCAGCGATAGACCCTCGGATATAAGTCGGCTAGTGACCAATGTATTCAACCGCGACGCGATTTCTGTGTTGCATCGGCATTAGGATGGTGGGAATGTCGCAATTAACTGTCAAATTTGCGTCGGATTCCCGAAACTTTACTCGCAGGAGAACGATCATGTGGTGACCCAGGCATGCTTAAAGATAAATCTACTGGAAGACGATGTTCTGAAAACCATCGCAGTATGTGTGTTCCATCGTAATTGAGAGTATGGTAGGAATAAAATTAACTGCCAGTTTTGCGTCGGATCTGAAAACTAGATGACAAAACGCGACCATCCGGTGACCGAGGAACCAATAGACCCTTGTAGATAGTTACGCTGGACATCGATGTATTGAATCGCGACGCTATTTGTGTGTTCCATCGTCAATACCAGAATCTGACGGTAAGAATTAACTGTGAGTTATGAGAGGGAGAAAACAAACTTGACTGCCAAAGAGTACGTCCATCTGGTATGAGGCAGCGATAGACCCTCGGAGATAAGTCGGCTAGTGACCAATGTATTGAATCGCGACGCAATTTCTGTGTTGCAACGTCGTTAGGATGGTGTGAATGTCGCAATTAACTGTCAAATTTGCGTCGGATTTGAAAACTAGACTGACAAAGAGCGAACATCCGGTGGCCGAGGCACCAATAGACCCTTGTAGATAGTTACGCTAGACATCGATGTATTGAATCGCGACGCTATTTGTGTGTTCCATTGTCGATACCAGGATCTGACGATAAGAATTAGCTGTGAGTTTTGAGTCGGAGACAAGAGACTTGACAGCCAAATTGTACATCCATCTGGTATGAGGCAACGTTAGACCCTCGGAGATAAGTCGGCTAGTAACCAATGTATTGTATCGCGACGCAATTTCTGTCTTGCATCGTCATTAGGATGGTGGAAATGTCGCAATTAACTGTCAAATTTGAGTCGGATTCCCGAAACTGTACTCGTAGGACAACGATCATGTGGTGACCCAGGCAGTAATAGATGCTTGGAGATAAATCTGATGGAAGACGATGTACTGAAAACCATCGCTGTATGTGTGTTCCATCGTCATTGAGAGGATGAGAGAACATAAATTGTCAGTTTTACGTCGGATTTGAAAACTAGATGACAAAACGCGACCATCCGGTGACCGAGGCACCAATAGTCCCTTGTAGATAGTTACGCTCGACATCGATGTATTGAATCGCGACGCTATTTGTGTATTCCATCGTCAATACCAGGATATGACGGTAAGAATTAACTGTGAGTTATGAGAGGGAGAAAACAAACTTGACAGCCAAACAGTAAGTCCATCTGGTACGAGGCAGCGATAGACCCTCGGAGATAAGTCGGCTTGTGACCAATGTATTGAATCGCTACGCAATTTCTGTGTTGCATCGTCATTAGGATGGTGGTAATGTCTCAATTAACTGTCAATTTTGCGTCGGATTCCCGAAACTTTACTCGCAGGAGAACGATCATGTGGTGACCCAGGCATGCTTGGAGATAAACCTGCTGGATGACGATGTTCTGAAAACCATCGCAGTATGTGTGTTCCATCGTAATTGAGAGTATGGGAGGAATAAAATTATCTGCCAATCTTGCGTCGGATTTGTAAACTAGACTGACAAAACGCGACCATCCGGTGACCGAGGCACCAATAGACCCTTGTAGATAGTTACGCTGGACATCGATGTATAGAATCGCGACACTATTTGTGTGTTCCATCGTCAATACCAGGATCTGACGGTAAGAATTAACTGTGAGTTATGAGAGGGAGAAAACAAACTTGACTGCCAAACAGTAGGTCCATCTGGTATGAGGCAGCGATAGACCCCCGGAGAAAAGTCGGCTAGTGACCAATGTATTGAATCGCGACGCAATTTCTGTGTTGCATCGTCATTAGGATGGTGGGAATGTCGCAATTAACTGTCAAATTTGCGTCGGATTCCCGAAACTTTACACGTAGGACAACGATCATTTGGTGACCCAGGCAGTAATAGATGCTTGGAGATAAATCTGATGGAAGACGATGTACTGAAAACCATCGCAGTATGTGTGTTCCGTCGTCATTAAGAGGATGAGAGAACATCAATTAACTGTCAGTTTTGCGTCGGATTTGAAAACTAGATGACAAAACGCGACCATCCGGTGACCGAGGCACAATTAGACCCTTGTAGATAGTTACGCTGGACATCGATATATTGAATCGCGACGCTATTTGTGTGTTCCATCGTCAATACCAGGATCTGACGGTAAGAATTAACTGTGAGTTATGAGAGGGAGAAAACAAACTTGACTGCCAAAGAGTACGTCCATCTGGTATGAGGCAGCGATAGACCCTCGGAGATAAGTCGGCCAATGTATAGAATCGCGACGCAATTTCTGTGTTGCATCTTCTTTAGGTAGTGGGAATGTCGCAATTAAATGTCAAATTTGCGTCGGATTTGAAAACTAGACTGACAAATCGCGAACATCCGGTGACCGAGGCACCAATAGACCCTTGTAGATTGTTACGCTAGGCATTGATGTATTGAATCGCGACGCTTTTTGTGTGTTCCATGGTCGATACCAGGATCTGACGGTAAGATTTAGCTGTGAGTTTTGAGTCGGAGACAGGAAACTTGACAGCCAAATTGTACATCCATCTGGTATGAGGCAGCGATAGACCCTCGGAGATAAGTCGGCTAGTGACCAATGTATTCAATCGCGACGCGATTTCTGTGTTGCATCGGCATTAGGATGGTGGGAATGTCGCAATTAACTGTCAAATTTGCGTCGGATTCCCGAAACTTTACTCGCAGGAGAACGATCATGTGGTGACCCAGGCATGCTTGAAGATAAATCTCCTGGAAGACGATGTTCTGAAAACCATCGCAGTATGTGTGTTCCATCGTAATTGAGAGTATGGGAGGAACAAAATTAACTGACAGTTTTGCGTCGGATTTGAAAACTAGATGACAAAACGCGACCATCCGGTGACCGAGGAACCAATAGACCCTTGTAGATAGTTACGCTGGACATCGATGTATTGAATCGCGACGCTATTTGTGTGTTCCATCGTCAATACCAGGATGTGACGGTAAGAATTAACTGTGAGTTATGAGAGGGAGAAAACAAACTTGACTGCCAAAGAGTACGTCCATCTGGTATGAGGCAGCGATAGACCCTCGGAGACAAGTATTGAATCGCGACGCAATTTCTGTGTTGCATCATCATTAGGATGGTGGGAATGTCGCAATTAACTGTCAAATTTGCGTCGGATTCCCGAAACTTTACACGTAGGACAACGATCATGTGGTGACCCAGGCAGTAATAGATGCTGGAGATAAATATGCTGAAAGACAATGTTCTGAAAACCATCGCAGTATGTGTGTTCCGTCGTCATTGAGAGGATGAGAGAACATAAATTAACTGTCTGCTTGGCGTCGGATTTGGAAACTAGATGACAAAACGCGACCATCCGGTGACCGAGGCACAAATAGACCCTTGTAGATAGTTACGCTAGGCATTGATGTATTGAATCGCGACGCTATTTGTGTGTTCCATGGTCGATACCAGGATCTGACGGTAAGATTTAGCTGTGAGTTTTGAGTCGGAGACAAGAAACTTGACAGCCAAATTGTACATCCATCTGGTATGAGTCAGCGATAGACCCTCGGATATAAGTCGGCTAGTGACCAATGTATTCAACCGCGACGCGATTTCTGTGTTGCATCGGCATTAGGATGGTGGGAATGTCGCAATTAACTGTCAAATTTGCGTCGGATTCCCGAAACTTTACTCGCAGGAGAACGATCATGTGGTGACCCAGGCATGCTTAAAGATAAATCTACTGGAAGACGATGTTCTGAAAACCATCGCAGTATGTGTGTTCCATCGTAATTGAGAGTATGGTAGGAATAAAATTAACTGCCAGTTTTGCGTCGGATCTGAAAACTAGATGACAAAACGCGACCATCCGGTGACCGAGGAACCAATAGACCCTTGTAGATAGTTACGCTGGACATCGATGTATTGAATCGCGACGGTATTTGTGTGTTCCATCGTCAATACCAGAATCTGACGGTAAGAATTAACTGTGAGTTATGAGAGGGAGAAAACAAACTTGACTGCCAAACAGTAGGTCCATCTGGTATGAGGCAGCGATAGACCCCCGGAGAAAAGTCGGCTAGTGACCAATGTATTGAATCGCGACGCAATTTCTGTGTTGCATCGTCATTAGGATGGTGGGAATGTCGCAATTAACTGTCAAATTTTCGTCGGATTCCCTAAACTTTACTCGCAGGAGAACGATCATGTGGTGACCCAGGCATGCTTGGAGATAAACCTGCTGGAAGACGATGTTCTGAAAACCATCGCAGTATGTGTGTTCCATCGTAATTGAGAGTTTGGGAGGAATAAAATTAACTGCCAATCTTGCGTCGGATTTGAAAACTAGACTGACAAAGAGCGAACATCCGGTGGCCGAGGCACCAATAGACCCTTGTAGATAGTTACGCTAGACATCGATGTATTGAATCGCGACGCTATTTGTGTGTTCCATCGTCGATACCAGGATCTGACGATAAGAATTAGCTGTGAGTTTTGAGTCGGAGACAAGAGACTTGACAGCCAAATTGTACATCCATCTGGTATGAGGCAACGTTAGACCCTCGGAGATAAGTCGGCTAGTAACCAATGTATTGTATCGCGACGCAATTTCTGTCTTGCATCGTCATTAGGATGGTGGGAATGTCGCAATTAACTGTCAAATTTGCGTCGGATTCCCGAAACTTTACACGTAGGACAACGATCATTTGGTGACCCAGGCAGTAATAGATGCTTGGAGATAAATCTGATGGAAGACGATCTTCTGAAAAACATCGCAGTATGTGTGTTCCGACGTCATTGAGAGGATGAGAGAACATAAACTAACTGTCAGTTTTGCGTCGGATTTGAAAACTAGACTGACAAAACGCCTCCATCCGGTGACCGAGGCACCAATAGACCCTTGTAGATAGTTACGCTGGACATCGATCTATTGAATCGCGACGCTATTTGTGTGTTCCATCGTCAATACCAGGATCTGACGGTAAGAATTAACTGTGACTTATGAGAGGGAGAAAACAAAGTTGACTGCCAAAGAATACGTCCATCTGGTATGAGGCAGCGATAGACCCTCGGAGATAGGTAGGCTAGTAACCAATGTATTGAATCGCGACGCAATTTCTGTGTTGCAACGTCGTTAGGATGGTGTGAATGTCGCAATTAACTGTCAAATTTTCGTCGGATTTGAAAACTAGACTGACAAAGCGTGAACATCCGGTGACCGAGGCACCAATAGTCCCTTGTAAATAGTTACGGTAGACATCGATGTATTGAATCGCGACGCTATTTGTGTGTTCCATGGTCGATACAAGGATCTGACGGTAAGAATGAACTGTGAGTTATGAGAGGGAGAAAACAAACTTGACTGCCAAAGAGTACGTCCATCTGGTATGAGGCAGCGATAGACCCTCGGAGATAAGTCGGCTGGTGACCAATGTATTGAATCGCGACGCAATTGCTATGTTGCATCGTCATTAGGATGGTGGGAATGTCGCAATTAACTGTCAAATTTGCGTCGGATTCCCGAAACTTTACACGTAGGACAACGATCATGTGGTGACCCAGGCAGTAATAGATGCTTGGAGATAAATATGCTGAAAGACAATGTTCTGAAAACCATCGCAGTATGTGTGTTCCGTCGTCATTGAGAGGATGAGAGAACATAAATTAACTGTCTGCTTGGCGTCGGATTTGAAAACTAGATGACAAAACGCGACCATCCGGTGACCGAGGCACAAATAGACCCTTGTAGATAGTTACGCTAGGCATTGATGTATTGAATCGCGACGCTATTTGTGTGTTCCATGGTCGATACCAAGATCTGACGGTAAGATTTAGCTGTGAGTTTTGAGTCGGAGACAAGATACTTGACAGCCAAATTGTACATCCATCTGGTATGAGTCAGCGATAGACCCTCGGATATAAGTCGGCTAGTGACCAATGTATTCAATCGCGACGCGATTTCTGTGTTGCATCGGCATTAGGATGGTGGGAATGTCGCAATTAACTGTCAAATTTGCGTCGGATTCCCGAAACTTTACTCGCAGGAGAACGATCATGTGGTGACCCAGGCATGCTTAAAGATAAATCTACTGGAAGACGATGTTCTGAAAACCATCGCAGTATGTGTGTTCCATCGTAATTGAGAGTATGGGAGGAATAAAATTAACTGCCAGTTTTGCGACGGATCTGAAAACTAGATGACAAAACGCGACCATCCGGTGACCGAGGAACCAATAGACCCTTGTAGATAGTTACGCTGGACATCGATGTATTGAATCGCGACGGTATTTGTGTGTTCCATCGTCAATACCAGAATCTCACGGTAAGAATTAACTGTGAGTTATGAGAGGGAGAAAACAAACTTGACTGCCAAAGAGTACGTCCATCTGGTATGAGGCAGCGATAGACCCTCGGAGATAAGTCGGCTAGTGACCAATGTATTGAATCGCGACGCAATTTCTGTGTTGCATCGGCATTAGGATGGTGGGAATGTCGCAATTAACTGTCAAATTTGCTTCGGATTCCCGAAACTTTACTCGTAGGACAACGATCATGTGGTGACCCAGGCAGTAATAGATGCTTGGAGATAAATCTGCTGGTAGACGATGTTCTGAAAACCATCGCAGTATGTGTGTTCTATCGTCATTGAGAGGATGAGAGAAAATAAAATTAACTGTCAGTATTGCGTCGGATTTGAAAACTAGATGACAAAACGCGACCATCCGGTGACCGAGGAACCAGTAGACCCTTGTAGATAGTAACGCTGGACATCGATCTATTGAATCGCGAAGCTATTTGTGTGTTCCATCGTCAATACCAGAATCTCACGGTAAGATTTAACTGTGAGTTATGAGAGGGAGAAAACAAACTTGACTGCCATAGAGTACGTCCATCTGGTAAGAGGCAGCGATAGACCATCGGAGATAAGTCGGCTAGTGACCATTGTATTGAATCGCGACACAATTTCTGTATTGCAACGTCGTTAGGATGGTGTGAATGTCGCAATTAACTGTCAAATTTGCGTCGGATTTGAAAACTAGACTGACAAAGCGCGAACATCCGGTGACCGAGGCACCAATAGACCCTTGTAGATAGTTACGCTAGGCATTGATGTATTGAATCGCGACGCTATTTGTGTGTTCCATGGTCGATACCAGGATCTGATGGTAAGATTTAGCTGTGAGTTTTGAGTCGGAGACAGGAAACTTGACAGTCAAATTGTACATCCATCTGGTATGAGACAGCGATAGACCCTCGGAGATAAGTCGGCTAGTGACCAATGTATTCAATCGCGACGCGATTTCTGTGTTGCATCGGCATTAGGATGGTGGGATTGTCGCAATTAACTGTCAAATTTGCGTCGGATTCCCGAAACTTTACTCGCAGGAGAACGATCATGTGGTGACCCAGGCATGCTTAAAGATAAATCTCCTGGAAGACGATGTTCTGAAAACCATCGCAGTATGTGTGTTCCATCGTAATTGAGAGTATGGGAGGAATAAAATTAACTGCCAGTTTTCCGTCGGATTTGAAAACTAGATGACAAAACGCGACCATCCGGTGACCGAGGAACCAATAGACCCTTGTAGATAGTTACGCTGGACATCGATCTATTGAATCGCGACGCTATTTGTGTGTTCCTTCGTCAATACCAGAATCTCACGGTAAGAATTAACTGTGAGTTATGAGAGGGAGAAAACAAACTTGACTGCCAAAGAGTACGTCCATCTGGTATGAGGCAGCGATAGACCCTCGGAAATAAGTCGGCTAGTGACCAATGTATTGAATCGCGACGCAATTTCTGTGTTGCATCGTCATTAGGATGGTGGGAATGTCGCAATTAACTGTCAAATTTGCGTCTTATTCCCGAAACTTTACTCGTAGGACAACGATCATGTGGTGACCCAGGCAGTAATAGATGCTTGGAGATAAATCCGATGGAAGACGATCTTCTGAAAACCATCGCAGTATGTGTGTTCCGTCGTCTTTGAGAGAATGAGAGAACATAAATTAACTGTCAGTTTTGCGTCGGATTTGAAAACTAGACTGAAAAAACGCCACCATCCGGTGACCGAGGCACCAATAGACCCTTGTAGATAGTTACGCTGGACATCGATGTATTGAATCGCGACGCTATTTGTGTGTTCCATCGTCAATACCAGGATCTGACGGTAAGAATTAACTGTGAGTTATGAGAGGGAGAAAACAAACTTGATTGCCAAAAAGTACGTCCATCTGGTATGAGGCAGCGATAGACCCTCGGAGATAAGTCGGCTAGTGACCAATGTATTGAATCGCGACGCAATTTCTGTGTTTCATCGCCATTAGGATGGTGGGAATGTCGCAATTAACTGTCAAATTTGCGTCGGATTCCCGAAACTTTACACGTAGGACAACGATCATGTGGTGACCCAGGCAGTAATAGATGCTTGGAGATAAATACGCTGAAAGACAATGTTCTGAAAACCATCGCAGTATGTGTGTTCCATCGTAATTGAGAGTATGGGAGGAATAAAATTAACTGCCAGTTTTTCGTCGGATTTGAAAACTAGATGACAAAACGCCACCATCCGGTGACCGAGGAACCAATAGACCCTTGTAGATAGTTACGCTGGACATCGATGTATTGAATCGCGACGCTATTTGTGTGTTCCTTCGTCAATACCAGAATCTCACGGTAAGAATTAACTGTGAGTTATGAGAGGGAGAAAACAAACTTGACTGCCAAAGAGTACGTCCATCTGGTATGAGGCAGCGATAGACCCTCGGAGATAAGTCGGCTAGTGTCCAATGTATTGAATCACGACGCAATTTCTGTGTTGCAACGTCGTTAGGATGGTGTGAATGTCGCAATTAACTGTCAAATTTGCGTCGGATTTGAAAACTAGACTGACAAAGCGCGAACATCCGGTGACCGAGGCACCAATAGACCCTTGTAGATAGTTACGCTAGGCATTGATGTATTGAATCGCGACGCTATTTGTGTGTTCCATGGTCGATACCAGGATCTGATGGTAAGATTTAGCTGTGAGTTTTGAGTCGGAGACAGGAAACTTGACAGTCAAATTGTACATCCATCTGGTATGAGGCAGCGATAGACCCTCGGAGATAAGTCGGCTAGTGACCAATGTATTCAATCGCGACGCGATTTCTGTGTTGCATCGGCATTAGGATGGTGGGATTGTCGCAATTAATTGTCAAATTTGCGTCGGATTCCCGAAACTTTACTCGCAGGAGAACGATCATGTGGTGACCCAGGCATGCTTAAAGAAAAATCTCCTGGAAGACGATGTTCTGAAAACCATCGCAGTATGTTTGTTCCATCGTAATGGAGAGTATGGGAGGAATAAAATTAACTGCCAGTTTTGCGACGGATCTGAAAACTAGATGACAAAACGCGACCATCCGGTGACCGAGGAACCAATAGACCCTTGTAGATAGTTACGCTGGACATCGATGTATTGAATCGCGACGGTATTTGTGTGTTCCATCGTCAATACCAGAATCTCACGGTAAGAATTAACTGTGAGTTATGAGAGGGAGAAAACAAACTTGACTGCCAAAGAGTACGTCCATCTGGTATGAGGCAGCGATAGACCCTCGGAGATAAGTCGGCTAGTGACCAATGTATTGAATCGCGACGCAATTTCTGTGTTGCATCGGCATTAGGATGGTGGGAATGTCGCAATTAACTGTCAAATTTGCTTCGGATTCCCGAAACTTTACTCGTAGGACAACGATCATGTGGTGACCCAGGCAGTAATAGATGCTTGGAGATAAATCTGCTGGTAGACGAAGTTCTGAAAACCATCGCAGTATGTGTGTTCTATCGTCACTGAGAGGATGAGAGAAAATAAAATTAACTGTCAGTATTGCGTCGGATTTGAAAACTAGATGACAAAACGCGACCATCCGGTGACCGAGGAACCAGTAGACCCTTGTAGATAGTAACGCTGGACATCGATCTATTGAATCGCGAAGCTATTTGTGTGTTCCATCGTCAATACCAGAATCTCACGGTATGATTTAACTGTGAGTTATGAGAGGAAGAAAACAAACTTGACTGCCATAGAGTACGTCCATCTGGTAAGAGGCAGCGATAGACCATCGGAGATAAGTCGGCTAGTGACCATTGTATTGAATCGCGACACAATTTCTGTATTGCAACGTCGTTAGGATGGTGTGAATGTCGCAATTAACTGTCAAATTTGCGTCGGATTTGAAAACTAGACTGACAAAGCGCGAACATCCGGTGACCGAGGCACCAATAGACCCTTGTAGATAGTTACGCTAGGCATTGATGTATTGAATCGCGACGCTATTTGTGTGTTCCATGGTCGATACCAGGATCTGATGGTAAGATTTAGCTGTGAGTTTTGAGTCGGAGACAGGAAACTTGACAGTCAAATTGTACATCCATCTGGTATGAGTCAGCGATAGACCCTCGGAGATAAGTCGGCTAGTGACCAATGTATTGAATCGCGACGCAATTTCTGTGTTGCATCGGCATTAGGATGGTGGGAATGTCGCAATTAACTGTCAAATTTGCTTCGGATTCCCGAAACTTTACTCGTAGGACAACGATCATGTGGTGACCCAGGCAGTAATAGATGCTTGGAGATAAATCTGCTGGTAGACGATGTTCTGAAAACCATCGCAGTATGTGTGTTCTATCGTCATTGAGAGGATGAGAGAAAATAAAATTAACTGTCAGTATTGCGTCGGATTTGAAAACTAGATGACAAAACGCGACCATCCGGTGACCGAGGAACCAGTAGACCCTTGTAGATAGTAACGCTGGACATCGATCTATTGAATCGCGAAGCTATTTGTGTGTTCCATCGTCAATACCAGAATCTCACGGTAAGATTTAACTGTGAGTTATGAGAGGAAGAAAACAAACTTGACTGCCATAGAGTACGTCCATCTGGTAAGAGGCAGCGATAGACCATCGGAGATAAGTCGGCTAGTGACCATTGTATTGAATCGCGACACAATTTCTGTATTGCAACGTCGTTAGGATGGTGTGAATGTCGCAATTAACTGTCAAATTTGCGTCGGATTTGAAAACTAGACTGACAAAGCGCGAACATCCGGTGACCGAGGCACCAATAGACCCTTGTAGATAGTTACGCTAGGCATTGATGTATTGAATCGCGACGCTATTTGTGTGTTCCATGGTCGATACCAGGATCTGATGGTAAGATTTAGCTGTGAGTTTTGAGTCGGAGACAGGAAACTTGACAGTCAAATTGTACATCCATCTGGTATGAGACAGCGATAGACCCTCGGAGATAAGTCGGCTAGTGACCAATGTATTCAATCGCGACGCGATTTCTGTGTTGCATCGGCATTAGGATGGTGGGATTGTCGCAATTAACTGTCAAATTTGCGTCGGATTCCCGAAACTTTACTCGCAGGAGAACGATCATGTGGTGACCCAGGCATGCTTAAAGATAAATCTCCTGGAAGACGATGTTCTGAAAACCATCGCAGTATGTGTGTTCCATCGTAATTGAGAGTATGGGAGGAATAAAATTAACTGCCAGTTTTCCGTCGGATTTGAAAACTAGATGACAAAACGCGACCATCCGGTGACCGAGGAACCAATAGACCCTTGTAGATAGTTACGCTGGACATCGATCTATTGAATCGCGACGCTATTTGTGTGTTCCTTCGTCAATACCAGAATCTCACGGTAAGAATTAACTGTGAGTTATGAGAGGGAGAAAACAAACTTGACTGCCAAAGAGTACGTCCATCTGGTATGAGGCAGCGATAGACCCTCGGAAATAAGTCGGCTAGTGACCAATGTATTGAATCGCGACGCAATTTCTGTGTTGCATCGTCATTAGGATGGTGGGAATGTCGCAATTAACTGTCAAATTTGCGTCTTATTCCCGAAACTTTACACGTAGGACAACGATCATGTGGTGACCCAGGCAGTAATAGATGCTTGGAGATAAATCCGATGGAAGACGATCTTCTGAAAACCATCGCAGTATGTGTGTTCCGTCGTCTTTGAGAGAATGAGAGAACATAAATTAACTGTCAGTTTTGCGTCGGATTTGAAAACTAGACTGAAAAAACGCCACCATCCGGTGACCGAGGCACCAATAGACCCTTGTAGATAGTTACGCTGGACATCGATGTATTGAATCGCGACGCTATTTGTGTGTTCCATCGTCAATACCAGGATCTGACGGTAAGAATTAACTGTGAGTTATGAGAGGGAGAAAACAAACTTGATTGCCAAAAAGTACGTCCATCTGGTATGAGGCAGCGATAGACCCTCGGAGATAAGTCGGCTAGTGACCAATGTATTGAATCGCGACGCAATTTCTGTGTTTCATCGCCATTAGGATGGTGGGAATGTCGCAATTAACTGTCAAATTTGCGTCGGATTCCCGAAACTTTACACGTAGGACAACGATCATGTGGTGACCCAGGCAGTAATAGATGCTTGGAGATAAATACGCTGAAAGACAATGTTCTGAAAACCATCGCAGTATGTGTGTTCCATCGTAATTGAGAGTATGGGAGGAATAAAATTAACTGCCAGTTTTTCGTCGGATTTGAAAACTAGATGACAAAACGCCACCATCCGGTGACCGAGGAACCAATAGACCCTTGTAGATAGTTACGCTGGACATCGATGTATTGAATCGCGACGCTATTTGTGTGTTCCTTCGTCAATACCAGAATCTCACGGTAAGAATTAACTGTGAGTTATGAGAGGGAGAAAACAAACTTGACTGCCAAAGAGTACGTCCATCTGGTATGAGGCAGCGATAGACCCTCGGAGATAAGTCGGCTAGTGTCCAATGTATTGAATCACGACGCAATTTCTGTGTTGCAACGTCGTTAGGATGGTGTGAATGTCGCAATTAACTGTCAAATTTGCGTCGGATTTGAAAACTAGACTGACAAAGCGCGAACATCCGGTGACCGAGGCACCAATAGACCCTTGTAGATAGTTACGCTAGGCATTGATGTATTGAATCGCGACGCTATTTGTGTGTTCCATGGTCGATACCAGGATCTGATGGTAAGATTTAGCTGTGAGTTTTGAGTCGGAGACAGGAAACTTGACAGTCAAATTGTACATCCATCTGGTATGAGGCAGCGATAGACCCTCGGAGATAAGTCGGCTAGTGACCAATGTATTCAATCGCGACGCGATTTCTGTGTTGCATCGGCATTAGGATGGTGGGATTGTCGCAATTAATTGTCAAATTTGCGTCGGATTCCCGAAACTTTACTCGCAGGAGAACGATCATGTGGTGACCCAGGCATGCTTAAAGAAAAATCTCCTGGAAGACGATGTTCTGAAAACCATCGCAGTATGTTTGTTCCATCGTAATGGAGAGTATGGGAGGAATAAAATTAACTGCCAGTTTTGCGACGGATCTGAAAACTAGATGACAAAACGCGACCATCCGGTGACCGAGGAACCAATAGACCCTTGTAGATAGTTACGCTGGACATCGATGTATTGAATCGCGACGGTATTTGTGTGTTCCATCGTCAATACCAGAATCTCACGGTAAGAATTAACTGTGAGTTATGAGAGGGAGAAAACAAACTTGACTGCCAAAGAGTACGTCCATCTGGTATGAGGCAGCGATAGACCCTCGGAGATAAGTCGGCTAGTGACCAATGTATTGAATCGCGACGCAATTTCTGTGTTGCATCGGCATTAGGATGGTGGGAATGTCGCAATTAACTGTCAAATTTGCTTCGGATTCCCGAAACTTTACTCGTAGGACAACGATCATGTGGTGACCCAGGCAGTAATAGATGCTTGGAGATAAATCTGCTGGTAGACGAAGTTCTGAAAACCATCGCAGTATGTGTGTTCTATCGTCACTGAGAGGATGAGAGAAAATAAAATTAACTGTCAGTATTGCGTCGGATTTGAAAACTAGATGACAAAACGCGACCATCCGGTGACCGAGGAACCAGTAGACCCTTGTAGATAGTAACGCTGGACATCGATCTATTGAATCGCGAAGCTATTTGTGTGTTCCATCGTCAATACCAGAATCTCACGGTATGATTTAACTGTGAGTTATGAGAGGAAGAAAACAAACTTGACTGCCATAGAGTACGTCCATCTGGTAAGAGGCAGCGATAGACCATCGGAGATAAGTCGGCTAGTGACCATTGTATTGAATCGCGACACAATTTCTGTATTGCAACGTCGTTAGGATGGTGTGAATGTCGCAATTAACTGTCAAATTTGCGTCGGATTTGAAAACTAGACTGACAAAGCGCGAACATCCGGTGACCGAGGCACCAATAGACCCTTGTAGATAGTTACGCTAGGCATTGATGTATTGAATCGCGACGCTATTTGTGTGTTCCTTGGTCGATACCAGGATCTGATGGTAAGATTTAGCTGTGAGTTTTGAGTCGGAGACAGGAAACTTGACAGTCAAATTGTACATCCATCTGGTATGAGTCAGCGATAGACCCTCGGATATAAGTCGGCTAGTGACCAATGTATTCAATCGCGACGCGATTTCTGTGTTGCATCGGCATTAGGATGGTGGGAATGTCGCAATTAACTGTCAAATTTGAGTCGGATTCCCGAAACTTTACACGTAGGACAACGATCATGTGGTGACCCAGGCAGTAATAGATGCTTGGAGATAAATATGCTGAAAGACAATGTTCTGAAAACCATCGCAGTATGTGTGTTCCGTCGTCATTGAGAGGATGAGAGAACATAAATTAACTGTCTGCTTGGCGTCGGATTTGAAAACTAGATGACAAAACGCGACCATCCGGTGACCGAGGCACAAATAGACCCTTGTAGATAGTTGCGCTAGGCATTGATGTATTTAATCGCGACGCTATTTGTGTGTTCCATGGTCGATACCAGGATCTGACGGTAAGATTTAGCTGTGAGTTTTGAGTCGGAGACAAGAAACTTGACAGCCAAATTGTACATCCATGTGGTATGAGTCAGCGATAGACCCTCGGATATAAGTCGGCTAGTGACCAATGTATTCAATCGCGACGCGATTTCTGTGTTGCATCGGCATTAGGATGGTGGGAATGTCGCAATTAACTGTCAAATTTGCGTCGGATTCCCGAAACTTTACTCGCAGGAGAACGATCATGTGGTGACCCAGGCATGTTTAAAGATAAATCTACTGGAAGACGATGTTCTGAAAACCATCGCAGTATGTGTGTTCCATCGTAATTGAGGGTATGGGAGGAATAAAATTAACTGCCAGTTTTGCGTCGGATTTGAAAACTAGATGACAAAACGCGACCATCCGGTTACCGAGGAACCAATAGACCCTTGTAGATAGTTACGCTGGACATCGATGTATTGAATCGCGACGCTATTTGTGTGTTCCATCGTCAATACCAGAATCTCACGGTAAGAATTAACTGTGAGTTATGAGAGGGAGAAAACAAACTTGACTGCCAAAGAGTACGTCCATCTGGTATGAGGCAGCGATAGACCCTGGAGATAAGTCGGCTAGTGACCAATGTATTGAATCGCGACGCAATTTCTGTGTTGCAACGTCGTTAGGATGGTGTGAATGTCGCAATTAACTGTCAAATTTGCGTCGGATTCCCGAAACTTTACACGTAGGACAACGATCATGTGGTGACCCAGGCAGTAATAGATGCTTGGAGATAAATATGCTGAAAGACAATGTTCTGAAAACCATCGCAGTATGTGTGTTCCGTCGTCATTGAGAGGATGAGAGAACATAAATTAACTGTCTGCTTGGCGTCGGATTTGAAAACTAGATGACAAAACGCGACCATCCTGTGAACGAGGCACAAATAGACCCTTGTAGATAGTTACGCTAGGCATTGATGTATTTAATCGCGACGCTATTTGTGTGTTCCATGGTCGATACCAGGATCTGACGGTAAGATTTAGCTGTGAGTTTTGAGTCGGAGACAAGAAACTTGACAGCCAAATTGTACATCCATCTGGTATGAGTCAGCGATAGACCCTCGGATATAAGTCGGCTAGTGACCAATGTATTGAATCGCGACGCGAATTCTGTGTTGCATCGGCATTAGGATGGTGGGAATGTCGCAATTAACTGTCAAATTTGCGTCGGATTCCCGAAACTTTACTCGCAGGAGAACGATCATGTGGTGACCCAGGCATGCTTAAAGATAAATCTACTGGAAGACGATGTTCTGAAAACCATCGCAGTATGTGGGTTCCATCGTAATTGAGAGTATGGGAGGAATAAAATTAACTGCCAGTTTTGCGTCGGATTTGAAAACTAGATAACAAAACGCGACCATCCGGTGACCGAGGAACCAAAAGACCCTTGTAGATAGTTACGCTGGACATCGATGTATTGAATCGCGACGCTATTTGTGTGTTCCATCGTCAATACCAGAATCTCACGGTAAGAATTAACTGTGAGTTATGAGAGGGAGAAAACAAACTTGACTGCCAAAGAGTACGTCCATCTGGTATGAGGCAGCGATAGACCCTCGGAGATAAGTCGGCTAGTGACCAATGTATTGAATCGCGACGCAATTTCTGTGTTGCATCGGCATTAGGATGGTGGGAATGTCGCAATTAACTGTCTAATTTGCTTCGGATTCCCGAAACGTTACTCGTAGGACAACGATCATGTGGTGACCCAGGCAGTAATAGATGCTTGGAGATAAATCTGCAGGTAGACGATGTTCTGAAAACCATCGCAGTATGTGTGTTCTATCGTCATTGAGAGGATGAGAGAAAATAAAATTAACTGTCAGTATTGCGTCGGATTTGAAAAGTAGATGACAAAACGCGACCATCCGGTGACCGAGGAACCAGTAGACCCTTGTAGATAGTAACGCTGGACATCGATCTATTGAATCGCGATGCTATTTGTGTGTTCCATCGTCAATACCAGAATCTCACGGTAAGATTTAACTGTGAGTTATGAGAGGAAGAAAATAAACTTGACTGCCATAGAGTACGTCCATCTGGTAAGAGGCAGCGATAGACCATCGGAGATAAGTCGGCTAGTGACCAATGTATTGAATCGCGACGCAATTTCTGTGTTGCAACGTCGTTAGGATGGTGTGAATGTCGCAATTAACTGTCCAATTTGCGTCGGATTCCCGAAACTTTACACGTTGGACAACGATCATGTGGTGACCCAGGCAGTAATAGATGCTTGGAGATAAATATGCTGAAACACAATGTTCTGAAAACCATCGCAGTATGTGTGTTCCGTCGTCATTGAGAGGATGAGAGAACATAAATTAACTGTCTGCTTTGCGTCGGATTTGAAAACTAGATGACAAAGCGCAACCATCCGGTGACCGAGGCACAAATAAACCCTTGTAGATAGTTACGCTAGGCATTGATGTATTGAATCGCGACGCTATTTGTGTGTTCCATGGTCGATACCAGGATCTGACGGTAAGATTTAGCTGTGAGTTTTGAGTCGGAGACAAGAAACTTGACAGCCAAATTGTACATCCATCTGGTATGAAGCAGCGATAGACCCTCGGAGATAAGTCGACTAATGACCAATGTATTCAATGGCGACGCGATTTCTGTGCTGCATCGGCATTAGGATGGTGGGAATGTCGCAATTAACTGTCAAATTTGCGTCGGATTCCCGAAACTTTACTCGTAGGACAACGATAATGTGGTGACCCAGGCAGTAATAGATGCTTGGAGATAAATCTGCTGGTGGACGATGTTCTGAAACCATCGCAGTATGTGTGTTCTATCGTCATTGAGAGGATGAGAGAAAATAAAATTAACTGTCAGTATTGCGTCGGATTTGAAAACTAGATGACAAAACGCGGCCATCCGGTAACCGAGGAACCAATAGACCCTTGTAGATAGTTACGCTGGACATCGATCTATTGAATCGCGACGCTATTTGTGTGTTCCATCGTCAATACCAGGATCTGACGGTAAGAATTAACTGTGAGTTATGAGAGGGACAAAACAAACTTGACTGCCAAAGAGTACGTCCATCTGGTATGAGGCAGCGATAGACCCTCGGAGATAAGTCGGCTAGTGACCAATGTATTCAATCGCGACGCGATTTCTGTGTTGCATCGGCATTAGGATGGTGGGATTGTCGCAATTAACTGTCAAATTTGCGTCGGATTCCCGAAACTTTACTCGCAGGAGAACGATCATGTGGTGACCCAGGCATGCTTAAAGATAAATCTCCTGGAAGACGATGTTCTGAAAACCATCGCAGTATGTGTGTTCCATCGTAATTGAGAGTATGGGAGGAATAAAATTAACTGCCAGTTTTCCGTCGGATTTGAAAACTAGATGACAAAACGCGACCATCCGGTGACCGAGGAACAAATAGACCCTTGTAGATAGTTACGCTGGACATCGATCTATTGAATCGCGACGCTATTTGTGTGTTCCTTCGTCAATACCAGAATCTCACGGTAAGAATTAACTGTGAGTTATGAGAGGGAGAAAACAAACTTGACTGCCAAAGAGTACGTCCATCTGGTATGAGGCAGCGATAGACCCTCGGAGATAAGTCGGCTAGTGACCAATGTATTGAATCGCGACGCAATTTCTGTGTTGCATCGTCATTAGGATGGTGGGAATGTCGCAATTAACTGTCAAATTTGCGTCTTATTCCCGAAACTTTACTCGTAGGACAACGATCACGTGGTGACCCAGGCAGTAATAGATGCTTGGAGATAAATCTGATGGAAGACGATCTTCTGAAAACCATCGCAGTATGTGTGTTCCGTCGTCTTTGAGAGAATGAGAGAACATAAATTAACTGTCAGTTTTGCGTCGGATTTGAAAACTAGACTGAAAAAACGCCACCATCCGGTGACCGAGGCACCAATAGACCCTTGTAGATAGTTACGCTGGACATCGATGTATTGAATCGCGACGCTATTTGTGTGTTCCATCGTCAATACCAGGATCTGACGGTAAGAATTAACTGTGAGTTATGAGAGGGAGAAAACAAACTTGACTGCCAAAAAGTACGTCCATCTGGTATGAGCCAGCGATAGACCCTCGGAGATAAGTCGGCTAGTGACCAATGTATTGAATCGCGACGCAATTTCTGTGTTTCATCGCCATTAGGATGGTGGGAATGTCGCAATTAACTGTCAAATTTGCGTCGGATTCCCGAAACTTTACACGTAGGACAACGATCATGTGGTGACCCAGGCAGTAATAGATGCTTGGAGATAAATATGCTGAAAGACAATGTTCTGAAAACCATCGCAGTATGTGTGTTCCGTCGTCATTGAGAGGATGAGAGAACATAAATTAACTGTCTGCTTGGCGTCGGATTTGAAAACTAGATGACAAAACGCGACCATCCGGTGACCGAGGCACAAATAGACCCTTGTAGATAGTTACGCTAGGCATTGATGTATTTAATCGCGACGCTATTTGTGTGTTCCATGGTCGATACCAGGATCTGACGGTAAGATTTAGCTGTGAGTTTTGAGTCGGAGACAAGAAACTTGACAGCCAAATTGTACATCCATCTGGTATGAGTCAGCGATAGACCCTCGGATATAAGTCGGCTAGTGACCAAAGTATTCAATCGCGACGCGATTTCTGTGTTGCATCGGCATTAGGATGGTGGGAATGTCGCAATTAACTGTCAAATTTGCGTCGGATTCCCGAAACTTTACTCGCAGGAGAACGATCATGTGGTGACCCAGGCATGCTTAAAGATAAATCTACTGGAAGACGATGTTCTGAAAACCATCGCAGTATGTGTGTTCCATCGTAATTGAGAGTATGGGAGGAATAAAATTAACTGTGAGTTTTGCGTCGGATTTAAAAACTAGATGACAACACGCGACCATCCGGTGACCGAGGAACCAATAGACCCTTGTAGATAGTTACGCTGGACATCGATGTATTGAATCGCGACGCTATTTGTGTGTTCCATCGTCAATACCAGAATCTCACGGTAAGAATTAACTGTGAGTTATGAGAGGGAGAAAACAAACTTGACTGCCAAAGAGTACGTCCATCTGGTATGAGGCAGCGATAGACCCTCGGAGATAAGTCGGCTAGTGACCAATGTATTGAATCGCGACGCAATTTCTGTGTTGCAACGTCGTTAGGATGGTGTGAATGTCGCAATTAACTGTCAAATTTGCGTCGGATTCCCGAAACTTTACACGTAGGACAACGATCATGTGGTGACCCAGGCAGTAATAGATGCTTGGAGATAAATATGCTGAAAGACAATGTTCTGAAAACCATCGCAGTATGTGTGTTCCGTCGTCATTGAGAGGATGAGAGAACATAAATTAACTGTCTGCTTGGCGTCGGATTTGAAAACTAGATGACAAAACGCGACCATCCGGTGAACGAGGCACAAATAGACCCTTGTAGATAGTTACGCTAGGCATTGATGTATTTAATCGCGACGCTATTTGTGTGTTCCATGGTCGATACCAGGATCTGACGGTAAGATTTAGCTGTGAGTTTTGAGTCGGAGACAAGAAACTTGACAGCCAAATTGTACATCCATCTGGTATGAGTCAGCGATAGACCCTCGGATATAAGTCGGCTAGTGACCAATGTATTCAATCGCGACGCGAATTCTGTGTTGCATCGGCATTAGGATGGTGGGAATGTCGCAATTAACTGTCAAATTTGCGTCGGATTCCCGAAACTTTACTCGCAGGAGAACGATCATGTGGTGACCCAGGCATGCTTAAAGATAAATCTACTGGAAGACGATGTTCTGAAAACCATCGAAGTATGTGGGTTCCATCGTAATTGAGAGTATGGGAGGAATAAAATTAACTGCCAGTTTTGCGTCGGATTTGAAAACTAGATAACAAAACGCGACCATCCGGTGACCGAGGAACCAAAAGACCCTTGTAGATAGTTACGCTGGACATCGATGTATTGAATCGCGACGCTATTTGTGTGTTCCATCGTCAATACCAGAATCTCACGGTAAGAATTAACTGTGAGTTATGAGAGGGAGAAAACAAACTTGACTGCCAAAGAGTACGTCCATCTGGTATGAGGCAGCGATAGACCCTCGGAGATAAGTCGGCTAGTGACCAATGTATTGAATCGCGACGCAATTTCTGTGTTGCATCGGCATTAGGATGGTGGGAATGTCGCAATTAACTGTCAAATTTGCTTCGGATTCCCGAAACTTTACTCGTAGGACAACGATCATGTGGTGACCCAGGCAGTAATAGATGCTTGGAGATAAATCTGCAGGTAGACGATGTTCTGAAAACCATCGAAGTATGTGTGTTCTATCGTCATTGAGAGGATGAGAGAAAATAAAATTAACTGTCAGTATTGCGTCGGATTTGAAAAGTAGATGACAAAACGCGACCATCCGGTGACCGAGGAACCAGTAGACCATTGTAGATAGTAACGCTGGACATCGATCTATTGAATCGCGACGCTATTTGTGTGTTCCATCGTCTATACCAGAATCTCACGGTAAGATTTAACTGTGAGTTATGAGAGAAAGAAAATAAACTTGACTGCCATAGAGTACGTCCATCTGGTAAGAGGCAGCGATAGACCATCGGAGATAAGTCGGCTAGTGACCAATGTATTGAATCGCGACGCAATTTCTGTGTTGCAACGTCGTTAGGATGGTGTGAATGTCGCAATTAACTGTCAAATTTGCGTCGGATTCCCGAAACTTTACACGTAGGACAACGATCATGTGGTGACCCAGGCAGTAATAGATGCTTGGAGATAAATATGCTGAAAGACAATGTTCTGAAAACCATCGCAGTATGTGTGTTCCGTCGTCATTGAGAGGATGAGAGAACATAAATTAACTGTCTGCTTTGCGTCGGATTTGTAAACTAGACTGACAAAACGCGACCATCCGGTAACCGAGGCACAAATAGACCCTTGTAGATAGTTACGCTGGACATCGATGTATTGAATCGCGACGCTATTTGTGTGTTCCATCGTCAACACCAGGATCTGACGGTAAGAATTAACTGTGAGTTATGAGAGGGACGAAACAAACTTGACTGCCAAAGAGTACGTCCATCTGGTATGAGGCAGCGATAGACCCTCGGAGATAAGTCGGCTAGTGACCAATGTATTGTATCGCGACGCAATTTCTGTCTTGCATCGTCATTAGGATGGTGGGAATGTCGCAATTAACTGTCAAATTTGCGTCGGATTCCCGAAACTTTACACGTAGGACAACGATCATGTGGTGACCCAGGCAGTAATAGATGCTTGGAGATAAATATGCTGAAAGACAATGTTCTGAAAACCATCGCAGTATGTGTGTTCCGTCGTCATTGAGAGGATGAGAGAACATAAATTAACCGTCTGCTTTGCGTCGGATTTGAAAACTAGATGACAAAACGCGACCATCAGGTGACCGAGGCACAAATAGACCCTTGTAGATAGCTACCCTGGACATCGATATATTGAATCGCGACGCTATTTGTGTGTTCCATCGTCAATACCAGGATCTGACGGTAAGAATTAACTGTGAGTTATGAGAGGGACAAAACAAACTTGACTGCCAAAGAGTACGTCCATCTGGTATGAGGCAGCGATAGACCCTCGGAGATAAGTCGGCTAGTGAGCAATGTATTCAATCGCGACGCGATTTCTGTGTTGCATCGGCATTAGGATGGTGGGAATGTCGCAATTAACTGTCAAATTTGCGTCGGATTCCCGAAACTTTACTCGCTGGAGAACGATCATGTGGTGACCCAGGCATGCTTAAAGATAAATCTGCTGGAAGACGATGTTCTGAAAACCATCGCAGTATGTGTGTTCCATCGTAATTGAGAGTATGGGAGGAATAAAATTAACTGCCAATCTTACGTCGGATTTGTAAACTAGACTGACAAAACGCGACCATCCGTTGACCGAGGCACCAATAGACCCTTGTAGATAGTTACGCTGGACATCGATCTATTGAATCGCGACGCTATTTGTGTGTTCCATCGTCAATACCAGGATATGAAAGTAAGAATTAACTGTGAGTTATGAGAGGGAGAAAAGAAACTTGACTGCCAAAGAGTACGTCCATCTGGTATGAGGCAGCGATAGACCCTCGGAGATAAGTCGGCTAGTGACTAATGTATTGAATCGCGACGCGATTTCTGTGTTGCATCGGCATTAGGATGGTGGGAATGTCGCAATTAACTGTCAAATATGCGTCGGATTCCCGAAACTTTACTCGTAGGACAACAATAATGTCGTGACCCAGGCAGTAATAGATGCTCGGAGATAAATCTGCTGGTAGACGATGTTCTGAAAAGCATCGCAGTATGTGTGTTCCATCGTCATTGAGAGGATGAGAGAACATAAATTAAGTGTCAGTTTTACGTCGGATTTGAAAACTAGATGACAAAACGCCACCATCCGGTGACCGAGGCACCAATGGACCCTTGTAGATAGTTACGCTGGACATCGATGTATTGAATCGCGACGCTATTTGTGTGTTCCATCGTCAATACCAGGATCTCACGGTAAGAATTAACTGTGAGTTATGAGAGGGAGAAAACAAACTTGACTGCCAAACAGTACGTCCATCTGGTACGAGGCAGCGATAGACCCTCCGAGATAAGTCGGCTTGTGACCAATGTATTGAATCGCTACGCAATTTCTGTGTTGCATCGTCATTAGGATGGTGGGAATGTCTCAATTAACTGTCAATTTTGCGTCGGATTCCCGAAATTTTACTCGTAGGACAACGATCATGTGGTGACCCCGGCAGTAATAGATGCTTGGAGAAAAATCTGCTGGAAGACAATGTTCTGAAAACCATCGCAGTATGTTTGTTCCGTCGTCATTGAGAGGATGAGAGAACATAAATTAACTGTCTGCTTTGCGTCGGATTTGAAAACTAGATGACAAAACGCGACCATCCGGTGACCGAGGCACAAATAGACCCTTGTAGATAGTTACGCTGGACATCGATGTATTGAATCGCGACGGTATTTGTGTGTTCCTTCGTCGATACCAGGATCTGACGGTAAGAATTAGCTGTGGATTTTGAGTCGGAGACAAGAAACTTGACAGCCAAATTGTACATCCATCTGGTATGAGGCAGCGTTAGACCCTCGGAGATAAGTCGGCTAGTGTCCAATGTATTGTATCGCGACGCAATTTCTGTCTTGCATCGTCATTAGGATGGTGGGAATGTCGCAATTAACTGTCAAATTTGCGTCGGATTCCCGAAACTTTACACGTAGGACAACGATCATGTGGTGACCCAGGCAGTAATAGATGCTTGGAGATAAATATGCTGAAAGACAATGTTCTGAAAACCATCGCAGTATGTGTGTTCCGTCGTCATTGAGAGGATGAGAGAACATAAATTAACTGTCTGCTTTGCGTCGGATTTGAAAACTAGATGACAAAACGCGACCATCAGGTGTCCGAGGCACAAATAGACCCTTGTAGATAGCTACCCTGGACATCGATATATTGAATCGCGACGCTATTTGTGTGTTCCATCGTCAATACCAGGATTTGACGGTAAGAATTAACTGTGAGTTATGAGAGGGACAAAACAAACTTGACTGCCAAAGAGTACGTCCATCTGGTATGAGGCAGCGATAGACCCTCGGAGATAAGTCGGCTAGTGACCAATGTATTCAATCGCGACGCGATTTCTGTGTTGCATCGGCATTAGGATGGTGGGAATGTCGCAATTAACTGTCAAATTTTGCGTCGGATTCCCGAAACTTTACTCGCTGGAGAACGATCATGTGGTGACCCAGGCATGCTTAAAGATAAATCTGCTGGAAGACGATGTTCTGAAAACCATCGCAGTATGTGTGTTCCATCGTAATTGAGAGTATGGGAGGAATAAAATTAACTGCCAATCTTACGTCGGATTTGTAAACTAGACTGACAAAACGCGACCATCCGTTGACCGAGGCACCAATAGACCCTTGTAGATAGTTACGCTGGACATCGATCTATTGAATCGCGACGCTATTTGTGTGTTCCATCGACAATACCAGTATATGACGGTAAGACTTAACTGTGAGTTATGAGAGGGAAAAAAGAAACTTGACTGCCAAAGAGTACGTCCATCTGGTATGAGGCAGCGATAGACCCTCGGAGATAAGTCGGCTAGTGACTAATGTATTGAATCGCGACGCGAATTCTGTGTTGCATCGGCATTAGGATGGTGGGAATGTCGCAATTAACTGTCAAATATGCGTCGGATTCCCGAAACGTTACTCGTAGGACAACGACAATGTCGTGACGCAGTCAGTAATAGATGCTTGGAGATAAATCTGCTGGTAGACGATGTTCTGAAAACCATCGCAGTATGTGTGTTCTATCGTCATTGAGAGGATGAGAGAAAATAAAATTAACTGTCAGTATTGCGTCGGATTTGAAAACTAGATGACAAAACGCGACCATCCGGTAACCGAGGAACCAATAGACCCTTGTAGATAGTTACGCTGGACATCGATGTATTGAATCGCGACGCTATTTGTGTGTTCCATCGTCAATACCAGGATCTGACGGTAAGAATTAACTGTGAGTTATGAGAGGGAGAAAAGAAACTTGACTGCCAAAGAGTACGTCCGTCTGGTATGAGGCAGCGATAGACCCTCGGAGATAAGTCGGCTAGTGACCAATGTATTGAATCGCGACGCGATTTCTGTGTTGCATCGGCATTAGGATAGTGGGAATGTCGCAATTAACTGTCAAATTTGCGTCGGATTCCCGAAACTTTACTCGTAGGACAACGATCACGTGGTGACCCAGGCAGTAATAGATGCTTGGAGATAAATCTGATGGAAGACGATCTTCTGAAAACCATCGCAGTATGTGTGTTCCGTCGTCTTTGAGAGAATGAGAGAACATAAATTAACTGTCAGTTTTGCGTCGGATTTGAAAACTAGACTGAAAAAACGCCACCATCCGGTGACCGAGGCACTAATAGACCCTTGTAGATAGTTACGCTGGACATCGATGTATTGAATCGCGACGCTATTTGTGTGTTCCATCGTCAATACCAGGATCTGACGGTAAGAATTAACTGTGAGTTATGAGAGGGAGAAAACAAACTTGACTGCCAAAAAGTACGTCCATCTGGTATGAGCCAGCGATAGACCCTCGGAGATAAGTCGGCTAGTGACCAATGTATTGAATCGCGACGCAATTTCTGTGTTTCATCGCCATTAGGATGGTGGGAATGTCGCAATTAACTGTCAAATTTGCGTCGGATTCCCGAAACTTTACACGTAGGACAACGATCATGTGGTGACCCAGGCAGTAATAGATGCTTGGAGATAAATATGCTGAAAGACAATGTTCTGAAAACCATCGCAGTATGTGTGTTCCGTCGTCATTGAGAGGATGAGAGAACATAAATTAACTGTCTGCTTGGCGTCGGATTTGAAAACTAGATGACAAAACGCGACCATCCGGTGACCGAGGCACAAATAGACCCTTGTAGATAGTTACGCTAGGCATTGATGTATTTAATCGCGACGCTATTTGTGTGTTCCATGGTCGATACCAGGATCTGACGGTAAGATTTAGCTGTGAGTTTTGAGTCGGAGACAAGAAACTTGACAGCCAAATTGTACATCCATCTGGTATGAGTCAGCGATAGACCCTCGGATATAAGTCGGCTAGTGACCAAAGTATTCAATCGCGACGCGATTTCTGTGTTGCATCGGCATTAGGATGGTGGGAATGTCGCAATTAACTGTCAAATTTGCGTCGGATTCCCGAAACTTTACTCGCAGGAGAACGATCATGTGGTGACCCAGGCATGCTTAAAGATAAATCTACTGGAAGACGATGTTCTGAAAACCATCGCAGTATGTGTGTTCCATCGTAATTGAGAGTATGGGAGGAATAAAATTAACTGTGAGTTTTGCGTCGGATTTAAAAACTAGATGACAACACGCGACCATCCGGTGACCGAGGAACCAATAGACCCTTGTAGATAGTTACGCTGGACATCGATGTATTGAATCGCGACGCTATTTGTGTGTTCCATCGTCAATACCAGAATCTCACGGTAAGAATTAACTGTGAGTTATGAGAGGGAGAAAACAAACTTGACTGCCAAAGAGTACGTCCATCTGGTATGAGGCAGCGATAGACCCTCGGAGATAAGTCGGCTAGTGACCAATGTATTGAATCGCGACGCAATTTCTGTGTTGCAACGTCGTTAGGATGGTGTGAATGTCGCAATTAACTGTCAAATTTGCGTCGGATTCCCGAAACTTTACACGTAGGACAACGATCATGTGGTGACCCAGGCAGTAATAGATGCTTGGAGATAAATATGCTGAAAGACAATGTTCTGAAAACCATCGCAGTATGTGTGTTCCGTCGTCATTGAGAGGATGAGAGAACATAAATTAACTGTCTGCTTGGCGTCGGATTTGAAAACTAGATGACAAAACGCGACCATCCGGTGAACGAGGCACAAATAGACCCTTGTAGATAGTTACGCTAGGCATTGATGTATTTAATCGCGACGCTATTTGTGTGTTCCATGGTCGATACCAGGATCTGACGGTAAGATTTAGCTGTGAGTTTTGAGTCGGAGACAAGAAACTTGACAGCCAAATTGTACATCCATCTGGTATGAGTCAGCGATAGACCCTCGGATATAAGTCGGCTAGTGACCAATGTATTCAATCGCGACGCGAATTCTGTGTTGCATCGGCATTAGGATGGTGGGAATGTCGCAATTAACTGTCAAATTTGCGTCGGATTCCCGAAACTTTACTCGCAGGAGAACGATCATGTGGTGACCCAGGCATGCTTAAAGATAAATCTACTGGAAGACGATGTTCTGAAAACCATCGAAGTATGTGGGTTCCATCGTAATTGAGAGTATGGGAGGAATAAAATTAACTGCCAGTTTTGCGTCGGATTTGAAAACTAGATAACAAAACGCGACCATCCGGTGACCGAGGAACCAAAAGACCCTTGTAGATAGTTACGCTGGACACCGATGTATTGAATCGCGACGCTATTTGTGTGTTCCATCGTCAATACCAGAATCTCACGGTAAGAATTAACTGTGAGTTATGAGAGGGAGAAAACAAACTTGACTGCCAAAGAGTACGTCCATCTGGTATGAGGCAGCGATAGACCCTCGGAGATAAGTCGGCTAGTTACCAATGTATTGAATCGCGACGCAATTTCTGTGTTGCATCGGCATTAGGATGGTGGGAATGTCGCAATTAACTGTCAAATTTGCTTCGGATTCCCGAAACTTTACTCGTAGGACAACGATCATGTGGTGACCCAGGCAGTAATAGATGCTTGGAGATAAATCTGCAGGTAGACGATGTTCTGAAAACCATCGAAGTATGTGTGTTCTATCGTCATTGAGAGGATGAGAGAAAATAAAATTAACTGTCAGTATTGCGTCGGATTTGAAAAGTAGATGACAAAACGCGACCATCCGGTGACCGAGGAACCAGTAGACCATTGTAGATAGTAACGCTGGACATCGATCTATTGAATCGCGACGCTATTTGTGTGTTCCATCGTCTATACCAGAATCTCACGGTAAGATTTAACTGTGAGTTATGAGAGGAAGAAAATAAACTTGACTGCCATAGAGTACGTCCATCTGGTAAGAGGCAGCGATAGACCATCGGAGATAAGTCGGCTAGTGACCAATGTATTGAATCGCGACGCAATTTCTGTGTTGCAACGTCGTTAGGATGGTGTGAATGTCGCAATTAACTGTCAAATTTGCGTCGGATTCCCGAAACTTTACACGTAGGACAACGATCATGTGGTGACCCAGGCAGTAATAGATGCTTGGAGATAAATATGCTGAAAGACAATGTTCTGAAAACCATCGCAGTATGTGTGTTCCGTCGTCATTGAGAGGATGAGAGAACATAAATTAACTGTCTGCTTTGCGTCGGATTTGTAAACTAGACTGACAAAACGCGACCATCCGGTAACCGAGGCACAAATAGACCCTTGTAGATAGTTACGCTGGACATCGATGTATTGAATCGCGACGCTATTTGTGTGTTCCATCGTCAACACCAGGATCTGACGATAAGAATTAACTGTGAGTTATGAGAGGGACGAAACAAACTTGACTGCCAAAGAGTACGTCCATCTGGTATGAGGCAGCGATAGACCCTCGGAGATAAGTCGGCTAGTGACCAATGTATTGTATCGCGACGCAATTTCTGTCTTGCATCGTCATTAGGATGGTGGGAATGTCGCAATTAACTGTCAAATTTGCGTCGGATTCCCGAAACTTTACACGTAGGACAACGATCATGTGGTGACCCAGGCAGTAATAGATGCTTGGAGATAAATATGCTGAAAGACAATGTTCTGAAAACCATCGCAGTATGTGTGTTCCGTCGTCATTGAGAGGATGAGAGAACATAAATTAACCGTCTGCTTTGCGTCGGATTTGAAAACTAGATGACAAAACGCGACCATCAGGTGACCGAGGCACAAATAGACCCTTGTAGATAGCTACCCTGGACATCGATATATTGAATCGCGACGCTATTTGTGTGTTCCATCGTCAATACCAGGATCTGACGGTAAGAATTAACTGTGAGTTATGAGAGGGACAAAACAAACTTGACTGCCAAAGAGTACGTCCATCTGGTATGAGGCAGCGATAGACCCTCGGAGATAAGTCGGCTAGTGAGCAATGTATTCAATCGCGACGCGATTTCTGTGTTGCATCGGCATTAGGATGGTGGGAATGTCGCAATTAACTGTCAAATTTGCGTCGGATTCCCGAAACTTTACTCGCTGGAGAACGATCATGTGGTGACCCAGGCATGCTTAAAGATAAATCTGCTGGAAGACGATGTTCTGAAAACCATCGCAGTATGTGTGTTCCATCGTAATTGAGAGTATGGGAGGAATAAAATTAACTGCCAATCTTACGTCGGATTTGTAAACTAGACTGACAAAACGCGACCATCCGTTGACCGAGGCACCAATAGACCCTTGTAGATAGTTACGCTGGACATCGATCTATTGAATCGCGACGCTATTTGTGTGTTCCATCGTCAATACCAGGATATGAAAGTAAGAATTAACTGTGAGTTATGAGAGGGAGAAAAGAAACTTGACTGCCAAAGAGTACGTCCATCTGGTATGAGGCAGCGATAGACCCTCGGAGATAAGTCGGCTAGTGACTAATGTATTGAATCGCGACGCGATTTCTGTGTTGCATCGGCATTAGGATGGTGGGAATGTCGCAATTAACTGTCAAATATGCGTCGGATTCCCGAAACTTTACTCGTAGGACAACAATAATGTCGTGACCCAGGCAGTAATAGATGCTCGGAGATAAATCTGCTGGTAGACGATGTTCTGAAAAGCATCGCAGTATGTGTGTTCCATCGTCATTGAGAGGATGAGAGAACATAAATTAAGTGTCAGTTTTACGTCGGATTTGAAAACTAGATGACAAAACGCCACCATCCGGTGACCGAGGCACCAATGGACCCTTGTAGATAGTTACGCTGGACATCGATGTATTGAATCGCGACGCTATTTGTGTGTTCCATCGTCAATACCAGAATCTCACGGTAAGAATTAACTGTGAGTTATGAGAGGGAGAAAACAAACTTGACTGCCAAAGAGTACGTCCATCTGGTATGAGGCAGCGATAGACCCTCGGAGATAAGTCGGCTAGTGACCAATGTATTGAATCGCGACGCAATTTCTGTGTTGCAACGTCGTTAGGATGGTGTGAATGTCGCAATTAACTGTCAAATTTGCGTCGGATTCCCGAAACTTTACACGTAGGACAACGATCATGTGGTGACCCAGGCAGTAATAGATGCTTGGAGATAAATATGCTGAAAGACAATGTTCTGAAAACCATCGCAGTATGTGTGTTCCGTCGTCATTGAGAGGATGAGAGAACATAAATTAACTGTCTGCTTGGCGTCGGATTTGAAAACTAGATGACAAAACGCGACCATCCGGTGAACGAGGCACAAATAGACCCTTGTAGATAGTTACGCTAGGCATTGATGTATTTAATCGCGACGCTATTTGTGTGTTCCATGGTCGATACCAGGATCTGACGGTAAGATTTAGCTGTGAGTTTTGAGTCGGAGACAAGAAACTTGACAGCCAAATTGTACATCCATCTGGTATGAGTCAGCGATAGACCCTCGGATATAAGTCGGCTAGTGACCAATGTATTCAATCGCGACGCGAATTCTGTGTTGCATCGGCATTAGGATGGTGGGAATGTCGCAATTAACTGTCAAATTTGCGTCGGATTCCCGAAACTTTACTCGCAGGAGAACGATCATGTGGTGACCCAGGCATGCTTAAAGATAAATCTACTGGAAGACGATGTTCTGAAAACCATCGAAGTATGTGGGTTCCATCGTAATTGAGAGTATGGGAGGAATAAAATTAACTGCCAGTTTTGCGTCGGATTTGAAAACTAGATAACAAAACGCGACCATCCGGTGACCGAGGAACCAAAAGACCCTTGTAGATAGTTACGCTGGACATCGATGTATTGAATCGCGACGCTATTTGTGTGTTCCATCGTCAATACCAGAATCTCACGGTAAGAATTAACTGTGAGTTATGAGAGGGAGAAAACAAACTTGACTGCCAAAGAGTACGTCCATCTGGTATGAGGCAGCGATAGACCCTCGGAGATAAGTCGGCTAGTTACCAATGTATTGAATCGCGACGCAATTTCTGTGTTGCATCGGCATTAGGATGGTGGGAATGTCGCAATTAACTGTCAAATTTGCTTCGGATTCCCGAAACTTTACTCGTAGGACAACGATCATGTGGTGACCCAGGCAGTAATAGATGCTTGGAGATAAATCTGCAGGTAGACGATGTTCTGAAAACCATCGAAGTATGTGTGTTCTATCGTCATTGAGAGGATGAGAGAAAATAAAATTAACTGTCAGTATTGCGTCGGATTTGAAAAGTAGATGACAAAACGCGACCATCCGGTGACCGAGGAACCAGTAGACCATTGTAGATAGTAACGCTGGACATCGATCTATTGAATCGCGACGCTATTTGTGTGTTCCATCGTCTATACCAGAATCTCACGGTAAGATTTAACTGTGAGTTATGAGAGGAAGAAAATAAACTTGACTGCCATAGAGTACGTCCATCTGGTAAGAGGCAGCGATAGACCATCGGAGATAAGTCGGCTAGTGACCAATGTATTGAATCGCGACGCAATTTCTGTGTTGCAACGTCGTTAGGATGGTGTGAATGTCGCAATTAACTGTCAAATTTGCGTCGGATTCCCGAAACTTTACACGTAGGACAACGATCATGTGGTGACCCAGGCAGTAATAGATGCTTGGAGATAAATATGCTGAAAGACAATGTTCTGAAAACCATCGCAGTATGTGTGTTCCGTCGTCATTGAGAGGATGAGAGAACATAAATTAACTGTCTGCTTTGCGTCGGATTTGTAAACTAGACTGACAAAACGCGACCATCCGGTAACCGAGGCACAAATAGACCCTTGTAGATAGTTACGCTGGACATCGATGTATTGAATCGCGACGCTATTTGTGTGTTCCATCGTCAACACCAGGATCTGACGATAAGAATTAACTGTGAGTTATGAGAGGGACGAAACAAACTTGACTGCCAAAGAGTACGTCCATCTGGTATGAGGCAGCGATAGACCCTCGGAGATAAGTCGGCTAGTGACCAATGTATTGTATCGCGACGCAATTTCTGTCTTGCATCGTCATTAGGATGGTGGGAATGTCGCAATTAACTGTCAAATTTGCGTCGGATTCCCGAAACTTTACACGTAGGACAACGATCATGTGGTGACCCAGGCAGTAATAGATGCTTGGAGATAAATATGCTGAAAGACAATGTTCTGAAAACCATCGCAGTATGTGTGTTCCGTCGTCATTGAGAGGATGAGAGAACATAAATTAACCGTCTGCTTTGCGTCGGATTTGAAAACTAGATGACAAAACGCGACCATCAGGTGACCGAGGCACAAATAGACCCTTGTAGATAGCTACCCTGGACATCGATATATTGAATCGCGACGCTATTTGTGTGTTCCATCGTCAATACCAGGATCTGACGGTAAGAATTAACTGTGAGTTATGAGAGGGACAAAACAAACTTGACTGCCAAAGAGTACGTCCATCTGGTATGAGGCAGCGATAGACCCTCGGAGATAAGTCGGCTAGTGACTAATGTATTGAATCGCGACGCGATTTCTGTGTTGCATCGGCATTAGGATGATGGGAATGTCGCAATTAACTGTCAAATATGCGTCGGATTCCCGAAACTTTACTCGTAGGACAACGATAATGTCGTGTCGCAGTCAGTAATAGATGCTTGGAGATAAATCTGCTGGTAGACGATGTTCTGAAAACCTTCGCAGTATGTGTGTTCTATCGTCATTGAGAGGATGAGATAAAATAAAATTAACTGCCAGTATTGCGTCGGATTTGAAAACTAGATGACAAAACGCGACCATCCGGTAACCGAGGAACCAATAGACCCTTGTAGATAGTTACGCTGGACATCGATGTATTGAATCGCGACGCTATTTGTGTGTTCCATCGTCAATTCCAGGATCTGACGGTAAGAATTAACTGTGAGTTATGAGAGGGAGAAAAGAAACTTGACTGCCAAAGAGTACGTCCATCTGGTATGAGGCAGCGATAGACCCTTGGAGATAAGTCGGCTAGTGACCAATGTATTGAATCGCGACGCGATTTCTGTGTTGCATCGGCATTAGGATAGTGGGAATGTCGCAATTAACTGTCAATTTTGCGTCGGATTCCCGTAACTTTACTCGCAGGAGAACGATCATGTGGTGACCCAGGCATGCTTGGAGATAAATCTGCTGGAAGACGATGTTCTGAAAACCATCGCAGTATGTGTGTTCCATCGTAATTGAGAGTATGGGAGGAATAAAATTAACTGCCAATCTTGCGTCGGATTTGTAAACTAGACTGACAAAACGCGACCATCCGGTGACCGAGGCACCAATAGACCCTTGTAGATAGTTACGCTGGACATCGATCTATTGAATCGCGACGCTATTTGTGTGTTCCATCGTCAATACCAGCATCTGACGGTAAGAATTAACTGTGAGTTATGAGAGGGACAAAACAAACTTGACTGCCAAAGAGTACGTCCATCTGGTATGAGGCAGCGATAGACCCTCGGAGATAAGTCGGCTAGTGACCAACGTATTGAATCGCGACGCAATTTCTGTGTTGCATCGTCTTTAGGGTGGTGGGAATGTCGTAAATTAACTGTCAAATTTGCGTCGGATTTGAAAACTAGACTGACAAAGCGCGAACATCCGGTGACCGAGGCACAAATAGACCCTTGTAGATAGTTACCCTGGACAACGATATATTGAATCGCGACGCTATTTGTGTGTTCCTTCGTCGATACCAGGATCTGACGGTAAGAATTAGCTGTGAGTTTTGAGTCGGAGACAAGAAACTTGACAGCCAAATTATACATCCATCAGGTATGAGGCAGCGTTAGACCCTCGGAGGTAAGTCGGCTAGTGACCAATGTATTGAATCGTGACGCAAATTCTGTCTTGCATCGTCATTAGGATGGTGGGAATGTCGCAATTAACTGTCAAATTTACGTCGGATTCCCGAAACTTTACACGTAGGACAACGATCATGAGGTGACCCAGGCAGTAATAGATGCTTGGAGATAAATATGCTGAAAGACAATGTTCTGAAAACAATCGCAGTATGAGTGTTCCGACGTCATTGAGAGGATGAGAGAACATAAATTAACTGTCTGCTTTGCGTCGGATTTGAAAACTAGATGACAAAACGCGACCATCAGGTGACCGAAGCAGAAATAGACCCTTGTAGATAGCTACCATGGTCATCGATATATTGAATCGCGACGCTATTTGTGTGTTCCTTCGTCAATACCAGGATCTGACGGTAAGAATTAACTGTGAGTTATGAGAGGGACAAAACAAACTTGACTGCCAAAGAGTACGTCCATCTGGTATGTGGCAGCGATAGACCCTCGGAGATAAGTCGGCTAGTGACTAATGTATTGAATCGCGACGCGATTTCTGTGTTGCATCGGCATTAGGATGGTGGGAATGTCGCAATTAACTGACAAATATGCGTCGGATTCCAGAAACTTTACACGTAGGACAACGATAATGTGGTGACCCAGGCAGTAATAGATGCTTGGAGATAAATCTGCTGGTAGACGATGTTCTGAAAACCATCGCAGTATGTGTGTTCTATCGTCATTGAGAGGAAGAGAGAAAATAAAATTAACTGTCAGTATTGCGTCGGATTTGAAAACTAGATGACAAAACGCGACCATCCGGTAACCGAGGAACCAATAGACCCTTGTAGATAGTTACGCTGGACATCGATGTATTGAATCGCGACGCTATTTGTGTGTTACATCGTCAATACCAGGATCTGACGGTAAGAATTAACTGTGAGTTATGAGAGGGAGAAAAGAAACTTGACTGCCAAAGAGTACGTCCATCTGGTATGAGCCAGCGATAGACCCTCGGAGATAAGTCGGCTAGTGACCAATGTATTGAATCGCGACGCGATTTCTGTGTTGCATCGGCATTAGGATGGTGGGAATGTCGCAATTAACTGTCAAATTTGCGTCGGATTCCCGAAACTTTACTCGCAGGAGAACGATCATGTGGTGACCCAGGCATGCTTGGAGATAAATCTGCTGGAAGACGATGTTCTGAAAACCATCGCAGTATGTGTGTTCCATCGTAATTGAGAGTATGGGCGGAATTAAATTAACTGCCAATCTTGCGTCGGATTTGTAAACTAGACTGACAAAACGCGACCATCCGGTGACAGAGGCACCAATAGACCCTTGTAGATAGTTACGCTAGACATCGATGTATTGAATCGCGACGCTATTTGTGTGTTCGATGGTCGATACCAGGATCTGACGGTAAGAATTAGCTGTGAGTTTTGAGTCGGAGACAAGAAACTTGACAGCCTAATTGTATATCCATCTGGTATGAGGCAGCGATAGACCCTCGGAGATAAGTCGGCTAGTGACCAATGTATTGAATCGCGACGCAATTTCTGTGTTGCATCGTCATTAGGGTGGTGGGAATGTCGCCATTAACTGTCAAATTTGCGTCGGATTTGAAAACTAGACTGACAAAGCGTGAACATCCGGTGACCGAGGCACCAATAGTAAATAGTTACGCTAGACATCGATGTATTGAATCGCGACGCTATTTGTGTGTTCCTTCGTCGATACCAGGATCTGACGGTAAGAATTAGCTGTGAGTTTTGAGTCGGAGACAAGAAACTTGACAGCCAAATTGTACATCCATCAGGTATGAGGCAGCGTTAGACAATCGGAGGTAAGTCGGCTAGTGACCAATGTATTGAATCGCGACGCAAATTCTGTCTTGCATCGTCATTAGGATGGTGGGAATGTCGCAATTAACTGTCAAATTTGCGTCGGATTCCCGAAACTTTACACGTAGGACAACGATCATGAGGTGACCCAGGCAGTAATAGATGCTTGGAGTTAAATATGCTGAAAGACAATGTTCTGAAAACCATCGCAGTATGAATGTTCCGACGTCATTGAGAGGATGAGAGAACATAAATTAACTGTCTGCTTTGCGTCGGATTTGAAAACTAGATGACAAAACGCGACCATCTGGTGACCGAGGCACAAATAGGCCCTTGTAGATAGCTACCATGGTCATCGATATATTGAATCGCGTCGCTATTTGTGTGTTCCATCGTCAATACCAGGATCTGACGGTAAGAATTAACTGTGAGTTATGAGAGGGACAAAACAAACTTGACTGCCAAAGAGTACGTCCATCTGGTATGTGGCAGCGATAGACCCTCGGAGATAAGTCGGCTAGTGACCAATGTATTCAATCGCGACGCGATTTCTGTGTTGCATCGGCATAAGGATGGTGGGAATGTCGCAATTAACTGTCAAATTTGCGTCGGATTCCCGAAACTTTACTCGCAGAAGAACGATCATGGGGTGACCCAGGCATGCTTAAAGATAAATCTGCTGGAAGACGATGTTCTGAAAACGATCGCAGTATGTGTGTTCCATCGTAATTGAGAGTATGGGAGGAATAAAATTAACTGCCAATCTTGCGTCGGATTTGTAAACTAGACTGACAAAGCGCGATCATCCGGTGACCGAGGCACCAATAGACCCTTGTAGATAGTTACGCTGGACATCGATCTATTGAATCGCGACGCTATTTGTGTGTTCCATCGTCAATACCAGGATATGACGGTAAGACTTAACTGTGAGTTATGAGAGGGAGAAAACAAACTTGACTGCCAAAGAGTACGTCCATCTGGTATGAGGCAGCGATAGACCCTCGGAGATAAGTCGGCTAGTGACTAATGTATTGAATCGCGACGCGATTTCTGTGTTGCATCGGCATTAGGATGGTGGGAATGTCGCAATTAACTGACAAATATGCGTCGGATTCCCGAAACTTTACTCGTAGGACAACGATAATGTGGTGACCCAGGCAGTAACAGATGCTTGGAGATAAATCTGCTGGTAGACAATGTTCTGAAAACCATCGCAGTATGTGTGTTCTATCGTCATTGAGAGGATGAGAGAAAATAAAATTAACTGTCAGTATTGCGTCGGATTTGAAAACTAGATGACAAAACGCGACCATCCGGTAACCGAGGAACCAATAGACCCTTGTAGATAGTTACGCTGGACATCGATGTATTGAATCGCGACGCTATTTATGTGTTCCATCGTCAATACCAGGATCTGACGGTAAGAATTAACTGTGAGTTATGAGAGGGACAAAACAAACTTGACTGCCAAAGAGTACGTCCATCTGGTATGTGGCAGCGATAGACCCTCGGAGATAAGTCGGCTAGTGACCAATGTATTCAATCGCGACGCGATTTCTGTGTTGCATCGGCATTAGGATGGTGGGAATGTCGCAATTAACTGTCAAATTTGCGTCGGATTCCCGAAACTTTACTCGCAGGAGAACGATCATGTGGTGACCCAGGCATGCTTAAAGATAAATCTGCTGGAAGACGATGTTCTGAAAACGATCGCAGTATGTGTGTTCCATCGTAATTGAGAGTATGGGAGGAATAAAATTAACTGCCAATCTTGCGTCGGATTTGTAAACTAGACTGACAAAGCGCGATCATCCGGTGACCGAGGCACCAATAGACCCTTGTAGATAGTTACGCTGGACATCGATGTATTGAATCGCGACGCTATTTGTGTGTTCCATCGTCAATACCAGGATCTGACGGTAAGAATTAACTGTGAGTTATGAGAGGGAGAAAAGAAACTTGACTGCCAAAGAGTACGTCCATCTGGTATGTGGCAGCGATAGACCCTCGGAGATAAGTCGGCTAGTGACCAATGTATTCAATCGCGACGCGATTTCTGTGTTGCATCGGCATTAGGATGGTGGGAATGTCGCAATTAACTGTCAAATTTGCGTCGGATTCCCGAAACTTTACTCGCAGGAGAACGATCATGTGGTGACCCAGGCATGCTTAAAGATAAATCTGCTGGAAGACGATGTTCTGAAAACGATCGCAGTATGTGTGTTCCATCGTAATTGAGAGTATGGGAGGAATAAAATTAACTGCCAATCTTGCGTCGGATTTGTAAACTAGACTGACAAAGCGCGATCATCCGGTGACCGAGGCACCAATAGACCCTTGTAGATAGTTACGCTGGACATCGATGTATTGAATCGCGACGCTATTTGTGTGTTCCATCGTCAATACCAGGATCTGACGGTAAGAATTAACTGTGAGTTATGAGAGGGAGAAAAGAAACTTGACTGCCAAAGAGTACGTCCATCTGGTATGAGGCAGCGATAGACCCTCGGAGATAAGTCGGCTAGTGACCAATGTATTGAATCGCGACGCGATTTCTGTGTTGCATCGGCATTAGGATGGTGGGAATGTCGCAATTAACTGTCAAACTTGCGTCGGATTGACGAAACTTTACTCGCAGGAGAACGATCATGTGGTGACCCAGGCATGCTTGGAGATAAATCTGCTGGAAGACGATGTTCTGAAAACCATCGCAGTATGTGTGTTCCATCGTAATTGAGAGTATGGGAGGAATTAAATTAACTGCCAATCTTGCGTCGGATTTGTAAACTAGACTGACAAAACGCGACCATCCGGTGACAGAGGCACCAATAAACCCTTGTAGATAGTTACGCTGGACATCGATCTATTGAATCGCGACGCTATTTGTGTGTTCCATCGTCAATACCAGGATCTGACGGTAAGAATTAACTGTGAATTATGAGAGGGAGAAAACAAACTTGACTGCCAAAGAGTACGTCCATCTGGTATGAGGCAGCGATAGACCCTCGGAGATAAGTTTGCTAGTGACCAATGTATTGAATCGCAGCGCAATTTCTGTGTTGGATCGTCATTAGGATGGTGGGAATGTCGCAATTAACTGTCAAATTTGAGTCGGATTCCCGAAACTTTACTCGTAGGACAACGATCATGTGGTGACCCAGGCAGTAATAGATGTTTAGAGATAAATATGCTGGAAGACAATGTTCTGAAAACCATCGCAGTATGTTTGTTCCGTCGTCATTGAGAGAATGAGAGAACATAAATTAACTGTCTGCTTTGCGTCGGATTTGAAAACTAGATGACAAAACGCGACCATCCGATGACCGAGGCACAAATAGACCCTTGTAGATAGTTACGCTGGACATCGATGTATTGAATCGCGACGCTATTTGTGTGTTCCATCGTCAATTACAGGATCTGACGGTAAGAATTAACTGTGAGTTATGAGAGGGACAAAACAAACTTGACTGCCAAAGAGTACGTCCAACTGGTATGAGGCAGCGATGGACCCTCGGAGATAAGTCGGCTAGTGACCAATGTATTCAATCGCGACGCGATTTCTGTGTTACATCGGCATTAGGATGGTGGGAATGTCGCAATTAACTGTCAAATTTGCGTCGGATTCCCGAAACTTTACTCGCAGGAGAACGATCATGTGGTGACCCAGGCATGCTTAAAGATAAATCATCTGGAAGACGATGTTCTGTAAACCATCGCAGTATGTGTGTTCCATCGTAATTGAGAGTATGGGAGGAATAAAATTAACTGCCAATCTTGCGTCGGATTTGTAAACTAGACTGACAAAACGCGACCATCCGGTGACCGAGGCACCAATAGACCCTTGTAGATAGTTACGCTGGACATCGATCTATTGAATCGCGACGCTATTTGTGTGTTCCATCGTCAATACCAGGATATGACGGTAAGACTTAACTGTGAGTTATGAGAGGGAGAAAAGAAACTTGACTGCCAAAGAGTACGTCCATCTGGTATGAGGCAGCGATAGACCCACGGAGATAAGTCGGCTAGTGACTAATGTATTGAATCGCGACGCGATTTCTGTGTTGCATCGGCATTAGGATGGTGGGAATGTCGCAATTAACTGTCAAATTTGCGTCGGATTCCCGAACTTTACACCTAGGACAACGATTATGTGGTGACCCAGGCAGTAATAGATGCTTGGAGATAAATCTGCTGGTATACGATGATCTGAAAACCATCGCAGTATGTGTGTTCCGTCGTCATTGAGAGGATGAGAGAACATAAATTAACTGTCAGTATTGCGTCGGATTTGAAAACTAGATGACAAAACGCAACCATCAGGTGACCGAGGCACAAATAGACCCTTGTAGATAACTACCCTGGACATCGATATATTGAATCGCGACGCTATTTGTGTGTTCCATCGTCAATACCAGGATCTGACGGTAAGAATTAACTGTGAGTTATGAGATGGACAAAACAAACTTGACTGCCCAAAGAGTACGTCCATCTGGTATGAGGCAGCGATAGACCCTCGGAGATAAGTCGGCTAGTGACCAATGTATTGAATGTCGACGCAATTTCTGTGTTGCAACGTCGTTAGGATGGTGTGAATGTCGCAATTAACTGTCAAATTTGCGTCGGATTTGAAAACTAGACTGACAAAGAGCGAACATTCGGTGGCCGAGGCACCAATAGACCCTTGTAGATAGTTACGCTAGACATCGATGTATTGAATGGCGAAGCTATTTGCGTGTTCCTTCGTCGATACCAGGATCTGACGGTAAGATTTAGATGTGAGTTTTGAGTCGGAGACAAGCAACTTGACAGCCAAATTGTACATCCATCTGGTATGAGGCAGCGTTAGACCCTCGGAGATAAGTCGGCTAGTGAGCAATGTATTGTATCGCGACGCAATTTCTGTCTTGCATCGTCATTAGGATGGTGGGAATGTCGCAATTAACTGTCAAATTTGAGTCGGATTCCCGAATCTTTACACGTAGGACAACGATCATGTGGTGACCCAGGCAGTAATAGATGCTTGGAGATAAATATGCTGAAAGACAATGTACTGAAAACCATCGCAGTATGTGTGTTCCGTCGTCATTGAGAGGATGAGAGAACATAAATTAACTGTCTGCTTTGCGTCGGATTTGAAAACTAGATGACAAAACGCGACCATCAGGTGACCGCGGCACAAATAGACCCTTGTAGATAGCTACCCTGGACATCGATATATTGAATCGCGACGCTATTTGTGTGTTCCATCGTCAATACCAGGATCTGACGGTAAGATTTAACTGTGAGTTATGAGAGGGACAAAACAAACTTGACTGCCAAACAGTACGTCCATCTGGTATGAGGCAGCGATAGACCCTCGGAGATAAGTCGGCTAGTGACCAATGTATTCAATCGCGACGCGATTTCTGTGTTGCATCGGCATTAGGATGGTGGGAATGTCGCAATTAACTGTCAAATTTGCGTCGGATTCCCGAAACTTTACTCGCAGGAGAACGATCATGTGGTGACCCAGGCATGCTTAAAGATAAATCATCTGGAAGACGATGTTCTGTAAACCATCGCAGTATGTGTGTTCCGTCGTAATTGAGAGTATGGGAGGAATAAAATTAACTGCCAATTTTGCGTCGGATTTGTAAACTAGACTGACAAAACGCGACCATCCGGTGACCGAGGCACCAATAGACCCTTGTAGATAGTTACGCTGGACATCGATCTATTGAATCGCGACGCTATTTGTGTGTTCCATCGTCAATACCAGGATATGACGGTAAGACTTAACTGTGAGTTATGAGAGGGAGAAAAGAAACTTGACTGCCAAAGAGTACGTCCATCTGGTATGAGGCAGCGATAGACCCACGGAGATAAGTCGGCTAGTGACTAATGTATTGAATCGCGACGCGATTTCTGTGTTGCATCGGCATTAGGATGGTGGGAATGTCGCAATTAACTGTCAAATTTGCGTCGGATTTGAAAACTAGACTGACAAAGAGCGAACATTCGGTGGCCGAGGCACCAATAGACCCTTGTAGATAGTTACGCTAGACATCGATGTATTGAATGGCGAAGCTATTTGCGTGTTCCTTCGTCGATACCAGGATCTGACGGTAAGATTTAGATGTGAGTTTTGAGTCGGAGACAAGCAACTTGACAGCCAAATTGTACATCCATCTGGTATGAGGCAGCGTTAGACCCTCGGAGATAAGTCGGCTAGTGAGCAATGTATTGTATCGCGACGCAATTTCTGTCTTGCATCGTCATTAGGATGGTGGGAATGTCGCAATTAACTGTCAAATTTGAGTCGGATTCCCGAAACTTTACATTTAGGACAACGATCATGTGGTGACCCAGGCAGTAATAGATGCTTGGAGATAAATATGCTGAAAGACAATGTACTGAAAACCATCGCAGTATGTGTGTTCCGTCGTCATTGAGAGGATGAGAGAACATAAATTAACTGTCTGCTTTGCGTCGGATTTGAAAACTAGATGACAAAACGCGACCATCAGGTGACCGCGGCACAAATAGACCCTTGTAGATAGCTACCCTGGACATCGATATATTGAATCGCGACGCTATTTGTGTGTTCCATCGTCAATACCAGGATCTGACGGTAAGATGTAACTGTGAGTTATGAGAGGGACAAAACAAACTTGACTGCCAAACAGTACGTCCATCTGGTATGAGGCAGCGATAGACCCTCGGAGATAAGTCGGCTAGTGACCAATGTATTCAATCGCGACGCGATTTCTGTGTTGCATCGGCATTAGGATGGTGGGAATGTCGCAATTAACTGTCAAATTTGCGTCGGATTCCCGAAACTTTACTCGCAGGAGAACGATCATGTGGTGACCCAGGCATGCTTAAAGATAAATCATCTGGAAGACGATGTTCTGTAAACCATCGCAGTATGTGTGTTCCATCGTAATTGAGAGTATGGGAGGAATAAAATTAACTGCCAATCTTGCGTCGGATTTGTAAACTAGACTGACAAAACGCGACCATCCGGTGACCGAGGCACCAATAGACCCTTGTAGATAGTTACGCTGGACATCGATCTATTGAATCGCGACGCTATTTGTGTGTTCCATCGTCAATACCAGGATATGACGGTAAGACTTAACTGTGAGTTATGAGAGGGAGAAAAGAAACTTGACTGCCAAAGAGTACGTCCATCTGGTATGAGGCAGCGATAGACCCACGGAGATAAGTCGGCTAGTGACTAATGTATTGAATCGCGACGCGATTTCTGTGTTGCATCGGCATTAGGATGGTGGGAATGTCGCAATTAACTGTCAAATTTGCGTCGGATTCCCGAAACTTTACACCTAGGACAACGATTATGTGGTGACCCAGGCAGTAATAGATGCTTGGAGATAAATCTGCTGGTATACGATGATCTGAAAACCATCGCAGTATGTGTGTTCCGTCGTCATTGAGAGGATGAGAGAACATAAATTAACTGTCAGTATTGCGTCGGATTTGAAAACTAGATGACAAAACGCAACCATCAGGTGACCGAGGCACAAATAGACCCTTGTAGGTAGCTACCCTGGACATCGATATATTGAATCGCGACGCTATTTGTGTGTTCCATCGTCAATACCAGGATCTGACGGTAAGAATTAACTGTGAGTTATGAGATGGACAAAACAAACTTGACTGCCCAAGAGTACGTCCATCTGGTATGAGGCAGCGATAGACCCTCGGAGATAAGTCGGCTAGTGACCAATGTATTGAATGTCGACGCAATTTCTGTGTTGCAACGTCGTTAGGATGGTGTGAATGTCGCAATTAACTGTCAAATTTGCGTCGGATTTGAAAACTAGACTGACAAAGAGCGAACATTCGGTGGCCGAGGCACCAATAGACCCTTGTAGATAGTTACGCTGGACATCGATGTATTGAATGGCGAAGCTATTTGCGTGTTCCTTCGTCGATACCAGGATCTGACGGTAAGATTTAGATGTGAGTTTTGAGTCGGAGACAAGCAACTTGACAGCCAAATTGTACATCCATCTGGTATGAGGCAGCGTTAGACCCTCGGAGATAAGTCGGCTACTGAGCAATGTATTGTATCGCGACGCAATTTCTGTCTTGCATCGTCATTAGGATGGTGGGAATGTCGCAATTAACTGTCAAATTTGAGTCGGATTCCCGAAACTTTACACGTAGGACAACGATCATGTGGTGACCCAGGCAGTAATAGATGCTTGGAGATAAATATGCTGAAAGACAATGTACTGAAAACCATCGCAGTATGTGTGTTCCGTCGTCATTGAGAGGATGAGAGAACATAAATTAACTGTCTGCTTTGCGTCGGATTTGAAAACTAGATGACAAAACGCGACCATCAGGTGACCGCGGCACAAATAGACCCTTGTAGATAGCTACCCTGGACATCGATATATTGAATCGCGACGCTATTTGTGTGTTCCATCGTCAATACCAGGATCTGACGGTAAGATTTAACTGTGAGTTATGAGAGGGACAAAACAAACTTGACTGCCAAACAGTACGTCCATCTGGTATGAGGCAGCGATAGACCCTCGGAGATAAGTCGGCTAGTGACCAATGTATTCAATCGCGACGCGATTTCTGTGTTGCATCGGCATTAGGATGGTGGGAATGTCGCAATTAGCTGTCAAATTTGAGTCGGATTTGAAAACTAGAGTGACAAAGCGCGAACATCCGGTGACCGAGGAACCAATAGACCCTTGTAGATAAATACGCTAGGCATTGATGTATTGAATCGCGACGCTATTTGTGTGTTCCATGGTCGATACCAGGATCTGACGGTAAGATTTAGCTGTGAGTTTTGAGTCGGAGACAAGAAACTTGACAGCCAAATTGTACATCCATCTCGTATGAGGCAGCGATAGACCCTCGGAGATAAGTCGGCTAGTGACCAATGTATTCAATCGCGACGCGATTTCTGTGTTGCATCGGCATTAGGATGGTGGGAATGTCGCAATTAACTGTCAAATTTGCGTCGGATTCCCGAAACTTTACTCGCAGGAGAACGATCATGTGGTGACGCAGGCATGCTTAAAGATAAATCTGATGGAAGACGATGTTCTGAAAACCATCGCCGTATGTGTGTTCCATCGTAATTGAGCGTATGGGAGGAATAAAATTAACTGCCAGTTTTGCGTCGGATTTGTAAACTAGACTGACAAAACGCGACCATCCGGTGATCGAGACACCAATAGACCCTTGTAGATAGTTACGCTAGACATCGATGTATTGAATGGCGAAGCTATTTGCGTGTTCCTTCGTCGATACCAGGATCTGACGGTAGGATTTAGATGTGAGTTTTGAGTCGGAGACAAGCAACTTGACAGCCAAATTGTACATCCATCTGGTATGAGGCAGCGTTAGACCCTCGGAGATAAGTCGGCTAGTGAGCAATGTATTGTATCGCGACGCAATTTCTGTCTTGCATCGTCATTAGGATGGTGGGAATGTCGCAATTAACTGTCAAATTTGAGTCGGATTCCCGAAACTTTACACGTAGGACAACGATCATGTGGTGACCCAGGCAGTAATAGATGCTTGGAGATAAATATGCTGAAAGACAATGTACTGGAAACCATCGCAGTATGTGTGTTCCGTCGTCATTGAGAGGATGAGAGAACATAAATTAACTGTCTGCTTTGCGTCGGATTTGAAAACTAGATGACAAAACGCGACCATCAGGTGACCGCGGCACAAATAGACCCTTGTAGATAGCTACCCTGGACATCGATATATTGAATCGCGACGCTATTTGTGTGTTCCATCGTCAATACCAGGATCTGACGGTAAGATTTAACTGTGAGTTATGAGAGGGACAAAACAAACTTGACTGCCAAACAGTACGTCCATCTGGTATGAGGCAGCGATAGACCCTCGGAGATAAGTCGGCTAGTGACCAATGTATTCAATCGCGACGCGATTTCTGTGTTGCATCGGCATTAGGATGGTGGGAATGTCGCAATTAACTGTCAAATTTGCGTCGGATTCCCGAAACTTTACTCGCAGGAGAACGATCATGTGGTGACCCAGGCATGCTTAAAGATAAATCATCTGGAAGACGATGTTCTGTAAACCATCGCAGTATGTGTGTTCCATCGTAATTGAGAGTATGGGAGGAATAAAATTAACTGCCAATCTTGCGTCGGATTTGTAAACTAGACTGACAAAACGCGACCATCCGGTGACCGAGGCACCAATAGACCCTTGTAGATAGTTACGCTGGACATCGATCTATTGAATCGCGACGCTATTTGTGTGTTCCATCGTCAATACCAGGATATGACGGTAAGACTTAACTGTGAGTTATGAGAGGGAGAAAAGAAACTTGACTGCCAAAGAGTACGTCCATCTGGTATGAGGCAGCGATAGACCCACGGAGATAAGTCGGCTAGTGACTAATGTATTGAATCGCGACGCGATTTCTGTGTTGCATCGGCATTAGGATGGTGGGAATGTCGCAATTAACTGTCAAATTTGCGTCGGATTCCCGAAACTTTACACCTAGGACAACGATTATGTGGTGACCCAGGCAGTAATAGATGCTTGGAGATAAATCTGCTGGTATACGATGATCTGAAAACCATCGCAGTATGTGTGTTCCGTCGTCATTGAGAGGATGAGAGAACATAAATTAACTGTCAGTATTGCGTCGGATTTGAAAACTAGATGACAAAACGCAACCATCAGGTGACCGAGGCACAAATAGACCCTTGTAGATAACTACCCTGGACATCGATATATTGAATCGCGACGCTATTTGTGTGTTCCATCGTCAATACCAGGATCTGACGGTAAGAATTAACTGTGAGTTATGAGATGGACAAAACAAACTTGACTGCCCAAAGAGTACGTCCATCTGGTATGAGGCAGCGATAGACCCTCGGAGATAAGTCGGCTAGTGACCAATGTATTGAATGTCGACGCAATTTCTGTGTTGCAACGTCGTTAGGATGGTGTGAATGTCGCAATTAACTGTCAAATTTGCGTCGGATTTGAAAACTAGACTGACAAAGAGCGAACATTCGGTGGCCGAGGCACCAATAGACCCTTGTAGATAGTTACGCTAGACATCGATGTATTGAATGGCGAAGCTATTTGCGTGTTCCTTCGTCGATACCAGGATCTGACGGTAAGATTTAGATGTGAGTTTTGAGTCGGAGACAAGCAACTTGACAGCCAAATTGTACATCCATCTGGTATGAGGCAGCGTTAGACCCTCGGAGATAAGTCGGCTAGTGAGCAATGTATTGTATCGCGACGCAATTTCTGTCTTGCATCGTCATTAGGATGGTGGGAATGTCGCAATTAACTGTCAAATTTGAGTCGGATTCCCGAAACTTTACACGTAGGACAACGATCATGTGGTGACCCAGGCAGTAATAGATGCTTGGAGATAAATATGCTGAAAGACAATGTACTGAAAACCATCGCAGTATGTGTGTTCCGTCGTCATTGAGAGGATGAGAGAACATAAATTAACTGTCTGCTTTGCGTCGGATTTGAAAACTAGATGACAAAACGCGGCCATCAGGTGACCGCGGCACAAATAGACCCTTGTAGATAGCTACCCTGGACATCGATATATTGAATCGCGACGCTATTTGTGTGTTCCATCGTCAATACCAGGATCTGACGGTAAGATTTAACTGTGAGTTATGAGAGGGACAAAACAAACTTGACTGCCAAACAGTACGTCCATCAGGTATGAGGCAGCGATAGACCCTCGGAGATAAGTCGGCTAGTGACCAATGTATTCAATCGCGACGCGATTTCTGTGTTGCATCGGCATTAGGATGGTGGGAATGTCGCAATTAACTGTCAAATTTGAGTCGGATTTGAAAACTAGAGTGACAAAGCGCGAACATCCGGTGACCGAGGAACCAATAGACCCTTGTAGATAGTTACGCTAGGCATTGATGTATTGAATCGCGACGCTATTTGTGTGTTCCATGGTCGATACCAGGATCTGACGGTAAGAATTAACTGTGAGTTATGAGAGGGAGAAAAAAACTTGACTGCCAAACAGTACGTCCATCTGGTATGAGGCAGCGATAGACCCTCGGAGATAAGTCGGCTAGTGACCAATGTATTGAATCGCGACGCAATTTCTGTGTTGCAACGTCGTTAGGATGGTGTGAATGTCGCAATTAACTGTCAAATTTGCGTCGGATTTGAAAACTAGACTGACAAAGAGCGAACATCCTGTGGCCGAGGCACCAATAGACCCTTGTAGATAGTTACGCTAGACATCGATGTATTGAATCGCGACGGTATTTGTGTGTTCCTTCGTCGATACCAGGATCTGACGGTAAGAATTAGCTGTGAGTTTTGAGTCGGAGACAAGAAACTTGACAGCCAAATTGTACATCCATCTGGTATGAGGCAGCGTTAGACCTTCGGAGATAAGTCGGCTAGTTACCAATGTATTGTATCGCGACGCAATTTCTGTCTTGCATCGTCATTAGGATGGTGGGAATGTCGCAATTAACTGTCAAATTTGCGTCGGATTTGAAAACTAGACTGACAAAGAGCGAACATCCTGCGGCCGAGGCACCAATAGACCCTTGTAGATAGTTACGCTGGACATCGATGTATTGAATCGCGACGCTATTTGTGTGTTTCATCGTCAATACCAGGATCTGACGGTAAGAATTAACTGTGAGTTATGAGAGGGAGAAAACAAACTTGACTGCCAAACAGTACGTCCATCTGGTATGAGGCAGCGATAGACCCTCCGAGATAGGTAGGCGAGTAACCAATGTATTGAATCGCGACGCAATTTCTGTGTTGCAACGTCGTTAGGATGGTGTGAATGTCGCAATTAACTGTCAAATTTGCGTCGGATATGAAACTAGACTGACAAAGCGTGACCATCCGGTGACCGAGGCACCAATAGTAAATAGTTACGCTAGACATCGATCTATTGAATCGCGACGCTATTTGTGTGTTCCATGGTCGATACAAGGATCTGACGGTAAGAATTAACTGTGACTTATGAGAGGGAGAAAACAAACTTGACTGCCAAAGAGTACGTCCATCTGGTATGAGGCAGCGATAGACCCTAGGAGATAGGTAGGCTAGTAACCAATGTATTGAATCGCGACGCAATTTCTGTGTTGCAACGTCGTTAGGATGGTATGAATGTCGCAATTAACTGTCAAATTTGAGTCGGATTTGAAAACTAGAGTGACAAAGCGCGAACATCCGGTGACCGAGGAACCAATAGACCCTTGTAGATAGTTACGCTAGGCATTGATGTATTGAATCGCGACGCTATTTGTGTGTTCCATGGTCGATACCAGGATCTGACGGTAAGATTTAGCTGTGAGTTTTGAGTCGGAGACAAGAAACTTGACAGCCAAATTGTACATCCATCTCGTATGAGGCAGCGATAGACCCTCGGAGATAAGTCGGCTAGTGACCAATGTATTTAATCGCGACGCGATTTCTGTGTTGCATCGGCATTAGGATGGTGGGAATGTCGCAATTAACTGTCAAATTTGCGTCGGATTCCCGAAACTTTACTCGCAGGAGAACGATCATGTGGTGACGCAGGCATGCTTAAAGATAAATCTGATGGAAGACGATGTTCTGAAAACCATCGCCGTATGTGTGTTCCATCGTAATTGAGAGTATGGGAGGAATAAAATTAACTGCCAGTTTTGCGTCGGATTTGTAAACTAGACTGACAAAACGCGACCATCCGGTGATCGAGACACCAATAGACCCTTGTAGATAGTTACGCTGGACATCGATGTATTGAATCGCGACGCTATTTGTGTGTTCCATCGTCAATACCAGGATCTGACGGTAAGAATTAACTGTGAGTTATGAGAGGGAGAAAAGAAACTTGACTGCCAAACAGTACGTCCATCTGGTATGAGGCAGCGATAGACCCTCGGAGATAAGTCGGCTAGTGACCAATGTATTGAATCGCGACGCAATTTCTGTGTTGCAACGTCGTTAGGATGGTGTGAATGTCGCAATTAACTGTCAAATTTGCGTCGGATTTGAAAACTAGACTGACAAAGAGCGAACATCCTGTGGCCGAGGCACCAATAGACCCTTGTAGATAGTTACGCTAGACATCGATGTATTGAATCGCGACGGTATTTGTGTGTTCCTTCGTCGATACCAGGATCTGACGGTAAGAATTAGCTGTGAGTTTTGAGTCGGAGACAAGAAACTTGACAGCCAAATTGTACATCCATCTGGTATGAGGCAGCGTTAGACCCTCGGAGATAAGTCGGCTAGTGACCAATGTATTGTATCGCGACGCAATTTCTGTCTTGCATCGTCATTAGGATGGTGGGAATGTCGCAATTAACTGTCAAATTTGCGTCGGATTTGAAAACTAGACTGACAAAGAGCGAACATCCTGCGGCCGAGGCACCAATAGACCCTTGTAGATAGTTACGCTGGACATCGATGTATTGAATCGCGACGCTATTTGTGTGTTTCATCGTCAATACCAGGATCTGACGGTAAGAATTAACTGTGAGTTATGAGAGGGAGAAAACAAACTTGACTGCCAAACAGTACGTCCATCTGGTATGAGGCAGCGATAGACCCTCCGAGATAGGTAGGCGAGTAACCAATGTATTGAATCGCGACGCAATTTCTGTGTTGCAACGTCGTTAGGATGGTGTGAATGTCGCAATTAACTGTCAAATTTGCGTCGGATATGAAACTAGACTGACAAAGCGTGAACATCCGGTGACCGAGGCACCGATAGTAAATAGTTACGCTAGACATCGATGTATTGAATCGCGACGCTATTTGTGTGTTCCATGGTCGATACCAGGATCTGACGGTAAGATTTAGCTGTGAGTTTTGAGTCGGAGACAAGAAACTTGACAGCCAAATTGTACATCCATCTCGTATGAGGCAGCGATAGACCCTCGGAGATAAGTCGGCTAGTGACCAATGTATTCAATCGCGACGCGATTTCTGTGTTGCATCGGCATTAGGATGGTGGGAATGTCGCAATTAACTGTCAAATTTGCGTCGGATTCCCGAAACTTTACTCGCAGGAGAACGATCATGTGGTGACCCAGGCATGCTTAAAGATAAATCTGATGGAAGACGATGTTCTGAAAACCATCGCCGTATGTGTGTTCCATCGTAATTGAGAGTATGGGGGGAATAAAATTAACTGCCAGTTTTGTGTCGGATTTGTAAACTAGACTGACAAAACGCGACCATCCGGTGATCGAGACACCAATAGACCCTTGTAGATAGTTACGCTGGACATCGATGTATAGATCGCGACGGTATTTGTGTATTCCATGGTCAATACCGTGATCTGACGGTAAGAATTAACTGTGAGTTATGAGAGGGAGAAAACAAACTTGACTGCCAAACAGTATGTCCATCTGGTATGAGGCAGCGATAGACCCTCGGAGATATGTCGGCTAGTGACCAATGTATTGAATCGCGACGCAATTTCTGTGTTGCATCGGCATTAGGATGGTGGGAATGTCGCAATTAACTGTCAAATATGCGTCGGATTCCCGAAACTTTACTCGTAGGACAACGATAATGTGGTGACCCAGGCATTAATAGATGCTAGGGGATAAATCTGCTGGTAGACGATGTTCTGAAAACAATCGCAGTTCTATCGTCATTGAGAGGATGAGAGAAAATAAAATTAACTGTCAGTATTGCGTCGGATTTGAAAACTAGATGACAAAACGCGACCATCCGGTAACCGAGGAACCAATAGACCCTTGTAGATAGTTTCGCTGGACATCGATCTATTGAATCGCGACGCTATTTGTGTGTTCCATCGTCAATACCAGAATCTCACTGTAAGAATTAACTGTGAGTTATGAGAGGGAGAAAACAAACTTGACTGACAAAGAGTACGTCCATGTGGTATGAGGCAGCGATAGACCCTCGGAGATAAGTCGGCTAGTGACCAATGTATTGAATCGCGACGCAATTTCTGTGATGCATCGTCGTTAGGATGATGTGAATGTCGCAATTAACTGTCAAATTTGCGTCTGATTTAAAAACTAGACTGAAAAGAGCGAACATCCGGTGACCGAGGCACAAAGAGAAGACCCTTGTAGATAGTTACGCTGGACATCGATGTATTGAATCGCGACGCTATTTGTGTGTTCCATCGTCAATACCAGGATCTGACGGTATGAATTAACTGTGAGTTATGAGAGGGAGAAAACAAACTTGACTGCCAAACAGTACGTCCATCTGGTACGAGGCAGCGATAGACCCTCGGAGATAAGTCGGCTTGTGACCAATGTATTGCATCGCTACGCAATTTCTGTGTTGCATCGACATTAGGATGGTGGGAATGTCTCAATTAACTGTCAATTTTGCGTCGGATTCCCGAAACTTTACTCGCAGGAGAACGATCATGTGGTGACCCAGGCATGCTTGGATATAAATCTGCTGGAAGACGATGTTCTCAAAACCATCGCAGTATGTGTGTTCCAACGTAATTGAGAGTATGGGAGGAATAAAATTAACTGCCAATCTTGCGTCGGATTTGTAAACTAGACTGACAAAACGCGACCATCCAGTGACCGAGGCACCAATAGACCCTTGTAGATAGTTACGCTGGACATCGATCTATTGAATCGCGACGCTATTTGTGTGTTCCATCGTCAATACCAGGATCTGACGGTAAGAATTAACTGTGAGTTATGAGAGGGAGAAAAAAAACTTGACTGCCAAAGAGTACGTCCATCTGGTATGAGGCAGCGATAGACCCTCGGAGATAAGTCGGCTAGTGACCAATGTATTGAATCGCGACGCAATTTCTGTGTTGCAACGTCGTTAGGATGGTGTGAATGTCGCAATTAACTGTCAAATTTACGTCCGATTTGAAAACTAGACTGACAAAGAGCGAACATCCGGTGGCCGAGGCACCAATAGACCCTTGTATATAGTTACGCTAGACATCGATGTATTGAATCGCGACGCTATTTGTGTGTTCCATCGTCGATACCAGGATCTGACGATAAGAATTAGCTGTGAGTTTTGAGGCGGAGACAAGAAACTTGACAGCCAAATCGTACATCCATCTGGTATGAGGCAGCGTTAGACCCTCGGAGATAAGTCGGCTAGTGACCAATGTATTGTATCGCGACGCAATTTCTGTCTTGCATCGTCATTAGGATGGTGGGAATGTCGCAATTAACTGTCAAATTTGTGTCGGATTCCCGAAACTTTACTCGTAGGACAACGATCATGTGGTGACCCAGGCAGTAATAGATGCTTGGAGATAAATCTGATGGAAGACGATCTTCTGAAAACCATCGCAGTATGTGTGTTCCGTCGTCATTGAGAGGATGAGAGAACATAAATTAACTGTCAGTTTTGCGTCGGATTTGAAAATTAACTGACAAAACGCCACCATCCGGTGACCGAGGCACCAATAGACCCTTGTAGATAGTTACGCTGGACATCGATCTATTGAATCGCGACGCTATTTGTGTGTTCCATCGTCAATACCAGGATCTGACGGTAAGAATTAACTGTGAGTTATGAGAGAGAGAAAACAAACTTGACTGCCAAAGAGTACGTCCATCTGGTATGAGGCAGCGATAGACCCTCGGAGATAGGTAGGCTAGTAACCAATGTATTGAATCGCGACGCAATTTCTGTGTTGCAACGTCGTTAGGTTGGTGTGAATGTCGCAAATAACTGTCAAATTTGCGTCGGATTTGAAAACTAGAGTGACAAAGCGCGAACATCCGGTGACCGAGGAACCAATAGACCCTTGTAGATAGTTACGCTAGGCATTGATGTATTGAATCGCGACGCTATTTGTGTATTCCATGGTCAATACCGTGATCTGACGGTAAGAATTAACTGTGAGTTATGAGAGGGAGAAAACAAACTTGACTGCCAAACAGTATGTCCATCTGGTATGAGACAGCGATAGAACCTCGGAGATACGTCGGCTAGTGACCAATGTATTGAATCGCGACGCAATTTCTGTGTTGCATCGTCATTAGGATGGTGGGAATGTCTCAATTAACTGTCAAATTTGCGTCGGGTTCCCGAAACTTTACTCGTAAGACAACGATCATGTGGTGACCAAGGCAGTAATAGATGCTTGGAGATAAATATGCTGAAAGACAATGTTCTGAAAACCATCGCAGTTCTATCGTCATTGAGAGGATGAGAGAAAGTAAAATTAACTGTCAGTATTGCGTCGGATTTGAAATCTAGATGACAAAACGCGACCATCCGGTAACCGAGGAACCAATAGACCCTTGTAGATAGTTACGCTGGACATCGATCTATTGAATCGCGACGCTATTTGTGTGTTCCATCGTCAATACCAGAATCTCACGGTAAGAATTAACTGTGAGTTATGAGAGGGAGAAAACAAACTTGACTGCCAAAGAGTACGTCCATGTGGTATGAGGCAGCGATAGACCCTCGGAGATAAGTCGGCTAGTGACCAATGTATTGAATCGCGACGCAATTTCTGTGTTGCATCGGCATTAGGATGGTGGGAATGTCACAATTAACTGTCAAATATGCGTCGGATTCCCGAAACTTTACTCGTAGGACAACGATAATGTGGTGACCCAGGCATTAATATATGCTTGGAGATAAATCTGCTGGTAGACGATGTTCTGAAAACAATCGCAGTTCTATCGTCATTGAGAGGATGAGAGAAAATAAAATTACTGTCAGTATTGCGTCGGATTTGAAAACTAGATGACAAAACGCGACCATCCGGTAACCGAGGAACCAATAGACCCTTGTAGATAGTTACGCTGGACATCGATCTATTGAATCGCGACGCTATTTGTGTGACCCATCGTCAATACCAGAATCTCACGGTAAGAATTAACTGTGAGTTATGAGAGGGAGAAAACAAACTTGACTGACAAAGAGTACGTCCATGTGGTATGAGGCAGCGATAGACCCTCGGAGATAAGTCGGCTAGTGACCAATGTATTGAATCGCGACGCAATTTCTGTGTTGCATCGTCGTTAGGATGATGTGAATGTCGCAATTAACTGTCAAATTTGCGTCTGATTTAAAAACTAGACTGACAAAGAGCGAACATCCGGTGACCGAGGCACAAATAGAAGACCCTTGTAGATAGTTACGCTGGACATCGATGTATTGAATCGCGACGCTATTTGTGTGTTCCATCGTCAATACCAGGATCTGACGGTATGAATTAACTGTGAGTTATGAGAGGAGAAAACAAACCTGACTGCCAAACAGTACGTCCATCTGGTACGAGGCAGCGATAGACCCTCGGAGATAAGTCGGCTTGTGACCAATGTATTGCATCGCTACGCAATTTCTGTGTTGCATCGACATCAGGATGGTGGGAATGTCTCAATTAACTGTCAATTTTGCGTCGGATTCCCGAAACTTTACTCGCAGGAGAACGATCATGTGGTGACCCAGGCATGCTTGGATATAAATCTGCTGGAAGACGATGTTCTGAAAACCATCGCAGTATGTGTGTTCCATCGTAATTGAGAGTATGGGAGGAATAAAATTAACTGCCAATCTTGCGTCGGATTTGTAAACTAGACTGACAAAACGCGACCATCCGGTGACCGAGGCACCAATAGACCCTTGTAGATAGTTACGCTGGACATCGATCTATTGAATCGCGACGCTATTTGTGTGTTCCATCGTCAATACCAGGATCTGACGGTAAGAATTAACTGTGAGTTATGAGAGGGAGAAAAAAAACTTGACTGCCAAAGAGTACGTCCATCTGGTATGAGGCAGCGATAGACCCTCGGAGATAAGTCGGCTAGTGACCAATGTATTGAATCGCGACGTAATTTCTGTGTTGCAACGTCGTTAGGATGGTGTGAATGTCGCAATTCACTGTCAAATTTGCGTCCGATTTGAAAACTAGACTGACAAAGAGCGAACATCCGGTGGCCGAGGCACCAATAGACCTTTGTAGATAGTTACGCTAGACATCGATGTATTGAATCGCGACGCTATTTGTGTGTTCCATCGTCGATACCAGGATCTGACGATAAGAATTAGATGTGAGTTTTGAGTCGGAGACAAGAAACTTGACAGCCAAATCGTACATCCATCTGGTATGAGGCAGCGTTAGACCCTCGGAGATAAGTCGGCTAGTGACCAATGTATTGTATCGCGACGCAATTTCTATCTTGCATCGTCATTAGGATGGTGGGAATGTCGCAATTAACTGTCAAATTTGTGTCGGATTCCCGAAACTTTACTCGTAGGACAACGATCATGTGGTGACCCAGGCAGTAATAGATGCTTGGGGATAAATCTGATGGAAGACGATCTTCAGAAAACCATCGCAGTATGTGTGTTCCGTCGTCATTGAGAGGATGAGAGAACATAAATTAACTGTCAGTTTTGCGTCGGATTTGAAAATTAGACTGACAAAACGCCACCATCCGGCGACCGAGGCACCAATAGACCCTTGTAGATAGTTACGCTGGACATCGATCTATTGAATCGCGACGCTATTTGTGTGTTCCATCGTCAATACCAGGATCTGACGGTAAGAATTAACTGTGAGTTATGAGAGAGAGAAAACAAACTTGACTGCCAAAGAGTACGTCCATCTGGTATGAGGCAGCGAAAGACCCTCGGAGATAAGTCGGCTAATGACCAATGTATTGACTCGTGACGCGATTTCTGTGTTGCATCGGCATTAGGATGGTGGGAATGTCGCAATTAACTGTCAAATTTGCGTCGGATACCCGAAACTTTACTCGTAGGACAACGATCATGTGGTGACCCAGGTACTAATAAATGCTTGGAGATAAATCTGCTGGAAGACGATGTTCTGAAAACCATCGCAGTATGTGTGTTCCATCGTCATTGAGAGGATGAGAGAACATAAATTAAGTGTCAGTTTTACGTCGGATTTGAAAACTAGAAAAAAAAAACGCGACCATCCGGTGACCGAGACACCAATAGACCCTTGTAGATAGTTATGCTGGACATCGATGTATTGAATCGCGACGCTATTTGTGTGTTCCATCGTCAGTACCAGGATCTGACGGTAAGAATTAACTGTGAGTTATGAGAGGGAGAAAACAAACTTGAGTGCCAAACAGTACGTCCATCTGGTATGAGGCAGCGATAGACCCTCGGAGATAAGTCGGCTAGTGACCAATGTATTGAATCGCGACGCAGTTTCTGTGTTGCAACGTCGTTAGGATGGTGTGAATGTCGCAATTAACTGTCAAATTTGCGTCGGATTTGAAAACTAGACTGACAAAGAGCGAACATCCGGTGGCCGAGGCACCAATAGACCCTTGTAGATAGTTACGCTGGACATCGATGTATAGATCGCGACGGTATTTGTGTGTTCCATGGTCAATACCAGGATCTGACGGTAAGAATTAACTGTGAGTTATGAGAGGGAGAAAACAAACTTGACTGCCAAACAGTATGTCCATCTGGTATGAGGCAGCGATAGACCCTCGGAGATAAGTCGGCTAGTGACCAATGTATTGAATCGCGAGGCAATTTCTGTGTTGTATCGACATAAGGGTGTTGGGAATGTCGCAATTAACTTTCAAATTTGCGTCGGATTTAAAACTAGACTGACAAAGCGCGAACATCCGGTGACCGAGGCACCAATAGACCCTTGTAGATAGTTACGCTAGGCATTGATGTATTGAATCGCGACGCTATTTGTGTGTTCCATGGTCGATACCAGGATCTGACGGTAAGATTTAGATGTGAGTTTTGAGTCGGAGACAAGAAACTTGACAGCCAGATTGTACATCCATCTGGTATGAGGCAGCGATAGACCCTCGGAGATAAGTCGGCTAGTGACCAATGTATTCTATCGCGACGCGATTTCTGTGTTGCATCAGCATTAGGATGGTGGGAATGTTGCAATTAACTGTCAAATTTGAGTCGGATTCCCTAAACTTTACTCGCAGGAGAACGATCATGTGGTGACCCAGGCATGCTTAAAGATAAATCTGCTGGAAGACGATGTTCTGAAAACCATCGCAGTATGTGTGTTCCATCGTAATTGAGAGTATGGGAGGAATAAAATTAACTGCCAGTTTTGCGTCGGATTTGTAAACTAGACTGACAAAACGCGACCATCCCCTGACCGAGACACCAATAGACCCTTGTAGATAGTTACGCTGGACATCGATCTATTGAATCGCGACGCTATTTGTGTGTTCCATCGTCAATACCAGAATCTCACGGTAAGAATTAACTGTGAGTTATGAGAGGGAGAAAACAAACTTGACTGCCAAAGAGTACGTCCATGTGGTATGAGGCAGCGATAGACCCTCGGAGATAAGTCGGCTAGTGACCAATGTATTGAATCGCGACGCAATTTCTGTGTTGCATCGGCATTAGGATGGTGGGAATGTCACAATTAACTGTCAAATATGCGTCGGATTCCCGAAACTTTACTCGTAGGACAACGATAATGTGGTGACCCAGGCATTAATATATGCTTGGAGATAAATCTGCTGGTAGACGATGTTCTGAAAACAATCGCAGTTCTATCGTCATTGAGAGGATGAGAGAAAATAAAATTACTGTCAGTATTGCGTCGGATTTGAAAACTAGATGACAAAACGCGACCATCCGGTAACCGAGGAACCAATAGACCCTTGTAGATAGTTACGCTGGACATCGATCTATTGAATCGCGACGCTATTTGTGTGACCCATCGTCAATACCAGAATCTCACGGTAAGAATTAACTGTGAGTTATGAGAGGGAGAAAACAAACTTGACTGACAAAGAGTACGTCCATGTGGTATGAGGCAGCGATAGACCCTCGGAGATAAGTCGGCTAGTGACCAATGTATTGAATCGCGACGCAATTTCTGTGTTGCATCGTCGTTAGGATGATGTGAATGTCGCAATTAACTGTCAAATTTGCGTCTGATTTAAAAACTAGACTGACAAAGAGCGAACATCCGGTGACCGAGGCACAAATAGAAGACCCTTGTAGATAGTTACGCTGGACATCGATGTATTGAATCGCGACGCTATTTGTGTGTTCCATCGTCAATACCAGGATCTGACGGTATGAATTAACTGTGAGTTATGAGAGGAGAAAACAAACCTGACTGCCAAACAGTACGTCCATCTGGTACGAGGCAGCGATAGACCCTCGGAGATAAGTCGGCTTGTGACCAATGTATTGCATCGCTACGCAATTTCTGTGTTGCATCGACATCAGGATGGTGGGAATGTCTCAATTAACTGTCAATTTTGCGTCGGATTCCCGAAACTTTACTCGCAGGAGAACGATCATGTGGTGACCCAGGCATGCTTGGATATAAATCTGCTGGAAGACGATGTTCTGAAAACCATCGCAGTATGTGTGTTCCATCGTAATTGAGAGTATGGGAGGAATAAAATTAACTGCCAATCTTGCGTCGGATTTGTAAACTAGACTGACAAAACGCGACCATCCGGTGACCGAGGCACCAATAGACCCTTGTAGATAGTTACGCTGGACATCGATCTATTGAATCGCGACGCTATTTGTGTGTTCCATCGTCAATACCAGGATCTGACGGTAAGAATTAACTGTGAGTTATGAGAGGGAGAAAAAAAACTTGACTGCCAAAGAGTACGTCCATCTGGTATGAGGCAGCGATAGACCCTCGGAGATAAGTCGGCTAGTGACCAATGTATTGAATCGCGACGTAATTTCTGTGTTGCAACGTCGTTAGGATGGTGTGAATGTCGCAATTCACTGTCAAATTTGCGTCCGATTTGAAAACTAGACTGACAAAGAGCGAACATCCGGTGGCCGAGGCACCAATAGACCTTTGTAGATAGTTACGCTAGACATCGATGTATTGAATCGCGACGCTATTTGTGTGTTCCATCGTCGATACCAGGATCTGACGATAAGAATTAGATGTGAGTTTTGAGTCGGAGACAAGAAACTTGACAGCCAAATCGTACATCCATCTGGTATGAGGCAGCGTTAGACCCTCGGAGATAAGTCGGCTAGTGACCAATGTATTGTATCGCGACGCAATTTCTATCTTGCATCGTCATTAGGATGGTGGGAATGTCGCAATTAACTGTCAAATTTGTGTCGGATTCCCGAAACTTTACTCGTAGGACAACGATCATGTGGTGACCCAGGCAGTAATAGATGCTTGGGGATAAATCTGATGGAAGACGATCTTCAGAAAACCATCGCAGTATGTGTGTTCCGTCGTCATTGAGAGGATGAGAGAACATAAATTAACTGTCAGTTTTGCGTCGGATTTGAAAATTAGACTGACAAAACGCCACCATCCGGCGACCGAGGCACCAATAGACCCTTGTAGATAGTTACGCTGGACATCGATCTATTGAATCGCGACGCTATTTGTGTGTTCCATCGTCAATACCAGGATCTGACGGTAAGAATTAACTGTGAGTTATGAGAGAGAGAAAACAAACTTGACTGCCAAAGAGTACGTCCATCTGGTATGAGGCAGCGAAAGACCCTCGGAGATAAGTCGGCTAATGACCAATGTATTGACTCGTGACGCGATTTCTGTGTTGCATCGGCATTAGGATGGTGGGAATGTCGCAATTAACTGTCAAATTTGCGTCGGATACCCGAAACTTTACTCGTAGGACAACGATCATGTGGTGACCCAGGTACTAATAAATGCTTGGAGATAAATCTGCTGGAAGACGATGTTCTGAAAACCATCGCAGTATGTGTGTTCCATCGTCATTGAGAGGATGAGAGAACATAAATTAAGTGTCAGTTTTACGTCGGATTTGAAAACTAGAAAAAAAAAAACGCGACCATCCGGTGACCGAGACACCAATAGACCCTTGTAGATAGTTATGCTGGACATCGATGTATTGAATCGCGACGCTATTTGTGTGTTCCATCGTCAGTACCAGGATCTGACGGTAAGAATTAACTGTGAGTTATGAGAGGGAGAAAACAAACTTGAGTGCCAAACAGTACGTCCATCTGGTATGAGGCAGCGATAGACCCTCGGAGATAAGTCGGCTAGTGACCAATGTATTGAATCGCGACGCAGTTTCTGTGTTGCAACGTCGTTAGGATGGTGTGAATGTCGCAATTAACTGTCAAATTTGCGTCGGATTTGAAAACTAGACTGACAAAGAGCGAACATCCGGTGGCCGAGGCACCAATAGACCCTTGTAGATAGTTACGCTGGACATCGATGTATAGATCGCGACGGTATTTGTGTGTTCCATGGTCAATACCAGGATCTGACGGTAAGAATTAACTGTGAGTTATGAGAGGGAGAAAACAAACTTGACTGCCAAACAGTATGTCCATCTGGTATGAGGCAGCGATAGACCCTCGGAGATAAGTCGGCTAGTGACCAATGTATTGAATCGCGAGGCAATTTCTGTGTTGTATCGACATAAGGGTGTTGGGAATGTCGCAATTAACTTTCAAATTTGCGTCGGATTTAAAACTAGACTGACAAAGCGCGAACATCCGGTGACCGAGGCACCAATAGACCCTTGTAGATAGTTACGCTAGGCATTGATGTATTGAATCGCGACGCTATTTGTGTGTTCCATGGTCGATACCAGGATCTGACGGTAAGATTTAGATGTGAGTTTTGAGTCGGAGACAAGAAACTTGACAGCCAGATTGTACATCCATCTGGTATGAGGCAGCGATAGACCCTCGGAGATAAGTCGGCTAGTGACCAATGTATTCTATCGCGACGCGATTTCTGTGTTGCATCAGCATTAGGATGGTGGGAATGTTGCAATTAACTGTCAAATTTGAGTCGGATTCCCTAAACTTTACTCGCAGGAGAACGATCATGTGGTGACCCAGGCATGCTTAAAGATAAATCTGCTGGAAGACGATGTTCTGAAAACCATCGCAGTATGTGTGTTCCATCGTAATTGAGAGTATGGGAGGAATAAAATTAACTGCCAGTTTTGCGTCGGATTTGTAAACTAGACTGACAAAACGCGACCATCCCCTGACCGAGACACCAATAGACCCTTGTAGATAGTTACGCTGGACATCGATGTATAGATCGCGACGCTATTTGTGTGTTCCATCGTCAATACCAGAATCTCACGGTAAGAATTAACTGTGAGTTACGAGAGGAAGAAAACAACCTTGACTGCCAAAGAGTACGTCCATCTGGTATGAGGCAGCGATAGACCCTCGGAGATAAGTCGGCTAGTGACCAATGTATTGAATCGAGACGCAATTTCTGTGTTGCATCAGCATTAGGATGTTGGGAATGTCGCAATTAACTGTCAAATTTGCGTCGGATTCCCGAAACTTTACTCGTAGGACAACGATCATGTGGTGACCCAGGCAGTAATAGATGCTTGGAGATAAATCTGCTGGAAGACGATGTTCTGAAAACCATCGCAGTATGTGTGTTCCATTGTCATTGAGAGGATGAGAGAACATAAATTAAGTGTCAGTTTTACGTCGGATTTGAAAACTAGATGACAAAACGCGACCATCCGGTGACCGAGGCACTACTAGACCCTTGTAGATAGTTAAGCTGGACATCGATCGATTGAATCGCGGCGCTATTTGTGTGTTCCATCGTCAATACCAGTATCTGACGGTAAGAATTAACTGTGAGTTATGAGAGGGACAAAACAAACTTGACTGCCAAACAGTACCTTCATCTGGTAGGAGGCAGCGATAGAACCTCGGAGATAAGTCGGCTTGTAACTAATGTATTGAATCGCTACGCAATTTCTGTGTTGCATCGTCATTAGGATGGTGGGAATGTCTCAATTAACTGTCAATTTTGCGTCGGATTCCCGAAACTTTACTCGCAGGAGAACGATCATGTGGTGACCCAGGCATGCTTGGAGATAAATCTGCTGGAAGACGATGTTCTGAAAACCATCGCAGTATGTGTGTTCCATCGTAATTGAGAGTATGGGAGGAATAAAATTAACTGCCAATCTTGCGTCGGATTTGTATACTAGACTGACAAAACGCGACCATCCGGTGACGGAGGCACCAATAGACCCTTGTAGATAGTTACGCTGGACATCGATGTATAGATCGCGACGCTATTTGTGTGTTCCATCGTCAATACCAGAATCTCACGGTAAGAATTAACTGTGAGTTACGAGAGGAAGAAAACAACCTTGACTGCCAAAGAGTACGTCCATCTGGTATGAGGCAGTGACAGACCCTCGGAGATAAGTCGGCTAGTGACCAATGTATTGAATCGCGACGCAATTTCTGTGTTGCATCGTCATTAGGATGGTGGGAATGTCGCAAGTAACTGTCAAATTTGAGTCGGATTCCCGAAACATTACTCGTAGGACAACGATCATGTGGTGACCCAGGCAGTAATAGATGCTTGGAGATAAATATGCTGGAAGACAATGTTCGGAAAACCATCGCAGTATGTTTGTTCCGTCGTCATTGAGAGGATGAGAGAACATAAATTAACTGTCTGCTTTGCGTCGGATTTGAAAACTAGATGACAAAACACGACCATCCGGTGACCGAGGCACAAATTGACCCTTGTAGATAGTTACGCTGGACATCGATGTATTGAATCGCGACGCTATTTGTGTGTTCCATCGTCAATACCAGGATCTGACGGTAAGAATTAACTGTGAGTTATGAGAGGGAGAAAACAAACTTGACTGCCAAAGAGTACGTCCATCTGGTATGAGGCAGCGATAGACCCTCGGAGATAAGTCGGCTATTGACCAATGTATTGAATCGCGACGAAATTTCTGTGTTGCATCGTCATTAGGGTGGTGGGAATGTCGCAATTAACTATCAAATTTCCGTCGGATTTGAAAACTAGACTGACAAAGCGTGAACATCCGGTGACCGAGGCACCAATAGACCCTTGTAGATAGTTACGCTAAACATCGATGTATTGAATCGCGACGCTATTTTTGTGTTCCATCGTCAATACCATGATCTGACGGTACGAATTAACTGTGAGTTATGAGAGGGAGAAAACAAACTTCACTGCCAAACAGTACGTCCATCTGGTATGAGGCAGCGATAGACCCTCGGAGATAAGTCGGCTAGAGACCAATGTATTGAATCGCGACGCAATTTCTGTGTTGCATCGTCATTAGGGTGGTGGGAATGTCGCAATTAACTGTCAAATGTGCGTCGGATTTGAAAACTAGACTGACAAAGAGCGAACATCAGGTGACCGAGGCACCAATAGACACTTGTAGATAGTTACGCTAGACATCGATGTATTGAATCGCGACGCTATTTGTGTGTTCGATGGTCGATACCAGGATCTGACGGTAAGAATTAGCTGTGAGTTTTGAGTCGGAGACAAGAAACTTGACAGCCAAATTGTATATCCATCTGGTATGAGGCAGCGTTAGACCCTCTGAGATAAGTCGGCTAGTGACCAATGTATTGGATAGCGACACAATTTCTGTGTTGCAACGTCGTTAGGATGGTGGGAATGTCGCAATTAACTGTCAAATGTGCGTCGGATTTGAAACCTAGACTGACAAAGAGCGAACATCCGGTGATCGAGGCACCAATAGACCCTTGTAGATAGTTACGCTAGACATCGATGTATTGAATCGCGACCCTATTTGTGTGTTCCATCGTCGACACCAGGATCTGACTGTAAGAATTAGCTGTGGGTTTTGAGTCGGAGACAAGAAACTTGACAGCCAAATTGTACATTCCTCTGGTATGAGGCAGCGATAGACCCTTGGAGATAAGTCTGCTAGTGACCAAAGTATTGAATAGCGACGCAATTTCTGTGTTGCATCGTCATTAGGGTGGTGGGAATGTCGCAATTAACTGTCAAATTTGCGGCGGATTTGAAAACTAGACTGACAAAGCGCGAACATCCGGTGACCGAGGCACCAATAGACCCTTGTAGATAGTTACGCTAGGCATCGATGTATTGAATCGCGACGCTATTTGTGTGTTCCATGGTCGATACCAGGATCTGACGGTAAGAATTTACTGTGAGTTATGAGAGGGTGAAAACAAACTTGACTGCCAAACAGTACGTCCATCTGGTATGAGGCAGCGATAGACCCTCGGAGATACGTCGGCTAGTGAACAATGTATTGAACTGCGACGCAATTTCTGTGTTGCATCGTCATTAGGGTGCTGGGAATGTCGCAGTTAACTGTCAAATGTGCGTCGGATTTGAAAACTAGACTGACAAAGAGCGAACATCCGGTGACCGAGGCACCAATAAACCCTTGTAGATAGTTACGATGGACATCGATGTATAGAATCGCGACGCTATTTGTGTGTTCCATGGTCGATACCAGGATCTGACGGTATGATTTAGCTGTGAGTTTTGAGTCGGGGACAAGAAACGTGACACCCAAATTGTATATCCATCTGGTATGAGGCAGCGTTAGACAATCTGAGATATGTCGGCTAGTGACCAATGTATTGAATAGCGACACAATTTCTGTGTTGCAACGTCGTTAGGATGGTGGGAATGTCGCAATTAACTGTCAAATGTGCGTCGGATTTGAAAACTAGACTGACAAAGAGCGAACATCCAGTGATCGAGGCACCAATAGACCCTTGTAGATAGTTACGCTAGACATCGATGTATTGAATCGCGACCCTATTAGTGTGTTCCATCGTCGATACCAGGATCTGACTGTAAGAATTAGCTGTGGGTTTTGAGTCGGAGACAAGAAACTTGACAGCCAAATTGTACATCCATCTGGTATGAGGCAGCGTTAGAACCTCGGAGATAAATCGGCTAGTGACCAATGTATTGAATCGCGACACAATTTCTGTGTTGCAACGTCGTTAGGATGGTGGGAATGTCGCAATTAACTGTCAAATGTGCGTCGGATTTGAAAACTAGACTGACAAAGCGCGAACATCCGGTGACCGAGGCACCAATAGACCCTTGTAGATAGTTACGCTAAACATCGATGTATTGAATCGCGACGCTATTTTTGTGTTCCATCGTCAATACCATGATCTGACGGTACGAATTAACTGTGAGTTATGAGAGGGAGAAAACAAACTTGACTGCCAAACAGTACGTCCATCTGGTATGAGGCAGCGATAGACCCTCGGAGATAAGTCGGCTAGTGACCAATGTATTGAATAGCGACGCAATTTCTGTGTTGCATCGTCATTAGAGTGGTGGGAATGTCGCAATTAACTGTCAAATTAGCGTCGGATTTGAAAACTAGACTGACAAAGCATGAAGATCCGGTGACCGAGGCACCAATAGACCCTTGTAGATAGTTACGCTAGGCATCGATGTATTGAATCGCGACGCTATTTGTGTGTTCCATGGTCGATACCAGGATCTGACGGTAAGAATTAGCTGTGAGTTATGAGAGGGAGTAAACAAACTTGACTGCCAAACAGTACGTCCATCTGGTATAAGGCAGCGATAGACCCTCGGAGATAAGTCGGCTAGTGACCAATGTATTGAATCGCGACGCAATTTCTGTGTTGCATCGTCATTAGGATGGTGGGAATGTCGCAATTAACTGTCAAATTAGCGTCGTATTTGAAAACTAGACTGACAAAGCATGAACATCCGGTCAATAGACCCTTGTAGATAGTTACGCTAGGCATCGATGTATTGAATCGCGACGCTATTTGTGTTTTCCATGGTCGATTCCAGGATCTGACGGTAAGATTTAGCTGTGAGTTTTGAGTCGCAGACAAGAAACTTGACAGCCAAATTGTACATTCCTCTGGTATGAGGCAGCGATAGACCCTTGGAGATAAGTCTGTAAGTGACCAAAGTATTGAATAGCGACGCAATATCTGTGTTGCATCGTCATTAGGGTGGTGGGAATGTCGCAATTAACTGTCAAATTTGGCGCGGATTTGAAAACTAGACTGACAAAGCACGAACATCCGGTGACCGAGGCACCAATAGACCCTTGTAGATAGTTACGCTAGGCATCGATGTATTGAATCGCGACGCTATTTGTGTGTTCCATGGTCGATACCAGGATCTGACGGTAAGAATTAACTGTGAGTTATGTAAGGGAGAGAACAAACTTGACTGCCAAACAGTACGTCCATCTGGTATGAGGCAGCGATAGACCCTCGGAGATAAGTCGGCTAGTGACCAACGTATTGAATCGCGACGCAATTTCTGTGTTGCATCGTCGTTAGGATGGTGGGAATGTCGCAATTAACTGTCAAATTTGCGTCGGATTCCCGAAACTATACTCGTAGGACAACGATCAAGTGGTGACCCAGGCAGTAATAGATGCTTGGAGATAAATCTGCTGGAAGACAATGTTCTGAAAACCATCGCAGTATGTGTGTTCCATCGTCATTGAGAGGATGAGAGAACGTAAATTAACTGTCAGTTTTGCGTCGGATTTGAAAACTAGATGACAAAACGCCACCATCCGGTGACCGAGGCACCAATAGACCCTTGTAGATAGTTACGCTGGACATCGATGTATTGATTCGCGACGCTATTTGTGTGCTCCATCGTCAATACCAGGATCTGACGGTAAGAATTAACTGTGAGTTATGAGAGGGAGAAAACAAAATTCACTGCCAAAGAGTACGTTCATCATTTATGAGGCAGCGATAGACCCTTGGAGATAAGTCTGCTAGTGACCAATGTATTGAATTGTGACGCAATTTCTGTGTTGCATCGTCATTAGGGTGGTGGGAATGTCGCAATTAACTGTCAAATTTGCGGCGGATTTGAAAACTAGACTGACAAAGCGCGAACATCCGGTGACCGAGGCACCAATAGACCCTTGTAGATAGTTATGCTAGACATCGATGTATTGAATCGCGACCCTATTTGTGTGTTCCATCGTCAATACCATGATCTGACGGTACGAATTAACTGTGAGTTATGAGAGGGAGAAAACAAACTTGACTGCCAAACAGTACGTCCATCTGGTATGAGGCAGCGATAGACCCTCGGAGATAAGTCGGCTAGTGACCAATGTATTGAATAGCGACGCAATTTCTGTGTTGCATCGTCATTAGGGTGGTGGGAATGTCGCAATTAACTGTCAAATTAGCGTCGGATTTGAAAACTAGACTGACAAAGCATGAACATCCGGTGACCGAGGCACCAATAGACCCTTGTAGATAGTTACGCTAGGCATCGATGTATTGAATCGCGACGCTATTTGTGTGTTCCATGGTCGATTCCAGGATCTGACGGTAAGATTTAGCTGTGAGTTTTGAGTCGGAGACAAGAAACTTGACAGACAAATTGTACATTCCTCTGGTATGAGGCAGCGATAGACCCTTGGAGATAAGTCTGCTAGTGACCAAAGTATTGAATAGCGACGCAATTTCTGTGTTGCATCGTCATTAGGGTGGTGGGAATGTCGCAATTAACTGTCAAATTTGCGGCGGATTTGAAAACTAGACTGACAAAGCGCGAACATCCGGTGACCGAGGCACCAATAGACCCTTGTAGATAGTTATGCTAGACATCGATGTATTGAATCGCGACCCTATTTGTGTGTTCCATCGTCGATACCAGGATCTGACTGTAAGAATTAGCTGTGGGTTTTGAGTCGGAGACAAGAAACTTGACAGCCAAATTGTACATCCATCTGGTATGAGGCAGCGTTAGACCCTCGGAGATAAGTCGGCTAGTGACCAATGTATTGAATCGCGACACAATTTCTGTGTAGCAACGTCGTTAGGATGGTGGGAATGTCGCAATTAACTGTGAAATGTGCGTCGGATTTGAAAACTAGACTGACAAAGCGTGAACATCCGGTGACCGAGGCACCAATAGACCCTTGTAGATAGTTACGCTAAACATCGATGTATTGAATCGCGACGCTATTTTTGTGTTCCATCGTCAATACCATGATCTGACGGTACGAATTAACTGTGAGTTATGAGAGGGAGAAAACAAACTTGACTGCCAAACAGTACGTCCATCTGGTATGAGGCAGCGATAGACCCTCGGAGATAAGTCGGCTAGTGACCAATGTATTGAATAGCGACGCAATATCTGTGTTGCATAGTCATTAGGGTGGTGGGAATGTCGCAATTAACTGTCAAATTTGCGTCGGATTTGAAAACTAGACTGACAAAGCATGAACATCCGGTGACCGAGGCACCAATAGACCCTTGTAGATAGTTACGCTAGGCATCGATGTATTGAATCGCGACGCTATTTGTGTGTTCCATGGTCGATTCCAGGATCTGACGGTAAGATTTAGCTGTGAGTTTTGAGTCGCAGACAAGAAACTTGACAGCCAAATTGTACATTCCTCTGGTATGAGGCAGCGATAGACCCTTGGAGATAAGTCTGCTAGTGACCAAAGTATTGAATAGCGACGCAATATCTGTGTTGCATCGTCATTAGGGTGGTGGGAATGTCGCAATTAACTGTCAAATTTGGGGCGGATTTGAAAACTAGACTGACAAAGCGCGAACATCCGGTGACCGAGGCACCAATAGACCCTTGTAGATAGTTACGCTTGACATCGATGTATTGAATCGCGACGCTATTTGTGTGTTCCATCGTCAATACCAGGATCTGACGGTAAAATTAACTGTGAGTTATGAGAGGGAGAAAACAAACTTGACTGCCAAACAGTACGTCCATCTGGTATGAGGCAGCGAAAGACCCTCTTAGATAAGTCGGCTAGTGACCAATGTATTGAATAGCGACGCAATTTCTGTGTTGCATCGTCATTAGGGTGGTGGGAATGTCGCAATTAACTGTCAAATTAGCGTCGTATTTGAAAACTAGACTGACAAAGCATGAACATCCGGTCTATAGACCCTTGTAGATAGTTACGCTAGGCATCGATGTATTGAATCGCGACGCTATTTGTGTTTTCCATGGTCGATTCCAGGATCTGACGGTAAGATTTAGCTGTGAGTTTTGAGTCGCAGACAAGAAACTTGACAGCCAAATTGTACATTCCTCTGGTATGAGGCAGCGATAGACCCTCGGAGATAAGTCGGCTAGTGACCAATGTATTGAATCTCGACGCAATTTCTGTGTTGCATCGTCATTAGGATGGTGGGAATGTCGCAATTAACTGTCAAATTTGCGTCGGATTCCCGAAACTTTACTCGTAGGACAACGATCATGTGGTGACCCTGGCAGTAATAGATGCTTGGAGATAAATATGCTGGAAGACAATGTTCTGAAAACCAATGCAGTATGTGTGTTCCGTCGTCATTGAGAGGATGAGAGAACATAAATTAACTGTCTGCTTTGCGTCGGATTTGAAAACTAGATGACAAAACGCGACCATCCGGTGACCGAGGCACAAATAGACCCTTGTAGATAGTTACGCTTGACATCGATGTATTGAATCGCGACGCTATTTGTGTGTTCCATCGTCAATACCAGGATCTGACGGTAAAATTAACTGTGAGTTATGAGAGGGAGAAAACAAACTTGACTGCCAAACAGTACGTCCATCTTTTATGAGGCAGCGATAGAACCTCGGAGATAAGTCGGCTAGTGACCAATGAATTGAATTGCGACGCATTTTCTGTGTTGCATCGTCATTAGGGTGGTGGGAATGTCGCAATTAACTGTCAAATTTGCGGCGGATTTGAAAACAAGAAGACAAAACGCCACCATCCGGTGACCGAGGCACCAATAGATCCTTGTAGATAGTTACGCTAGACATCGATGTATTGAATCGCGACCCTATTTGTGTGTTCCATCGTCGATACCAGGATGTGAATGTAAGAATTTGCTGTGGGTTTTGAGTCGGAGACAAGAAACTTGACAGCCAAATAGTACATCCATCTGGTATGAGGCAGCGTTAGACCCTCGGAGATAAGTCGGCTAGTGACCAATGTATTGAATCGCGACACAATTTCTGTGTAGCAACGTCGTTAGGATGGTGGGAATGTCGCAATTAACTGTGAAATGTGCGTCGGATTTGAAAACTAGACTGACAAAGCGTGAACATCCGGTGACCGAGGCACCAATAGACCCTTGTAGATAGTTACGCTAAACATCGATGTATTGAATCGCGACGCTATTTTTGTGTTCCATCGTCAATACCATGATCTGATGGTACGAATTAACTGTGAGTTATGAGAGGGAGAAAACAAACTTGACTGCCAAACAGTACGTCCATCTGGTATGAGGCAGCGAAAGACCCTCTTAGATAAGTCGGCTAGTGACCAATGTATTGAATAGCGACGCAATTTCTGTGTTGCATCGTCATTAGGGTGGTGGGAATGTCGCAATTAACTGTCAAATTAGCGTCGTATTTGAAAACTAGACTGACAAAGCATGAACATCCGGTCTATAGACCCTTGTAGATAGTTACGCTAGGCATCGATGTATTGAATCGCGACGCTATTTGTGTTTTCCATGGTCGATTCCAGGATCTGACGGTAAGATTTAGCTGTGAGTTTTGAGTCGCAGACAAGAAACTTGACAGCCAAATTGTACATTCCTCTGGTATGAGGCAGCGATAGACCCTTGGAGATAAGTCTGTAAGTGACCAAAGTATTGAATAGCGACGCAATATCTGTGTTGCATCGTCATTAGGGTGGTGGGAATGTCGCAATTAACTGTCAAATTTGGCGCGGATTTGAAAACTAGACTGACAAAGCACGAACATCCGGTGACCGAGGCACCAATAGACCCTTGTAGATAGTTATGCTAGACATCGATGTATTGAATCGCGACCCTATTTGTGTGTTCCATCGTCGATACCAGGATCTGACTGTAAGAATTAGCTGTGGGTTTTGAGTCGGAGACAAGAAACTTGACAGCCAAATTGTACATCCATCTGGTATGAGGCAGCGTTAGACCCTCGGAGATAAGTCGGCTAGTCACCAATGTATTGAATCGCGACACAATTTCTGTGTAGCAACGTCGTTAGGATGGTGGGAATGTCGCAATTAACTGTGAAATGTGCGTCGGATTTGAAAACTAGACTGACAAAGCGTGAACATCCGGTGACCGAGGCACCAATAGACCCTTGTAGATAGTTACGCTAAACATCGATGTATTGAATCGCGACGCTATTTTTGTGTTCCATCGTCAATACCATGATCTGACGGTACGAATTAACTGTGAGTTATGAGAGGGAGAAAACAAACTTGACTGCCAAACAGTACGTCCATCTGGTATGAGGCAGCGATAGACCCTCGGAGATAAGTCGGCTAGTGACCAATGTATTGAATAGCGACGCAATATCTGTGTTGCATAGTCATTAGGGTGGTGGGAATGTCGCAATTAACTGTCAAATTTGCGTCGGATTTGAAAACTAGACTGACAAAGCATGAACATCCGGTTACCGAGGCACCAATAGACCCTTGTAGATAGTTACGCTAGGCATCGATGTATTGAATCGCGACGCTATTTGTGTGTTCCATGGTCGATTCCAGGATCTGACGGTAAGATTTAGCTGTGAGTTTTGAGTCGCAGACAAGAAACTTGACAGCCAAATTGTACATTCCTCTGGTATGAGGCAGCGATAGACCCTTGGAGATAAGTCTGCTAGTGACCAAAGTATTGAATAGCGACGCAATATCTGTGTTGCATCGTCATTAGGGTGGTGGGAATGTCGCAATTAACTGTCAAATTTGGGGCGGATTTGAAAACTAGACTGACAAAGCGCGAACATCCGGTGACCGAGGCACCAATAGACCCTTGTAGATAGTTACGTTAGGCATCGATGTATTGAATCGCGACGCTATTTGTGTGTTCCATGGTCGATACCAGGATCTGACGGTAAGAATTAACTGTGAGTTATGAGAGGGAGAAAACAAACTTGACTGCCAAATAGTACGTCCATCTGGTATGAGGCAGCGATAGACCCTCGGAGATAAGGCGGCTAGTGACCAATGTATTGAATCTCGACGCAATTTCTGTGTTGCATCGTCATTAGGATGGTGGGAATGTCGCAATTAACTGTCAAATTTGCGTCGGATTCCCGAAACTTTACTCGTAGGACAACGATCATGTGGTGACCCTGGCAGTAATAGATGCTTGGAGATAAATATGCTGGAAGACAATGTTCTGAAAACCAATGCAGTATGTGTGTTCCGTCGTCATTGAGAGGATGAGAGAACAAAAATTAACTGTCTGCTTTGCGTCGGATTTGAAAACTAGATGACAAAACGCGACCATCCGGTGACCGAGGCACAAATAGACCCTTGTAGATAGTTACGCTTGACATCGATGTATTGAATCGCGACGCTATTTGTGTGTTCCATCGTCAATACCAGGATCTGACGGTAAAATTAACTGTGAGTTATGAGAGGGAGAAAACAAACTTGACTGCCAAACAGTACGTCCATCTTTTATGAGGCAGCGATAGACCCTCGGACATAAGTCGGCTAGTGACCAATGAATTGAATTGCGACGCATTTTCTGTGTTGCATCGTCATTAGGGTGGTGGGAATGTCGCAATTAACTGTCAAATTTGCGGCGGATTTGAAAACAAGAAGACAAAACGCCACCATCCGGTGACCGAGGCACCAATAGATCCTTGTAGATAGTTACGCTAGACATCGATGTATTGAATCGCGACCCTATTTGTGTGTTCCATCGTCGATACCAGGATGTGAATGTAAGAATTTGCTGTGGGCTTTGAGTCGGAGACAAGAAACTTGACAGCCAAATAGTACATCCATCTGGTATGAGGCAGCGTTAGACCCTCGGAGATAAGTCGGCTAGTGACCAATGTATTGAATCGCGACACAATTTCTGTGTAGCAACGTCGTTAGGATGGTGGGAATGTCGCAATTAACTGTGAAATGTGCGTCGGATTTGAAAACTAGACTGACAAAGCGTGAACATCCGGTGACCGAGGCACCAATAGACCCTTGTAGATAGTTACGCTAAACATCGATGTATTGAATCGCGACGCTATTTTTGTGTTCCATCGTCAATACCATGATCTGATGGTACGAATTAACTGTGAGTTATGAGAGGGAGAAAACAAACTTGACTGCCAAACAGTACGTCCATCTGGTATGAGGCAGCGAAAGACCCTCTTAGATAAGTCGGCTAGTGACCAATGTATTGAATAGCGACGCAATTTCTGTGTTGCATCGTCATTAGGGTGGTGGGAATGTCGCAATTAACTGTCAAATTAGCGTCGTATTTGAAAACTAGACTGACAAAGCATGAACATCCGGTCTATAGACCCTTGTAGATAGTTACGCTAGGCATCGATGTATTGAATCGCGACGCTATTTGTGTTTTCCATGGTCGATTCCAGGATCTGACGGTAAGATTTAGCTGTGAGTTTTGAGTCGCAGACAAGAAACTTGACAGCCAAATTGTACATTCCTCTGGTATGAGGCAGCGATAGACCCTTGGAGATAAGTCTGTAAGTGACCAAAGTATTGAATAGCGACGCAATATCTGTGTTGCATCGTCATTAGGGTGGTGGGAATGTCGCAATTAACTGTCAAATTTGGCGCGGATTTGAAAACTAGACTGACAAAGCACGAACATCCGGTGACCGAGGCACCAATAGACCCTTGTAGATAGTTACGCTAGGCATCGATGTATTGAATCGCGACGCTATTTGTGTGTTCCATGGTCGATACCAGGATCTGACGGTAAGAATTAACTGTGAGTTATGAGAGGGAGAGAACAAACTTGACTGCCAAACAGTACGTCCATCTGGTATGAGGCAGCGATAGACCCTCGGAGATAAGTCGGCTAGTGACCAATGTATTGAATCGCGACGCAATTTCTGTGTTGCATCGTCGTTAGGATGGTGGGAATGTCGCAATTAACTGTCAAATTTGCGTCGGATTCCCGAAACTATACTCGTAGGACAACGATCAAGTGGTGACCCAGGCAGTAATAGATGCTTGGAGATAAATCTGCTGGAAGACAATGTTCTGAAAACCATCGCAGTATGTGTGTTCCATCGTCATTGAGAGGATGAGAGAACGTAAATTAACTGTCAGTTTTGCGTCGGATTTGAAAACTAGATGACAAAACGCCACCATCCGGTGACCGAGGCACCAATAGACCCTTGTAGATAGTTACGCTGGACATCGATGTATTGATTCGCGACGCTATTTGTGTGCTCCATCGTCAATACCAGGATCTGACGGTAAGAATTAACTGTGAGTTATGAGAGGGAGAAAACAAAATTCACTGCCAAAGAGTACGTTCATCATTTATGAGGCAGCGATAGACCCTCGGAGATAAGTCTGCTAGTGACCAATGTATTGAATTGTGACGCAATTTCTGTGTTGCATCGTCATTAGGGTGGTGGGAATGTCGCAATTAACTATCAAATTTGCGGCGGATTTGAAAACTAGACTGACAAAGCGCGAACATCCGGTGACCGAGACTCCAATAGACCCTTGTATATAGTTACGCTAGGCATCGATGTATTGAATCGCGACGCTATTTGTGTGTTCCATGGTCGATACCAGGATTGACGGTAAGATTTAGCTGTGAGATTTGAATCGGAGACAAGAAACTTGACAGCCAAATTCTTCATCCATCTGGTATGAGGCAGCGATGGACCCTTGGAGATAAGTCGGCTAGTGACCAATGTATTGAATCGCGACGCAATTTCTGTGTTGCATCGTCGTTAGGATGGTGGGAATGTAGCAATTAACTGTCAAATGTGCGTCGGATTTGAAAACTAGACTGACAAAGCGTGAACATCCGGTGACCGAGGCACCAATAGACCCTTGTAGATAGTTACGCTAAACATCGATGTATTGAATCGCGACGCTATTTTTGTGTTCCATCGTCAATACCATGATCTGACGGTACGAATTAACTGTGAGTTATGAGAGGGAGAAAACAAACTTGACTGCCAAACAGTACGTCCATCTGGTATGAGGCAGCGATAGACCCTCGGAGATAAGTCGGCTAGTGACCAATGTATTGAATAGCGACGCAATTTCTGTGTTGCATCGTCATTAGGGTGGTGGGAATGTCGCAATTAACTGTCAAATTAGCGTCGGATTTGAAAACTAGACTGACAAAGCATGAACATCCGGTGACCGAGGCACCAATAGACCCTTGTAGATAGTTACGCTAGGCATCGATGTATTGAATCGCGACGCTATTTGTGTGTTCCATGGTCGATTCCAGGATCTGACGGTAAGATTTAGCTGTGAGTTTTGAGTCGGAGACAAGAAACTTGACAGACAAATTGTACATTCCTCTGGTATGAGGCAGCGATAGACCCTTGGAGATAAGTCTGCTAGTGACCAAAGTATTGAATAGCGACGCAATTTCTGTGTTGCATCGTCATTAGGGTGGTGGGAATGTCGCAATTAACTGTCAAATTTGCGGCGGATTTGAAAACTAGACTGACAAAGCGCGAACATCCGGTGACCGAGGCACCAATAGACTCTTGTAGATAGTTATGCTAGACATCGATGTATTGAATCGCGACCCTATTTGTGTGTTCCATCGTCGATACCAGGATCTGACTGTAAGAATTAGCTGTGGGTTTTGAGTCGGAGACAAGAAACTTGACAGCCAAATTGTACATCCATCTGGTATGAGGCAGCGTTAGACCCTCGGAGATAAGTCGGCTAGTCACCAATGTATTGAATCGCGACGCAATTTCTGTGTAGCAACGTCGTTAGGATGGTGGGAATGTCGCAATTAACTGTGAAATGTGCGTCGGATTTGAAAACTAGACTGACAAAGCGTGAACATCCGGTGACCGAGGCACCAATAGACCCTTGTAGATAGTTACGCTAAACATCGATGTATTGAATCGCGACGCTATTTTTGTGTTCCATCGTCAATACCATGATCTGACGGTACGAATTAACTGTGAGTTATGAGAGGGAGAAAACAAACTTGACTGCCAAACAGTACGTCCATCTGGTATGAGGCAGCGATAGACCCTCGGAGATAAGTCGGCTAGTGACCAATGTATTGAATAGCGACGCAATATCTGTGTTGCATAGTCATTAGGGTGGTGGGAATGTCGCAATTAACTGTCAAATTAGCGTCGGATTTGAAAACTAGACTGACAAAGCATGAACATCCGGTGACCGAGGCACCAATAGACCCTTGTAGATAGTTACGTTAGGCATCGATGTATTGAATCGCGACGCTATTTGTGTGTTCCATGGTCGATACCAGGATCTGACGGTAAGAATTAACTGTGAGTTATGAGAGGGAGAAAACAAACTTGACTGCCAAATAGTACGTCCATCTGGTATGAGGCAGCGATAGACCCTCGGAGATAAGGCGGCTAGTGACCAATGTATTGAATCTCGACGCAATTTCTGTGTTGCATCGTCATTAGGATGGTGGGAATGTCGCAATTAACTGTCAAATTTGCGTCGGATTCCCGAAACTTTACTCGTAGGACAACGATCATGTGGTGACCCTGGCAGTAATAGATGCTTGGAGATAAATATGCTGGAAGACAATGTTCTGAAAACCAATGCAGTATGTGTGTTCCGTCGTCATTGAGAGGATGAGAGAACATAAATTAACTGTCTGCTTTGCGTCGGATTTGATAACTAGATGACAAAACGCGACCATCCGGTGACCGAGGCACAAATAGACCCTTGTAGATAGTTACGCTTGACATCGATGTATTGAATCGCGACGCTATTTGTGTGTTCCATCGTCAATACCAGGATCTGACGGTAAAATTAACTGTGAGTTATGAGAGGGAGAAAACAAACTTGACTGCCAAACAGTACGTCCATCTTTTATGAGGCAGCGATAGACCCTCGGAGATAAGTCGGCTAGTGACCAATGAATTGAATTGCGACGCATTTTCTGTGTTGCATCGTCATTAGGGTGGTGGGAATGTCGCAATTAACTGTCAAATTTGCGGCGGATTTGAAAACAAGAAGACAAAACGCCACCATCCGGTGACCGAGGCACCAATAGACCCTTGTAGATAGTTACGCTGGACATCGATGTATTGATTCGCGACGCTATTTGTGTGTTCCATCGTCAATACCAGGATCTGACTGTAAGAATTAACTGTGAGGTATGAGAGGGAGAAAACAAACTTGACTGCCAAAAGAGTACGTTCATCATTTATGAGGCAGCGATAGACCCTCGGAGATAAGTCTGCTAGTGACCAATGTATTGAATTGCGACGCAATTTCTGTGTTGCATCGTCGTTAGGGTGGTGGCAATGTCGCAATTAACTGTCAAATTTGCGGCGGATTTGAAAACTAGACTGACAAAGCGCGAACATCCGGTGACCAAGGCACCAATAGACCCTTGTATATAGTTACGCTAGGCATCGATGTATTGAATCGCGACGCCATTTGTGTGTTCCATGGTCGATACCAGGATCTGACGGTAAGATTTAGCTGTGAGATTTGAATCGGAGACAAGAAAATTGACAGCCAAATTGTTCATCCATCTGGTATGAGGCAGCGATAGACCCTTGGAGATAAGTCGGCTAGTGACCAATGGATTGAATCGCGACGCAATTTCTGTGTTGCATCGTCGTTAGGATGGTGGGAATGTCGCAATTAACTGTCAAATGTGCGTCGGATTTGAAAACTAGACTGACAAAGCGTGAACTTCCGGTGACCGAGGCACCAATAGACCCTTGTAGATAGTTACGCTAAACATCGATGTATTGAATCGCGACGCTATTTTTGTGTTCCATCGTCAATGCCATGATCTGACGGTACGAATTAACTGTGAGTTATGAGAGGGAGAAAACAAACTTGACTGCCAAACAGTACGTCCATCTGGTATGAGGCAGCGATAGACCCTCGGAGATAAGTCGGCTAGTGACCAATGTATTGAATAGCGACGCAATTTCTGTGTTGCATCGTCATTAGGGTGGTGGGAATGTCGCAATTAACTGTCAAATTAGCGTCGGATTTGAAAACTAGACTGACAAAGCATGAACATCCGGTGACCGAGGCACCAATAGACCCTTGTAGATAGTTACGCTAGGCATCGATGTATGGAATCGCGACGCTATTTGTGTGTTCCATGGTCGATTCCAGGATCTGACGGTAAGATTTAGCTGTGAGTTTTGAGTCGGAGACAAAAACTTGACAGACAAATTGTACATTCCTCTGGTATGAGGCAGCGATAGACCCTTGGAGATAAGTCTGCTAGTGACCAAAGTATTGAATAGCGACGCAATTTCTGTGTTGCATCGTCATTAGGGTGGTGGGAATGTCGCAATTAACTGTCAAATTTGGGGCGGATTTGAAAACTAGACTGACAAAGCGCGAACATCCGGTGACCGAGGCACCAATAGACCCTTGTAGATAGTTACGCTAGGCATCGATGTATTGAATCGCGACGCTATTTGTGTGTTCCATGGTCGATACCAGGATCTGACGGTAAGAATTAACTGTGAGTTATGAGAGGGAGAAAACAAACTTGACTGCCAAACAGTACGTCCATCTGGTATGAGGCAGCGATAGACCCTCGGAGATAAGTCGGCTAGTGACCAATGTATTGAATCGCGACGCAACTTCTGTGTTGCATCGTCATTAGGATGGTGGGAATGTCGCAATTAACTGTCAAATGTGCGTCGGATTTGAAAACTAGACTGACAAAGAGCGAACATCCGGTGATCGAGGCACCAATAGACCCTTGTAGATAGTTACGCTAGACATCGATGTATTGAATCGCGACCCTATTTGTGTGTTCCATCGTCGATACCAGGATCTGACTGTAAGAATTAGCTGTGGGTTTTGAGTCGGAGACAAGAAACCTGACAGCCAAATTGTACATCCATCTGGTATGAGGCAGCGTTAGACCCTCGGAGATAAGTCGGCTAGTGACCAATGTATTGAATAGCGACGCAATTTCTGTGTTGCATCGTCATTAGGGTGGTGGGAATGTCGCAATTAACTGTCAAATTAGCGTCGGATTTGAAAACTAGACTGACAAAGCATGAACATCCGGTGACCGAGGCACCAATAGACCCTTGTAGATAGTTACGCTAGGCATCGATGTATTGAATCGCGACGCTATTTGTGTGTTCCATGGTCGATTCCAGGACCTGACGGTAAGATTTAGCTGTGAGTTTTGAGTCGGAGACAAGAAACTTGACAGACAAATTGTACATTCCTCTGGTATGAGGCAGCGATAGACCCTTGGAGATAAGTCTGCTAGTGACCAAAGTATTGAATAGCGACGCAATTTCTGTGTTGCATCGTCATTAGGGTGGTGGGAATGTCGCAATTAACTGTCAAATTTGCGGCGGATTTGAAAACTAGACTGACAAAGAGCGAACATCCGGTGATCGAGGCACCAATAGACCCTTGTAGATAGTTACGCTAGACATCGATGTATTGACTCGCGACCCTATTTGTGTGTTCCATCGTCGATACCAGGATCTGACTGTAAGAATTAGCTGTGGGTTTTGAGTCGGAGACAAGAAACTTGACAGCCAAATTGTACATCCATCTGGTATGAGGCAGCGTTAGACCCTCGGAGATAAGTCGGCTAGTGACCAATGTATTGAATCGCGACACAATTTCTGTGTAGCAACGTCGTTAGGATGGTGGGAATGTCGCAATTAACTGTCAAATGTGCGTCGGATTTGAAAACTAGACTGACAAAGCGTAAACATCCGGTGACCGAGGCACCAATAGACCCTTGTAGATAGTTACGCTAAACATCGATGTATTGAATCGCGACGCTATTTTTGTGTTCCATCGTCAATACCATGATCTGACGGTACGAATTAACTGTGAGTTATGAGAGGGAGAAAACAAACTTGACTGCCAAACAGTACGTCCATCTGGTATGAGGCAGCGATAGACCCTCGGAGATAAGTCGGCTAGTGACCAATGTATTGAATAGCGACGCAATTTCTGTGTTGCATAGTCATTAGGGTGGTGGGAATGTCGCAATTAACTGTCAAATTTGCGTCGGATTTGAAAACTAGACTGACAAAGCATGAACATCCGGTGACCGAGGCACCAATAGACCCTTGTAGATAGTTACGCTAGGCATCGATGTATTGAATCGCGACGCTATTTGTGTGTTCCATGGTCGATTCCAGGATCTGACGGTAAGATTTAGCTGTGAGTTTTGTGTCGCAGACAAGAAACTTGACAGCCAAATTGCACATTCCTCTGGTATGAGGCAGCGATAGACCCTTGGAGATAAGTCTGCTAGTGACCAAAGTATTGAATAGCAACGCAATATCTGTGTTGCATCGTCATTAGGGTGGTGGGAATGTCGCAATTAACTGTCAAATTTGCGTCGGATTTGAAAACTAGACTGACAAAGCGCGAACATCCGGTGACCGAGGCACCAATAGACCCTTGTATATAGTTACGCTAGACATCGATGTATTGAATCGCGACGCTATTTGTGTGTTCCATGGTCGATACCAGGATCTGACGGTAAGATTTAGCTGTGACATTTGAATCGGAGACAAGAAACTTGACAGCCAAATTGTTCATCCATCTGGTATGAGGCAGCGATAGACCCTTGGAGATAAGTCGGCTAGTGACCAATGTATTGAATCGCGACGCAATTTCTCTGTTGCATCGTCGTTAGGATGGTGGGAATGTCGCAATTAACTGTCAAATGTGCGTCGGATTTGAAAACTAGACTGACAAAGCGTGAACATCCGGTGACCGAGGCACCAATAGACCCTTGTAGATAGTTACGCTAAACATCGATGTATTGAATCGCGACGCTATTTGTGTGTTCCATCGTCAATACCAGGATCTGACGGTAAAATTAACTGTGAGTTATGAGATAGAGAAAACAAACTTGACTGCCAAACAGTACGTCCATCTTTTATGAGGCAGCGATAGACCCTCGGAGATAAGTCGGCTAGTGACCAATGAATCGAATTGCGACGCATTTTCTGTGTTGCATCGTCATTAGGGTGGTGGGAATGTCGCAATTAACTGTCAAATTTGCGGCGGATTTGAAAACAAGAAGACAAAACGCCACCATCCGGTGACCGAGGCACCAATAGATCCTTGTAGATAGTTACGCTAGACATCGATGTATTGAATCGCGACCCTATTTGTGTGTTCCATCGTCGATACCAGGATGTGAATGTAAGAATTTGCTGTGGGTTTTGAGTCGGAGACAAGAAACTTGACAGCCAAATAGTACTTCCATCTGGTATGAGGCAGCGTTAGACCCTCGGAGATAAGTCGGCTAGTGACCAATGTATTGAATCGCGACACAATTTCTGTGTAGCAACGTCGTTAGGATGGTGGGAATGTCGCAATTAACTGTGAAATGTGCGTCGGATTTGAAAACTAGACTGACAAAGCGTGAACATCCGGTGACCGAGGCACCAATAGACCCTTGTAGATAGTTACGCTAGGCATCGATGTATTGAATCGCGACGCTATTTGTGTGTTCCATGGTCGATACCAGGATCTGACGGTAAGAATTAACTGTGAGTTATGAGAGGGAGAGAACAAACTTGACTGCCAAACAGTACGTCCATCTGGTATGAGGCAGCGATAGACCCTCGGAGATAAGTCGGCTAGTGACCAATGTATTGAATCGCGACGCAATTTCTGTGTTGCATCGTCGTTAGGATGGTGGGAATGTCGCAATTAACTGTCAAATTTGCGTCGGATTCCCGAAACTATACTCGTAGGACAACGATCAAGTGGTGACCCAGGCAGTAATAGATGCTTGGAGATAAATCTGCTGGAAGACAATGTTCTGAAAACCATCGCAGTATGTGTGTTCCATCGTCATTGAGAGGATGAGAGAACGTAAATTAACTGTCAGTTTTGCGTCGGATTTGAAAACTAGATGACAAAACGCCACCATCCGGTGACCGAGGCACCAATAGACCCTTGTAGATAGTTACGCTGGACATCGATGTATTGATTCGCGACGCTATTTGTGTGCTCCATCGTCAATACCAGGATCTGACGGTAAGAATTAACTGTGAGTTATGAGAGGGAGAAAACAAAATTCACTGCCAAAGAGTACGTTCATCATTTATGAGGCAGCGATAGACCCTCGGAGATAAGTCGGCTAGTGACCAATGTATTGAATCGCGACGCAATTTCTGTGTTGCATCGTCGTTAGGATGGTGGGAATGTCGCAATTAACTGTCAAAGTTGGCGCGGATTTGAAAACTAGACTGACAAAGCACGAACATCCGGTGACCGAGGCACCAATAGACCCTTGTAGATAGTTACGCTAGGCATCGATGTATTGAATCGCGACGCTATTTGTGTGTTCCATGGTCGATACCAGGATTGACGGTAAGATTTAGCTGTGAGATTTGAATCGGAGAAAACAAACTTGACTGCCAAACAGTACGTCCATCTTTTATGAGGCAGCGATAGACCCTCGGAGATAAGTCGGCTAGTGACCAATGAATTGAATTGCGACGCATTTTCTGTGTTGCATCGTCATTAGGGTGGTGGGAATGTCGCAATTAACTGTCAAATTTGCGGCGGATTTGAAAACAAGAAGACAAAACGCCACCATCCGGTGACCGAGGCACCAATAGACCCTTGTAGATAGTTACGCTGGACATCGATGTATTGATTCGCGACGCTATTTGTGTGTTCCATCGTCAATACCAGGATCTGACTGTAAGAATTAACTGTGAGGTATGAGAGGGAGAAAACAAACTTGACTGCCAAAAGAGTACGTTCATCATTTATGAGGCAGCGATAGACCCTCGGGGATAAGTCTGCTAGTGACCAATGTATTGAATCGCGACGCAATTTCTGTGTTGCATCGTCATTAGGGTGGTGGGAATGTCGCAATTAACTATCAAATTTCCGTCGGATTTGAAAACTAGACTGACAAAGCGTGAACATCCGGTGACCGAGGCACCAATAGACCCTTGTAGATAGTTACGCTAAACATCGATGTATTGAATCGCGACGCTATTTTTGTGTTCCATCGTCAATGCCATGATCTGACGGTACGAATTAACTGTGAGTTATGAGAGGGAGAAAACAAACTTGACTGCCAAACAGTACGTCCATCTGGTATGAGGCAGCGATAGACCCTCGGAGATAAGTCGGCTAGTGACCAATGTATTGAATAGCGACGCAATTTCTGTGTTGCATCGTCATTAGGGTGGTGGGAATGTCGCAATTAACTGTCAAATTAGCGTCGGATTTGAAAACTAGACTGACAAAGCATGAACATCCGGTGACCGAGGCACCAATAGACCCTTGTAGATAGTTACGCTAGGCATCGATGTATGGAATCGCGACGCTATTTGTGTGTTCCATGGTCGATTCCAGGATCTGACGGTAAGATTTAGCTGTGAGTTTTGAGTCGGAGACAAAAACTTGACAGACAAATTGTACATTCCTCTGGTATGAGGCAGCGATAGACCCTTGGAGATAAGTCTGCTAGTGACCAAAGTATTGAATAGCGACGCAATTTCTGTGTTGCATCGTCATTAGGGTGGTGGGAATGTCGCAATTAACTGTCAAATTTGCGGCGGATTTGAAAACTAGACTGACAAAGCGCGAACATCCGGTGACCGAGGCACCAATAGACCCTTGTAGATAGTTACGCTAGGCATCGATGTATTGAATCGCGACGCTATTTGTGTGTTCCATGGTCGATACCAGGATCTGACGGTAAGAATTAACTGTGAGTTATGAGAGGGAGAAAACAAACTTGACTGCCAAACAGTACGTCCATCTGGTATGAGGCAGCGATAGACCCTCGGAGATAAGTCGGCTAGTGACCAATGTATTGAATCGCGACGCAACTTCTGTGTTGCATCGTCATTAGGATGGTGGGAATGTCGCAATTAACTGTCAAATGTGCGTCGGATTTGAAAACTAGACTGACAAAGAGCGAACATCCGGTGATCGAGGCACCAATAGACCCTTGTAGATAGTTACGCTAGACATCGATGTATTGAATCGCGACCCTATTTGTGTGTTCCATCGTCGATACCAGGATCTGACTGTAAGAATTAGCTGTGGGTTTTGAGTCGGAGACAAGAAACTTGACAGCCAAATTGTACATCCATCTGGTATGAGGCAGCGTTAGACCCTCGGAGATAAGTCGGCTAGTGACCAATGTATTGAATAGCGACGCAATTTCTGTGTTGCATCGTCATTAGGGTGGTGGGAATGTCGCAATTAACTGTCAAATTAGCGTCGGATTTGAAAACTAGACTGACAAAGCATGAACATCCGGTGACCGAGGCACCAATAGACCCTTGTAGATAGTTACGCTAGGCATCGATGTATTGAATCGCGACGCTATTTGTGTGTTCCATGGTCGATTCCAGGATCTGACGGTAAGATTTAGCTGTGAGTTTTGAGTCGGAGACAAGAAACTTGACAGACAAATTGTACATTCCTCTGGTATGAGGCAGCGATAGACCCTTGGAGATAAGTCTGCTAGTGACCAAAGTATTGAATAGCGACGCAATTTCTGTGTTGCATCGTCATTAGGGTGGTGGGAATGTCGCAATTAACTGTCAAATTTGCGGCGGATTTGAAAACTAGACTGACAAAGAGCGAACATCCGGTGATCGAGGCACCAATAGACCCTTGTAGATAGTTACGCTAGACATCGATGTATTGACTCGCGACCCTATTTGTGTGTTCCATCGTCGATACCAGGATCTGACTGTAAGAATTAGCTGTGGGTTTTGAGTCGGAGACAAGAAACTTGACAGCCAAATTGTACATCCATCTGGTATGAGGCAGCGTTAGACCCTCGGAGATAAGTCGGCTAGTGACCAATGTATTGAATCGCGACACAATTTCTGTGTAGCAACGTCGTTAGGATGGTGGGAATGTCGCAATTAACTGTCAAATGTGCGTCGGATTTGAAAACTAGACTGACAAAGCGTAAACATCCGGTGACCGAGGCACCAATAGACCCTTGTAGATAGTTACGCTAAACATCGATATATTGAATCGCGACGCTATTTTTGTGTTCCATCGTCAATACCATGATCTGACGGTACGAATTAACTGTGAGTTATGAGAGGGAGAAAACAAACTTGACTGCCAAACAGTACGTCCATCTGGTATGAGGCAGCGATAGACCCTCGGAGATAAGTCGGCTAGTGACCAATGTATTGAATAGCGACGCAATTTCTGTGTTGCATAGTCATTAGGGTGGTGGGAATGTCGCAATTAACTGTCAAATTTGCGTCGGATTTGAAAACTAGACTGACAAAGCATGAACATCCGGTGACCGAGGCACCAATAGACCCTTGTAGATAGTTACGCTAGGCATCGATGTATTGAATCGCGACGCTATTTGTGTGTTCCATGGTCGATTCCAGGATCTGACGGTAAGATTTAGCTGTGAGTTTTGAGTCGCAGACAAGAAACTTGACAGCCAAATTGCACATTCCTCTGGTATGAGGCAGCGATAGACCCTTGGAGATAAGTCTGCTAGTGACCAAAGTATTGAATAGCAACGCAATATCTGTGTTGCATCGTCATTAGGGTGGTGGGAATGTCGCAATTAACTGTCAAATTTGGGGCGGATTTGAAAACTAGACTGACAAAGCGCGAACATCCGGTGACCGAGGCACCAATAGACCCTTGTAGATAGTTACGCTAGGCATCGATGTATTGAATCGCGACGCTATTTGTGTGTTCCATGGTCGATACCAGGATCTGACGGTAAGAATTAACTGTGAGTTATGAGAGGGAGAAAACAAACTTGACTGCCAAATAGTACGTCCATCTGGTATGAGGCAGCGATAGACCCTCGGAGATAAGGCGGCTAGTGACCAATGTATTGAATCTCGACGCAATTTCTGTGTTGCATCGTCATTAGGATGGTGGGAATGTCGCAATTAACTGTCAAATTTGCGTCGGATTCCCGAAACTTTACTCGTAGGACAACGATCATGTGGTGACCCTGGCATTAATAGATGCTTGGAGATAAATATGCTGGAAGACAATGTTCTGAAAACCAATGCAGTATGTGTGTTCCGTCGTCATTGAGAGGATGAGAGAACATAAATTAACTGTCTGCTTTGCGTCGGATTTGAAAACTAGATGACAAAACGCGACCATCCGGTGACCGAGGCACAAATAGACCCTTGTAGATAGTTACGCTTGACATCGATGTATTGAATAGCGACGCTATTTGTGTGTTCCATCGTCAATACCAGGATCTGACGGTAAGAATTAACTGTGAGTTATGAGAGGGAGAAAACAAACTTGACTGCCAAAGAGTACGTCCATCTTTTATGAGGCAGCGATAGACCCTCGGAGATAAGTTGGCTAGTGACCAATGTATTGAATTGCGACGCAATTTCTGTGTTGCATCGTCATTAGGGTGGTGGGAATGTCGCAATTAACTGTCAAATTTGCGGCGGATTTGAAAACTAGACTGACAAAGCGCGAACATCCGGTGACCGAGGCACCAATAGACCCTTGTATATAGTTTCGCTAGGCATCGATGTATTGAATCGCGACGCTATTTGTGTGTTCCATGGTCGATACCAGGATCTGACGGTAAGATTTAGCTGTGAGATTTGAATCGGAGACAAGAAACTTGACAGCCAAATTGTTCATCCATCTGGTATGAGGCAGCGATAGACCCTTGGAGATAAGTCGGCTAGTGACCAATGTATTGAATCGCGACGCAATTTCTGTGTTGCATCGTCGTTAGGATGGTGGGAATGTCGCAGTTAACTGTCAAATGTGCGTCGGATTTGAAAACTAGACTGACAAAGAGCGAACATCCGGTGTTCGAGGCACCAATAGACCCTTGTAGATAGTTACGCTAGACTTCGATGTATTGAATCGCGACCCTATTTGTGTGTTCCATCGTCGATACCAGGATGTGACTGTAAGAATTAGCTGTGGGTTTTGAGTCGGAGACAAGAAACTTGACAGCCAAATTGTACATCCATCCGGTATGAGGCAGCGTTAGACACTCGGAGATAAGTCGGCTAGTGACCAATGTATTGAATCGCGACGCAATTTCTGTGTTGCATCGTCGTTAGGATGGTGGGAATGTCGCAATTAACTGTCAAATTTGCGTCGGATTCCCGAAACTATACTCGTAGGACAACGATCAAGTGGTGACCCAGGCAGTAATAGATGCTTGGAGATAAATCTGCTGGAAGACAATGTTCTCAAAACCATCGCAGTATGTGTGTTCCATCGTCATTGAGAGGATGAGAGAACGTAAATTAACTGTCAGTTTTGCGTCGGATTTGAAAACTAGATGACAAAACGCCACCATCCGGTGACCGAGGCACAAATAGACCCTTGTAGATAGTTACGATGGACATCGATGTATTGATTCGCGACGCTATTTGTGTGTTCCATCGTCAATACCAGGATCTGAGGGTAAGAATTAACTGTGAGTTATGAGAGGGAGAAAACAAACTTGACTGCCAAAGAGTACGTTCATCATTTATGAGGCAGCGATAGACCCTCGGAGATAAGTCTGCTAGTGACCAATGTATTGAATTGCGACGCAATTTCTGTGTTGCATCGTCATTAGGGTGGTGGGAATGTCGCAATTAACTGTCAAATTTGAGTCGGATTTGAAAACTAGACTGACAAAGCGCGAACATCCGGTGACCGAGGCACCAATAGACCCTTGTATATAGTTACGCTAGACATCGATGTATTGAATCGCGACGCTATTTGTGTGTTCCATGGTCGATACTAGGATCTGACGGTAAGATTTAGCTGTGAGATTTGAATCGGAGACAAGAAACTTGACAGCCAAATTGTTCATCCATCTGGTATGAGGCAGCGATAGACCCTTGGAGATAAGTCGGCTAGTGACCAATGTATTGAATCGCGACGCAATTTCTCTGTTGCATCGTCGTTAGGATGGTGGGAATGTCGCAATTAACTGTCAAATGTGCGTCGGATTTGAAAACTAGACTGACAAAGCGTGAACATCCGGTGACCGAGGCACCAATAGACCCTTGTAGATAGTTACGCTAAACATCGATGTATTGAATCGCGACGCTATTTGTGTGTTCCATCGTCAATACCAGGATCTGACGGTAAAATTAACTGTGAGTTATGAGAGGGAGAAAACAAACTTGACTGCCAAACAGTACGTCCATCTTTTATGAGGCAGCGATAGACCCTCGGAGATAAGTCGGCTAGTGACCAATGAATTGAATTGCGACGCATTTTCTGTGTTGCATCGTCATTAGGGTGGTGGGAATGTCGCAATTAACTGTCAAATTTGCGGCGGATTTGAAAACAAGAAGACAAAACGCCACCATCCGGTGACCGAGGCACCAATAGATCCTTGTAGATAGTTACGCTAGACATCGATGTATTGAATCGCGACCCTATTTGTGTGTTCCATCGTCGATACCAGGATGTGAATGTAAGAATTTGCTGTGGGTTTTGAGTCGGAGACAAGAAACTTGACAGCCAAATAGTACATCCATCTGGTATGAGGCAGCGTTAGACCCTCGGAGATAAGTCGGCTAGTGACCAATGTATTGAATCGCGACACAATTTCTGTGTAGCAACGTCGTTAGGATGGTGGGAATGTCGCAATTAACTGTGAAATGTGCGTCGGATTTGAAAACTAGACTGACAAAGCGTGAACATCCGGTGACCGAGGCACCAATAGACCCTTGTAGATAGTTACGCTAAACATCGATGTATTGAATCGCGACGCTATTTTTGTGTTCCATCGTCAATACCATGATCTGATGGTACGAATTAACTGTGAGTTATGAGAGGGAGAAAACAAACTTGACTGCCAAACAGTACGTCCATCTGGTATGAGGCAGCGATAGACCCTCTTAGATAAGTCGGCTAGTGACCAATGTATTGAATAGCGACGCAATTTCTGTGTTGCATCGTCATTAGGGTGGTGGGAATGTCGCAATTAACTGTCAAATTAGCGTCGTATTTGAAAACTAGACTGACAAAGCATGAACATCCGGTCTATAGACCCTTGTAGATAGTTACGCTAGGCATCGATGTATTGAATCGCGACGCTATTTTTGTTTTCCATGGTCGATTCCAGGATCTGACGGTAAGATTTAGCTGTGAGTTTTGAGTCGCAGACAAGAAACTTGACAGCCAAATTGTACATTCCTCTGGTATGAGGCAGCGATAGACCCTTGGAGATAAATCTGTAAGTGACCAAAGTATTGAATAGCGACGCAATATCTGTGTTGCATCGTCATTAGGGTGGTGGGAATGTCGCAATTAACTGTCAAATTTGGCGCGGATTTGAAAACTAGACTGACAAAGCACGAACATCCGGTGACCGAGGCACCAATAGACCCTTGTAGATAGTTACGCTAGGCATCGATGTATTGAATCGCGACGCTATTTGTGTGTTCCATGGTCGATACCAGGATCTGACGGTAAGAATTAACTGTGAGTTATGAGAGGGAGAGAACAAACTTGACTGCCAAACAGTACGTCCATCTGGTATGAGGCAGCGATAGACCCTCGGAGATAAGTCGGCTAGTGACCAATGTATTGAATCGCGACGCAATTTCTGTGTTGCATCGTCGTTAGGATGGTGGGAATGTCGCAATTAACTGTCAAATTTGCGTCGGATTCCCGAAACTATACTCGTAGGACAACGATCAAGTGGTGACCCAGGCAGTAATAGATGCTTGGAGATAAATCTGCTGGAAGACAATGTTCTGAAAACCATCGCAGTATGTGTGTTCCATCGTCATTGAGAGGATGAGAGAACGTAAATTAACTGTCAGTTTTGCGTCGGATTTGAAAACTAGATGACAAAACGCCACCATCCGGTGACCGAGGCACCAATAGACCCTTGTAGATAGTTACGCTGGACATCGATGTATTGATTCGCGACGCTATTTGTGTGCTCCATCGTCAATACCAGGATCTGACGGTAAGAATTAACTGTGAGTTATGAGAGGGAGAAAACAAAATTCATTGCCAAAGAGTACGTTCATCATTTATGAGGCAGCGATAGACCCTCGGAGATAAGTCTGCTAGTGACCAATGTATTGAATTGTGACGCAATTTCTGTGTTGCATCGTCATTAGGGTGGTGGGAATGTCGCAATTAACTATCAAATTTGCGGCGGATTTGAAAACTAGACTGACAAAGCGCGAACATCCGGTGACCGAGACTCCAATAGACCCTTGTATATAGTTACGCTAGGCATCGATGTATTGAATCGCGACGCAATTTGTGTGTTCCATGGTCGATACCAGGATTGACGGTAAGATTTAGCTGTGAGATTTGAATCGGAGACAAGAATCTTGACAGCCAAATTGTTCATCCATCTGGTATGAGGCAGCGATGGACCCTTGGAGATAAGTCGGCTAGTGACCAATGTATTGAATCGCGACGCAATTTCTGTGTTGCATCGTCGTTAGGATGGTGGGAATGTAGCAATTAACTGTCAAATGTGCGTCGGATTTGAAAACTAGACTGACAAAGCGTGAACATCCGGTGACCGAGGCACCAATAGACCCTTGTAGATAGTTACGCTAAACATCGATGTATTGAATCGCGACGCTATTTTTGTGTTCCATCGTCAATACCATGATCTGACGGTACGAATTAACTGTGAGTTATGAGAGGGAGAAAACAAACTTGACTGCCAAACAGTACGTCCATCTGGTATGAGGCAGCGATAGACCCTCGGAGATAAGTCGGCTAGTGACCAATGTATTGAATAGCGACGCAATTTCTGTGTTGCATCGTCATTAGGGTGGTGGGAATGTCGCAATTAACTGTCAAATTAGTGTCGGATTTGAAAACTAGACTGACAAAGCATGAACATCCGGTGACCAAGGCACCAATAGACCCTTGTAGATAGTTACGCTAGGCATCGATGTATTGAATCGCAACGCTATTTGTGTGTTCCATGGTCGATTCCAGGATCTGACGGTAAGATTTAGCTGTGAGTTTTGAGTCGGAGACAAGAAACTTGACAGACAAATTGTACATTCCTCTGGTATGAGGCAGCGATAGACCCTTGGAGATAAGTCTGCTAGTGACCAAAGTATTGAATAGCGACGCAATTTCTGTGTTGCATCGTCATTAGGGTGGTGGGAATGTCGCAATTAACTGTCAAATTTGCGGCGGATTTGAAAACTAGACTGACAAAGCGCGAACATCCGGTGACCGAGGCACCAATAGACTCTTGTAGATAGTTATGCTAGACATCGATGTATTGAATCGCGACCCTATTTGTGTGTTCCATCGGTGATACCAGGATCTGACTGTAAGAATTAGCTGTGGGTTTTGAGTCGGAGACAAGAAACTTGACAGCCAAATTGTACATCCATCTGGTATGAGGCAGCGTTAGACCCTCGGAGATAAGTCGGCTAGTCACCAATGTATTGAATCGCGACACAATTTCTGTGTAGCAACGTCGTTAGGATGGTGGGAATGTCGCAATTAACTGTGAAATGTGCGTCGGATTTGAAAACTAGACTGACAAAGCGTGAACATCCGGTGACCGAGGCACCAATAGACCCTTGTAGATAGTTACGCTAAACATCGATGTATTGAATCGCGACGCTATTTTTGTGTTCCATCGTCAATACCATGATCTGACGGTACGAATTAACTGTGAGTTATGAGAGGGAGAAAACAAACTTGACTGCCAAACAGTACGTCCATCTGGTATGAGGCAGCGATAGACCCTCGGAGATAAGTCGGCTAGTGACCAATGTATTGAATAGCGACGCAATATCTGTGTTGCATAGTCATTAGGGTGGTGGGAATGTCGCAATTAACTGTCAAATTTGCGTCGGATTTGAAAACTAGACTGACAAAGCATGAACATCCGGTGACCGAGGCACCAATAGACCCTTGTAGATAGTTACGTTAGGCATCGATGTATTGAATCGCGACGCTATTTGTGTGTTCCATGGTCGATACCAGGATCTGACGGTAAGAATTAACTGTGAGTTATGAGAGGGAGAAAACAAACTTGACTGCCAAATAGTACGTCCATCTGGTATGAGGCAGCGATAGACCCTCGGAGATAAGGCGGCTAGTGACTAATGTATTGAATCTCGACGCAATTTCTGTGTTGCATCGTCATTAGGATGGTGGGAATGTCGCAATTAACTGTCAAATTTGCGTCGGATTCCCGAAACTTTACTCGTAGGACAACGATCATGTGGTGACCCTGGCAGTAATAGATGCTTGGAGATAAATATGCTGGAAGACAATGTTCTGAAAACCAATGCAGTATGTGTGTTCCGTCGTCATTGAGAGGATGAGAGAACATAAATTAACTGTCTGCTTTGCGTCGGATTTGATAACTAGATGACAAAACGCGACCATCCGGTGACCGAGGCACAAATAGACCCTTGTAGATAGTTACGCTTGACATCGATGTATTGAATCGCGACGCTATTTGTGTGTTCCATCGTCAATACCAGGATCTGACGGTAAAATTAACTGTGAGTTATGAGAGGGAGAAAACAAACTTGACTGCCAAACAGTACGTCCATCTTTTATGAGGCAGCGATAGACCCTCGGAGATAAGTCGGCTAGTGACCAATGAATTGAATTGCGACGCATTTTCTGTGTTGCATCGTCATTAGGGTGGTGGGAATGTCGCAATTAACTGTCAAATTTGCGGCGGATTTGAAAACAAGAAGACAAAACGCCACCATCCGGTGACCGAGGCACCAATAGACCCTTGTAGATAGTTACGCTGGACATCGATGTATTGATTCGCGACGCTATTTGTGTGTTCCATCGTCAATACCAGGATCTGACTGTAAGAATTAACTGTGAGGTATGAGAGGGAGAAAACAAACTTGACTGCCAAAAGAGTACGTTCATCATTTATGAGGCAGCGATAGACCCTCGGAGATAAGTCTGCTAGTGACCAATGTATTGAATTGCGACGCAATTTCTGTGTTGCATCGTCATTAGGGTGGTGGCAATGTCGCAATTAACTGTCAAATTTGCGGCGGATTTGAAAACTAGACTGACAAAGCGCGAACATCCGGTGACCAAGGCACCAATAGACCCTTGTATATAGTTACGCTAGGCATCGATGTATTGAATCGCGACGCCATTTGTGTGTTCCATGGTCGATACCAGGATCTGACGGTAAGATTTAGCTGTGAGATTTGAATCGGAGACAAGAAAATTGACAGCCAAATTGTTCATCCATCTGGTATGAGGCAGCGATAGACCCTTGGAGATAAGTCGGCTAGTGACCAATGGATTGAATCGCGACACAATTTCTGTGTTGCATCGTCGTTAGGATGGTGGGAATGTCGCAATTAACTGTCAAATGTGCGTCGGATTTGAAAACTAGACTGACAAAGCGTGAACATCCGGTGACCGAGGCACCAATAGACCCTTGTAGATAGTTACGCTAAACATCGATGTATTGAATCGCGACGCTATTTTTGTGTTCCATCGTCAATGCCATGATCTGACGGTACGAATTAACTGTGAGTTATGAGAGGGAGAAAACAAACTTGACTGCCAAACAGTACGTCCATCTGGTATGAGGCAGCGATAGACCCTCGGAGATAAGTCGGCTAGTGACCAATGTATTGAATAGCGACGCAATTTCTGTGTTGCATCGTCATTAGGGTGGTGGGAATGTCGCAATTAACTGTCAAATTAGCGTCGGATTTGAAAACTAGACTGACAAAGCATGAACATCCGGTGACCGAGGCACCAATAGACCCTTGTAGATAGTTACGCTAGGCATCGATGTATGGAATCGCGACGCTATTTGTGTGTTCCATGGTCGATTCCAGGATCTGACGGTAAGATTTAGCTGTGAGTTTTGAGTCGGAGACAAAAACTTGACAGACAAATTGTACATTCCTCTGGTATGAGGCAGCGATAGACCCTTGGAGATAAGTCTGCTAGTGACCAAAGTATTGAATAGCGACGCAATTTCTGTGTTGCATCGTCATTAGGGTGGTGGGAATGTCGCAATTAACTGTCAAATTTGGGGCGGATTTGAAAACTAGACTGACAAAGCGCGAACATCCGGTGACCGAGGCACCAATAGACCCTTGTAGATAGTTACGCTAGGCATCGATGTATTGAATCGCGACGCTATTTGTGTGTTCCATGGTCGATACCAGGATCTGACGGTAAGAATTAACTGTGAGTTATGAGAGGGAGAAAACAAACTTGACTGCCAAACAGTACGTCCATCTGGTATGAGGCAGCGATAGACCCTCGGAGATAAGTCGGCTAGTGACCAATGTATTGAATCGCGACGCAACTTCTGTGTTGCATCGTCATTAGGATGGTGGGAATGTCGCAATTAACTGTCAAATGTGCGTCGGATTTGAAAACTAGACTGACAAAGAGCGAACATCCGGTGATCGAGGCACCAATAGACCCTTGTAGATAGTTACGCTAGGCATCGATGTATTGAATCGCGACCCTATTTGTGTGTTCCATCGTCGATACCAGGATCTGACTGTAAGAATTAGCTGTGGGTTTTGAGTCGGAGACAAGAAACTTGACAGCCAAATTGTACATCCATCTGGTATGAGGCAGCGTTAGACCCTCGGAGATAAGTCGGCTAGTGACCAATGTATTGAATAGCGACGCAATTTCTGTGTTGCATCGTCATTAGGGTGGTGGGAATGTCGCAATTAACTGTCAAATTAGCGTCGGATTTGAAAACTAGACTGACAAAGAGCGAACATCCGGTGATCGAGGCACCAATAGACCCTTGTAGATAGTTACGCTAGACATCGATGTATTGACTCGCGACCCTATTTGTGTGTTCCATCGTCGATACCAGGATCTGACTGTAAGAATTAGCTGTGGGTTTTGAGTCGGAGACAAGAAACTTGACAGCCAAATTGTACATCCATCTGGTATGAGGCAGCGTTAGACCCTCGGAGATAAGTCGGCTAGTGACCAATGTATTGAATCGCGACACAATTTCTGTGTAGCAACGTCGTTAGGATGGTGGGAATGTCGCAATTAACTGTCAAATGTGCGTCGGATTTGAAAACTAGACTGACAAAGCGTAAACATCCGGTGACCGAGGCACCAATAGACCCTTGTAGATAGTTACGCTAAACATCGATGTATTGAATCGCGACGCTATTTTTGTGTTCCATCGTCAATACCATGATCTGACGGTACGAATTAACTGTGAGTTATGAGAGGGAGAAAACAAACTTGACTGCCAAACAGTACGTCCATCTGGTATGAGGCAGCGATAGACCCTCGGAGATAAGTCGGCTAGTGACCAATGTATTGAATAGCGACGCAATTTCTGTGTTGCATAGTCATTAGGGTGGTGGGAATGTCGCAATTAACTGTCAAATTTGCGTCGGATTTGAAAACTAGACTGACAAAGCATGAACATCCGGTGACCGAGGCACCAATAGACCCTTGTAGATAGTTACGCTAGGCATCGATGTATTGAATCGCGACGCTATTTGTGTGTTCCATGGTCGATTCCAGGATCTGACGGTAAGATTTAGCTGTGAGTTTTGAGTCGCAGACAAGAAACTTGACAGCCAAATTGCACATTCCTCTGGTATGAGGCAGCGATAGACCCTTGGAGATAAGTCTGCTAGTGACCAAAGTATTGAATAGCAACGCAATATCTGTGTTGCATCGTCATTAGGGTGGTGGGAATGTCGCAATTAACTGTCAAATTTGGGGCGGATTTGAAAACTAGACTGACAAAGCGCGAACATCCGGTGACCGAGGCACCAATAGACCCTTGTAGATAGTTACGCTAGGCATCGATGTATTGAATCGCGACGCTATTTGTGTGTTCCATGGTCGATACCAGGATCTGACGGTAAGAATTAACTGTGAGTTATGAGAGGGAGAAAACAAACTTGACTGCCAAATAGTACGTCCATCTGGTATGAGGCAGCGATAGACCCTCGGAGATAAGGCGGCTAGTGACCAATGTATTGAATCTCGACGCAATTTCTGTGTTGCATCGTCATTAGGATGGTGGGAATGTCGCAATTAACTGTCAAATTTGCGTCGGATTCCCGAAACTTTACTCGTAGGACAACGATCACGTGGTGACCCTGGCATTAATAGATGCTTGGAGATAAATATGCTGGAAGACAATGTTCTGAAAACCAATGCAGTATGTGTGTTCCGTCGTCATTGAGAGGATGAGAGAACATAAATTAACTGTCTGCTTTGCGTCGGATTTGAAAACTAGATGACAAAACGCGACCATCCGGTGACCGAGGCACAAATAGACCCTTGTAGATAGTTACGCTTGACATCGATGTATTGAATCGCGACGCTATTTGTGTGTTCCATCGTCAATACCAGGATCTGACGGTAAGAATTAACTGTGAGTTATGAGAGGGAGAAAACAAACTTGACTGCCAAAGAGTACGTCCATCTTTTATGAGGCAGCGATAGACCCTCGGAGATAAGTTGGCTAGTGACCAATGTATTGAATTGCGACGCAATTTCTGTGTTGCATCGTCATTAGGGTGGTGGGAATGTCGCAATTAACTGTCAAATTTGCGGCGGATTTGAAAACTAGACTGACAAAGCGCGAACATCCGGTGACCGAGGCACCAATAGACCCTTGTATATAGTTACGCTAGGCATCGATGTATTGAATCGCGACGCTATTTGTGTGTTCCATGGTCGATACCAGGATCTGACGGTAAGATTTAGCTGTGAGATTTGAATCGGAGACAAGAAACTTGACAGCCAAATTGTTCATCCATCTGGTATGAGGCAGCGATAGACCCTTGGAGATAAGTCGGCTAGTGACCAATGTATTGAATCGCGACGCAATTTCTGTGTTGCATCGTCGTTAGGATGGTGGGAATGTCGCAGTTAACTGTCAAATGTGCGTCGGATTTGAAAACTAGACTGACAAAGAGCGAACATCCGGTGTTCGAGGCACCAATAGACCCTTGTAGATAGTTACGCTAGACTTCGATGTATTGAATCGCGACCCTATTTGTGTGTTCCATCGTCGATACCAGGATGTGACTGTAAGAATTAGCTGTGGGTTTTGAGTCGGAGACAAGAAACTTGAAAGCCAAATTGTACATCCATCCGGTATGAGGCAGCGTTAGACACTCGGAGATAAGTCGGCTAGTGACCAATGTATTGATTCGCGACGCAATTTCTGTGTTGCATCGTCGTTAGGATGGTGGGAATGTCTCAATTAACTGTCAAATTTGCGTCGGATTCCCGAAACTATACTCGTAGGACAACGATCAAGTGGTGACCCAGGCAGTAATAGATGCTTGGAGATAAATCTGCTGGAAGACAATGTTCTCAAAACCATCGCAGTATGTGTGTTCCATCGTCATTGAGAGGATGAGAGAACGTAAATTAACTGTCAGTTTTGCGTCGGATTTGAAAACTAGATGACAAAACGCCACCATCCGGTGACCGAGGCACAAATAGACCCTTGTAGATAGTTACGATGGACATCGATGTATTGATTCGCGACGCTATTTGTGTGTTCCATCGTCAATACCAGGATCTGAGGATAAGAATTAACTGTGAGTTATGAGAGGGAGAAAACAAACTTGACTGCCAAAGAGTACGTTCATCATTTATGAGGCAGCGATAGACCCTCGGAGATAAGTCTGCTAGTGACCAATGTATTGAATTGCGACGCAATTTCTGTGTTGCATCGTCATTAGGGTGGTGGGAATGTCGCAATTAACTGTCAAATTTGCGTCGGATTTGAAAACTAGACTGACAAAGCGCGAACATCCGGTGACCGAGGCACCAATAGACCCTTGTATATAGTTACGCTAGACATCGATGTATTGAATCGCGACGCTATTTGTGTGTTCCATGGTCGATACCAGGATCTGACGGTAAGATTTAGCTGTGAGATTTGAATCGGAGACAAGAAACTTGACAGCCAAATTGTTCATCCATCTGGTATGAGGCAGCGATAGACCCTTGGAGATAAGTCGGCTAGTGACCAATGTATTGAATCGCGACGCAATTTCTCTGTTGCATCGTCGTTAGGATGGTGGGAATGTCGCAATTAACTGTCAAATGTGCGTCGGATTTGAAAACTAGACTGACAAAGCGTGAACATCCGGTGACCGAGGCACCAATAGACCCTTGTAGATAGTTACGCTAAACATCGATGTATTGAATCGCGACGCTATTTTTGTGTTCCATCGTCAATACCATGATCTGACGGTACGAATTAACTGTCAGTTATGTGAGGGAGAAAACAAACTTGACTGCCAAACAGTACGTCCATCTGGTATGAGGCAGCGATAGACCCTCGGAGATAAGTCGGCTAGTGACCAATGTATTGAATAGCGACGCAATTTCTGTGTTGCATCGTCATTAGGGTGGTGGGAATGTCGCAATTAACTGTCAAATTTGCGGCGGATTTGAAAACTAGACTGACAAAGCGCGAACATCCGGTGACCGAGGTACCAATAGACCCTTGTAGATAGTTACGCTAGGCATCGATGTATTGAATCGCGACGCTATTTGTGTGTTCCATGGTCGATTCCAGGATCTGACGGTAAGATTTAGCTGTGAGATTTGAGTCGCAGACAAGAAACTTGACAGCCAAATTGTACATTCCTCTGGTATGAGGCAGCGATAGACCCTTGGAGATAAGTCTGCTAGTGACCATAGTATTGAATAGCGACGCAATATCTGTGTTGCATCGTCATTAGGGTGGTGGGAATGTCGCAATTAACTGTCAAATTTGGGGCGGATTTGAAAACTAGACTGACAAAGCGCGAACATCCGGTGACCGAGGCACCAATAGACCCTTGTAGATAGTTACGCTAGGCATCGATGTATTGAATCGCGTCGCTATTTGTGTGTTCCATGGTCGATACCAGGATCTGACGGTAAGAATTAACTGTGAGTTATGAGAGGGAGAAAACGAACTTGACTGCCAAATAGTACGTCCATCTGGTATGAGGCAGCGTTAGACCCTCGGAGATAAGGCGGCTAGTGACCAATGTATTGAATCTCGACGCAATTTCTGTGTTGCATCGTCATTAGGATGGTGGGAATGTCGCAATTAACTGTCAAATTTTCGTCGGATTCCCGAAACTTTACTCGTAGGACAACGATCATGTGGTGACCCTGGCAGTAATAGATGCTTGGAGATAAATATGCTGGAAGACAATGTTCTGAAAACCAATGAAGTATGTGTGTTCCGTCGTCATTGAGAGGATGAGAGAACATAAATTAACTGTCTGCTTTGCGTCGGATTTGAAAACTAGATGACAAAACGCGACCATCCGGTGACCGTGGCACAAATAGACCCTTGTAGATAGTTACGCTTGACATCGATGTATTGAATCGCGACGCTATTTGTGTGTTCCATCGTCAATACCAGGATGTGACGGTAAGAATTAACTGTGAGTTATGAGAGGGAGAAAACAAACTTGACTGCCAAAGAGTACGTCCATCTTTTATGAGGCAGCGATAGACCCTCGGAGATAAGTCGGCTAGTGACCAATGTATTGAATTGCGACGCAATTTCTGTGTTGCATCGTCATTAGGATGGTGGGAATGTCGCAGTTAACTGTCAAATGTGCGTCGGATTTGAAAACTAGACTGACAAAGAGCGAACATCCGGTGACCGAGGCACCAATAGACCCTTGTAGATAGTTACGATGGACATCGATGTATAGAATTGCGACGCTATTTGTGTGTTCCATGGTCGATACCAGGATCTGACGGTAAGAATTAACTGTGAGTTATGAGAGGGAGAAAACAAACTTGACTGCCAAATAGTACGTCCATCTGGTATGAGGCAGCGATAGACCCTCGGAGATAAGGCGGCTAGTGACCAATGTATTGAATCTCGACGCAATTTCTGTGTTGCATCGTCATTAGGATGGTGGGAATGTCGCAATTAACTGTCAAATTTGCGGCGGATTTGAAAACAAGAAGACAAAACGCCACCATCCGGTGACCGAGGCACCAATAGATCCTTGTAGATAGTTACGCTAGACATCGATGTATTGAATCGCGACCCTATTTGTGTGTTCCATCGTCGATACCAGGATGTGAATGTAAGAATTTGCTGTGGGTTTTGAGTCGGAGACAAGAAACTTGACAGCCAAATAGTACATCCATCTGGTATGAGGCAGCGTTAGACCCTCGGAGATAAGTCGGCTAGTGACCAATGTATTGAATCGCGACACAATTTCTGTGTAGCAACGTCGTTAGGATGGTGGGAATGTCGCAATTAACTGTGAAATGTGCGTCGGATTTGAAAACTAGACTGACAAAGCGTGAACATCCGGTGACCGAGGCACCAATAGACCCTTGTAGATAGTTACGCTAAACATCGATGTATTGAATCGCGACGCTATTTTTGTGTTCCATCGTCAATACCATGATCTGATGGTACGAATTAACTGTGAGTTATGAGAGGGAGAAAACAAACTTGACTGCCAAACAGTACGTCCATCTGGTATGAGGCAGCGATAGACCCTCTTAGATAAGTCGGCTAGTGACCAATGTATTGAATAGCGACGCAATTTCTGTGTTGCATCGTCATTAGGGTGGTGGGAATGTCGCAATTAACTGTCAAATTAGCGTCGTATTTGAAAACTAGACTGACAAAGCATGAACATCCGGTCTATAGACCCTTGTAGATAGTTACGCTAGGCATCGATGTATTGAATCGCGACGCTATTTGTGTTTTCCATGGTCGATTCCAGGATCTGACGGTAAGATTTAGCTGTGAGTTTTGAGTCGCAGACAAGAAACTTGACAGCCAAATTGTACATTCCTCTGGTATGAGGCAGCGATAGACCCTTGGAGATAAGTCTGTAAGTGACCAAAGTATTGAATAGCGACGCAATATCTGTGTTGCATCGTCATTAGGGTGGTGGGAATGTCGCAATTAACTGTCAAATTTGGCGCGGATTTGAAAACTAGACTGACAAAGCACGAACATCCGGTGACCGAGGCACCAATAGACCCTTGTAGATAGTTACGCTAGGCATCGATGTATTGAATCGCGACGCTATTTGTGTGTTCCATGGTCGATACCAGGATCTGACGGTAAGAATTAACTGTGAGTTATGAGAGGGAGAAAACAAAATTCACTGCCAAAGAGTACGTTCATCATTTATGAGGCAGCGATAGACCCTCGGAGATAAGTCTGCTAGTGACCAATGTATTGAATTGTGACGCAATTTCTGTGTTGCATCGTCATTAGGGTGGTGGGAATGTCGCAATTAACTGTCAAATTTGCGGCGGATTTGAAAACTAGACTGACAAAGCGCGAACATCCGGTGACCGAGACTCCAATAGACCCTTGTATATAGTTACGCTAGGCATCGATGTATTGAATCGCGACGCTATTTGTGTGTTCCATGGTCGATACCAGGATTGACGGTAAGATTTAGCTGTGAGATTTGAATCGGAGACAAGAAACTTGACAGCCAAATTGTTCATCCATCTGGTATGAGGCAGCGATGGACCCTTGGAGATAAGTCGGCTAGTGACCAATGTATTGAATCGCGACGCAATTTCTGTGTTGCATCGTCGTTAGGATGGTGGGAATGTAGCAATTAACTGTCAAATGTGCGTCGGATTTGAAAACTAGACTGACAAAGCGTGAACATCCGGTGACCGAGGCACCAATAGACCCTTGTAGATAGTTACGCTAAACATCGATGTATTGAATCGCGACGCTATTTTTGTGTTCCATCGTCAATACCATGATCTGACGGTACGAATTAACTGTGAGTTATGAGAGGGAGAAAACAAACTTGACTGCCAAACAGTACGTCCATCTGGTATGAGGCAGCGATAGACCCTCGGAGATAAGTCGGCTAGTGACCAATGTATTGAATAGCGACGCAATTTCTGTGTTGCATCGTCATTAGGGTGGTGGGAATGTCGCAATTAACTGTCAAATTAGCGTCGGATTTGAAAACTAGACTGACAAAGCATGAACATCCGGTGACCGAGGCACCAATAGACCCTTGTAGATAGTTACGCTAGGCATCGATGTATTGAATCGCGACGCTATTTGTGTGTTCCATGGTCGATTCCAGGATCTGACGGTAAGATTTAGCTGTGAGTTTTGAGTCGGAGACAAGAAACTTGACAGACAAATTGTACATTCCTCTGGTATGAGGCAGCGATAGACCCTTGGAGATAAGTCTGCTAGTGACCAAAGTATTGAATAGCGACGCAATTTCTGTGTTGCATCGTCATTAGGGTGGTGGGAATGTCGCAATTAACTGTCAAATTTGCGGCGGATTTGAAAACTAGACTGACAAAGCGCGAACATCCGGTGACCGAGGCACCAATAGACTCTTGTAGATAGTTATGCTAGACATCGATGTATTGAATCGCGACCCTATTTGTGTGTTCCATCGTCGATACCAGGATCTGACTGTAAGAATTAGCTGTGGGTTTTGAGTCGGAGACAAGAAACTTGACAGCCAAATTGTACATCCATCTGGTATGAGGCAGCGTTAGACCCTCGGAGATAAGTCGGCTAGTCACCAATGTATTGAATCGCGACACAATTTCTGTGTAGCAACGTCGTTAGGATGGTGGGAATGTCGCAATTAACTGTGAAATGTGCGTCGGATTTGAAAACTAGACTGACAAAGCGTGAACATCCGGTGACCGAGGCACCAATTGACCCTTGTAGATAGTTACGCTAAACATCGATGTATTGAATCGCGACGCTATTTTTGTGTTCCATCGTCAATACCATGATCTGACGGTACGAATTAACTGTGAGTTATGAGAGGGAAAAAACAAACTTGACTGCCAAACAGTACGTCCATCTGGTATGAGGCAGCGATAGACCCTCGGAGATAAGTCGGCTAGTGACCAATGTATTGAATAGCGACGCAATATCTGTGTTGCATAGTCATTAGGGTGGTGGGAATGTCGCAATTAACTGTCAAATTTGCGTCGGATTTGAAAACTAGACTGACAAAGCATGAACATCCGGTGACCGAGGCACCAATAGACCCTTGTAGATAGTTACGTTAGGCATCGATGTATTGAATCGCGACGCTATTTGTGTGTTCCATGGTCGATACCAGGATCTGACGGTAAGAATTAACTGTGAGTTATGAGAAGGAGAAAACAAACTTGACTGCCAAATAGTACGTCCATCTGGTATGAGGCAGCGATAGACCCTCGGAGATAAGGCGGCTAGTGACCAATGTATTGAATCTCGACGCAATTTCTGTGTTGCATCGTCATTAGGATGGTGGGAATGTCGCAATTAACTGTCAAATTTGCGTCGGATTCCCGAAACTTTACTCGTAGGACAACGATCATGTGGTGACCCTGGCAGTAATAGATGCTTGGAGATAAATATGCTGGAAGACAATGTTCTGAAAACCAATGCAGTATGTGTGTTCCGTCGTCATTGAGAGGATGAGAGAACATAAATTAACTGTCTGCTTTGCGTCGGATTTGATAACTAGATGACAAAACGCGACCATCCGGTGACCGAGGCACAAATAGACCCTTGTAGATAGTTACGCTTGACATCGATGTATTGAATCGCGACGCTATTTGTGTGTTCCATCGTCAATACCAGGATCTGACGGTAAAATTAACTGTGAGTTATGAGAGGGAGAAAACAAACTTGACTGCCAAACAGTACGTCCATCTTTTATGAGGCAGCGATAGACCCTCGGAGATAAGTCGGCTAGTGACCAATGAATTGAATTGCGACGCATTTTCTGTGTTGCATCGTCATTAGGGTGGTGGGAATGTCGCAATTAACTGTCAAATTTGCGGCGGATTTGAAAACAAGAAGACAAAACGCCACCATCCGGTGACCGAGGCACCAATAGACCCTTGTAGATAGTTACGCTGGACATCGATGTATTGATTCGCGACGCTATTTGTGTGTTCCATCGTCAATACCAGGATCTGACTGTAAGAATTAACTGTGAGGTATGAGAGGGAGAAAACAAACTTGACTGCCAAAAGAGTACGTTCATCATTTATGAGGCAGCGATAGACCCTCGGAGATAAGTCTGCTAGTGACCAATGTATTGAATTGCGACGCAATTTCTGTGTTGCATCGTCATTAGGGTGGTGGCAATGTCGCAATTAACTGTCAAATTTGCGGCGGATTTGAAAACTAGACTGACAAAGCGCGAACATCCGGTGACCAAGGCACCAATAGACCCTTGTATATAGTTACGCTAGGCATCGATGTATTGAATCGCGACGCCATTTGTGTGTTCCATGGTCGATACCAGGATCTGACGGTAAGATTTAGCTGTGAGATTTGAATCGGAGACAAGAAAATTGACAGCCAAATTGTTCATCCATCTGGTATGAGGCAGCGATAGACCCTTGGAGATAAGTCGGCTAGTGACCAATGGATTGAATCGCGACGCAATTTCTGTGTTGCATCGTCGTTAGGATGGTGGGAATGTCGCAATTAACTGTCAAATGTGCGTCGGATTTGAAAACTAGACTGACAAAGCGTGAACATCCGGTGACCGAGGCACCAATAGACCCTTGTAGATAGTTACGCTAAACATCGATGTATTGAATCGCGACGCTATTTTTGTGTTCCATCGTCAATGCCATGATCTGACGGTACGAATTAACTGTGAGTTATGAGAGGGAGAAAACAAACTTGACTGCCAAACAGTACGTCCATCTGGTATGAGGCAGCGATAGACCCTCGGAGATAAGTCGGCTAGTGACCAATGTATTGAATAGCGACGCAATTTCTGTGTTGCATCGTCATTAGGGTGGTGGGAATGTCGCAATTAACTGTCAAATTAGCGTCGGATTTGAAAACTAGACTGACAAAGCATGAACATCCGGTGACCGAGGCACCAATAGACCCTTGTAGATAGTTACGCTAGGCATCGATGTATGGAATCGCGACGCTATTTGTGTGTTCCATGGTCGATTCCAGGATCTGACGGTAAGATTTAGCTGTGAGATTTGAGTCGGAGACAAAAACTTGACAGACAAATTGTACATTCCTCTGGTATGAGGCAGCGATAGACCCTTGGAGATAAGTCTGCTAGTGACCAAAGTATTGAATAGCGACGCAATTTCTGTGTTGCATCGTCATTAGGGTGGTGGGAATGTCGCAATTAACTGTCAAATTTGCGGCGGATTTGAAAACTAGACTTACAAAGCGCGAACATCCGGTGACCGAGGCACCAATAGACCCTTGTAGATAGTTACGCTAGGCATCGATGTATTGAATCGCGACGCTATTTGTGTGTTCCATGGTCGATACCAGGATCTGACGGTAAGAATTAACTGTGAGTTATGAGAGGGAGAAAACAAACTTGACTGCCAAACAGTACGTCCATCTGGTATGAGGCAGCGATAGACCCTCGGAGATAAGTCGGCTAGTGACCAATGTATTGAATCGCGACGCAACTTCTGTGTTGCATCGTCATTAGGATGGTGGGAATGTCGCAATTAACTGTCAAATGTGCGTCGGATTTGAAAACTAGACTGACAAAGAGCGAACATCCGGTGATCGAGGCACCAATAGACCCTTGTAGATAGTTACGCTAGACATCGATGTATTGAATCGCGACCCTATTTGTGTGTTCCATCGTCGATACCAGGATCTGACTGTAAGAATTAGCTGTGGGTTTTGAGTCGGAGACAAGAAACTTGACAGCCAAATTGTACATCCATCTGGTATGAGGCAGCGTTAGACCCTCGGAGATAAGTCGGCTAGTGACCAATGTATTGAATAGCGACGCAATTTCTGTGTTGCATCGTCATTAGGGTGGTGGGAATGTCGCAATTAACTGTCAAATTAGCGTCGGATTTGAAAACTAGACTGACAAAGCATGAACATCCGGTGACCGAGGCACCAATAGACCCTTGTAGATAGTTACGCTAGGCATCGATGTATTGAATCGCGACGCTATTTGTGTGTTCCATGGTCGATTCCAGGATCTGACGGTAAGATTTAGCTGTGAGTTTTGAGTCGGAGACAAGAAACTTGACAGACAAATTGTACATTCCTCTGGTATGAGGCAGCGATAGACCCTTGGAGATAAGTCTGCTAGTGACCAAAGTATTGAATAGCGACGCAATTTCTGTGTTGCATCGTCATTAGGGTGGTGGGAATGTCGCAATTAACTGTCAAATTTGCGGCGGATTTGAAAACAAGAAGACAAAACGCCACCATCCGGTGACCGAGGCACCAATAGACCCTTGTAGATAGTTACGCTGGACATCGATGTATTGATTCGCGACGCTATTTGTGTGTTCCATCGTCAATACCAGGATCTGACTGTAAGAATTAACTGTGAGGTATGAGAGGGAGAAAACAAACTTGACTGCCAAAAGAGTACGTTCATCATTTATGAGGCAGCGATAGACCCTCGGAGATAAGTCTGCTAGTGACCAATGTATTGAATTGCGACGCAATTTCTGTGTTGCATCGTCATTAGGGTGGTGGCAATGTCGCAATTAACTGTCAAATTTGCGGCGGATTTGAAAACTAGACTGACAAAGCGCGAACATCCGGTGACCAAGGCACCAATAGACCCTTGTATATAGTTACGCTAGGCATCGATGTATTGAATCGCGACGCCATTTGTGTGTTCCATGGTCGATACCAGGATCTGACGGTAAGATTTAGCTGTGAGATTTGAATCGGAGACAAGAAAATTGACAGCCAAATTGTTCATCCATCTGGTATGAGGCAGCGATAGACCCTTGGAGATAAGTCGGCTAGTGACCAATGGATTGAATCGCGACGCAATTTCTGTGTTGCATCGTCGTTAGGATGGTGGGAATGTCGCAATTAACTGTCAAATGTGCGTCGGATTTGAAAACTAGACTGACAAAGCGTGAACATCCGGTGACCGAGGCACCAATAGACCCTTGTAGATAGTTACGCTAAACATCGATGTATTGAATCGCGACGCTATTTTTGTGTTCCATCGTCAATGCCATGATCTGACGGTACGAATTAACTGTGAGTTATGAGAGGGAGAAAACAAACTTGACTGCCAAACAGTACGTCCATCTGGTATGAGGCAGCGATAGACCCTCGGAGATAAGTCGGCTAGTGACCAATGTATTGAATAGCGACGCAATTTCTGTGTTGCATCGTCATTAGGGTGGTGGGAATGTCGCAATTAACTGTCAAATTAGCGTCGGATTTGAAAACTAGACTGACAAAGCATGAACATCCGGTGACCGAGGCACCAATAGACCCTTGTAGATAGTTACGCTAGGCATCGATGTATGGAATCGCGACGCTATTTGTGTGTTCCATGGTCGATTCCAGGATCTGACGGTAAGATTTAGCTGTGAGATTTGAGTCGGAGACAAAAACTTGACAGACAAATTGTACATTCCTCTGGTATGAGGCAGCGATAGACCCTTGGAGATAAGTCTGCTAGTGACCAAAGTATTGAATAGCGACGCAATTTCTGTGTTGCATCGTCATTAGGGTGGTGGGAATGTCGCAATTAACTGTCAAATTTGCGGCGGATTTGAAAACTAGACTTACAAAGCGCGAACATCCGGTGACCGAGGCACCAATAGACCCTTGTAGATAGTTACGCTAGGCATCGATGTATTGAATCGCGACGCTATTTGTGTGTTCCATGGTCGATACCAGGATCTGACGGTAAGAATTAACTGTGAGTTATGAGAGGGAGAAAACAAACTTGACTGCCAAACAGTACGTCCATCTGGTATGAGGCAGCGATAGACCCTCGGAGATAAGTCGGCTAGTGACCAATGTATTGAATCGCGACGCAACTTCTGTGTTGCATCGTCATTAGGATGGTGGGAATGTCGCAATTAACTGTCAAATGTGCGTCGGATTTGAAAACTAGACTGACAAAGAGCGAACATCCGGTGATCGAGGCACCAATAGACCCTTGTAGATAGTTACGCTAGACATCGATGTATTGAATCGCGACCCTATTTGTGTGTTCCATCGTCGATACCAGGATCTGACTGTAAGAATTAGCTGTGGGTTTTGAGTCGGAGACAAGAAACTTGACAGCCAAATTGTACATCCATCTGGTATGAGGCAGCGTTAGACCCTCGGAGATAAGTCGGCTAGTGACCAATGTATTGAATAGCGACGCAATTTCTGTGTTGCATCGTCATTAGGGTGGTGGGAATGTCGCAATTAACTGTCAAATTAGCGTCGGATTTGAAAACTAGACTGACAAAGCATGAACATCCGGTGACCGAGGCACCAATAGACCCTTGTAGATAGTTACGCTAGGCATCGATGTATTGAATCGCGACGCTATTTGTGTGTTCCATGGTCGATTCCAGGATCTGACGGTAAGATTTAGCTGTGAGTTTTGAGTCGGAGACAAGAAACTTGACAGACAAATTGTACATTCCTCTGGTATGAGGCAGCGATAGACCCTTGGAGATAAGTCTGCTAGTGACCAAAGTATTGAATAGCGACGCAATTTCTGTGTTGCATCGTCATTAGGGTGGTGGGAATGTCGCAATTAACTGTCAAATTTGCGGCGGATTTGAAAACTAGACTGACAAAGAGCGAACATCCGGTGATCGAGGCACCAATAGACCCTTGTAGATAGTTACGCTAGATATCGATGTATTGACTCGCGACCCTATTTGTGTGTTCCATCGTCGATACCAGGATCTGACTGTAAGAATTAGCTGTGGGTTTTGAGTCGGAGACAAGAAACTTGACAGCCAAATTGTACATCCATCTGGTATGAGGCAGCGTTAGACCCTCGGAGATAAGTCGGCTAGTGACCAATGTATTGAATCGCGACACAATTTCTGTGTAGCAACGTCGTTAGGATGGTGGGAATGTCGCAATTAACTGTCAAATGTGCGTCGGATTTGAAAACTAGACTGACAAAGCGTAAACATCCGGTGACCGAGGCACCAATAGACCCTTGTAGATAGTTACGCTAAACATCGATGTATTGAATCGCGACGCTATTTTTGTGTTCCATCGTCAATACCATGATCTGACGGTACGAATTAACTGTGAGTTATGAGAGGGAGAAAACAAACTTGACTGCCAAACAGTACGTCCATCTGGTATGAGGCAGCGATAGACCCTCGGAGATAAGTCGGCTAGTGACCAATGTATTGAATAGCGACGCAATTTCTGTGTTGCATAGTCATTAGGGTGGTGGGAATGTCGCAATTAACTGTCAAATTTGCGTCGGATTTGAAAACTAGACTGACAAAGCATGAACATCCGGTGACCGAGGCACCAATAGACCCTTGTAGATAGTTACGCTAGGCATCGATGTATTGAATCGCGACGCTATTTGTGTGTTCCATGGTCGATTCCAGGATCTGACGGTAAGATTTAGCTGTGAGTTTTGAGTCGCAGACAAGAAACTTGACAGCCAAATTGCACATTCCTCTGGTATGAGGCAGCGATAGACCCTTGGAGATAAGTCTGCTAGTGACCAAAGTAATGAATAGCAACGCAATATTTGTGTTGCATCGTCATTAGGGTGGTGGGAATGTCGCAATTAACTGTCAAATTTGGGGCGGATTTGAAAACTAGACTGACAGAGCGCGAACATCCGGTGACCGAGGCACCAATAGACCCTTGTAGATAGTTACGCTAGGCATCGATGTATTGAATCGCGACGCTATTTGTGTGTTCCATGGTCGATACCAGGATCTGACGGTAAGAATTAACTGTGAGTTATGAGAGGGAGAAAACAAACTTAACTGCCAAATAGTACGTCCATCTGGTATGAGGCAGCGATAGACCCTCGGAGATAAGGCGGCTAGTGACCAATGTATTGAATCTCGACGCAATTTCTGTGTTGCATCGTCATTAGGATGGTGGGAATGTCGCAATTAACTGTCAAATTTGCGTCGGATTCCCGAAACTTTACTCGTAGGACAACGATCATGTGGTGACCCTGGCATTAATAGATGCTTGGAGATAAATATGCTGGAAGACAATGTTCTGAAAACCAATGCAGTATGTGTGTTCCGTCGTCATTGAGAGGATGAGAGAACATAATTAACTGTCTGCTTTGCGTCGGATTTGAAAACTAGATGACAAAACGCGACCATCCGGTGACCGAGGCACAAATAGACCCTTGTAGATAGTTACGCTTGACATCGATGTATTGAATCGCGACGCTATTTGTGTGTTCCATCGTCAATACCAGGATCTGACGGTAAGAATTAACTGTGAGTTATGAGAGGGAGAAAACAAACTTGACTGCCAAAGAGTACGTCCATCTTTTATGAGGCAGCGATAGACCCTCGGAGATAAGTTGGCTAGTGACCAATGTATTGAATTGCGACGCAATTTCTGTGTTGCATCGTCATTAGGGTGGTGGGAATGTTGCAATTCACTGTCAAATTTGCGGCGGATTTGAAAACTAGACTGACAAAGCGCGAACATCCGGTGACCGAGGCACCAATAGACCCTTGTATATAGTTACGCTAGGCATCGATGTATTGAATCGCGACGCTATTTGTGTGTTCCATGGTCGATACCAGGATCTGACGGTAAGATTTAGCTGTGAGATTTGAATCGGAGACAAGAAACTTGACAGCCAAATTGTTCATCCATCTGGTATGAGGCAGCGATAGACCCTTGGAGATAAGTCGGCTAGTGACCAATGTATTGAATCGCGACGCAATTTCTGTGTTGCATCGTCGTTAGGATGGTGGGAATGTCGCAGTTAACTGTCAAATGTGCGTCGGATTTGAAAACTAGACTGACAAAGAGCGAACATCCGGTGTTCGAGGCACCAATAGACCCTTGTAGATAGTTACGCTAGACTTCGATGTATTGAATCGCGACCCTATTTGTGTGTTCCATCGTCGATACCAGGATGTGACTGTAAGAATTAGCTGTGGGTTTTGAGTCGGAGACAAGAAACTTGACAGCCAAATTGTACATCCATCCGGTATGAGGCAGCGTTAGACACTCGGAGATAAGTCGGCTAGTGACCAATGTATTGAATCGCGACGCAATTTCTGTGTTGCATCGTCGTTAGGATGGTGGGAATGTCGCAATTAACTGTCAAATTTGCGTCGGATTCCCGAAACTATACTCGTAGGACAACGATCAAGTGGTGACCCAGGCAGTAATAGATGCTTGGAGATAAATCTGCTGGAAGACAATGTTCTCAAAACCATCGCAGAATGTGTGTTCCATCGTCATTGAGAGGATGAGAGAACGTAAATTAACTGTCAGTTTTGCGTCGGATTTGAAAACTAGATGACAAAACGCCACCATCCGGTGACCGAGGCACAAATAGACCCTTGTAGATAGTTACGATGGACATCGATGTATTGATTCGCGACGCTATTTGTGTGTTCCATCGTCAATACCAGGATCTGAGGGTAAGAATTAACTGTGAGTTATGAGAGGGAGAAAACAAACTTGATTGCCAAAGAGTACGTTCATCATTTATGAGGCAGCGATAGACCCTCGGAGATAAGTCTGCTAGTGACCAATGTATTGAATTGCGACGCAATTTCTGTGTTGCATCGTCATTAGGGTGGTGGGAATGTCGCAATTAACTGTCAAATTTGCGTCGGATTTGAAAACTAGACTGACAAAGCGCGAACATCCGGTGACCGAGGCACCAATAGACCCTTGTATATAGTTACGCTAGACATCGATGTATTGAATCGCGACGCTATTTGTGTGTTCCATGGTCGATACCAGGATCTGACGGTAAGATTTAGCTGTGAGATTTGAATCGGAGACAAGAAACTTGACAGCCAAATTGTTCATCCATCTGGTATGAGGCAGCGATAGACCCTTGGAGATAAGTCGGCTAGTGACCAATGTATTGAATCGCGACGCAATTTCTCTGTTGCATCGTCGTTAGGATGGTGGGAATGTCGCAATTAACTGTCAAATGTGCGTCGGATTTGAAAACTAGACTGACAAAGCGTGAACATCCGGTGACCGAGGCACCAATAGACCCTTGTAGATAGTTACGCTAAACATCGATGTATTGAATCGCGACGCTATTTTAGTGTTCCATCGTCAATACCATGATCTGACGGTACGAATTAACTGTCAGTTATGAGAGGGAGAAAACAAACTTGACTGCCAAACAGTACGTCCATCTGGTATGAGGCAGCGATAGACCCTCGGAGATAAGTCGGCTAGTGACCAATGTATTGAATAGCGACGCAATTTCTGTGTTGCATCGTCATTAGGGTGGTGGGAATGTCGCAATTAACTGTCAAATTTGCGGCGGATTTGAAAACTAGACTGACAAAGCGCGAACAACCGGTGACCGAGGTACCAATAGACCCTTGTAGATAGTTACGCTAGGCATCGATGTATTGAATCGCGACGCTATTTGTGTGTTCCATGGTCGATTCCAGGATCTGACGGTAAGATTTAGCTGTGAGATTTGAGTCGCAGACAAGAAACTTGACAGCCAAATTGTACATTCCTCTGGTATGAGGCAGCGATAGACCCTTGGAGATAAGTCTGCTAGTGACCAAAGTATTGAATAGCGACGCAATATCTGTGTTGCATCGTCATTAGGGTGGTGGGAATGTCGCAATTAACTGTCAAATTTGGGGCGGATTTGAAAACTAGACTGACAAAGAGCGAACATCCGGTGACCGAGGCACCAATAGACCCTTGTAGATAGTTACGATGGACATCGATGTATAGAATTGCGACGCTATTTGTGTGTTCCATGGTCGATACCAGGATCTGACGGTAAGAATTAACTGTGAGTTATGAGAGGGAGAAAACAAACTTGACTGCCAAATAGTACGTCCATCTGGTATGAGGCAGCGATAGACCCTCGGAGATAAGGCGGCTAGTGACCAATGTATTGAATCTCGACGCAATTTCTGTGTTGCATCGTCATTAGGATGGTGGGAATGTCGCAATTAACTGTCAAATTTGCGTCGGATTCCCGAAACTTTACTCGTAGGACAACGATCATGTGGTGACCCTGGCAGTAATAGATGCTTGGAGATAAATATGCTGGAAGACAATGTTCTGAAAACCAATGCAGTATGTGTGTTCCGTCGTCATTGAGAGGATGAGAGAACATAAATTACCTGTCTGCTTTGCGTCGGATTTGAAAACTAGATGACAAAACGCGACCATCCGGTAACCGAGGCACAAATAGACCCTTGTAGATAGTTACGCTTGACATCGATGTATTGAATCGCGACGCTATTTGTGTGTTCCATCGTCAATACCAGGATCTGACGGTAAGAATTAACTGTGAGTTATGAGAGGGAGAAAACAAACTTGACTGCCAAAGAGTACGTCCATCTTTTATGAGGCAGCGATAGACCCTCGGAGATAAGTTGGCTAGTGACCAATGTATTGAATTGCGACGCAATTTCTGTGTTGCATCGTCATTAGGGTGGTGGGAATGTCGCAATTAACTGTCAAATTTGCGGCGGATTTGAAAACTAGACTGACAAAGCATGAACATCCGGTGACCGAGGCACCAATAGACCCTTGTATATAGTTACGCTAGGCATCGATGTATTGAATCGCGACGCTATTTGTGTGTTCCATGGTCGATACCAGGATCTGACGGTAAGATTTAGCTGTGAGATTTGAATCGGAGACAAGAAACTTGACAGCCAAATTGTTCATCCATCTGGTATGAGGCAGCGATAGACCCTTGGAGATAAGTCGGCTAGTGACCAATGTATTGAATCGCGACGCAATTTCTGTGTTGCATCGTCGTTAGGATGGTGGGAATGTCGCAGTTAACTGTCAAATGTGCGTCGGATTTGAAAACTAGACTGACAAAGAGCGAACATCCGGTGTTCGAGGCACCAATAGACCCTTGTAGATGGTTACGCTAGACTTCGATGTATTGAATCGCGACCCTATTTGTGTGTTCCATCGTCGATACCAGGATGTGACTGTAAGAATTAGCTGTGGGTTTTGAGTCGGAGACAAGAAACTTGACAGCCAAATTGTACATCCATCCGGTATGAGGCAGCGTTAGACACTCGGAGATAAGTCGGCTAGTGACCAATGTATTGAATCGCGACGCAATTTCTGTGTTGCATCGTCGTTAGGATGGTGGGAATGTCGCAATTAACTGTCAAATTTGCGTCGGATTCCCGAAACTATACTCGTAGGACAACGATCAAGTGGTGACCCAGGCAGTAATAGATGCTTGGAGATAAATCTGCTGGAAGACAATGTTCTCAAAACCATCGCAGTATGTGTGTTCCATCGTCATTGAGAGGATGAGAGAACGTAAATTAACTGTCAGTTTTGCGTCGGATTTGAAAACTAGATGACAAAACGCCACCATCCGGTGACCGAGGCACAAATAGACCCTTGTAGATAGTTACGATGGACATCGATGTATTGATTCGCGACGCTATTTGTGTGTTCCATCGTCAATACCAGGATCTGAGGGTAAGAATTAACTGTGAGTTATGAGAGGGAGAAAACAAACTTGACTGCCAAAGAGTACGTTCATCATTTATGAGGCAGCGATAGACCCTCGGAGATAAGTCTGCTAGTGACCAATGTATTGAATTGCGACGCAATTTCTGTGTTGCATCGTCATTAGGGTGGTGGGAATGTCGCAATTAACTGTCAAATTTGCGTCGGATTTGAAAACTAGACTGACAAAGCGCGAACATCCGGTGACCGAGGCACCAATAGACCCTTGTATATAGTTACGCTAGACATCGATGTATTGAATCGCGACGCTATTTGTGTGTTCCATGGTCGATACCAGGATCTGACGGTAAGATTTAGCTGTGAGATTTGAATCGGAGACAAGAAACTTGACAGCCAAATTGTTCATCCATCTGGTATGAGGCAGCGATAGACCCTTGGAGATAAGTCGGCTAGTGACCAATGTATTGAATCGCGACGCAATTTCTCTGTTGCATCGTCGTTAGGATGGTGGGAATGTCGCAATTAACTGTCAAATGTGCGTCGGATTTGAAAACTAGACTGACAAAGCGTGAACATCCGGTGACCGAGGCACCAATAGACCCTTGTAGATAGTTACGCTAAACATCGATGTATTGAATCGCGACGCTATTTTTGTGTTCCATCGTCAATACCATGATCTGACGGTACGAATTAACTGTCAGTTATGAGAGGGAGAAAACAAACTTGACTGCCAAACAGTACGTCCATCTGGTATGAGGCAGCGATAGACCCTCGGAGATAAGTCGGCTAGTGACCAATGTATTGAATAGCGACGCAATTTCTGTGTTGCATCGTCATTAGGGTGGTGGGAATGTCGCAATTAACTGTCAAATTTGCGGCGGATTTGAAAACTAGACTGACAAAGCGCGAACATCCGGTGACCGAGGTACCAATAGACCCTTGTAGATAGTTACGCTAGGCATCGATGTATTGAATCGCGACGCTATTTGTGTGTTCCATGGTCGATTCCAGGATCTGACGGTAAGATTTAGCTGTGAGATTTGAGTCGCAGACAAGAAACTTGACAGCCAAATTGTACATTCCTCTGGTATGAGGCAGCGATAGACCCTTGGAGATAAGTCTGCTAGTGACCAAAGTATTGAATAGCGACGCAATATCTGTGTTGCATCGTCATTAGGGTGGTGGGAATGTCGCAATTAACTGTCAAATTTGGGGCGGATTTGAAAACTAGACTGACAAAGCGCGAACATCCGGTGACCGAGGCACCAATAGACCCTTGTAGATAGTTACGCTTGACATCGATGTATTGAATCGCGACGCTATTTGTGTGTTCCATCGTCAATACCAGGATGTGACGGTAAGAATTAACTGTGAGTTATGAGAGGGAGAAAACAAACTTGACTGCCAAAGAGTACGTCCATCTTTTATGAGGCAGCGATAGACCCTCGGAGATAAGTCGGCTAGTGACCAATGTATTGAATTGCGACGCAATTTCTGTGTTGCATCGTCATTAGGATGGTGGGAATGTCGCAGTTAACTGTCAAATGTGCGTCGGATTTGAAAACTAGACTGACAAAGAGCGAACATCCGGTGACCGAGGCACCAATAGACCCTTGTAGATAGTTACGATGGACATCGATGTATAGAATTGCGACGCTATTTGTGTGTTCCATGGTCGATACCAGGATCTGACGGTAAGAATTAACTGTGAGTTATGAGAGGGAGAAAACAAACTTGACTGCCAAATAGTACGTCCATCTGGTATGAGGCAGCGATAGACCCTCGGAGATAAGGCGGCTAGTGACTAATGTATTGAATCTCGACGCAATTTCTGTGTTGCATCGTCATTAGGATGGTGGGAATGTCGCAATTAACTGTCAAATTTGCGTCGGATTCCCGAAACTTTACTCGTAGGACAACGATCATGTGGTGACCCTGGCAGTAATAGATGCTTGGAGATAAATATGCTGGAAGACAATGTTCTGAAAACCAATGCAGTATGTGTGTTCCGTCGTCATTGAGAGGATGAGAGAACATAAATTAACTGTCTGCTTTGCGTCGGATTTGAAAACTAGATGACAAAACGCGACCATCCGGTAACCGAGGCACAAATAGACCCTTGTAGATAGTTACGCTTGACATCGATGTATTGAATCGCGACGCTATTTGTGTGTTCCATCGTCAATACCAGGATCTGACGGTAAGAATTAACTGTGAGTTATGAGAGGGAGAAAACAAACTTGACTGCCAAAGAGTACGTCCATCTTTTATGAGGCAGCGATAGACCCTCGGAGATAAGTTGGCTAGTGACCAATGTATTGAATTGCGACGCAATTTCTGTGTTGCATCGTCATTAGGGTGGTGGGAATGTCGCAATTAACTGTCAAATTTGCGGCGGATTTGAAAACTAGACTGACAAAGCGCGAACATCCGGTGACCGAGGCACCAATAGACCCTTGTATATAGTTACGCTAGGCATCGATGTATTGAATCGCGACGCTATTTGTGTGTTCCATGGTCGATACCAGGATCTGACGGTAAGATTTAGCTGTGAGATTTGAATCGGAGACAAGAAACTTGACAGCCAAATTGTTCATCCATCTGGTATGAGGCAGCGATAGACCCTTGGAGATAAGTCGGCTAGTGACCAATGTATTGAATCGCGACGCAATTTCTGTGTTGCATCGTCGTTAGGATGGTGGGAATGTCGCAGTTAACTGTCAAATGTGCGTCGGATTTGAAAACTAGACTGACAAAGAGCGAACATCCGGTGTTCGAGGCACCAATAGACCCTTGTAGATGGTTACGCTAGACTTCGATGTATTGAATCGCGACCCTATTTGTGTGTTCCATCGTCGATACCAGGATGTGACTGTAAGAATTAGCTGTGGGTTTTGAGTCGGAGACAAGAAACTTGACAGCCAAATTGTACATCCATCCGGTATGAGGCAGCGTTAGACACTCGGAGATAAGTCGGCTAGTGACCAATGTATTGAATCGCGACGCAATTTCTGTGTTGCATCGTCGTTAGGATGGTGGGAATGTCGCAATTAACTGTCAAATTTGCGTCGGATTCCCGAAACTATACTCGTAGGACAACGATCAAGTGGTGACCCAGGCAGTAATAGATGCTTGGAGATAAATCTGCTGGAAGACAATGTTCTCAAAACCATCGCAGTATGTGTGTTCCATCGTCATTGAGAGGATGAGAGAACGTAAATTAACTGTCAGTTTTGCGTCGGATTTGAAAACTAGATGACAAAACGCCACCATCCGGTGACCGAGGCACAAATAGACCCTTGTAGATAGTTACGATGGACATCGATGTATTGATTCGCGACGCTATTTGTGTGTTCCATCGTCAATACCAGGATCTGAGGGTAAGAATTAACTGTGAGTTATGAGAGGGAGAAAACAAACTTGACTGCCAAAGAGTACGTTCATCATTTATGAGGCAGCGATAGACCCTCGGAGATAAGTCTGCTAGTGACCAATGTATTGAATTGCGACGCAATTTCTGTGTTGCATCGTCATTAGGGTGGTGGGAATGTCGCAATTAACTGTCAAATTTGCGTCGGATTTGAAAACTAGACTGACAAAGCGCGAACATCCGGTGACCGAGGCACCAATAGACCCTTGTATATAGTTACGCTAGACATCGATGTATTGAATCGCGACGCTATTTGTGTGTTCCATGGTCGATACCAGGATCTGACGGTAAGATTTAGCTGTGAGATTTGAATCGGAGACAAGAAACTTGACAGCCAAATTGTTCATCCATCTGGTATGAGGCAGCGATAGACCCTTGGAGATAAGTCGGCTAGTGACCAATGTATTGAATCGCGACGCAATTTCTCTGTTGCATCGTCGTTAGGATGGTGGGAATGTCGCAATTAACTGTCAAATGTGCGTCGGATTTGAAAACTAGACTGACAAAGCGTGAACATCCGGTGACCGAGGCACCAATAGACCCTTGTAGATAGTTACGCTAAACATCGATGTATTGAATCGCGACGCTATTTTTGTGTTCCATCGTCAATACCATGATCTGACGGTACGAATTAACTGTCAGTTATGAGAGGGAGAAAACAAACTTGACTGCCAAACAGTACGTCCATCTGGTATGAGGCAGCGATAGACCCTCGGAGATAAGTCGGCTAGTGACCAATGTATTGAATAGCGACGCAATTTCTGTGTTGCATCGTCATTAGGGTGGTGGGAATGTCGCAATTAACTGTCAAATTTGCGGCGGATTTGAAAACTAGACTGACAAAGCGCGAACATCCGGTGACCGAGGTACCAATAGACCCTTGTAGATAGTTACGCTAGGCATCGATGTATTGAATCGCGACGCTATTTGTGTGTTCCATGGTCGATTCCAGGATCTGACGGTAAGATTTAGCTGTGAGATTTGAGTCGCAGACAAGAAACTTGACAGCCAAATTGTACATTCCTCTGGTATGAGGCAGCGATAGACCCTTGGAGATAAGTCTGCTAGTGACCAAAGTATTGAATAGCGACGCAATATCTGTGTTGCATCGTCATTAGGGTGGTGGGAATGTCGCAATTAACTGTCAAATTTGGGGCGGATTTGAAAACTAGACTGACAAAGCGCGAACATCCGGTGACCGAGGCACCAATAGACCCTTGTAGATAGTTACGCTAGGCATCGATGTATTGAATCGCGTCGCTATTTGTGTGTTCCATGGTCGATACCAGGATCTGACGGTAAGAATTAACTGTGAGTTATGAGAGGGAGAAAACGAACTTGACTGCCAAATAGTACGTCCATCTGGTATGAGGCAGCGTTAGACCCTCGGAGATAAGGCGGCTAGTGACCAATGTATTGAATCTCGACGCAATTTCTGTGTTGCATCGTCATTAGGATGGTGGGAATGTCGCAATTAACTGTCAAATTTTCGTCGGATTCCCGAAACTTTACTCGTAGGACAACGATCATGTGGTGACCCTGGCAGTAATAGATGCTTGGAGATAAATATGCTGGAAGACAATGTTCTGAAAACCAATGAAGTATGTGTGTTCCGTCGTCATTGAGAGGATGAGAGAACATAAATTAACTGTCTGCTTTGCGTCGGATTTGAAAACTAGATGACAAAACGCGACCATCCGGTGACCGAGGCACAAATAGACCCTTGTAGATAGTTACGCTTGACATCGATGTATTGAATCGCGACGCTATTTGTGTGTTCCATCGTCAATACCAGGATGTGACGGTAAGAATTAACTGTGAGTTATGAGAGGGAGAAAACAAACTTGACTGCCAAAGAGTACGTCCATCTTTTATGAGGCAGCGATAGACCCTCGGAGATAAGTCGGCTAGTGACCAATGTATTGAATTGCGACGCAATTTCTGTGTTGCATCGTCATTAGGATGGTGGGAATGTCGCAGTTAACTGTCAAATGTGCGTCGGATTTGAAAACTAGACTGACAAAGAGCAAACATCCGGTGACCGAGGCACCAATAGACCCTTGTAGATAGTTACGATGGACATCGATGTATAGAATTGCGACGCTATTTGTGTGTTCCATGGTCGATACCAGGATCTGACGGTATGATTTAGCTGTGAGTTTTGAGTCGGGGACAAGAAACTTGACACCCAAATTGTACATCCATCTGGTATGAGGCAGCGATAGACCCTCGGAGATAAGTCGGCTAGTGACCAATGTATTGAATCACGACGCAATTTCTGTGTTGCATCGTCATTAGGATGGTGGGAATGTCGCAATTAACTGTCAAATTTGCGTGGATTCCCGAAACTTTAGTCGTAGGACAACGATCATGTGGTGACCCAGGCAGTAATAGATGCTTGGAGATAAATATGCTGGACGACAATGTTCTGAAAACCATCGCAGTATGTGTGTTCCGTCGTCATTGAGAGGATGAGAGAACATAAATTAACTGTCTGCTTTGCGTCGGTTTTGAAAACTAGATGACAAAACGCGACCATCCGGTGCCCGAGGCACAAATAGACCCTTGTAGATAGTTACGCTGTACATCGATGTATTGAATCGCGACACTATTTGTGTGATCCATCGTCAATTCCAGGATCTGACGGTAAGAATTAACTGTGAGTTATGAGAGGGAGAAAACAAACTTGACTGCCAAACAGTACGTCCATCTGGTATAAGGCAGCGATAGACCCTCGGAGATAAGTCGGCTAGTGACCAATGTATTGAATCGCGACGCAATTTCTGTGTTGCATCGTCATTAGGATGGTGGGAATGTCGCAATTAACTGTCAAATGTGCGTCGGATTTGAAAACTAGACTGACAAAGAGCGAACATCCGGTGTTCGAGGCACCAATAGACCCTTGTAGATAGTTACGCTAGACTTCGATGTATTGAATCGCGACCCTATTTGTGTGTTCCATCGTCGATACCAGGATGTGACTGTAAGAATTAGCTGTGGGTTTTGAGTCGGAGACAAGAAACTTGACAGCCAAATTGTACATCCATCCCGTATGAGGCAGCGTTAGACACTCGGAGATAAGTCGGCTAGTGACCAATGTATTGAATCGCGACACAATTTCTGTGTAGCAACGTCGTTAGGATGGTGGGAATGTCGCAATTAACTGTCAAATGTGCGTCGGATTTGAAAACTAGACTGACAAAGCGTGAACATCCGGTGACCGAGGCACCAATAGACCCTTGTAGATAGTTACGCTAAACATCGATGTATTGAATCGCGACGCTATTTTTGTGTTCCATCGTCAATACCATGATCTGACGGTACGAATTAACTGTGAGTTATGAGAGGGAGAAAACAAACTTGACTGCCAAACAGTACGTCCATCTGGTATGAGGCAGCGATAGACCCTCGGAGATAAGTCGGCTAGTGACCAATGTATTGAATAGCGACGCAATTTCTGTGTTGCATCGTCATTAGGGTGGTGGGAATGTCGCAATTAACTGTCAAATTTGCGGCGGATTTGAAAACTAGACTGACAAAGCATGAACATCCGGTGGCCGAGGCACCAATAGACCCTTGTAGATAGTTACGCTAGGCATCGATGTATTGAATCGCGACGCTATTTGTGTATTCCATGGTCGATTCCAGGATCTGACGGTAAGATTTAGCTGTGAGTTTTGAGTCGCAGACAAGAAACTTGACAGCCAAATTGTACATTCCTCTGGTATGAGGCAGCGATAGACCCTTGGAGATAAGTCTGTAAGTGACCAAAGTATTGAATAGCGACGCAATATCTGTCTTGCATCGTCATTAGGGTGGTGGGAATGTCGCAATTAACTGTCAAATTTGGGGCGGATTTGAAAACTAGACTGACAAAGCACGAACATCCGGTGACCGAGGCACCAATAGACCCTTGTAGATAGTTACGCTAGGCATCGATGTATTGAATCGCGACGCTATTTGTGTGTTCCATGGTCGATACCAGGATCTGACGGTAAGAATTAACTGTGAGTTATGAGAGGGAGAAAACAAACTTGACTGCCAAACAGTACGTCCATCTGGTATGAGGCAGCGATAGACCCTCGGAGATAATTCGGCTAGTGACCAATGTATTGAATCGCGACGCAATTTCTGTGTTGCATCGTCGTTAGGATGGTGGGAATGTCGCAATTAACTGTCAAATTTGCGTCGGATTCCCGAAACTATACTCGTAGGACAACGATCAAGTGGTGACCCAGGCAGTAATAGATGCTTGGAGATAAATCTGCTGGAAGACAATGTTCTCAAAACCATCGCAGTATGTGTGTTCCATCGTCATTGAGAGGATGAGAGAACGTAAATTAACTGTCAGTTTTGCGTCGGATTTGAAAACTAGATGACAAAACGCCACCATCCGGTGACCGAGGCACAAATAGACCCTTGTAGATAGTTACGATGGACATCGATGTATTTATTCGCGACGCTATTTGTGTGTTCCATCGTCAATACCAGGATCTGAGGGTAAGAATTAACTGTGAGTTATGAGAGGGAGAAAACAAACTTGACTGCCAAAGAGTACGTTCATCATTTATGAGGCAGCGATAGACCCTCGGAGATAAGTCTGCTAGTGACCAATGTATTGAATTGCGACGCAATTTCTGTGTTGCATCGTCATTAGGGTGGTGGGAATGTCGCAATTAACTGTCAAATTTGCGTCGGATTTGAAAACTAGACTGACAAAGCGCGAACATCCGGTGACCGAGGCACCAATAGACCCTTGTATATAGTTACGCTAGACATCGATGTATTGAATCACGACGCTATTTGTGTGTTCCATGGTCGATACCAGGATCTGACGGTAAGATTTAGCTGTGGGATTTGAATCAGAGACAAGAAACTTGACAGCCAAATTGTTCATCCATCTGGTATGAGGCAGCGATAGACCCTTGGAGATAAGTCGGCTAGTGACCAATGTATTGAATCGCGACGCAATTTCTCTGTTGCATCGTCGTTAGGATGGTGGGAATGTCGCAATTAACTGTCAAATGTGCGTCGGATTTGAAAACTAGACTGACAAAGCGTGAACATCCGGTGACCGAGGCACCAATAGACCCTTGTAGATAGTTACGCTAAACATCGATGTATTGAATCGCGACGCTATTTTTGTGTTCCATCGTCAATACCATGATCTGACGGTACGAATTTACTGTGAGTTATGAGAGGGAGAAAACAAACTTGACTGCCAAACAGTACGTCCATCTGGTATGAGGCAGCGATAGACCCTCGGAGATAAGTCGGCTAGTGACCAATGTATTGAATAGCGACGCAATTTCTGTGTTGCATCGTCATTAGGGTGGTGGGAATGTCGCAATTAACTGTCAAATTTGCGGCGGATTTGAAAACTAGACTGACAAAGCGCGAACATCCGGTGACCGAGGTACCAATAGACCCTTGTAGATAGTTACGCTAGGCATCGATGTATTGAATCGCGACGCTATTTGTGTGATCCATGGTCGATTCCAGGATCTGACGGTAAGATTTAGCTGTGAGATTTTAGTCGGGGACAAGAAACGTGACAGCCAAATTGTTCATCCATCTGGTATGAGGCAGCGATGGACCCTTGGAGATAAGTCGGCTAGTGACCAATGTATTGAATCGCGACGCAATTTCTGTGTTGCATCGTCGTTAGGATGGTGGGAATGTAGCAATTAACTGTCAAATGTGCGTCGGATTTGAAAACTAGACTGACAAAGCGTGAACATCCGGTGACCGAGGCACCAATAGACCCTTGTAGATAGTTACGATGGACATCGATGTATAGAATGGCGACGCTATTTGTGTGTTCCATGGTCGATACCAGGATCTGACGGTATGATTTAGCTGTGAGTTTTGAGTCGGGGACAAGAAACTTGACACCCAAATTGTACATCCATCTGGTATGAGGCAGCGATAGACCCTCGGAGATAAGTCGGCTAGTGACCAATGTATTGAATCACGACGCAATTTCTGTGTTGCATCGTCATTAGGATGGTGGGAATGTCGCAATTAACTGTCAAATTTGCGTGGATTCCCGAAACTTTAGTCGTAGGACAACGATCATGTGGTGACCCAGGCAGTAATAGATGCTTGGAGATAAATATGCTGGACGACAATGTTCTGAAAACCATCGCAGTATGTGTGTTCCGTCGTCATTGAGAGGATGAGAGATCATAAATTAACTGTCTGCTTTGCGTCGGTTTTGAAAACTAGATGACAAAACGCGACCATCCGGTGCCCGAGGCACAAATAGACCTTTGTAGATAGTTACGCTGTACATCGATGTATTGAATCGCGACGCTATTTGTGTGATCCATCGTCAATTCCAGGATCTGACGGTAAGAATTAACTGTAAGTTATGAGAGGGAGAAAACAAACTTGACTGCCAAAGAGTACGTCCATCTGGTATGAGGCGGCGATAGACGCTCTCAGATAAGTCAGCTAGTGACCAATGTATTGAATCGCGACGCAATTTCTGTGTTGCATCGTCATTATGGTGGTGGGAATGTCGCAATTAACTGTCAAATGTGCGTCGGATTTGAAAACTAGACTGACAAAGAGCGAACATCCGGTGACCGAGGCACCAATAGACCCTTGTAGATAGTTACGCTAGATATCGATGTATTGAATCGCGACGCTATTTGTGTGTTCCATCGTCGATACCAGGATCTGACGGTAAGAATTAGCTGTGAGTTTTGAGTCGGAGACAAGAAACTTGACAGCCAAATTGTACATCCATCTGGTATGAGGCAGCGTTAGACCCTCTGAGATAAGTCGGCTAGTGACCAATGTATTGAATCGCGACGTATTTTCTGTGTTGCATCGTCATTAGGATGGTGGGAATCTCGCAATTAACTGTCAAATGTGCGTCGGATTTGAAAACTAGACTGACTAAGAGCGAACATCCGGTGACCGAGGCACCAATAGACCCTTGTAGATAGTTACCCTAGACATCTTTGTATTGAATCGCGACGCTATTTGTGTGTTCCATCGTCGATACCAGGATCTCACTGTAAGAATTAACTGTGAGTTTTGAGTCGGAGACAAGAAAATTGACAGCCAAATTGTACATCCATCTGGTATGAGGCAGCGTTAGACCCTCGGAGGTAAGTCGGCTAGTGACCAATGTATTGAAACGCGACGCAATTTCTGTGTTGCTTCGTCATTAGGATGGTGGGAATGTCTCAATTAACTGTCAAATTTGCGTCGGATTCCCGAAACTTTACTCGCAGGAGAACGATCATGTGGTGACCCAGGCATGCTTGGAGATAAATCTGCTGGAAGTCGATGTTCTGAAAACCATCGCAGTATTTGTGTTCCATCGTAATTGAGAGTATGGGAGGAATAAAATTAACTGCCAATCTTGCGTCGGATTTGTAAACTAGACTGACAAAACGCGACCATCCGGTGATCGAGGCACCAATAGACCCTTGTAGATAGTTACGCTGGACATCGATCTATTGAATCGCGACGCTATTTGTGTGTTCCATCGTCAATACCAGAATCTCACGGTAAGAATTAACTGTGAGTTATGAGAGGGAGAAAACAAACTTGACTGCCAAAGAGTACGTCCATCTGGTATGAGGCAGATATAGACCCTCGGAGATAAGTCGGCTAGTGACCAATGTATTGAATCGCGACGCAATTTCTGTGTTGCAACGTCGTTAGGATGGTGTGAATGTCGCAATAACTGTCAAATGTGCGTCGGATTTGAAAACTAGACTGACAAAGAGCGAACATCCGGTGACCGAGGTACCAATAGACCCTTGTAGATAGTTACGCTAAACATCGATGTATTGAATCGCGACGCTATTTGTGTGTTCCATCGTCAATACCAGGATCTGACGGTAAGAATTAACTGTGAGTTATGAGAGGGAGAAAACAAACTTGACTGCCAAACAGTACGTCCATCTGGTATGAGGCAGCGATAGACCCTCGGAGATAAGTCGGCTAGTGACCAATGTATTGAATCGCGACGCAATTTCTATGTTGCATCGTCATTAGGGTGGTGGGAATGTCGCAATTGACTGTCAAATTTGCGTCGGATTTGAAAACTAGACTGACAAAGCGCGAACATAAGGTGACCGAGGCACCAATACACCCTTGTATATAGTTACGCTAGACATCGATGTATTGAATCGCGACGCTATTTGTGTGTTCCATGGTCGATACCAGGATCTGACGGTAAGATTTAGCTGTGAGATTTGAATCGGAGACAAGAAACTTGACAGCCAAATTGTTCATCCATCTGGTATGAGGCAGCGATAGACCCTTGGAGATAAGTCGGCTAGTGACCAATGTATTGAATCGCGACGCAATTTCTCTGTTGCATCGTCGTTAGGATGGAGGGAATGTCGCAATTAACTGTCAAATGTGCGTCGGATTTGAAAACTAGACTGACAAAGCGTGAACATCCGGTGACCGAGGCACCAATAGACCCTTGTAGATAGTTACGCTAAACATCGATGTATTGAATCGCGACGCTATTTTTGTGTTCCATCGTCAATACCATGATCTGACGGTACGAATTAACTGTGAGTTATGAGAGGGAGAAAACAAACTTGACTGCCAAACAGTACGTCCATCTGGTATGATGCGGCGATAGACGCTCGCAGATAAGTCAGCTAGTGACCAATGTATTGAATCGCGACGCAATTTCTGTGTTGCATCGTCATTATGGTGGTGGGAATGTCGCAATTAACTGTCAAATGTGCGTCGGATTTGAAAACTAGACTGACAAAGAGCGAACATCCGGTGACCGAGGCACCAATAGACCCTTGTAGATAGTTACGCTAGATATCGATGTATTGAATCGCGACGCTATTTGTGTGTTCCATCGTCGATACCAGGATCTGACGGTAAGAATTAGCTGTGAGTTTTGAGTCGGAGACAAGAAACTTGACAGCCAAATTGTACATCCATCTGGTATGAGGCAGCGTTAGACCCTCTGAGATAAGTCGGCTAGTGACCAATGTATTGAATCGCGACGTATTTTCTGTGTTGCATCGTCATTAGGATGGTGGGAATGTCGCAATTAACTGTCAAATGTGCGTCGGATTTGAAAACTAGACTGACTAAGAGCGAACATCCGGTGACCGAGGCACCAATAGACCCTTGTAGATAGTTACGCTAGACATCTTTGTATTGAATCGCGACGCTATTTGTGTGTTCCATCGTCGATACCAGGATCTCACTGTAAGAATTAACTGTGAGTTTTGAGTCGGAGACAAGAAAATTGACAGCCAAATTGTACATCCGTCTGGTATGAGGCAGCGTTAGACCCTCGGAGATAAGTCGGCTAGTGACCAATGTATTGAAACGCGACGCAATTTCTGTGTTGCTTCGTCATTAGGATGGTGGGAATGTCTCAATTAACTGTCAAATTTGCGTCGGATTCCCGAAACTTTACTCGCAGGAGAACGATCATGTGGTGACCCAGGCATGCTTGGAGATAAATCTGCTGGAAGTCGATGTTCTGAAAACCATCGCAGTATTTGTGTTCCATCGTAATTGAGAGTATGGGAGGAATAAAATTAACTGCCAATCTTGCGTCGGATTTGTAAACTAGACTGACAAAACGCGACCATCCGGTGATCGAGGCACCAATAGACCCTTTTAGATAGTTACGCTGGACATCGATCTATTGAATCGCGACGCTATTTGTGTGTTCCATCGTCAATACCAGAATCTCACGGTAAGAATTAACTGTGAGTTATGAGAGGGAGAAAACAAACTTGACTGCCAAAGAGTACGTCCATCTGGTATGAGGCAGCGATAGACCCTCGGAGATAAGTCGGCTAGTGACCAATGTATTGAATCGCGACGCAATTTCTGTGTTGCAACGTCGTTAGGATGGTGTGAATGTCGCAATAACTGTCAAATGTGCGTCGGATTTGAAAACTAGACTGACAAAGAGCGAACATCCGGTGACCGAGGCACCAATAGACCCTTGTAGATAGTTACGCTAAACATCGATGTATTGAATCGCGACGCTATTTGTGTGTTCCATCGTCAATACCAGGATCTGACGGTAAGAATTAACTGTGAGTTATTAGAGGGAGAAAACAAACTTGACTGCCAAACAGTACGTCCATCTGGTATGAGGCAGCGATAGACCCTCGGAGATAAGTCGGCTAGTGACCAATGTATTGAATCGCGACGCAATTTCTATGTTGCATCGTCATTAGGGTGGTGGGAATGTCGCAATTGACTGTCAAATTTGCGTCGGATTTGAAAACTAGACTGACAAAGCGCGAACATCCGGTGACCGAGGCACCAATAGACCCTTGTATATAGTTACGCTAGACATCGATGTATTGAATCGCGACGCTATTTGTGTGTTCCATGGTCGATACCAGGATCTGACGGTAAGATTTAGCTGTGAGATTTGAATCGGAGACAAGAAGCTTGACAGCCAAATTGTTCATCCATCTGGTATGAGGCAGCGATAGACCCTTGGAGATAAGTCGGCTAGTGACCAATGTATTGAATCGCGACGCAATTTCTCTGTTGCATCGTCGTTAGGATGGAGGGAATGTCGCAATTAACTGTCAAATGTGCGTCGGATTTGAAAACTAGACTGACAAAGCGTGAACATCCGGTGACCGAGGCACCAATAGACCCTTGTAGATAGTTACGCTAAACATCGATGTATTGAATCGCGACGCTATTTTTGTGTTCCATCGTCAATACCATGATCTGACGGTACGAATTAACTGTGAGTTATGAGAGGGAGAAAACAAACTTGACTGCCAAACAGTACGTCCATCTGGTATGACGCAGCGATAGACCCTCGGAGATAAGTCGGCTAGTGACCAATGTATTGAATCGCGACGCAATTTCTGGTTTGCATCGTAATTAGGATGGTGGGAATGTCGCAATTAACTGTCAAATGTGCGTCGGATTTGAAAACTAGACTGACAAAGAGCGAACATCCGGTGATCGAGGCACCAATAGACCCTTGTAGATAGTTACGCTAGACATCGATGTATTGAATCGCGACCCTATTTGTGTGTTCCATCGTCGATACCAGGATCTGACTGTAAGAATTAGCTGTGGGTTTTGAGTCGGAGACAAGAAACTTGACAGCCAAATTGTACATCCATCTGGTATGAGGCAGCGTTAGACCCTCGGAGATAAGTCGGCTAGTGACCAATGTATTGAATCGCGATACAATTTCTGTGTAGCAACGTCGTTAGAATGGTGGGAATGTCGCAATTAACTGTCAAATGTGCGTCGGATTTGAAAACTAGACTGACAAAGCGTGAACATCCGGTGACCGAGGCACCAATAGACCCTTGTAGATAGTTACGCTAAACATCGATGTATTGAATCGCGACGCTATTTTTGTGTTCCATCGTCAATACCATGATCTGACGGTACGAATTAACTGTGAGTTATGAGAGGGAGAAAACAAACTTGACTGCCAAACAGTACGTCCATCTGGTATGAGGCAGCGATAGACCCTCGGAGATAAGTCGGCTAGTGACCAATGTATTGAATAGCGACGCAATTTCTGTGTTGCATAGTCATTAGGGTGGTGGGAATGTCGCAATTAACTGTCAAATTTGCGTCGGATTTGAAAACTAGACTGACAAAGCATGAACATCCGGTGACCGAGGTACCAATAGACCCTTGTAGATAGTTACGCTAGGCATCGATGTATTGAATCGCGACGCTATTTGTGTGTTCCATGGTCGATTCCAGGATCTGACGGTAAGATTTAGCTGTGAGATTTGGGTCGCAGACAAGAAACTTGACAGCCAAATTGTACATTCCTCTGGTATGAGGCAGCGATAGACCCTTGGAGATAAGTCTGCTAGTGACCAAAGTATTGAATAGCGACGCAATATCTGTGTTGCATCGTCATTAGGGTGGTGCGAATGTCGCAATTAACTGTCAAATTTGGGGCGGATTTGAAAACTAGACTGACAAAGCGCGAACATCCGGTGACCGAGGCACCAATAGGCCCTTGTAGATAGTTACGCTAGGCATCGATGTATTGAATCGCGTCGCTATTTGTGTGTTCCATGGTCGGTACCAGGATCTGACGGTAAGAATTAACTGTGAGTTATGAGAGGGAGAAAACGAACTTGACTGCCAAATTGTACATCCATCTGGTATGAGGCAGCGATAGACCCTCGGAGATAAGTCGGCTAGTGACCAATGTATTGAATCACGACGCAATTTCTGTGTTGCATCGTCATTAGGATGGTGGGAATGTCGCAATTAACTGTCAAATTTTCGTGGATTCCCGAAACTTTAGGCGTAGGACAACGATCATGTGGTGACCCAGGCAGTAATAGATGCTTGGAGATAAATATGCTGGACGACAATGTTCTGAAAACCATCGCAGTATGTGAGTTCCGTCGTCATTGAGAGGATGAGAGAACATAAATTAACTGTCTGCTTTGCGTCGGTTTTGAAAACTAGATGACAAAACGCGACCATCCGGTGCCCGAGGCACATATAGACCCTTGTAGATAGTTACGCTGTACATCGATGTATTGAATCGCGACGCTATTTGTGTGATCCATCGTCAATTCCAGGATCTGACGGTAAGAATTAACTGTAAGTTATGAGAGGGAGAAAACAAACTTGACTGCCAAAGAGTACGTCCATCTGGTATGAGGCGGCGATAGACGCTCGCAGATAAGTCGGCTAGTGACCAATGTATTGAATCGCGACGCAATTTCTGTGTTGCATCGTCATTATGGTGGTGGGAATGTCGCAATTAACTGTCAAATGTGCGTCGGATTTGAAAACTAGACTGACAAAGAGCGAACATCTCGTGACCGAGGCACCAATAGACCCTTGTAGATAGTTACGCTAGATATCGATGTATTGAATCGCGACGCTATTTGTGTTTTCCATCGTCGATACCAGGATCTGACGGTAAGAATTAGCTGTGAGTTTTGAGTCGGAGACAAGAAACTTGACAGCCAAATTGTACATCCATCTGGTATGAGGCAGCGTTAGACCCTCTGAGATAAGTCGGCTAGTGACCAATGTATTGAATCGCGACGTATTTTCTGTGTTGCATCGTCATTAGGATGGTGGGAATGTCGCAATTAACTGTCAAATGTGCGTCGGATTTGAAAACTAGACTGACTAAGAGCGAACATCCGGTGACCGAGGCACCAATAGACCCTTGTAGATAGTTACGCTAGACATCGATGTATTGAATCGCGACGCTATTTATGTGTTCCATCGTCGATACCAGGATCTCACAGTAAGAATTAACTGTGAGTTTTGAGTCAGAGACAAGAAAATTGACAGCCAAATTGTACATCCATCTGGTATGAGGCAGCGTTAGACCCTCGGAGATAAGTCGGCTAGTGTATTGAAACGCGACGCAATTTCTGTGTTGCTTCGTCATTAGGATGGTGGGAATGTCTCAATTAACTGTCAAATTTGCGTCGGATTCCCGAAACTTTACTCGCAGGAGAACGATCATGTGGTGACCCAGGCATGCTTGGAGATAAATCTGCTGGAAGTCGATGTTCTGAAAACCATCGCAGTATTTGTGTTCCATCGTAATTGAGAGTATGGGAGGAATAAAATTAACTGCCAATCTTGCGTCGGATTTGTAAACTAGACTGACAAAACGCGACCATCCGGTGATCGAGGCACCAATAGACCCTTGTAGATAGTTACGATTGACATCGATGTATAGAATCGCGACGCTATTTGTGTGTTCCATCGTCAATACCAGGATCTGACGGTAAGAATTAACTGTGAGTTATGAGAGGGAGAAAACAAACTTGACTGCCAAAGAGTACGTCCATCTGGTATGAGGCACCGATAGACCCTCGGAGATAAGTCGGCTAGTGACCAATGTATTGAAACGCGACGCAATTTCTGTGTTGCTTCGTCATTAGGATGGTGGGAATGTCGCAATTAACTGTCAAATTTGCGTCGGATTCCCGAAATTTTATTCGTAGGACAACGATCATGTGGTGACCCAGGCAGTAATAGATGCTTGGAGATAAATCTGCTGGAAGACAATGTTCTGAAAACCATCGCAGTATGTGTGTTCCATCGTCATTGAGAGGATGAGAGAACATAAATTAACTGTCAGTTTTGCGTCGGTTTTGAAAACTAGATGTCAAAACGCCACCATCCGGTGACCGAGGCACCAATAGACCCTTGTAGATAGTTACGCTGGACATCGATCTATTGAATCGCGACGCTATTTGTGTGTTCCATCGTCAATACCAGATCTCACGGTAAGAATTAACTGTGAGTTATGAGAGGAGAAAACAAACTTGACTGCCAAAGAGTACGTCCATCTGGTATGAGGCGGCGATAGACGCTCGCAGATAAGTCGGCTAGTGACCAATGTATTGAATTGCGACGCAATTTCTGTGTTGCATCGTCATTAGGGTGGTGGAAATGTCGCAGTTAACTGCCAAATTTGCGGCAAATTTGAAAACTAGACGGACAAAGAGCGCACATCCGGTGACCGAGGCACCAATAGACCCTTGTAGATAGTTACGATGGACATCGATGTATAGAATTGCGACGCTATTTGTGTGTTCCATCGTCAATACCAGGATCTGACGGTAAGAATTAACTGTGAGTTGTGAGAGGGAGAAAACAAACTTGACTGCCAAACAGTACTTCCATCTGGGATGAGGCAGCGATAGACCCTCGGAGATAAGTCGGCTAGTGACCAATATATTGAATCGCGACGCAATTTCTGTGTTGCATCGTCATTAGGGTGGTGGGAATGTCGCAATTAACTGTCGAATGTGCATCGGATTTGAAAACTTTACTGACAAAGAGCGAACATCAGGTGACCGAGGCACCAGTAGACCCTTGTAATAGTTACGATGGACATCGATGTATAGAATCGCGACGCTATTTGTGTGTTCCATCGTCAATACCAGGATCTGACGGTAAGAATTAACTGTGAGTTATGAGAGGGAGAAAACAAACTTGACTGCCAAACAGTACGTCCATCTGGTATGAGGCACCGATAGACCCTCGGAGATAAGTCGGCTAGTGACCAATGTATTGAAACGCGACGCAATTTCTGTGTTGCTTCGTCATTAGGATGGTGGGAATTTCGCAATTAACTGTCAAATTTGCGTCGGACTCCCGAAATTTTATTCGTAGGACAACGATCATGTGGTGACCCAGGCAGTAATAGATGCTTGGAGATAAATCTGCTGGAAGACAATGTTCTGAAAACCATCGCAGTATGTGTGTTCCATCGTCATTGAGAGGATGAGACAACATAAATTAACTGTCAGTTTTGCGTTGGTTTTGAAAACTAGATGACAAAATACCACCATCCGGTGACCGAGGCACCAATAGACCATTGTAGATAGTTACGCTGGACATCGATCTATTGAATCGCGACGCTATTTGTGTGTTCCATCGTCAATACCAGAATCTCACGGTAAGAATTAACTGTGAGTTATGAGAGGGAGAAAACAAACTTGACTGCCAAAGAGTACGTCCATCTGGTATGAGGCAGCGATAGACCCTCGGAGATAAGTCGGCTAGTGACCAATGTATTGAATCGCGACGCAATTTCTGTGTTGCAACGTCGTTTGGATGGTGTGAATGTCGCAATAACTGTCAAATGTGCGTCGGATTTGAAAACAAGACTGACAAAGAGCGAACATCCGGTGACCGAGGCACCAATAGACCCTTGTAGATAGTTACGATGGACATCGATGTATAGAATTGCGACGCTATTTGTGTGTTCCATCGTCAATACCAGGATCTGACGGTAAGAATTAACTGTGAGTTATGAGAGGGAGAAAACAAACTTGACTGCCAAACAGTACATCCATCTGGTATGAGGCAGCGATAGACCCTTGGAGATAAGTCTGCTAGTGACCAAAGTATTGAATAGCGACGCAATTTCTGTGTTGCATCGTCATTAGGGTGGTGGGAATGTCGCAATTAACTGTCAAATTTGCGACGGATTCCCGAAATTTTATTCGTAGGACAACGATCATGTGGTGACCCAGGCAGTAATAGATGCTTGGAGATAAATCTGCTGGAAGACAATGTTCTGAAAACCATCGCAGTATGTGTGTTCCATCGTCATTGAGAGGATGAGAGAACGTAAATTAACTGTCAGTTTTGCGTCGGATTTGAAAACTAGATGACAAAACGCCACCATCCGGTGACCGAGGCACCAATAGACCCTTGTAGATAGTTACGCTGGACATCGATGTATTGAATCGCGACGCTATTTGTGTGTTCCATCGTCAATACCAGGATCTGACGGTAAGAATTAACTGTAAGTTATGAGAGGGAGAAAACAAACTTGACTGCCAAAGAGTACGTCCATCTGGTATGAGGCGGCGATAGACGCTCGCAGATAAGTCGGCTAGTGACCAATGTATTGAATCGCGACGCAATTTCTGTGTTGCATCGTCATTATGGTGGTGGGAATGTCGCAATTAACTGTCAAATGTGCGTCGGATTTGAAAACTAGACTGACAAAGAGCGAACATCTCGTGACCGAGGCACCAATAGACCCTTGTAGATAGTTACGCTAGATATCGATGTATTGAATCGCGACGCTATTTGTGTGTTCCATCGTCGATACCAGGATCTGACGGTAAGAATTAGCTGTGAGTTTTGAGTCGGAGACAAGAAATTTGACAGCCAAATTGTACATCCATCTGGTATGAGGCAGCGTTAGACCCTCTGAGATAAGTCGGCTAGTGACCAATGTATTGAATCGCGACGTATTTTCTGTGTTGCATCGTCATTAGGATGGTGGGAATGTCGCAATTAACTGTCAAATGTGCGTCGGATTTGAAAACTAGACTGACTAAGAGCGAACATCCGGTGACCGAGGCACCAATAGACCCTTGTAGATAGTTACGCTAGACATCGATGTATTGAATCGCGACGCTATTTATGTGTTCCATCGTCGAAACCAGGATCTCACTGTAAGAATTAACTGTGAGTTTTGAGTCAGAGACAAGAAAATTGACAGCCAAATTGTACATCCATCTGGTATGAGGCAGCGTTAGACCCTCGGAGATAAGTCGGCTAGTGTATTGAAACGCGACGCAATTTCTGTGTTGCTTCGTCATTAGGATGGTGGGAATGTCTCAATTAACTGTCAAATTTGCGTCGGATTCCCGAAACTTTACTCGCAGGAGAACGATCATGTGGTGACCCAGGCATGCTTGGAGATAAATCTGCTGGAAGTCGATGTTCTGAAAACCATCGCAGTATTTGTGTTCCATCGTAATTGAGAGTATGGGAGGAATAAAATTAACTGCCAATCTTGCGTCGGATTTGTAAACTAGACTGACAAAAAGGCGACCATCCGGTGATCGAGGCACCAATAGACCCTTGTAGATAGTTACGATTGACATCGATGTATAGAATCGCGACGCTATTTGTGTGTTCCATCGTCAATACCAGGATCTGACGGTAAGAATTAACTGTGAGTTATGAGAGGGAGAAAACAAACTTGACTGCCAAAGAGTACGTCCATCTGGTATGAGGCACCGATAGACCCTCGGAGATAAGTCGGCTAGTGACCAATGTATTGAAACGCGACGCAATTTCTGTGTTGCTTCGTCATTAGGATGGTGGGAATGTCGCAATTAACTGTCAAATTTGCGTCGGATTCCCGAAATTTTATTCGTAGGACAACGATCATGTGGTGACCCAGGCAGTAATAGATGCTTGGAGATAAATCTGCTGGAAGACAATGTTCTGAAAACCATCGCAGTATGTGTGTTCCATCGTCATTGAGAGGATGAGAGAACATAAATTAACTGTCAGTTTTGCGTCGGTTTTGAAAACTAGATGTCAAAACGCCACCATCCGGTGACCGAGGCACCAATAGACCCTTGTAGATAGTTACGCTGGACATCGATCTATTGAATCGCGACGCTATTTGTGTGTTCCATCGTCAATACCAGAATCTCACGGTAAGAATTAACTGTGAGTTATGAGAGGAGAAAACAAACTTGACTGCCAAAGAGTACGTCCATCTGGTATGAGGCAGCGATAGACCCTCGGAGATAATTCGGCTAGTGACCAATGTATTGAATTGCGACGCAATTTCTGTGTTGCATCGTCATTAGGGTGGTGGAAATGTCGCAATTAACTGCCAAATTTGCGGCGGATTTGAAAACTAGACGGACAAAGAGCGCACATCCGGTGACCGAGGCACCAATAGACCCTTGTAGATAGTTACGATGGACATCGATGTATAGAATTGCGACGCTATTTGTGTGTTCCATCGTCAATACCAGGATCTGACGGAAAGAATTAACTGTGAGTTGTGAGAGGGAGAAAACAAACTTGACTGCCAAACAGTACTTCCATCTGGGATGAGGCAGCGATAGACCCTCGGAGATAAGTCGGCTAGTGACCAATATATTGAATCGCGACGCAATTTCTGTGTTGCATCGTCATTAGGGTGGTGGGAATGTCGCAATTAACTGTCGAATGTGCATCGGATTTGAAAACTTTACTGACAAAGAGCGAACATCAGGTGACCGAGGCACCAGTAGACCCTTGTAATAGTTACGATGGACATCGATGTATAGAATCGCGACGCTATTTGTGTGTTCCATCGTCAATACCAGGATCTGACGGTAAGAATTAACTGTGAGTTATGAGAGGGAGAAAACAAACTTGACTGCCAAACAGTACGTCCATCTGGTATGAGGCACCGATAGACCCTCGGAGATAAGTCGGCTAGTGACCAATGTATTGAAACGCGACGCAATTTCTGTGTTGCTTCGTCATTAGGATGGTGGGAATTTCGCAATTAACTGTCAAATTTGCGTCGGACTCCCGAAATTTTATTCGTAGGACAACGATCATGTGGTGACCCAGGCAGTAATAGATGCTTGGAGATAAATCTGCTGGAAGACAATGTTCTGAAAACCATCGCAGTATGTGTGTTCCATCGTCATTGAGAGGATGAGACAACATAAATTAACTGTCAGTTTTGCGTTGGTTTTGAAAACTAGATGACAAAATACCACCATCCGGTGACCGAGGCACCAATAGACCATTGTAGATAGTTACGCTGGACATCGATCTATTGAATCGCGACGCTATTTGTGTGTTCCATCGTCAATACCAGAATCTCACGGTAAGAATTAACTGTGAGTTATGAGAGGGAGAAAACAAACTTGACTGCCAAAGAGTACGTCCATCTGGTATGAGGCAGCGATAGACCCTCGGAGATAAGTCGGCTAGTGACCAATGTATTGAATCGCGACGCAATTTCTGTGTTGCAACGTCGTTTGGATGGTGTGAATGTCGCAATAACTGTCAAATGTGCGTCGGATTTGAAAACAAGACTGACAAAGAGCGAACATCCGGTGACCGAGGCACCAATAGACCCTTGTAGATAGTTACGATGGACATCGATGTATAGAATTGCGACGCTATTTGTGTGTTCCATCGTCAATACCAGGATCTGACGGTAAGAATTAACTGTGAGTTATGAGAGGGAGAAAACAAACTTGACTGCCAAACAGTACATCCATCTGGTATGAGGCAGCGATAGACCCTTGGAGATAAGTCTGCTAGTGACCAAAGTATTGAATAGCGACGCAATTTCTGTGTTGCATCGTCATTAGGGTGGTGGGAATGTCGCAATTAACTGTCAAATTTGCGACGGATTCCCGAAATTTTATTCGTAGGACAACGATCATGTGGTGACCCAGGCAGTAATAGATGCTTGGAGATAAATCTGCTGGAAGACAATGTTCTGAAAACCATCGCAGTATGTGTGTTCCATCGTCATTGAGAGGATGAGAGAACGTAAATTAACTGTCAGTTTTGCGTCGGATTTGAAAACTAGATGACAAAACGCCACCATCCGTTGACCGAGGCACTAATAAGACCCTTGTAGATAGTTACGATGGACATCGATGTATAGAATTGCGACGCTATTTGTGTGTTCCATCGTCAATACCAGGATCTAACGGTAAGAATTAACGGTCAGTTGTGAGAGGGAGAAAACAAACTTGACTGCCAAACAGTACTTCCATCTGGTATGAGGCAGCGATAGACCCTCGGAGATAAGTCGGCTAGTAATCAATATATTGAATCGCGACGCAATTTCTGTGTTGCATCGTCATTAGGATGGGGGGAATGTAGCAATTAACTGTCAAATTTGCGTCGGATTCCCGAAACTATACTCGTAGGACAACGATCATGTGGTGACCCAGCCAGTAATAGATGCTTGGAGATAAATCTGCTGGAAGACAATGTTCTGAAAACCATCGCAGTATGTGTGTTCCATCGTCATTGAGAGGATGAGAGAACGTAAATTAACTGTCAGTTTTGCGTCGGATTTGAAAACTAGATGACAAAACGCCACCATCCGGTGACCGAGGCACCAATAGACCCTTGTAGATAGTTACGCTGGACATCGATCTATTGAATCGCGACGCTATTTGTGTGTTCCATCGTCGATACCAGGATCTGACGGTAACAATTAGCTGTGAGTTTTGAGTCGGAGACAAGAAACTTGACAGCCAAATTGTACATCCATCTGGTATGAGGCAGCGTTAGACCCTCTGAGATAAGTCGGCTAGTGACCAATGTATTGAATCGCGACGTATTTTCTGTATTGCATCGTCATTATAATGGTGGTAATGTCGCAATTAACTTCAAATGTGCGTCGGATTTGAAAACTAGACTGACAAAGAGCGAACATCCGGTGACCGAGGCACCAATAGACCCTTGTAGATAGTTACGCTAGACATCGATGTATTGAATCGCGACGCTATTTGTGTGTTCCATCGTCGATACCAGGATCTCACTGTATGAATTAACTGTGAGTTTTGAGTCGGAGACAAGAAACTTGACAGCCAAATTGTACATCCATCTGGTATGAGGCAGCGTTAGACCCTCGGAGATAAGTCGGCTAGTGACCAATGTATTGAAACGCGACGCAATTTCTGTGTTGCTTCGTCATTAGGATGGTGGGAATGTCGCAATTAACTGTCAAATTTGCGTCGGATTCCCGAAATTTTATTCGTAGGACAACGATCATGTGGTGACCCAGGCAGTAATAGATGCTTGGAGATAAATCTGCTGGAAGACAATGTTCTGAAAACCATCGCAGTATGTGTGTTCCATCGTCATTGAGAGGATGAGAGAACATAAATTAACTGTCAGTTTTGCGTCGGTTTTGAAAACTAGATGACAAAACGCCACCATCCGGTGACCGAGGCACCAATAGACCCTTGTAGATAGTTACGCTGGACATCGATCTATTGAATCGCGACGCTATTTGTGTGTTCCATCGTCAATACCAGAATCTCACGGTAAGAATTAACTGTGAGTTATGAGAGGGAGAAAACAAACTTGACTGCCAAAGAGTACGTCCATCTGGTATGAGGCAGCGATAGACCCTCGGAGATAAGTCGGCTAGTGACCAATGTATAGAATCGCGACGCAATTTCTGTGTTGCAACGTCGTTAGGATGGTGTGAATGTGGCAATAACTGTGAAATGTGCGTCGGATTTGAAAACTAGACTGACAAAGAGCGAACATCCGGTGACCGAGGCACCAATAGACCCTTGTAGATATTTACGCTAAACATCGATGTATTGAATCGCGACGCTATTTGTGTGTTCCATCGTCAATACCAGGATCTGACGGTAAGAATTAACTGTGAGTTATGAGAGCGAGAAAACAAACTTGACTGCCAAACAGTACGTCCATCTGGTATGAGGCAGCGATAGACCCTCGGAGATAAGTCGGCTAGTGACCAATGTATTGAATCGCGACGCAATTTCTGTGTTGCATCGTCATTAGGATGGTGGGAATGTCGCAATTAACTGTCAAATTTGCGTCGGATTCCCGAAACTATACTCGTAGGACAACGATCATGTGGTGACCCAGGCAGTAATACATGCTTGGAGATAAATCTGATGGAAGACAATGTTCTGAAAACCATCGCAGTATGTGTGTTCCATCGTCATTGAGAGGATGAGAGAACGTAAATTAACTGTCACTTTTGCGTCGGATTTGAAAACTAGATGACAAAACGCCACCATCCGGTGACCGAGGCACCAATAGACCCTTGTAGATAGTTACGCTGGACATCGAAGTATTGAATCGCGGCGCTATTTGTGTGTTCCATCGTCAATACCAGGATCTGACGGTAAGAATTAACTGTGAGTTATGAGAGGGAGAAAACAAACTTGACTGCCAAATAGTACGTCCATCTGGTATGAGGCAGCGATAGACCCTCGGAGATAAGTCGGCTAGTGACCAATGTATTGAATCGCGACGTAATTTCTGTGTTGCATCGTTATTAGGGTGGTGGGAATGTCGCAATTAACTGCCAAATTTGCGGCAGATTTGAAAACTAGACTGACAAAGAGCGAACATCCGGTGACCGAGGCACCAATAGACCCTTGTAGATAGTTACGCTAATCATCGATGTATTGAATCGCGACGCTATTTGTGTGTTCCATGGCCGATACCAGGATCTGACGGTATGATTTAGCTGTGAGTTTTGAGTCGGGGACAAGAAAATTCACAACCAAATTGTACATCCGTCTGGTATGAGGCAGCGATAGACCATCGGAGATAAGTCGGCTGGTGACCAATGTATAGAATCGCGACGCAATTTCTGTGTTGCATCGTCATTACGATGGTGGGAATGTCGCAATTAACTGTCAAATTTGGGTCGGATTCCCGAAACTTCACTCGCAGGAGAACGATCATGTGGTGACCCAGGCATGCTTGGAGATAAATCTGCTGGAAGTCGATGTTCTGAAAACCATCGCAGTATTTGTGTTCCATCGTAATTGAGAGTATGGGAGGAATAAAATTAACTGCCAATCTTGCGTCGGATTTGTAAACTAGACTGACAAAACGCGACCATCCGGTGACCGAGGCACCAATAGACCCTTGTAGATAGTTACGATTGACATCGATGTATAGAATCGCGACGCTATTTGTGTGTTCCATCGTCAATACCAGGATCTGACGGTAAGAATTAACTGTGAGTTATGAGAGGGAGAAAACAAACTTGGCTGCCAAACAGTACGTCCATCCGGTATGAGGCACCGATAGACCCTCGGAGATAAGTCGGCTAGTGACCAATGTATTGAAACGCGACGCAATTTCTGTGTTGCTTCGTCATTAGGATGGTGGGAATGTCGCAATTAACTGTCAAATTTGCTTCGGATTCCCGAAATTATATTCGTAGGACAACGATCATGTGGTGACCCAGGCAGTAATAGATGCTTGGAGATAAATCTGCTGGAAGACAATGTTCTGAAAACCATCGCAGTATGTGTGTTCCATCGTCATTGAGAGGATGAGAGAACATAAATTAACTGTCAGTTTTGCGTCGGTTTTGAAAACAAGATGACAAAACGCCACCATCCGGTGACCGAGGCACCAATAGACCCTTGTAGATAGTTACGCTGGACATCGATCTATTGAATCGCGACGCTATTTGTGTGTTCCATCGTCAATACCAGGATCTGACGGTAAGAATTAACTGTGAGTTTTGAGTCGGAGACAAGAAACTTGACAGCCGAATTGTACATCCATCTGGTATGAGGCAGCGTTAGACCCTCGGAGATAAGTCGGCTAGTGACCAATGTTTTGAATCGCGACGCAATTTATGAGTTGCATCGACATTAGGATGGTGGGAATGTCGCAATTAAGTGTCAAATTTGCGTCGGATTCCAGAAACTATACGCGTAAGACAACGATCATGTGGTGACCCAGGCAGTAATAGATGCTTGGAGATAAATCTGCTGGAAGACAATGTTCTGAAAACCATCGGAGTATGTGTGTTCCATCGTCATTGAGAGGATGAGAGAACATAAATTAACTGTCAGTTTTGCGTCGGTTTTGAAAACTAGATGACAAAACGCCACCATCCGTTGACCGAGGCACCAATATACCCTTGTAGATAGTTACGCTGGACATCAATCTATTGAATCGCGACGCTATTTGTGTGTTCCATCGTCAATACCAGGATCTGACTGTAAGAATTAGCTGTGAGTTTTGAGTCGGAGACAAGAAACTTGACAGCCAAATTGTACATCCATCTGGTATGAGGCAGCGTTAGACCCTCGGAGATAATTCGGCTAGTGACCAATGTATTGAATCGCGACGCAATTTCTGAGTTGCATCGTCATTAGGATGGTGGGAATGTCGCAATTAACTGTCAAATTTGCGTCGGATTCCCGAAACTTTACGCGTAAGACAACGATCATGTGGTGACCCAGGCAGTAATAGATGCTTGGAGATAAATATGCTGGAAGACAATGTTCTGAAAAGCATCGCAGTATGTGTGTTCCGGCGTCATTTAGAGGATGAGAGAACATAAATTAATTGTCTTCTTTGGGTCGGATTTGAAAACTAGATGACAAAACGCGACCATCCGGTGACCGAGGCACAAGTAGACCCTTGTAGATAGTTACGCTGGACATCGATGTATTGAATCGCGACGCTATTTGTGTGTTCCATCGTCAATACCAGGATCTGACGGTAAGAATTAACTGTTAGTTATGAGAGGGAGAAAACAAACTTGACTGCCAAAGAGTACGTCCATCTGGTATGAGGCGGCGATAGACGCTCGGAGATAAGTCGGCTAGTGACCAATGTATTGAATCGCGACGCAATTTCTGTGTTGCATCGGCATTATGGTGGTGGGAATGTCGCAATTAACTGTCAAATGTGCGTCGGATTTGAAAACTAGACTGACAAAGAGCGAACATCCGGTGACCGAGGCACCAATAGACCCTTGTAGATAGTTACGCTAGATATCGATGTATTGAATCGCGACGCTATTTGTGTGTTCCATCGTCGATACCAGGATCTCACTGTAAGAATTAACTGTGAGTTTTGAGTCGGAGACAAGAAACTTGACAGCCAAATTGTACATCCATCTGGTATGAGGCAGCGTTAGACCCTCGGAGATAAGTCGGCTAGTGACCAATGTATTGAAAAGCGACGCAATTTCTGTGTTGCTTCGTCATTAGGATGGTGGGAATGTCTCAATTAACTGTCAAATTTGCGTCGGATTCCCGAAACTTTACTCGCAGGAGACCGATCATGTGGTGACCCAGGCATGCTTGGAGATAAATCTGCTGGAAGTCGATGTTCTGAAAACCATCGCAGTATTTGTGTTCCATCGTAATTGAGAGTATGGGAGGAATAAAATTAACTGCCAATCTTGCGTCGGATTTGTAAACTAGACTGACAAAACGCGACCATCCGGTGATCGAGGCACCAATAGACCCTTGTAGATAGTTACGATTGACATCGATGTATAGAATCGCGACGCTATTTGTGTGTTCCATCGTCAATACCAGGATCTGACGGTAAGAATTAACTGTGAGTTATGAGAGGGAGAAAACAAACTTGACTGCCAAAGAGTACGTCCATCTGGTATGAGGCACCGATAGACCCTCGGAGATAAGTCGGCTAGTGACCAATGTATTGAAACGCGACGCAATTTCTGTGTTGCTTCGTCATTAGGATGGTGGGAATGTCGCAATTAACTGTCAAATTTGCGTCGGATTCCCGAAATTTTATTCGTAGGACAACGATCATGTGGTGACCCAGGCAGTAATAGATGCTTGGAGATAAATCTGCTGGAAGACAATGTTCTGAAAACCATCGCAGTATGTGTGTTCCATCGTCATTGAGAGGATGAGAGAACATAAATTAACTGTCAGTTTTGCGTCGGTTTTGAAAACTAGATGTCAAAACGCCACCATCCGGTGACCGAGGCACCAATAGACCCTTGTAGATAGTTACGCTGGACATCGATCTATTGAATCGCGACGCTATTTGTGTGTTCCATCGTCAATACCAGAATCTCACGGTAAGAATTAACTGTGAGTTATGAGAGGAGAAAACAAACTTGACTGCCAAAGAGTACGTCCATCTGGTATGAGGCAGCGATAGACCCTCGGAGATAATTCGGCTAGTGACCAATGTATTGAATTGCGACGCAATTTCTGTGTTGCATCGTCATTAGGGTGGTGGGAATGTCGCAATTAACTGTCGAATGTGCGTCGGATTTGAAAACTAGACTGACAAAGAGCGAACATCCGGTGACCGAGGCACCAATAGACCCTTGTAGATAGTTACGATGGACATCGATGTATAGAATCGCGACGCTATTTGTGTGTTCCATCGTCAATACCAGGATCTGACGGTAAGAATTAACTGTGAGTTATGAGAGGGAGAAAACAAACTTGACTGCCAAAGAGTACGTCCATCTGGTATGAGGCACCGATAGACCCTCGGAGATAAGTCGGCTAGTGACCAATGTATTGAAACGCGACGCAATTTCTGTGTTGCTTCGTCATTAGGATGGTGGGAATGTCGCAATTAACTGTCAAATTTGCGTCGGATTCCCGAAATTTTATTCGTAGGACAACGATCATGTGGTGACCCATGCAGTAATAGATGCTTGGAGATAAATCTGCTGGAAGACAATGTTCTGAAAACCATCGCAGTATGTGTGTTCCATCGTCATTGAGAGGATGAGAGAACATAAATTAACTGTCAGTTTTGCGTCGGTTTTGAAAACTAGATGACAAAACGCCACCATCCGGTGACCGAGGCACCAATAGACCCTTGTAGATAGTTACGCTGGACATCGATCTATTGAATCGCGACGCTATTTGTGTGTTCCATCGTCAATACCAGAATCTCACGGTAAGAATTAACTGTGAGTTATGAGAGGGAGAAAACAAACTTGACTGCCAAAGAGTACGTCCATCTGGTATGAGGCAGCGATATACCCTCGGAGATAAGTCGGCTAGTGACCAATGTATTGAATCGCGACGCAATTTCTGAGTTGCAACGTCGTTAGGATGGTGTGAATGTCGCAATAACTGTCAAATGTGCGTCGGATTTGAAAACTAGACTGACAAAGAGCGAACATCCGGTGACCGAGGCACCAATAGACCCTTGTAGATAGTTACGCTAAACATCGATGTATTGAATCGCGACGCTATGTGTGTGTTCCATCGTCAATACCAGGATCTGACGGTAAGAATTAACTGTGAGTTATGAGAGGGAGAAAACAAACTTGACTGCCAAACAGTACGTCCATCTGGTATGAGGCAGCGATAGACCCTCGGAGATAAGTCGGCTAGTGACCAATGTATTGAATCGCGACGCAATTTCTGTGTTGCATCGTCATTAGGATGGTGGGAATGTCGCAATTAACTGTCAAATATGCGTCGGATTCCCGAAACTATACTCGTAGGACAACGATCATGTGGTGACCCAGGCAGTAATAGATGCTTGGAGATAAATCTGCTGGAAGACAATGTTCTGAAAACCATCGCAGTATGTGTGTTCCATCGTCATTGAGAGGATGAGAGAACGTAAATTAACTGTCAGTTTTGGTCGGATTTGAAAACTAGATGACAAAACGCCACCATCCCGTGACCGAGGCACCAATAGACCCTTGCAGATAGTTACGCTGGACATCGATGTATTGAATCGCGACGCTATTTGTGTGTTCCATCGTCAATACCAGGATCTGACGGTAAGAATTAACTGTGAGTTATGAGAGGGAGAAAACAAACTTGACTGCCAAAGAGTACGTCCATCTGGTATGAGGCAGCGATAGACCCTCGGAGATAAGTCGGCTAGTGACCAATGTATTGAATTGCGACGCAATTTCTGTGTTGCATCGTCATTAGGGTGGTGGGAATGTCGCAATTAACTGCCAAATTTGCGGCGGATTTGAAAACTAGACTGACAAAGAGCTAACATCCGGTGACCGAGGCACCAATAGACCCTTGTAGATAGTTACGATGGACATCGATGTATAGAATTGCGACGCTATTTGTGTGTTCCATCGTCAATACCAGGATCTGACGGTAAGAATTAACTGTGAGTTGTGAGAGGGAGAAAACAAACTTGACTGCCAAACAGTACTTCCATCTGGTATGAGGCAGCGATAGACCCTCGGAGATAAGTCGGCTAGTGACCAATATATTGAATCGCGACGCAATTTCTGTGTTGCATCGTCATTAGGGTGGTGGGAATGTCGCAATTAACTGTCAAATGTGCGTCGGATTTGAAAACTAGACTGACAAAGAGCGAACATCCGGGTCCGAGGCACCAATAGACCCTTGTAGATAGTTACGCTAGATATCGATGTATTGAATCGCGACGCTATTTGTGTGTTCCATCGTCGATACCAGGATCTGACGGTAAGAATTAGCTGTGAGTTTTGAGTCGGAGACAAGAAACTTGACAGCCAAATTGTACATCCATCTGGAATGAGGCAGCGTTAGACCCTCTGAGATAAGTCGGCTAGTGACCAATGTATTGAATCGCGACGTATTTTCTGTATTGCATCGTCATTATAATGTTGGGAATGTCGCAATTAACTGTCAAATGTGCGTCGGATTTGAAAACTAGACTTACAAAGAGCGAACATCCGGTGACCGAGGCACCAATAGACCCTTGTAGATAGTTACGCTAGACATCGATGTGTTGAATCGCGACGCTATTTGTGTGTTCCATCGTCGATACCAGGATCTGACGGTAAGAATTAGCTGTGAGTTTTGAGTCGGAGACAAGAAACTTGACAGCCAAATTGTACATCCATCTGGTATGAGGCAGCGATAGACCCTCGGAGATAAGTCGGCTGGTGACCAATGTATAGAATCGCGACGCAATTTCTGTGTTGCATCGTCATTAGGATGGTGGGAATGTCGCAATTAACTGTCAAATTTGCGTCGGATTCCCGAAACTTCACTCGCAGGAGAACGATCATGTGGTGACCCAGGCATGCTTGGAGATAAATATGCTGGAAGTCGATGTTCTGAAAACCATCGCAGTATTTGTGTTCCATCGTAATTGAGAGTATGGGAGGAATAAAATTAACTGCCAATCTTGCGTCGGATTTGTAAACTAGACTGACAAAACGCGACCATCCGGTGACCGAGGCACCAATAGACCCTTGTAGATAGTTACGATTGACATCGATGTATAGAATCGCGACGCTATTTGTGTGTTCCATCGTCAATACCAGGATCTGACGGTAAGAATTAACTGTGAGTTATGAGAGGGAGAAAACAAACTTGACTGCCAAACAGTACGTCAATCCGGTATGAGGTACCGATAGACCCTCGGAGATAAGTCGGCTAGTGACCAATGTATTGAAACGCGACGCAATTTCTGTGTTGCTTCGTCATTAGGATGGTGGGAATGTCGCAATTAACTGTCAAATTTGCGTCGGATTCCCGAAACTCAACTCGTAGGACAACGATCATGTGGTGACCCAGGCAGTAATAGATGCTTGGAGATAAATCTGCTGGAAGACAATGTTCTGAAAACCATCGCAGTATGTGTGTTCCATCGTCATTGAGAGGATGAGAGAACGTAAATTAACTGTCAGTTTTGGTCGGATTTGAAAACTAGATGACAAAACGCCACCATCCCGTGACCGAGGCACCAATAGACCCTTGCAGATAGTTACGCTGGACATCGATGTATTGAATCGCGACGCTATTTGTGTGTTCCATCGTCAATACCAGGATCTGACGGTAAGAATTAACTGTGAGTTATGAGAGGGAGAAAACAAACTTGACTGCCAAAGAGTACGTCCATCTGGTATGAGGCAGCGATAGACCCTCGGAGATAAGTCGGCTAGTGACCAATGTATTGAATTGCGACGCAATTTCTGTGTTGCATCGTCATTAGGGTGGTGGGAATGTCGCAATTAACTGCCAAATTTGCGGCGGATTTGAAAACTAGACTGACAAAGAGCTAACATCCGGTGACCGAGGCACCAATAGACCCTTGTAGATAGTTACGATGGACATCGATGTATAGAATTGCGACGCTATTTGTGTGTTCCATCGTCAATACCAGGATCTGACGGTAAGAATTAACTGTGAGTTGTGAGAGGGAGAAAACAAACTTGACTGCCAAACAGTACTTCCATCTGGTATGAGGCAGCGATAGACCCTCGGAGATAAGTCGGCTAGTGACCAATATATTGAATCGCGACGCAATTTCTGTGTTGCATCGTCATTAGGGTGGTGGGAATGTCGCAATTAACTGTCAAATGTGCGTCGGATTTGAAAACTAGACTGACAAAGAGCGAACATCCGGGTCCGAGGCACCAATAGACCCTTGTAGATAGTTACGCTAGATATCGATGTATTGAATCGCGACGCTATTTGTGTGTTCCATCGTCGATACCAGGATCTGACGGTAAGAATTAGCTGTGAGTTTTGAGTCGGAGACAAGAAACTTGACAGCCAAATTGTACATCCATCTGGAATGAGGCAGCGTTAGACCCTCTGAGATAAGTCGGCTAGTGACCAATGTATTGAATCGCGACGTATTTTCTGTATTGCATCGTCATTATAATGGTGGGAATGTCGCAATTAACTGTCAAATGTGCGTCGGATTTGAAAACTAGACTTACAAAGAGCGAACATCCGGTGACCGAGGCACCAATAGACCCTTGTAGATAGTTACGCTAGACATCGATGTGTTGAATCGCGACGCTATTTGTGTGTTCCATCGTCGATACCAGGATCTGACGGTAAGAATTAGCTGTGAGTTTTGAGTCGGAGACAAGAAACTTGACAGCCAAATTGTACATCCATCTGGTATGAGGCAGCGATAGACCCTCGGAGATAAGTCGGCTGGTGACCAATGTATAGAATCGCGACGCAATTTCTGTGTTGCATCGTCATTAGGATGGTGGGAATGTCGCAATTAACTGTCAAATTTGCGTCGGATTCCCGAAACTTCACTCGCAGGAGAACGATCATGTGGTGACCCAGGCATGCTTGGAGATAAATCTGCTGGAAGTCGATGTTCTGAAAACCATCGCAGTATTTGTGTTCCATCGTAATTGAGAGTATGGGAGGAATAAAATTAACTGCCAATCTTGCGTCGGATTTGTAAACTAGACTGACAAAACGCGACCATCCGGTGACCGAGGCACCAATAGACCCTTGTAGATAGTTACGATTGACATCGATGTATAGAATCGCGACGCTATTTGTGTGTTCCATCGTCAATACCAGGATCTGACGGTAAGAATTAACTGTGAGTTATGAGAGGGAGAAAACAAACTTGACTGCCAAACAGTACGTCCATCCGGTATGAGGTACCGATAGACCCTCGGAGATAAGTCGGCTAGTGACCAATGTATTGAAACGCGACGCAATTTCTGTGTTGCTTCGTCATTAGGATGGTGGGAATGTCGCAATTAACTGTCAAATTTGCGTCGGATTCCCGAAACTATACTCGTAGGACAACGATCATGTGGTGACCCAGGCAGTAATAGATGCTTGGAGATAAATCTGCTGGAAGACAATGTTTTGAAAACCATCGCAGTATGTGTGTTCCATCGTCATTGAGAGGATGAGAGAACATAAATTAACTGTCAGTTTTGCGTCGGTTTTGAAAACTAGATGACAAAACGCCACCATCCGGTGACCGAGGAACCAATAGACCCTTGTAGATAGTTACGCTGGACATCGATCTATTGAATCGCGACGCTATTTGTGTGTTCCATCGTCAATACCAGGATCTGAAGGTAAGAATTAGCTGTGAGTTTTGAGTCGGAGACAAGAAACTTGACAGCCAAATTGTACATCCATCTGGTATAAGGCAGCGTGAGACCCTCTGAGATAAGTCGGCTAGTGACCAATGTATTGAATCGCGACACAATTTATGTGTTGCAACGTCGTTAGGATGGTGGGAATGTCGCAAATAACTGTCAAATGAGCGTCGGATTTGAAAACTAGACTGACAAAGAGCGAACATACGGTGACCGAGGCACCAATAGACCCTTGTAGATAGTTACGCTAGATATCGATGTATTGAATCGCGACGCTATTTGTGTGTTCCATCGTCGATACCAGGATCTGACGGTAAGAATTAGCTGTGAGTTTTGAGTCGGAGACAAGAAACTTGACAGCATAATTGTACATCCATCTGGTATGAGGCAGCGTTAGACCCTCTGAGATAAGTCGGCTAGTGACCAATGTATTGAATCGCGACGTATTTTCTGTGCTGCATCGTCATTAGGATGGTGGGAATGTCGCAATTAACTGTCAAATGTGCGTCGGATTTGAAAACTAGACTGACAAAGGGCGAACATCCGGTGACCGAGGCACCAATTGACCCTTGTAGATAGTTACGATGGACATCGATGCATAGAATCGCGACGCTATTTGTGTGTTCCATCGTCAATACCAGGATCTGACGGTATGAATTAACTGTGAGTTATGAGAGGGAGAAATCAAACTTGACTGCCAAACAGTACGTCCATCTGGTGTAAGGCAGCGATAGACCCTCGGAGATAAGTCTGCTAGTGACCAATGTATTTAATCGCGACGCAATTTCTGTGTGGCATCGTCATTAGGATGATGGGAATGTCGCAATTAACTGTCAAAATTGCGTCGGATTCCCGAAACTATACTCGTAGGACAACGATCATGTGGTGACCCAGGCAGTAATAGATGCTTGGAGATAAATCTGCTGGAAGACAATGTTTTGAAAACCATTGCAGTATGTGTGTTCCATCGTCATTGAGAGGATGAGAGAACATAAATTAACTGTCAGTTTTGCGTCGGTTTTGAAAACTAGATGACAAAACGCCACCATCCGGTGACCGAGGAACCAATAGACCCTTGTAGATAGTTACGCTGGACATCGAAGTATTGAATCGCGACGCTATTTGTGTGTTCCATCGTCATTACCAGGATCTGACGGTAAGAATTAACTGTAAGTTTTGAGTCTGAGACAAGAAACTTGACAGCCGAATTGTACATCCATCTGGTATGAGGCAGCGTTAGACCCTCGGAGATAAGTCGGCTAGTGACCAATGTATTGAATCGCGACGCAATTTCTGAGTTGCATCGTCATTAGGATGGTGGGAATGTCGCAATTAACTGTCAAATTTGCGTCGGATTTGCAAACTAGACTGACAAAGCGCGAACATCCGATGACCGAGGCACCAATAGACCCTTGTAGATAGTTACGCTAGGCATCGATGTATTGAATCGCGACGCTATTTGTGTGTTCCATGGTCGATACCAAGATCTGACGGTATGATTTAGCTGTGAGTTTTGAGTCGGGGACAGGAAACTTGACAACCAAATTGTACATCCTTCTGGTATGAGGCAGCGATATACCCTCGGAGATAAGTCGGCTAGTGACCAATGTATTGAATCACGACGCAATTTCAGTGTTGCATCGTCATTATGGAGGTGGGAATGTCGCAATTAACTGTCAAATGTGCGTCGGATTTGAAAACTAGACTGACAAAGAGCGAACATCCGGTGACCGAGGCACCAATAGACCCTTGTAGATAGTTACGCTAGATATCGATGTATTGAATCGCGACGCTATTTGTGTGTTCCATCGCCGATACCAGGATCTGACTGTAAGAATCAGCTGTGAGTTTTGAGTCGGAGACAAGAAACTTGACAGCCAAATTGTACATCCATCTGGTATGAGGCAGCGTTAGACCCTCGGAGATAAGTCGGCTAGTGACCAATATATTGAATCGCGACGCAATTTCTGTGTTGCATCGTCATTAGGGTGGTGGGTATGTCGCAATTAACTGTCAAATTTGCATCGGATTTGAAAACTAGACTGACAAAGCGCGAACTTCCGGTGACCGAGGCACCAATAGACCCTTGTAGATAGTTACGATGGACATCGATCTAATGAATCGCGACGCTATTTGTGTGTTCCGTCGTCAATACCAGGATCTGACGGTAAGAATTAACTGTGAGTTATGAGAGGGTGAAAACAAACTTGACTGCCAAAGAGTACGTCCATCTGGTATGAGGCAGCGATAGACCCTCGGAGATAATTCGGCTAGTGACCAATGTATTGAATTGCGACGCAATTTCTGTGTTGCATCGCCATTAGGGTGGTGGGAATGTCGCAATTAACTGCCAAATTTGCGGCGGATTTGAAAACTAGACTGACAAAGAGCGAACATCCGGTGACCGAGGCACCAATAGACCCTTGTAGATAGTTACGATGGACATCGATGTATAGAATTGCGACGCTATTTGTGTGTTCCATCGTCAATACCAGGATCTGACGGTAAGAATTAACGGTGAGTTGTGAGAGGGAGAAAACAAACTTGACTGCCAAACAGTACTTCCATCTGGTATGAGGCAGCGATAGACCCTCGGAGATAAGTCGGCTAGTGACTAATATATTGAATCGCGACGCAATTTCTGTGTTGCATCGTCATTAGGATGGAGGGAATGTCGCAATTAACTGTCAAATTTGCGTCGGATTCCCGAAACTATACTCGTAGGACAACGATCATGTGGTGACCCAGGCAGTAATAGATGCTTGGAGATAAATCTGCTGGAAGACAATGTTTTGAAAACTATCGCAGTATGTGTGTTCCATCGTCATTGAGAGGATTAGAGAACATAAATTAACTGTCAGTTTTGCGTCGGTTTTGAAAACTAGATGACAAAACGCCACCATCTGGTGAACGAGGAAACAATAGACCCTTGTAGATAGTTACGCTGGACATCGATCTATTGAATCGCGACGCTATTTGTGTGTTCCATCGTCAATACCAGAATCTGACGGTAAGAATTAACTGTGAGTTTTGAGTCTGAGACAAGAAACTTGACAGCCGAATTGTACATCCATCTGGTATGAGGCAGCGCTAGACCCTCGGAGATAAGTCGGCTAGTGACCAATGTATTGAATCGCGACACAATTTCTGTGTTGCAACGTCGTTAGGATGGTGGGAATGTCTCAATTAACTGTCAAATTTGCGTCGGATTCCCGAAACTTTACTCGCAGGAGAGCGATCATGTGGTGACCCAGACATGCTTGGAGATAAAACTGCTGGAGGACGATGTTCTGAAATCCATCGCAGTATGTGTGTTCCATCGTAATTGAGAGTATGGGAGGAATAAAATTAACTGTCAGTTTTGCGTCGGATTTGAAAACTAGACTGACAAAGCGCGACCATCCGGTGACCGAGGCACAAATAGACCCTTCTAGATAGTTACGCTGGACATCGATGTATAGAATCGCGACGCTATTTGTGTGTTCGATGGTCGATACCAGGATCAGACGGTACGAATTAGCTGTGAGTTTTGAGTCGGAGACAAGAAACTTGACGGCCAAATTGTACATCCATCTGGTATGAGGCAGCGTTAGACCCTCTGAGATAAGTCGGCTAGTGACCAATGTATTGAATCGCGACACAATTTATGTGTTGCAACGTCGTTAGGATGGTGGGAATGTCGCAAATAACTGTCAAATGTGCGTCGGATTTGAAAACTAGACTGACAAAGAGCGAACATCCGGTGACCGAGGCACCAATAGACCCTTGTAGATAGTTACGCTAGACATCGATGTATTGAATCGCGACCCTATTTGTGTGTTCCATCGTCGATACCAGGATCTGACTGTAGGAATTAGCTGTGAGTTTTGAGTCGAGACAAGAAACTTGACAGCCAAATTGTACATACATCGGGTATTAGGCAGCGTTAGACCCTCGTAGATAAGTCGGCTAGTGACCAATATATTGAATCGCGACGCAATTTCTGTGTTGCATCGTCATTAGGATGGTGGGAATGTCGCAATTAACTGTCAAATTTGCGTCGGATTCCCAAAATTTTATTCGTAGGACAACGATCATGTGGTGACCCAGGCAGTAATAGATGCTTGGAGATAAATCTGCTGGAAGACAATGTTCTGAAAACCATCGGAGTATGTGTGTTCCATCGTCATTGAGAGGATGAGAGAACATAAATTAACTGTCAGTTTTGCGTCGGTTTTGAAAACTAGATGACAAAACGCGACCATCCGGTTACCGAGGCACAAGTAGACCCTTGTAGATAGTTACGCTGGACATCGATCTATTGAATCGCGACGCTATTTGTGTGTTCCATCGTCAATACCAGGATCTAACGGTAAGAATTAACTGTGAGTTATGAGAGGGAGAAAACAAACTTGACTGCCAAAGAGTACGGCCATCTGGTATGAGGCGGCGATAGACGCTCGGAGATAAGTCGGCTAGTGACCAATGTATTGAATCGCGACGCAATTTCTGTGTTGCATCGTCATTATGGTGGTGGGAATGTCGCAATTAACTGTCAAATGTGCGTCGGATTTGAAAACTAGACTGACAAAGAGCGAACATCCGGTGACCGAGGCACCAATAGACCCTTGTAGATAGTTACGCTAGATATCGATGTATTGAATCGCGACGCTATTTGTGCGTTCCATCGTCTATACCAGGATCTGACGGTTAGAATTAGCTGTGAGTTTTGAGTCGGAGACAAGAAACTTGACAGCCAAATTGTACATCCATCTGGTATGAGGCAGCGTTAGACCCTCTGAGATAAGTCGGCTAGTGACCAATGTATTGAATTGCGACGTATTTTCTGTGTTGCATCGTCATTAGGATGGTGGGAATGTCGCAATTAACTGTCAAATGTGCGTCGGATTTGAAAACTAGACTGACTAAGAGCGAACATCCGGTGACCGAGGCACCAATAGACCCTTGTAGATAGTTACGCTAGACATCGATGTATTGAATCGCGACGCTATTTGTGTGTTCCATCGTGGATACCAGGATCTCACTGTAAGAATTAACTGTGAGTTTTGAGTCGGAGACAAGAAACTTGACAGCCAAATTGTACATCCATCTGGTATGAGGCAGCGTTAGACCCTCGGAGATAAGTCGGCTAGTGACCAATGTATTGAAACGCGACGCAACTTCTGTGTTGCTTCGTCATTAGGATGGTGGGAATGTCTCAATTAACTGTCAAATTTGCGTCGGATTCCCGAAACTTTACTCGCAGGATCATGTGGTGACCCAGGCATGCTTGGAGATAAATCTGCTGGAAGTCGATGTTCTGAAAACCATCGCAGTATTTGTGTTCCATCGTAATTGAGAGTATGGGAGGAATAAAATTAACTGCCAATCTTGCGTCGGATTTGTAAACTAGACTGACAAAACGCGACCATCCGGTGACCGAGGCACCAATAGACCCTTTTAGATAGTTACGATTGACATCGATGTATAGAATCGCGACGCTATTTGTGTGTTCCATCGTCAATACCAGGATCTGACGGTAAGAATTAACTGTGAGTTATGAGAGGGAGAAAACAAACTTGACTGCCAAAGAGTACGTCCATCTGGTATGAGGCACCGATAGACCCTCGGAGATAAGTCGGCTAGTGACCAATGTATTGAAACGCGACGCAATTTCTGTGTTGCTTCGTCATTAGGATGGTGGGAATGTCGCAATTAACTGTCAAATTTGCGTCGGATTCCCGAAATTTTATTCGTAGGACAACGATCATGTGGTGACCCAGGCAGTAATAGATGCTTGGAGATAAATCTGCTGGAAGACAATGTTCTGAAAACCATCGCAGTATGTGTGTTCCATCGTCATTGAGAGGATGAGAGAACATAAATTAACTGTCAGTTTTGCGTCGGTTTTGAAAACTAGATGACAAAACGCCACCATCCGGTGACCGAGGCACCAATAGATCCTTGTAGATAGTTACGCTGGACATCGATCTATTGAATCGCGACGCTATTTGTGTGTTCCATCGTCAATACCAGAATCTCACGGTAAGAATTAACTGTGAGTTATGAGAGGGAGAAAACAAACTTGACTGCCAAAGAGTACGTCCATCTGGTATGAGGCACCGATAGACCCTCGGAGATAAGTCGGCTAGTGACCAATGGATAGAATCGCGACGCAATTTCTGTGTTGCAACGTCGTTAGGATGGTGTGAATGTCGCAATAACTGTCAAATGTGCGTCGGATTTGAAAACTAGACTGACAAAGAGCGAACATCCGGTGACCGAGGCACCAATAGACCCTTGTAGATATTTACGCTAAACATCGATGTATTGAATCGCGACGCTATTTGTGTGTTCCATCGTCAATACCAGGATCTGACGGTAAGAATTAACTGTGAGTTATGAGAGCGAGAAAACAAACTTGACTGCCAAAGAGTACGTCCATCTGGTATGAGGCAGCGATAGACCCTCGGAGATAAGTCGGCTAGTGACCAATGTATTGAATCGCGACGCAATTTCTGTGTTGCATCGTCATTAGGATGGTGGGAATGTCGCAATTAACTGTCAAATTTGCGTCGGATTCCCGAAACTATACTCGTAGGACAACGATCATGTGGTGACCCAGGCAGTAATAGATGCTTGGAGATAAATCTGATGGAAGACAATGTTCTGAAAACCATCGCAGTATGTGTGTTCCATCGTCATTGAGAGGATGAGAGAACGTAAATTAACTGTCAGTTTTGCGTCGGATTTGAAAACTAGATGACAAAACGCCACCATCCGGTGACCGAGGCACCAATAGACCCTTGTAGATAGTTACGCTGGACATCGAAGTATTGAATCGCGACGCTATTTGTGTGTTCCATCGTCAATACCAGGATCTGACGGTAAGAATTAACTGTGAGTTATGAGAGGGAGAAAACAAACTTGACTGCCAAATAGTACGTCCATCTGGTATGAGGCAGCGATAGACCCTCGGAGATAAGTCGGCTAGTGACCAATGTATTGAATCGCGACGCAATTTCTGTGTTGCATCGTTATTAGGGTGGTGGGAATGTCGCAATTAACTGCCAAATTTGCGGCGGATTTGAAAACTAGACTGACTAAGAGCGAACATCCGGTGTCCGAGGCACCAATAGACCCTTGTAGATAGTTACGATGGACATCGATGTATAGAATCGCGACGCTATTTGTGTGTTCTATCGTCAATACCAGGATCTGACGGTAAGAATTAACTGTGAGTTGTGAGAGGGAGAAAACAAACTTGACTGCCAAACAGTACTTCCATCTGGTATGAGGCAGCGATAGACCCTCGGAGATAAGTCGACTAGTGACCAATATATTGAATCGCGACGCAATTTCTGTGTTGCATCGTCATTAGGGTGGTGGGAATGTCGCAATTAACTGTCAAATGTGCGTCGGGTTTGAAAACTAGACTGACAAAGAGCGAACATCCGGTGACCGAGGCACCAATAGACCCTTGTAGATAGTTACGCTAATCATCGATTTATTGAATCGCGACGCTATTTGTGTGTTCCATGCTCGATACCAGGATCTGACGGTATGATTTAGCTGTGAGTTTTGAGTCGGGGACAAGAAACTTCACAACCAAATTGTACATCCGTCTGGTATGAGGCAGCGATAGACCCTCGGAGATAAGTCTGCTGGTGACCAATGTATAGAATCGCGACGCAATTTCTGTGTTGCATCGTCATTAGGATGGTGGGAATGTCGCAATTAACTGTCAAATTTACGTCGGATTCCCGAAACTTCACTCGCAGGAGAACGATCATGTTGTGACCCAGGCATGCTTGGAGATAAATCTGCTGGAAGTCGTTGTTCTGAAAACCATCGCAGTATTTGTGTTCCATCGTAATTGAGAGTATGGGAGGAATAAAATTAACTGCCAATCTTGCGTCGGATTTGTAAACTAGACTGACAAAACGCGACCATCCGGTGACCGAGGCACCAATAGACCCTTGTAGATAGTTACGATTGACATCGATGTATAGGATCGCGACGCTATTTGTGTGTTCCATCGTCAATACGAGGATCTGACGGTAAGAATTAACTGTGAGTTATGAGAGGGAGAAAATAAACTTGACTGCCAAACAGTACGTCCATCCGGTATGAGGCACCGATAGACCCTCGGAGATAAGTCGGCTAGTGACCAATGTATTGAAACGCGACGCAATTTCTGTGTTGCTTCGTCATTAGGATGGTGGGAATGTCGCAATTAACTGTCAAATTTGCGTCGGGTCCCGAAATTATATTCGTAGGACAACGATCATGTGGTGACCCAGGCAGTAATAGATGCTTGGAGATAAATCTGCTGAAAGACAATGTTCTGAAAACCATCGCAGTATGTGTGTTCCATCGTCATTGAGAGGATGAGAGAACATAAATTAACTGTCAGTTTTGCGTCGGTTTTGAAAACTAGATGACAAAACGCCACCATCCGGTGACCGAGGCACCAATAGACCCTTGTAGATAGTTACGCTGGACAACGATCTATTGAATCGCGACGCTATTTGTGTGTTTCATCGTCAATACCAGGATCTGACGGTAAGAATTAACTGTGAGTTTTGAGTCTGAGACAAGAAACTTGACAGCCGAATTGTACATCCATCTGGTATGAGGCAGCGTTAGACCCTCGGAGATAAGTCGGCTAGTGACCAATGTATTGAATCGCGACGCAATTTCTGAGTTGCATCGACATTAGGATGGTGGGAATGTCGCAATTAAGTGTCAAATTTGCGTCGGATTCCAGAAACTTTACGCGTAAGACAACGATCATGTGGTGACCCAGGCAGTAATAGATGCTTGGAGATAAATATGCTGGAAGACAATGTTCTGAAAACCATCGCAGTATGTGTGTTCCGTCGTCATTGAGAGGATGAGAGATCATCAATTAATTGTCTTCTTTGGGTCGGATTTGAAAACTAGGTGAATAAACGCGACCATCCGGTGACCGAGGCACAAGTAGACCCTTGTAGATAGTTACGCTGGACATCGATGTATTGAATCGCGACGCTATTTGTGTGTTCCATCGTCAATACCAGGATCTGACGGTAAGAATTAACTGTGAATTATGAGAGGTAGAAAACAAACTTGACTGCCAAAGAGTACGTCCATCTGGTATGAGGTAGCGATAGACCCTCGGAGTCTAGTGACCAATATATTGAATCGCGACGCAATTTCTGTGTTGCATCGTCATTAGGGTTTTGGGAATGTCGCAATTAACTGTCAAGTTTGCGTCGGATATGAAAACTAGAATGACAAAGCGCGAACATCCGATGACCGAGGCACCAATAGACCCTTGTAGATAGTTACGCTAGGCATCGATGTATGGAATCGCGACGCTATTTGTGTGTTCCATGGTCGATACCAGGATCTGACGGTAAGAATTAACTGTGAGTTATGAGAGGGAGAAATAAAACTTGACTGCCAAACAGTACGTCCATCTGGTATGAGGCATCGATAGACCCTCGGAGATAAGTCGGCTAGTGACCAATGAATTGAATCGCGACGCAATTTCTGTGATGCATCGTCATTAGGATGGTGGGAATGTCGCAATTAACTGTCAAATTTGCGTCGGATTCCCGAAACTATACTCGTAGGACAACGATCATGTGGTGACCCAGGCAGTAATAGATGCTTGGAGATAAATCTGCTGGAAGACAATGTTTTGAAAACCATCGCAGTATGTATGTTCCATCGTCATTGAGAGGATGAGAGAACATAAATTACCTGTCAGTTTTGCGTCGGTTTTGAAAACTAGATGACAAAACGCCACCATCCGGTGGCCGAGGAACCAATAGACCCTTGTAGATAGTTACGCTGGACATCGATCTATTGAATCGCGACGCTATTTGTGTGTTCCATCGTCAATACCAGGATCTGACGGTAAGAATTAACTGTGAGTTATGAGAGTGAGAAATCAAACTTGACTGCCAAACAGTACGTCCATCTGGTATGAGGCAGCGATAGACCCTCGGAGATAAGTCGGCTAGTGACCAATGTATTGAATCGCGACGCAATTTCTGTGTTGCATCGTCATTAGGATGGTGAGAATGTCGCAATTAACTGTCAAATTTGCGTCGGATTCCGGAAACTATACTCGTAGGACAACGATCATGTGGTGACCCAGGCAGTAATAGATGCTTGGAGATAAATCTGCTGGAAGACAATGTTTTGAAAACTATCGCAGTATGTGTGTTCCATCGTCATTGAGAGGATTAGAGAACATAAATTAACTGTCAGTTTTGCGTCGGTTTTGAAAACTAGATGACAAAACGCCACCATCTGGTTAACGAGGAAACAATAGACCCTTGTAGATAGTTACGCTGGACATAGATCTATTGAATCGCGACGCTATTTGTGTGTTCCATCGTCAATACCAGGATCTGACTGTAAGAATTAGCTGTGAGTTTTGAGTCGAGACAAGAAACTTGACAGCCAAATTGTACATACATCGGGTATTAGGCAGCGTTAGACCCTCGTAGATAAGTCGGCTAGTGACCAATATATTGAATCGCGACGCAATTTCTGTGTTGCATCGTCATTAGGATGGTGGGAATGTCGCAATTAACTGTCAAATTTGCGTCGGATTCCCAAAATTTTATTCGTAGGACAACGATCATGTGGTGACCCAGGCAGTAATAGATGCTTGGAGATAAATCTGCTGGAAGACAATGTTCTGAAAACCATCGGAGTATGTGTGTTCCATCGTCATTGAGAGGATGAGAGAACATAAATTAACTGTCAGTTTTGCGTCGGTTTTGAAAACTAGATGACAAAACGCCACCATCCGTTGACCGACTCACCAATATACCCTTGTAGATAGTTACGCTGGACATCGATCTATTGAATCGCGACGCTATTTGTGTGTTCCATCGTCAATACATGGATCTGACTGTAAGAATTAGCTGTGAGTTTTGAGTCGGAGACAAGAAACTTGACAGCCAAATTGTACATCCATCAGGTATGAGGCAGCGTTAGACCCTCGGAGATAATTCGGCTAGTGACCAATGTATTGAATCGCGACGCAATTTCTGAGTTGCATCGTCATTAGGATGGTGGGAATGTCGCAATTAACTGTCAAATTTGCGTCGGATTCCCGAAACTTTACGCGTAAGACAACGATCATGTGGTGACCCAGGCAGTAATAGATGCTTGGAGATAAATATGCTGGAAGACAATGTTCTGAAAAGCATCGCAGTATGTATGTTCCGGCGTCATTTAGAGGATGAGAGAACATAAATTAATTGTCTTCTTTGGGTCGGATTTGAAAACTAGATGACAAAACGCGACCATCCGGTGACCGAGGCACAAGTAGACCCTTGTAGATAGTTACGCTGGACATCGATGGATTGAATCGCGACGCTATTTGTGTGTTCCATCGTCAATACCAGGATCTCACGGTAAGATTTAACTGTGAGTTATGAGAGGGAGAAAACAAACTTGACTGCCAAAGAGTACGTCCATCTGGTATGAGGCGGCGATAGACGCTCGGAGATAAGTCGGCTAGTGACCAATGTATTGAATCGCGACGCAATTTCTGTGATGCATCGTCATTAGGATGGTGGGAATGTCGCAATTAACTGTCAAATTTGCGTCGGATTCCCGAAACTATACTCGTAGGACAACGATCATGTGGTGACCCAGGCAGTAATAGATGCTTGGAGATAAATCTGCTGGAAGACAATGTTTTGAAAACCATCGCAGTATGTATGTTCCATCGTCATTGAGAGGATGAGAGAACATAAATTACCTGTCAGTTTTGCGTCGGTTTTGAAAACTAGATGACAAAACGCCACCATCCGGTGACCGAGGAACCAATAGACCCTTGTAGATAGTTACGCTGGACATCGATCTATTGAATCGCGACGCTATTTGTGTGTTCCATCGTCAATACCAGGATCTGACGGTAAGAATTAACTGTGAGTTATGAGAGTGAGAAATCAAACTTGACTGCCAAACAGTACGTCCATCTGGTATGAGGCAGCGATAGACCCTCGGAGATAAGTCGGCTAGTGACCAATGTATTGAATCGCGACGCAATTTCTGTGTTGCATCGTCATTAGGATGGTGAGAATGTCGCAATTAACTGTCAAATTTGCGTCGGATTCCGGAAACTATACTCGTAGGACAACGATCATGTGGTGACCCAGGCAGTAATAGATGCTTGGAGATAAATCTGCTGGAAGACAATGTTTTGAAAACTATCGCAGTATGTGTGTTCCATCGTCATTGAGAGGATTAGAGAACATAAATTAACTGTCAGTTTTGCGTCGGTTTTGAAAACTAGATGACAAAACGCCACCATCTGGTTAACGAGGAAACAATAGACCCTTGTAGATAGTTACGCTGGACATAGATCTATTGAATCGCGACGCTATTTGTGTGTTCCATCGTCAATACCAGGATCTGACTGTAAGAATTAGCTGTGAGTTTTGAGTCGAGACAAGAAACTTGACAGCCAAATTGTACATACATCGGGTATTAGGCAGCGTTAGACCCTCGTAGATAAGTCGGCTAGTGACCAATATATTGAATCGCGACGCAATTTCTGTGTTGCATCGTCATTAGGATGGTGGGAATGTCGCAATTAACTGTCAAATTTGCGTCGGATTCCCAAAATTTTATTCGTAGGACAACGATCATGTGGTGACCCAGGCAGTAATAGATGCTTGGAGATAAATCTGCTGGAAGACAATGTTCTGAAAACCATCGGAGTATGTGTGTTCCATCGTCATTGAGAGGATGAGAGAACATAAATTAACTGTCAGTTTTGCGTCGGTTTTGAAAACTAGATGACAAAACGCCACCATCCGTTGACCGACTCACCAATATACCCTTGTAGATAGTTACGCTGGACATCGATCTATTGAATCGCGACGCTATTTGTGTGTTCCATCGTCAATACATGGATCTGACTGTAAGAATTAGCTGTGAGTTTTGAGTCGGAGACAAGAAACTTGACAGCCAAATTGTACATCCATCAGGTATGAGGCAGCGTTAGACCCTCGGAGATAATTCGGCTAGTGACCAATGTATTGAATCGCGACGCAATTTCTGAGTTGCATCGTCATTAGGATGGTGGGAATGTCGCAATTAACTGTCAAATTTGCGTCGGATTCCCGAAACTTTACGCGTAAGACAACGATCATGTGGTGACCCAGGCAGTAATAGATGCTTGGAGATAAATATGCTGGAAGACAATGTTCTGAAAAGCATCGCAGTATGTATGTTCCGGCGTCATTTAGAGGATGAGAGAACATAAATTAATTGTCTTCTTTGGGTCGGATTTGAAAACTAGATGACAAAACGCGACCATCCGGTGACCGAGGCACAAGTAGACCCTTGTAGATAGTTACGCTGGACATCGATGGATTGAATCGCGACGCTATTTGTGTGTTCCATCGTCAATACCAGGATCTCACGGTAAGATTTAACTGTGAGTTATGAGAGGGAGAAAACAAACTTGACTGCCAAAGAGTACGTCCATCTGGTATGAGGCGGCGATAGACGCTCGGAGATAAGTCGGCTAGTGACCAATGTATTGAATCGCGACGCAATTTCTGTGTTGCATCGTCATTATGGTGGTGGGAATGTCGCAATTAACTGTCAAATGTGCGTCGGATTTGAAAACTAGACTGACAAAGACCGAACATCCGGTGACCGAGGCACCAATAGACCCTTGTAGATAGTTACGCTAGATATCCATGTATTGAATCGCGACGCTATTTGTGTGTTCCATCGTCGATACCAGGATCTGACGGTAAGAATTAGCTGTGAGTTTTGAGTCGGAGACAAGAAACTTGACAGCCAAATTGTACATCCATCTGGTATGAGGCAGCGTTAGACCCTCTGAGGTAAGTCGGCTAGTGACCAATGTATTGAATCGCGACGTATTTTCTGTGTTGCATCGTCATTAGGATGGTGGGAATGTCGCAATTAACTGTCAAATGTGCGTCGGATTTGAAAACTAGACTGACTAAGAGCGAACATCCGGTGACCGAGGCACCAATAGACCCTTGTAGATAGTTACGCTAGACATCGATGTATTGAATCGCGACGCTATTTGTGTGTTCCATAGTCGATACCAGGATCTCACTGTAAGAATTAACTGTGAGTTTTGAGTCGGAGACAAGAAACTTGACAGCCAAATTGTACATCCATCTGGTATGAGGCAGCGTTAGACCCTCGGAGATAAGTCGGCTAGTGACCAATGTATTGAAACGCGACGCAATTTCTGTGTTGCTTCGTCATTAGGATGGTGGGAATGTCTCAATTAACTGTCAAATTTGCGTCGGATTCCCGAAACTTTACTCGCAGGAGAACGATCATGTGGTGACCCAGGCATGCTTGGAGATAAATCTGCTGGAAGTCGATGTTCTGAAAACCATCGCAGTATTTGTGTTCCATCGTAATTGAGAGTATGGGAGGAATAAAATTAACTGCCAATCTTGCGTCGGATTTGTAAACTAGACTGACAAAACGCGACCATCCGGTGATCGAGGCACCAATAGACCCTTGTAGATAGTTACGATTGACATCGATGTATAGAATCGCGACGCTATTTGTGTGTTCCATCGTCAATACCAGGATCTGACGGTAAGAGTTAACTGTGAGTTATGAGAGGGAGAAAACAAACTTGACTGCCAAAGAGTACGTCCATCTGGTATGAGGCACCGATAGACCCTCGGAGATAAGTCGGCTAGTGACCAATGTATTGAAACGCGACGCAATTTCTGTGTTGCTTCGTCATTAGGATGGTGGGAATGTCGCAATTAACTGTCAAATTTGCGTCGGATTCCCGAAATTTTATTCGTAGGACAACGATCATGTGGTGACCCAGGCAGTAATAGATGCTTGGAGATAAATCTGCTGGAAGACAATGTTCTGAAAACCATCGCAGTATGTGTGTTCCATCGTCATTGAGAGGATGAGAGAACATAAATTAACTGTCAGTTTTGCGTCGGTTTTGAAAACTAGATGACAAAACGCCACCATCCGGTGACCGAGGCACCAATAGACCCTTGTAGATAGTTACGCTGGACATCGATCTATTGATTCGCGACGCTATTTGTGTGTTCCATCGTCAATACCAGAATCTCACGGTAAGAATTAACTGTGAGTTATGAGAGGGAGAAAACAAACTTGACTGCCAAAGAGTACGTCCATCTGGTATGAGGCAGCGATAGACCCTCGGAGATAAGTCGGCTAGTGACCAATGTATTGAATCGCGACGCAATTTCTGTGTTGCAACGTCGTTAGGATGGTGTGAATGTCGCAATAACTGTCAAATGTGCGTCGGATTTGAAAACTAGATTGACAAAGAGCGAACATCCGGTGACCGAGGCACCAATAGACCCTTGTAGATAGTTACGCTAAACATCGATGTATTGAATCGCGACGCTATTTGTGTGTTCCATCGTCAATACCAGGATCTGACGGTAAGAATTAACTGTGAGTTATGAGAGGGAGAAAACCAACTTGACTGCCAAACAGTACGTCCATCTGGTATGAGGCAGCGATAGACCCTCGGAGATAAGTCGGCTAGTGACCAATGTATTGAATCGCGACGCAATTTCTGTGTTGCATCGTCATTAGGATGGTGGGAATGTCGCAATTAACTGTCAAATTTGCGTCGGATTCCCGAAACTATACTCGTAGGACAACGATCATGTGGTGACCCAGGCAGTAATAGATGCTTGGAGATAAATCTGCTGGAAGACAATGTTCTGAAAACCATCGCAGTATGTGTGTTCCATCGTCATTGAGAGGATGAGAGAACGTAAATTAACTGTCAGTTAACCCAGGCAGTAATAGATGCTTGGAGATAAATATGCTGGAAGACAATGTTCTGAAAACCAATGCAGTATGTGTGTTCCGTCGTCATTGAGAGGATGAGAGAACATAAATTAACTGTCTGCTTTGCGTCGGATTTGAAAACTAGATGACAAAACGCGAATATCCGGTGACCGAGGCACAAATAGACCCTTGTAGATAGTTACGCTTGACATCGATTTATTGAATCGCGACGCTATTTGTGTGTTCCATCTTCAATACCAGGATCTGACGGTAAGAATTAACTGTGAGTTATGAGAGGGAGAAAGCAAACTTGACTTCCAAAGAGTACGTCCATCTGGTATGAGGCAGCGATAGACCCTCGGAGATAATTCGGCTAGTGACCAATGTATTGAATTGAGACGCAATTTCTGTGTTGCATCGTCATTAGGGTGGTGGGAATGTCGCAATTAACTGTCGAATGTGCGTCGGATTTGAAAACTAGACTGACAAAGAGCGAACATCCGGTGACCGAGGCACCAATAGACCCTTGTAGATAGTTACGATGGACATCGATGTATAGAATCATGACGCTATTTGTGTGTTCCATCGTCAATACCAGGATCTGACGGTAAGAATTAACTGTGAGTTATGAGAGGGAGAAAACAAACTTGACTGCCAAAGAGTACGTCCATCTGGTATGAGGCACCGATAGACCCTCGGAGATAAGTCGGCTAGTGACCAATGTATTGAAACGCGACGCAATTTCTGTGTTGCATCGTCATTAGGATGGTGGGAATGTCGCAATTAACTGTCAAATTTGCGTCGCATTCCCGAAATTTTATTCGTAGGACAACGATCATGTGGTGACCCAGGCAGTAATAGATGCTTGGAGATAAATCTGCTGGAAGACAATGTTCTGAAAACCATCGCAGTATGTGTGTTCCATCGTCATTGAGAGGATGAGAGAACATAAATTAACTGTCAGTTTTGCGTCGGTTTTGAAAACTAGATGACAAAACGCCACCATCCGGTGACCGAGGCACCAATAGACCCTTGTAGATAGTTACGCTGGACATCGATCTATTGAATCGCGACGCTATTTGTGTGTTCCATCGTCAATACCAGAATCTCACGGTAAGAATTAACTGTGAGTTATGAGAGGGAGAAAACAAACTTGACTGCCAAAGAGTACGTCCATCTGGTATGAGGCAGCGATAGACCCTCGGAGATAAGTCGGCTAGTGACCAATGTATTGAATCGCGACGCAATTTCTGTGTTGCAACGTCGTTAGGATGGTGTGAATGTCGCAATAACTGTCAAATGTGCGTCGGATTTGAAAACTAGACTGACAAAGAGCGAACATCCGGTGACCGAGGCACCAATAGACCCTTGTAGATAGTTACGCTAAACATCGATGTATTGAATCGCGACGCTATTTGTGTGTTCCATCGTCAATACCAGGATCTGACGGTAAGAATTAACTGTGAGTTATGAGAGGGAGAAAACCAACTTGACTGCCAAACAGTACGTCCATCTGGTATGAGGCAGCGATAGACCCTCGAAGATAAGTCGGCTAGTGACCAATGTATTGAATCGCGACGCAATTTCTGTGTTGCATCGTCATTAGGATGGTGGGAATGTCGCAATTAACTGTCAAATTTGCGTCGGATTCCCGAAACTATACTCGTAGGACAACGATCATGTGGTGACCCAGGCAGTAATAGATGTTTGGAGATAAATCTGCTGGAAGACAATGTTCTGAAAACCATCGCAGTATGTGTGTTCCATCGTCATTGAGAGGATGAGAGAACGTAAATTAACTGACAGTTAACCCAGGCAGTAATAGATGCTTGGAGATAAATATGCTGGAAGACAATGTTCTGAAAACCAATGCAGTATGTGTGTTCCGTCGTCATTGAGAGGATGAGAGAACATAAATTAACTGTCTGCTTTGCGTCGGATTTGAAAACTAGATGACAAAACGCGAATATCCGGTGACCGAGGCACAAATAGACCCTTGTAGATAGTTACGCTTGACATCGATTTATTGAATCGCGACGCTATTTGTGTGTTCCATCTTCAATACCAGGATCTGACGGTAAGAATTAACTGTGAGTTATGAGAGGGAGAAAGCAAACTTGACTTCCAAAGAGTACGTCCATCTGGTATGAGGCAGCGATAGACCCTCGGAGATAATTCGGCTAGTGACCAATGTATTGAATTGCGACGCAATTTCTGTGTTGCATCGTCATTAGGGTGGTGGGAATGTCGCAATTAACTGTCGAATGTGCGTCGGATTTGAAAACTAGACTGACAAAGAGCGAACATCCGGTGACCGAGGCACCAATAGACCCTTGTAGATAGTTACGATGGACATCGATGTATAGAATCATGACGCTATTTGTGTGTTCCATCGTCAATACCAGGATCTGACGGTAAGAATTAACTGTGAGTTATGAGAGGGAGAAAACAAACTTGACTGCCAAAGAGTACGTCCATCTGGTATGAGGCACCGATAGACCCTCGGAGATAAGTCGGCTAGTGACCAATGTATTGAAACGCGACGCAATTTCTGTGTTGCTTCGTCATTAGGATGGTGGGAATGTCGCAATTAACTGTCAAATTTGCGTCGGATTCCCGAAATTTTATTCGTAGGACAACGATCATGTGGTGACCCAGGCAGTAATAGATGCTTGGAGATAAATCTGCTGGAAGACAATGTTCTGAAAACCATCGCAGTATGTGTGTTCCATCGTCATTGAGAGGATGAGAGAACATAAATTAACTGTCAGTTTTGCGTCGGTTTTGAAAACTAGATGACAAAACGCCACCATCCGGTGACCGAGGCACCAATAGACCCTTGTAGATAGTTACGCTGGACATCGATCTATTGAATCGCGACGCTATTTGTGTGTTCCATCGTCAATACCAGAATCTCACGGTAAGAATTAACTGTGAGTTATGAGAGGGAGAAAACAAACTTGACTGCCAAAGAGTACGTCCATCTGGTATGAGGCAGCGATAGACCCTCGGAGATAAGTCGGCTAGTGACCAATGTATTGAATCGCGACGCAATTTCTGTGTTGCAACGTCGTTAGGATGGTGTGAATGTCGCAATAACTGTCAAATGTGCGTCGGATTTGAAAACTAGACTGACAAAGAGCGAACATCCGGTGACCGAGTACCAATAGACCCTTGTAGATAGTTACGCTAAACATCGATGTATTGAATCGCGACGCTATTTGTGTGTTCCATCGTCAATACCAGGATCTGACGGTAAGAATTAACTGTGAGTTATGAGAGGGAGAAAACAAACTTGACTGCCAAACAGTACGTCCATCTGGTATGAGGCAGCGATAGACCCTCGGAGATAAGTCGGCTAGTGACCAATGTATTGAATCGCGACGCAATTTCTGTGTTGCATCGTCATTAGGATGGTGGGAATGTCGCAATTAACTGTCAAATTTGCGTCGGATTCCCGAAACTATACTCGTAGGACAACGATCATGTGGTGACCCAGGCAGTAATAGATGCTTGGAGATAAATCTGCTGGAAGACAATGTTCTGAAAACCATCGCAGTATGTGTGTTCCATCGTCATTGAGAGGATGAGGGAACGTAAATTAACTGTCAGTTAACCCAGGCAGTAATAGATGCTTGGAGATAAATATGCTGGAAGACAATGTTCTGAAAACCAATGCAGTATGTGTGTTCCGTCGTCATTGAGAGGATGAGAGAACATAAATTAACTGTCTGCTTTGCGTCGGATTTGAAAACTAGATGACAAAACGCGAATATCCGGTGACCGAGGCACAAATAGACCCTTGTAGATAGTTACGCTTGACATCGATTTATTGAATCGCGACGCTATTTGTGTGTTCCATCTTCAATACCAGGATCTGACGGTACGAATTAACTGTGAGTTATGAGAGGGAGAAAGCAAACTTGACTTCCAAAGAGTACGTCCATCTGGTATGAGGCAGCGATAGACCCTCGGAGATAATTCGGCTAGTGACCAATGTATTGAATTGCGACGCAATTTCTGTGTTGCATCGTCATTAGGGTGGTGGGAATGTCGCAATTAACTGTCGAATGTGCGTCGGATTTGAAAACTAGACTGACAAAGAGCGAACATCCGGTGACCGAGGCACCAATAGACCCTTGTAGATAGTTACGATGGACATCGATGTATAGAATCATGACGCTATTTGTGTGTTCCATCGTCAATACCAGGATCTGACGGTAAGAATTAACTGTGAGTTATGAGAGGGAGAAAACAAACTTGACTGCCAAAGAGTACGTCCATCTGGTATGAGGCACCGATAGACCCTCGGAGATAAGTCGGCTAGTGACCAATGTATTGAAACGCGACGCAATTTCTGTGTTGCTTCGTCATTAGGATGGTGGGAATGTCGCAATTAACTGTCAAATTTGCGTCGGATTCCCGAAATTTTATTCGTAGGACAACGATCATGTGGTGACCCAGGCAGTAGTAGATGCTTGGAGATAAATCTGCTGGAAGACAATGTTCTGAAAACCATCGCAGTATGTGTGTTCCATCGTCATTGAGAGGATGAGAGAACATAAATTAACTGTCAGTTTTGCGTCGGTTTTGAAAACTAGATGACAAAACGCCACCATCCGGTGACCGAGGCACCAATAGACCCTTGTAGATAGTTACGCTGGACATCGATCTATTGAATCGCGACGCTATTTGTGTGTTCCATCGTCAATACCAGAATCTCACGGTAAGAATTAACTGTGAATTATGAGAGGGAGAAAACAAACTTGACTGCCAAAGAGTACGTCCATCTGGTATGAGGCAGCGATAGACCCTCGGAGATAAGTCGGCTAGTGACCAATGTATTGAATCGCGACGCAATTTCTGTGTTGCAACGTCGTTAGGATGGTGTGAATGTCGCAATAACTGTCAAATGTGCGTCGGATTTGAAAACTAGACTGACAAAGAGCGAACATCCGGTGACCGAGGCACCAATAGACCCTTGTAGATAGTTACGCTAAACATCGATGTATTTAATCGCGACGCTATTTGTGTGTTCCATCGTCAATACCAGGATCTGACGGTAAGAATTAACTGTGAGTTATGAGAGGGAGAAAACAAACTTGACTGCCAAACAGTACGTCCATCTGGTATGAGGCAGCGATAGACCCTCGGAGATAAGTCGGCTAGTGACCAATGTATTGAATCGCGACGCAATTTCTGTGTTGCATCGTCATTAGGATGGTGGGAATGTCGCGATTAACTGTCAAATTTGCGTCGGATTCCCGAAACTATACTCGTAGGACAACGATCATGTGGTGACCCAGGCAGTAATAGATGCTTGGAGATAAATCTGCTGGAAGACAATGTTCTGAAAACCATCGCAGTATGTGTGTTCCATCGTCATTGAGAGGATGAGAGAACGTAAATTAACTGTCAGTTAACCCAGGCAGTAATAGATGCTTGGAGATAAATATGCTGGAAGACAATGTTCTGAAAACCAATGCAGTATGTGTGTTCCGTCGTCATTGAGAGGATGAGAGAACATAAATTAACTGTCTGCTTTGCGTCGGATTTGAAAACTAGATGACAAAACGCGAATATCCGGTGACCGAGGCACAAATAGACCCTTGTAGATAGTTACGCTTGACATCGATTTATTGAATCGCGACGCTATTTGTGTGTTCCATCTTCAATACCAGGATATGACGGTAAGAATTAACTGTGAGTTATTAGAGGGAGAAAGCAAACTTGACTTCCAAAGAGTACGTCCATCTGGTATGAGGCAGCGATAGACCCTCGGAGATAATTCGGCTAGTGACCAATGTATTGAATTGCGACGCAATTTCTGTGTTGCATCGTCATTAGGGTGGTGGGAATGTCGCAATTAACTGTCGAATGTGCGTCGGATTTGAAAACTAGACTGACAAAGAGCGAACATCCGGTGACCGAGGCACCAATAGACCCTTGTAGATAGTTACGATGGACATCGATGTATAGAATCATGACGCTATTTGTGTGTTCCATCGTCAATACCAGGATCTGACGGTAAGAATTAACTGTGAGTTATGAGAGGGAGAAAACAAACTTGACTGCCAAAGAGTACGTCCATCTGGTATGAGGCACCGATAGACCCTCGGAGATAAGTCGGCTAGTGACCAATGTATTGAAACGCGACGCAATTTCTGTGTTGCTTCGTCATTAGGATGGTGGGAATGTCGCAATTAACTGTCAAATTTGCGTCGGATTCCCGAAATTTTATTCGTAGGACAACGATCATGTGGTGACCCAGGCAGTAATAGATGCTTGGAGATAAATCTGCTGGAAGACAATGTTCTGAAAACCATCGCAGTATGTGTGTTCCATCGTCATTGAGAGGATGAGAGAACATAAATTAACTGTCAGCTTTGCGTCGGTTTTGAAAACTAGATGACAAAACGCCACCATCCGGTGACCGAGGCACCAATAGACCCTTGTAGATAGTTACGCTGGACATCGATCTATTGAATCGCGACGCTATTTGTGTGTTCCATCGTCAATACCAGAATCTCACGGTAAGAATTAACTGTGAGTTATGAGAGGGAGAAAACAAACTTGACTGCCAAAGAGTACGTCCATCTGGTATGAGGCAGCGATAGACCCTCGGAGATAAGTCGGCTAGTGACCAATGTATTGAATCGCGACGCAATTTCTGTGTTGCAACGTCGTTAGGATGGTGTGAATGTCGCAATAACTGTCAAATGTGCGTCGGATTTGAAAACTAGACTGACAAAGAGCGAACATCCGGTGACCGAGTACCAATAGACCCTTGTAGATAGTTACGCTAAACATCGATGTATTGAATCGCGACGCTATTTGTGTGTTCCATCGTCAATACCAGGATCTGACGGTAAGAATTAACTGTGAGTTATGAGAGGGAGAAAACAAACTTGACTGCCAAACAGTACGTCCATCTGGTATGAGGCAGCGATAGACCCTCGGAGATAAGTCGGCTAGTGACCAATGTATTGAATCGCGACGCAATTTCTGTGTTGCATCGTCATTAGGATGGTGGGAATGTCGCAATTAACTGTCAAATTTGCGTCGGATTCCCGAAACTATACTCGTAGGACAACGATCATGTGGTGACCCAGGCAGTAATAGATGCTTGGAGATAAATCTGCTGGAAGACAATGTTCTGAAAACCATCGCAGTAAGTGTGTTCCATCGTCATTGAGAGGATGAGAGAACGTAAATTAACTGTCAGTTAACCCAGGCAGTAATAGATGCTTGGAGATAAATATGCTGGAAGACAATGTTCTGAAAACCAATGCAGTATGTGTGTTCCGTCGTCATTGAGAGGATGAGAGAACATAAATTAACTGTCTGCTTTGCGTCGGATTTGAAAACTAGATGACAAAACGAGAATATCCGGTGACCGAGGCACAAATAGACCCTTGTAGATAGTTACGCTTGACATCGATTTATTGAATCGCGACGCTATTTGTGTGTTCCATCTTCAATACCAGGATCTGACGGTAAGAATTAACTGTGAGTTATGAGAGGGAGAAAGCAAACTTGACTTCCAAAGAGTACGTCCATCTGGTATGAGGCAGCGATAGACCCTCGGAGATAATTCGGCTAGTGACCAATGTATTGAATTGCGACGCAATTTCTGTGTTGCATCGTCATTAGGGTGGTGGGAATGTCGCAATTAACTGTCGAATGTGCGTCGGATTTGAAAACTAGACTGACAAAGAGCGAACATCCGGTGACCGAGGCACCAATAGACCCTTGTAGATAGTTACGATGGACATCGATGTATAGAATCATGACGCTATTTGTGTGTTCCATCGTCAATACCAGGATCTGACGGTAAGAATTAACTGTGAGTTATGAGAGGGAGAAAACAAACTTGACTGCCAAAGAGTACGTCCATCTGGTATGAGGCACCGATAGACCCTCGGAGATAAGTCGGCTAGTGACCAATGTATTGAAACGCGACGCAATTTCTGTGTTGCTTCGTCATTAGGATGGTGGGAATGTCGCAATTAACTGTCAAATTTGCGTCGGATTCCCGAAATTTTATTCGTAGGACAACGATCATGTGGTGACCCAGGCAGTAGTAGATGCTTGGAGATAAATCTGCTGGAAGACAATGTTCTGAAAACCATCGCAGTATGTGTGTTCCATCGTCATTGGGAGGATGAGAGAACATAAATTAACTGTCAGTTTTGCGTCGGTTTTGAAAACTAGATGACAAAACGCCACCATCCGGTGACCGAGGCACCAATAGACCCTTGTAGATAGTTACGCTGGACATCGATCTATTGAATCGCGACGCTATTTGTGTGTTCCATCGTCAATACCAGAATCTCACGGTAAGAATTAACTGTGAGTTATGAGAGGGAGAAAACAAACTTGACTGCCAAAGAGTACGTCCATCTGGTATGAGGCAGCGATAGACCCTCGGAGATAAGTCGGCTAGTGACCAATGTATTGAATCGCGACGCAATTTCTGTGTTGCAACGTCGTTAGGATGGTGTGAATGTCGCAATAACTGTCAAATGTGCGTCGGATTTGAAAACTAGACTGACAAAGAGCGAACATCCGGTGACCGAGGCACCAATAGACCCTTGTAGATAGTTACGCTAAACATCGATGTATTTAATCGCGACGCTATTTGTGTGTTCCATCGTCAATACCAGGATCTGACGGTAAGAATTAACTGTGAGTTATGAGAGGGAGAAAACAAACTTGACTGCCAAACAGTACGTCCATCTGGTATGAGGCAGCGATAGACCCTCGGAGATAAGTCGGCTAGTGACCAATGTATTGAATCGCGACGCAATTTCTGTGTTGCATCGTCATTAGGATGGTGGGAATGTCGCGATTAACTGTCAAATTTGCGTCGGATTCCCGAAACTATACTCGTAGGACAACGATCATGTGGTGACCCAGGCAGTAATAGATGCTTGGAGATAAGTCTGCTGGAAGACAATGTTCTGAAAACCATCGCAGTATGTGTGTTCCATCGTCATTGAGAGGATGAGAGAACGTAAATTAACTGTCAGTTAACCCAGGCAGTAATAGATGCTTGGAGATAAATATGCTGGAAGACAATGTTCTGAAAACCAATGCAGTATGTGTGTTCCGTCGTCATTGAGAGGATGAGAGAACATAAATTAACTGTCTGCTTTGCGTCGGATTTGAAAACTAGATGACAAAACGCGAATATCCGGTGACCGAGGCACAAATAGACCCTTGTAGATAGTTACGCTTGACATCGATTTATTGAATCGCGACGCTATTTGTGTGTTCCATCTTCAATACCAGGATATGACGGTAAGAATTAACTGTGAGTTATTAGAGGGAGAAAGCAAACTTGACTTCCAAAGAGTACGTCCATCTGGTATGAGGCAGCGATAGACCCTCGGAGATAATTCGGCTAGTGACCAATGTATTGAATTGCGACGCAATTTCTGTGTTGCATCGTCATTAGGGTGGTGGGAATGTCGCAATTAACTGTCGAATGTGCGTCGGATTTGAAAACTAGACTGACAAAGAGCGAACATCCGGTGACCGAGGCACCAATAGACCCTTGTAGATAGTTACGATGGACATCGATGTATAGAATCATGACGCTATTTGTGTGTTCCATCGTCAATACCAGGATCTGACGGTAAGAATTAACTGTGAGTTATGAGAGGGAGAAAACAAACTTGACTGCCAAAGAGTACGTCCATCTGGTATGAGGCACCGATAGACCCTCAGAGATAAGTCGGCTAGTGACCAATGTATTGAAACGCGACGCAATTTCAGTGTTGCTTCGTCATTAGGATGGTGGGAATGTCGCAATTAACTGTGAAATTTGCGTCGGATTCCCGAAATTTTATTCGTAGGACAACGATCATGTGGTGACCCAGGCAGTAATAGATGCTTGGAGATAAATCTGCTGGAAGACAATGTTCTGAAAACCATCGCAGTATGTGTGTTCCATCGTCATTGAGAGGATGAGAGAACATAAATTAACTGTCAGTTTTGCGTCGGTTTTGAAAACTAGATGACAAAACGCCACCATCCGGTGACCGAGGCACCAATAGACCCTTGTAGATAGTTACGCTGGACATCGATCTATTGAATCGCGACGCTATTTGTGTGTTCCATCGTCAATACCAGAATCTCACGGTAAGAATTAACTGTGAGTTATGAGAGGGAGAAAACAAACTTGACTGCCAAAGAGTACGTCCATCTGGTATGAGGCAGCGATAGACCCTCGGAGATAAGTCGGCTAGTGACCAATGTATTGAATCGCGACGCAATTTCTGTGTTGCAACGTCGTTAGGATGGTGTGAATGTCGCAATAACTGTCAAATGTGCGTCGGATTTGAAAACTAGACTGACAAAGAGCGAACATCCGGTGACCGAGGCACCAATAGACCCTTGTAGATAGTTACGCTAAACATCGATGTATTGAATCGCGACGCTATTTGTGTGTTCCATCGTCAATACCAGGATCTGACGGTAAGAATTAACTGTGAATTATGAGAGGGAGAAAACAAACTTGACTGCCAAACAGTACGTCCATCTGGTATGAGGCAGCGATAGACCCTCGGAGATAAGTCGGCTAGTGACCAATGTATTGAATCGCGACGCAATTTCTGTGTTGCATCGTCATTAGGATGGTGGGAATGTCGCAATTAACTGTCAAATTTGCGTCGGATTCCCGAAACTATACTCGTAGGACAACGATCATGTGGTGACCCAGGCAGTAATAGATGCTTGGAGATAAATCTGCTGGAAGACAATGTTCTGAAAACCATCGCAGTATGTGTGTTCCATCGTCATTGAGAGGATGAGAGAACATAAATTAACTGTCAGTTTTGCGTCGGTTTTGAAAACTAGATGACAAAACGCCACCATCCGGTGACCGAGGCACCAATAGACCCTTGTAGATAGTTACGCTGGACATCGATCTATTGAATCGCGACGCTATTTGTGTGTTCCATCGTCAATACCAGAATCTCACGGTAAGAATTAACTGTGAGTTATGAGAGGGAGAAAACAAACTTGACTGCCAAAGAGTACGTCCATCTGGTATGAGGCAGCGATAGACCCTCGGAGATAAGTCGGCTAGTGACCAATGTATTGAATCGCGACGCAATTTCTGTGTTGCAACGTCGTTAGGATGGTGTGAATGTCGCAATAACTGTCAAATGTGCGTCGGATTTGAAAACTAGACTGACAAAGAGCGAACATCCGGTGACCGAGGCACCAATAGACCCTTGTAGATAGTTACGCTAAACATCGATGTATTGAATCGCGACGCTATTTGTGTGTTCCATCGTCAATACCAGGATCTGACGGTAAGAATTAACTGTGAGTTATGAGAGGGAGAAAACAAACTTGACTGCCAAACAGTACGTCCTTCTGGTATGAGGCAGCGATAGACCCTCGGAGATAAGTCGGCTAGTGACCAATGTATTGAATCGCGACGCAATTTCTGTGTTGCATCGTCATTAGGATGGTGGGAATGTCGCAATTAACTGTCAAATTTGCGTCGTATTCCCGAAACTATACTCGTAGGACAACGACCATGTGTGACCCAGGCAGTAATAGATGCTTGGAGATAAATCTGCTGGAAGACAATGTTCTGAAAACCATCGCAGTATGTGTGTTCCAACGTCATTGAGAGGATGAGAGAACGTAAATTAACTGTCAGTTTTGCGTCGGATTTGAAAACTAGATGACAAAACGCCACCATCCGGTAACCGAGTTACCAATAGACCCTTGCAGATAGTTACGCTGGACATCGATGTATTGAATCGCGACGCTATTTGTGTGTTCCATCGTCAATACCAGGATCTGACGGTAAGAATTAACTGTGAGTTATGAGAGGGAGAAAACAAACTTGACTGCCAAAGAGTACGTCCATCTGGTATGAGGCAGCGATAGACCCTCGGAGATAATTCGGCTAGTGACCAATGTATTGAATTGCGACGCAATTTCTGTGTTGCATCATCATTAGGGTGGTGGGAATGTCGCAATTAACTGCCAAATTTGTGGCGGATTTGAAAACTAGACTGACAAAGAGCGAACATCCGGTGACCGAGGCACCAATAGACCCTTGTAGATAGTTACGATGGACATCGATGTATAGAATTGCGACGCTATTTGTGTGTTCCATCGTCAATACCAGGATCTGACGGTAAGAATTAACTGTGAGTTGTGAGAGGGAGAAAACAAACTTGACTGCCAAACAGTACTTCCATCTGGTATGAGGCAGCGATAGACCCTCGGAGATAAGTCGGCTAGTGACCAATATATTGAATCGCGACGCAATTTCTGTGTTGCATCGACATTAGGTTGGTGGGAATGTCGCAATTAACTGTCAAATGTGCGTCGGATTTGAAAACTAGACTGACAAAGAGCGAACATCCGGTGACCGAGGCACCAATAGACCCTTGTAGATAGTTACGCTAGATATCGATGTATTGAATCGCGACGCTATTTGTGTGATCCATCGTCGATACCAGGATCTGACGGTAAGAATTAGCTGTGAGTTTTGAGTCGGAGACAAGAAACTTGACAGCCAAATTGTACATCCATCTGGTATGAGGCAGCGATAGACCCTTGGAGATAAGTCTGCAAGTGACCAAAGTATTGAATAGCGACGCAATTTCTGTGTTGCATCGTCATTAGGGTGGTGGGAATGTCGCAATTAACTGTCAAATTTGCGTCGGATTCCCGAAATTTTATTCGTAGGACAACGATCATGTGGTGACCCAGGCAGTAATAGATGCTTGGAGATAAATCTGCTGGAAGACAATGTTCTGAAAACTATCGCAGTATGTGTGTTCCATCGTCATTGAGAGGATGAGAGAACATAAATTAACTGTCAGTTTTGCGTCGGTTTTGAAAACTAGATGACAAAATGCCACCATCCGGTGACCGAGGCACCAATAGACCCTTGTAGATAGTTACGCTGGACATCGATCTATTGAATCGCGACGCTATTTGTGTGTTCCATCGTCAATACCAGAATCTCACGGTAAGAATTAACTGTGAGTTATGAGAGGGAGAAAACAAACTTGACTGCCAAAGAGTACGTCCATCTGGTATGAGGCAGCGATAGACCCTCGGAGATAAGTCGGCTAGTGACCAATGTATTGAAACGCGACGCAATTTCTGTGTTGCTTCGTCATTAGGATGGTGGGGATGTCTCAATTAACTGTCAAATTTGCGTCGGATTCCCGAAACTTTACTCGCAGGAGAACGATCAAGTGGGGACCCAGGCATGCTTGGAGATAAATCTGCTGGAAGTCGATGTTCTGAAAACCATCGCAGTATTTGTGTTCCATCGTAATTGAGAGTATGGGAGGAATAAAATTAACTGCCAATCTTGCGTCGGATTTGTAAACTAGACTGACAAAACGCGACCATACGGTGATCGAGGCACCAATAGACCCTTGTAGATAGTTACGATTGACATCGATGTATAGAATCGCGACGCTATTTGTGTGTTCCATCGTCAATACCAGGATCTGACGGTAAGAATTAACTGTGAGTTATGAGAGGGGGAAAACAAACTTGACTGCCAAACAGTACGTTCATCTGGTATGAGGCACCGATAGACCCTCGGAGATAAGGCGGCTAGTGACCAATGTATTGAAACGCGACGCAATTTCTGTGTTGCTTCGTCATTAGGATGGTGGGAATGTCGCAATTAACTGTCAAATTTGCGTCGGATTCCCGAAATTTTATTCGTAGGACAACGATCATGTGGTGACCCAGGCAGTAATAGATGCTTGGAGATAAATCTGCTGGAAGACAATGTTCTGAAAACCATCGCAGTATGTGTGTTCCATCGTCATTGAGAGGATGAGAGAACATAAATTAACTGTCAGTTTTGCGTCGGTTTTGAAAACTAGATGACAAAACGCCACCATCCGGTGACCGAGGCACCAATAGACCCTTGTAGATAGTTACGCTGGACATCGATCTATTGAATCGCGACGCTATTTGTGTGTTCCATCGTCAATACCAGAATCTCACGGTAAGAATTAACTGTGAGTTATGAGAGGGAGAAAACAAACTTGACTGCCAAAGAGTACGTCCATCTGGTATGAGGAGCGATAGACCCTCGGAGATAAGTCGGCTAGTGACCAATGTATTGAATTGCGACGCAATTTCTGTGTTGCAACGTCGTTAGGATGGTGTGAATGTCGCAATAACTGTCAAATGTGCGTCGGATTTGAAAACTAGACTGACAAAGAGCGAACATCCGGTGACCGAGGCACCAATAGACCCTTGTAGATAGTTACGCTAAACATCGATGTATTGAATCGCGACGCTATTTGTGTGTTCCATCGTCAATACCAGGATCTGACGGTAAGAATTAACTGTGAGTTATGAGAGGGAGAAAACAAACTTGACTGCCAAACAGTACGTCCTTCTGGTATGAGGCAGCGATAGACCCTCGGAGATAAGTCGGCTAGTGACCAATGTAATGAATCGCGACGCAATTTCTGTGTTGCATCGTCATTAGGATGGTGGGAATGTCGCAATTAACTGTCAAATTTGCGTCGGATTCCCGAAACTATACTCGTAGGACAACGATCATGTGGTGACCCAGGCAGTAATAGATGCTTGGAGATAAATCTGCTGGAAGACAATGTTCTGAAAACCATCGCAGTATGTGTGTTCCATCGTCATTGAGAGGATGAGAGAACGTAAATTAACTGTCAGTTTTGCGTCGGATTTGAAAACTAGATGACAAAACGCCACCATCCGGTGACCGAGGCACCAATAGACCCTTGCAGATAGTTACGCTGGACATCGATGTATTGAATCGCGACGCTATTTGTGTGTTCCATCGTCAATACCAGGATCTGACGGTAAGAATTAACTGTGAGTTATGAGAGGGAGAAAAGAAACTTGACTGCCAAAGAGTACGTCCATCTGGTATGAGGCAGCGATAGACCCTCGGAGATAATTCGGCTAGTGACCAATGTATTGAATTGCGACGCAATTTCTGTGTCGCATCGTCATTAGGGTGGTGGGAATGTCGCAATTAACTGCCAAATTTGTGGCGGATTTGAAAACTAGACTGACAAAGAGCGAACATCCGGTGACCGAGGCACCAATAGACCCTTGTAGATAGTTACGATGGACATCGATGTATAGAATTGCGACGCTATTTGTGTGTTCCATCGTCAATACCAGGATCTGACGGTAAGAATTAACTGTGAGTTGTGAGAGGGAGAAAACAAACTTGACTGCCAAACAGTACTTCCATCTGGTATGAGGCAGCGATAGACCCTCGGAGATAAGTCGGCTAGTGACCAATATATTGAATCGCGACGCAATTTCTGTGTTGCATCGACATTAGGGTGGTGGGAATGTCGCAATTAACTGTCAAATGTGCGTCGGATTTGAAAACTAGACTGACAAAGAGCGAACATCCGGTGACCGAGGCACCAATAGACCCTTGTAGATAGTTACGCTAGATATCGATGTATGGAATCGCGACGCTATTTGTGTGATCCATCGTCGATACCAGGATCTGACGGTAAGAATTAGCTGTGAGTTTTGAGTCGGAGACAAGAAACTTGACAGCCAAATTGTACATCCATCTGGTATGAGGCAGCGATAGACCCTCTGAGATAAGTCTGCAAGTGACCAAAGTATTGAATAGCGACGCAATTTCTGTGTTGCATCGTCATTAGGGTGGTGGGAATGTCGCAATTAACTGTCAAATTTGCGTCGGATTCCCGAAATTTTATTCGTAGGACAACGATCATGTGGTGACCCAGGCAGTAATAGATGCTTGGAGATAAATCTGCTGGAAGACAATGTTCTGAAAACTATCGCAGTATGTGTGTTCCATCGTCATTGAGAGGATGAGAGAACATAAATTAACTGTCAGTTTTGCGTCGGTTTTGAAAACTAGATGACAAAACGCCACCATCCGGTGACCGAGGCACCAATAGACCCTTGTAGATAGTTACGCTGGACATCGATCTATTGAATCGCGACGCTATTTGTGTGTTCCATCGTCAATACCAGAATCTCACGGTAAGAATTAACTGTGAGTTATGAGAGGGAGAAAACAAACTTGACTGCCAAAGAGTACGTCCATCTGGTATGAGGCAGCGATAGACCCTCGGAGATAAGTCGGCTAGTGACCAATGTATTGAATCGCGACGCAATTTCTGTGTTGCAACGTCGTTAGGATGGTGTGAATGTCGCAATAACTGTCAAATGTGCGTCGGATTTGAAAACTAGACTGACAAAGAGCGAACATCCGGTGACCGAGGCACCAATAGACCCTTGTAGATAGTTACGCTAGACATCGATGTATTGAATCGCGACGCTATTTGTGTGTTCCATCGTCGATACCAGGATCTCACTGTAAGAATTAACTGTGAGTTTTGAGTCGGAGACAAGAAACTTGACAGCCAAATTGTACATCCATCTGGTATGAGGCAGCGTTAGACCCTCGGAGATAAGTCGGCTAGTGACCAATGTATTGAAACGCGACGCAATTTCTGTGTTGCTTCGTCATTAGGATGGTGGGGATGTCTCAATTAACTGTCAAATTTGCGTCGGATTCCCGAAACTTTACTCGCAGGAGAACGATCAAGTGGGGACCCAGGCATGCTTGGAGATAAATCTGCTGGAAGTCGATGTTCTGAAAACCATCGCAGTATTTGTGTTCCATCGTAATTGAGAGTATGGGAGGAATAAAATTAACTGCCAATCTTGCGTCGGATTTGTAAACTAGACTGACAAAACGCGACCATACGGTGATCGAGGCACCAATAGACTCTTGTAGATAGTTACGATTGACATCGATGTATAGAATCGCGACGCTATTTGTGTGTTCCATCGTCAATACCAGGATCTGACGGTAAGAATTAACTGTGAGTTATGAGAGGGGGAAAACAAACTTGACTGCCACACAGTACGTCCATCTGGTATGAGGCACCGATAGACCCTCGGAGATAAGGCGGCTAGTGACCAATGTATTGAAACGCGACGCAATTTCTGTGTTGCTTCGTCATTAGGATGGTGGGAATGTCGCAATTAACTGTCAAATTTGCGTCGGATTCCCGAAATTTTATTCGTAGGACAACGATCATGTGGTGACCCAGGCAGTAATAGATGCTTGGAGATAAATCTGCTGGAAGACAATGTTCTGAAAACCATCGCAGTATGTGTGTTCCATCGTCATTGAGAGGATGAGAGAACATAAATTAACTGTCAGTTTTGCGTCGGTTTTGAAAACTAGATGACAAAACGCCACCATCCGGTGACCGAGGCACCAATAGACCCTTGTAGATAGTTACGCTGGACATCGATCTATTGAATCGCGACGCTATTTGTGTGTTCCATCGTCAATACCAGAATCTCACGGTAAGAATTAACTGTGAGTTATGAGAGGGAGAAAACAAACTTGACTGCCAAAGAGTACGTCCATCTGGTATGAGGCAGCGATAGACCCTCGGAGATAAGTCGGCTAGTGACCAATGTATTGAATCGCGACGCAATTTCTGTGTTGCAACGTCGTTAGGATGGTGTGAATGTCGCAATAACTGTCAAATGTGCGTCGGATTTGAAAACTAGACTGACAAAGAGCGAACATCCGGTGACCGAGGCACCAATAGACCCTTGTAGATAGTTACGCTAAACATCGAAGTATTGAATCGCGACGCTATTTGTGTGTTCCATCGTCAATACCAGGATCTGACGGTAAGAATTAACTGTGAGTTATGAGAGGGAGAAAACAAACTTGACTGCCAAACAGTACGTCCTTCTGGTATGAGGCAGCGATAGACCCTCGGAGATAACTCGGCTAGTGACCAATGTATTGAATCGCGACGCAATTTCTGTGTTGCATCGTCATTAGGATGGTGGGAATGTCGCAATTAACTGTCAAATTTGCGTCGTATTCCCGAAACTATACTCGTAGGACAACGATCATGTGGTGACCCAGGCAGTAATAGATGCTTGGAGATAAATCTGCTGGAAGACAATGTTCTGAAAACCATCGCAGTATGTGTGTTCCATCGTCATTGAGAGGATGAGAGAACGTAAATTAACTGTCAGTTTTGCGTCGGATTTGAAAACTAGATGACAAAACGCCACCATCCGGTAACCGAGTTACCAATAGACCCTTGCAGATAGTTACGCTGGACATCGATGTATTGAATCGCGACGCTATTTGTGTGTTCCATCGTCAATACCAGGATCTGACGGTAAGAATTAACTGTGAGTTATGAGAGGGAGAAAACAAACTTGACTGCCAAAGAGTACGTCCATCTGGTATGAGGCAGCGATAGACCCTCGGAGATAATTCGGCTAGTGACCAATGTATTGAATTGCGACGCAATTTCTGTGTTGCATCATCATTAGGGTGGTGGGAATGTCGCAATTAACTGCTAAATTTGTGGCGGATTTGAAAACTAGACTGACAAAGAGCGAACATCCGGTGACCGAGGCACCAATAGACCCTTGTAGATAGTTACGATGGACATCGATGTATAGAATTGCGACGCTATTTGTGTGTTCCATCGTCAATACCAGGATCTGACGGTAAGAATTAACTGTGAGTTGTGAGAGGGAGAAAACAAACTTGACTGCCAAACAGTACTTCCATCTGGTATGAGGCAGCGATAGACCCTCGGAGATAAGTCGGCTAGTGACCAATATATTGAATCGCGACGCAATTTCTGTGTTGCATCGACATTAGGTTGGTGGGAATGTCGCAATTAACTGTCAAATGTGCGTCGGATTTGAAAACTAGACTGACAAAGAGCGAACATCCGGTGACCGAGGCACCAATAGACCCTTGTAGATAGTTACGCTAGATATCGATGTATTGAATCGCGACGCTATTTGTGTGATCCATCGTCGATACCAGGATCTGACGGTAAGAATTAGCTGTGAGTTTTGAGTCGGAGACAAGAAACTTGACAGCCAAATTGTACATCCATCTGGTATGAGGCAGCGATAGACCCTTGGAGATAAGTCTGCAAGTGACCAAAGTATTGAATAGCGACGCAATTTCTGTGTTGCATCGTCATTAGGGTGGTGGGAATGTCGCAATTAACTGTCAAATTTGCGTCGGATTCCCGAAATTTTATTCGTAGGACAACGATCATGTGGTGACCCAGGCAGTAATAGATGCTTGGAGATAAATCTGCTGGAAGACAATGTTCTGAAAACTATCTCAGTATGTGTGTTCCATCGTCATTGAGAGGATGAGAGAACATAAATTAACTGTCAGTTTTGCGTCGGTTTTGAAAACTAGATGACAAAATGCCACCATCCGGTGACCGAGGCACCAATAGACCCTTGTAGATAGTTACGCTGGACATCGATCTATTGAACCGCGACGCTATTTGCGTGTTCCATCGTCAATACCAGAATCTCACGGTAAGAATTAACTGTGAGTTATGAGAGGGAGAAAACAAACTTGACTGCCAAAGAGTACGTCCATCTGGTATGAGGCAGCGATAGACCCTCGGAGATAAGTCGGCTAGTGACCAATGTATTGAATCGCGACGCAATTTCTGTGTTGCAACGTCGTTAGGATGGTGTGAATGTCGCAATAACTGTCAAATGTGCGTCGGATTTGAAAACTAGACTGCAAAGAGCGAACATCCGGTGACCGAGGCACCAATAGACCCTTGTAGATAGTTACGCTAGACATCGATGTATTGAATCGCGACGCTATTTGTGTGTTCCATCGTCGATACCAGGATCTCACTGTAAGAATTAACTGTGAGTTTTGAGTCGGAGACAAGAAACTTGACAGCCAAATTGTACATCCATCTGGTATGAGGCAGCGTTAGACCCTCGGAGATAAGTCGGCTAGTGACCAATGTATTGAATCGCGACGCAATTTCTGTGTTGCATCGTTATTAGGGTGATGGGAATGTCGCAATTAACTGCCAAATTTGCGGCGGATTTGAAAACTAGACTGACAAAGAGCGAACATCCGGTGACCGAGGCACCAATAGACCCTTGTAGATAGTTACGATGGACATCGATGTATAGAATCGCGACGCTATTTGTGTGTTCTATCGTCAATACCAGGATCTGACGGTAAGAATTAACTGTGAGTTGTGAGAGGGAGAAAACAAACTTGACTGCCAAACAGTACTTCCATCTGGTATGAGGCAGCGATAGACCGTCGGAGATAAGTCGACTAGTGACCAATATATTGACTCGCGACGCAATTTCTGTGTTGCATCGTCATTAGGGTGGTGGGAATACGCAATTAACTGTCAAATGTGCGTCGGATTTGAAAACTAGACTGACAAAGAGCGACCATCCGGTGACCGAGGCACCAATAGACCCTTGTAGATAGTTACGATTGACATCGATGTATAGAATCGCGACGCTATTTGTGTGTTCCATCGTCAATACCAGGTTCTGACGGTAAGAATTAACTGTGAGTTATGAGAGGGAGAAAACAAACTTGACTGCCAAACAGTACGTCCATCCGGTATGAGGCACCGATAGACCCTCGGAGATAAGTCGGCTAGTGACCAATGTATTGAAACGCGACGCAATTTCTGTGTTGCTTCGTCATTAGGATGGTGGGAATGTCGCAATTAACTGTCAAATTTGCGTCGGATTCCCGAAATTATATTCGTAGGACAACGATCATGTGGTGACCCAGGCAGTAATAGATGCTTGGAGATAAATCTGCTGGAACGCAATGTTCTGAAAACCATCGCAGAATGTGTGTTCCATCGTCATTGAGAGGATGAGAGAACATAAATTAACTGTCAGTTTTGCGTCGGTTTTGAAAACTAGATGACAAAACGCCACCATCCGGTGACCGAGGCACCAATAGACCCTTGTAGATAGTTACGCTGGACATCGATCTATTGAATCGCGACGCTATTTGTGTGTTCCATTGTCAATACCAGGATCTGACGGTAAGAATTAACTGTGAATTATGAGAGGGAGAAAACAAACTTGACTGCCAAAGAGTACGTCCATCTGGTATGAGGTAGCGATAGACCCTCGGAGATAAGTCGGCTAGTGACCAATATATTGAATCGCGACGCAATTTCTGTGTTGCATCGTCATTAGGGTGGTGGGAATGTCGCAATTAACAGTCAAATTTGCGTCGGATTTGAAAACTAGACTGACAAAGCGCGAACATCCGGTGATCGAGGCACCAATATACCCTTGTAAATAGTTAGGCTAGACATCGATGTATTGAATCGCGACGCGATAACTGTGTTGCATCGGCTTTAGGAAGGTGGGAATATCGCTATTAACTAACAAATTTGCGACGGATTCCCGACACTTTACTCGCAGGAGAACGATCAAGTGGTGACCCAGGCATGCTTGGAGATAAATCTGCTGGAAGTCGATGTTCTGAAAACCATCGCAGTATTTGTGTTCCATCGTAATTGAGAGTATGGGAGGAATAAAATTAACTGCCAATCTTGCGTCGGATTTGTAAACTAGACTGACAAAACGCGACCATACGGTGATCGAGGCACCAATAGACCCTTGTAGATAGTTACGCTGGACATCGATCTATTGAATCGCGACGCTATTTGTGTGTTCCATCGTCGATACCAGGATCTCACTGTAAGAATTAACTGTGAGTTTTGAGTCGGAGACAAGAAACTTGACAGCCAAATTGTACATCCATCTGGTATGAGGCAGCGTTAGACCCTCGGAGATAAGTCGGCTAGTGACCAATGTATTGAAACGCGACGCAATTTCTGTGTTGCTTCGTCATTAGGATGGTGGGAATGTCTCAATTAACTGTCAAATTTGCGTCGGATTCCCGAAACTTTACTCTCAGGAAAACGATCAAGTGGTGACCCAGGCATGCTTGGAGATAAATCTGCTGGAAGTCGATGTTCTGAAGACCATCGCAGTATTTGTGTTCCATCGTAATTGAGAGTATGGGAGGAATAAAATTAACTGCCAATCTTGCGTCGGATTTGTAAACTAGACTGACAAAACGCGACCATACGGTGATCGAGGCACCAATAGACCCTTGTAGATAGTTACGATTGACATCGATGTATAGAATCGCGACGCTATTTGTGTGTTCCATCGTCAATACCAGGATCTGACGGTAAGAATTAACTGTGAGTTATGAGAGGGGGAAAACAAACTTGACTGCCAAACAGTACGTCCATCTGGTATGAGGCACCGATAGACCCTCGGAGATAAGGCGGCTAGTGACCAATGTATTGAATCGCGACGCAATTTCTGTGTTGCATCGTCATTAGGATGGTGGGAATGTCGCAATTAACTGTCAAATTTGCGTCGGATTCCCGAAACTATACTCGTAGGACAACGATCATGTGGTGACCCAGGCAGTAATAGATGCTTGGAGATAAATCTGCTGGAAGACAATGTTCTGAAAACCATCGCAGTATGTGTGTTCCGTCGTCATTGAGAGGATGAGAGAACGTAAATTAACTGTCAGTTTTGCGTCGGATTTGAAAACTAGATGACAAAACGCCACCATCCGGTGACCGAGGCACCAATAGACCCTTGCAGATAGTTACGCTGGACATCGATGTATTGAATCGCGACGCTATTTGTGTGTTCCATCGTCATTACCAGGATCTGACGGTAAGAATTAACTGTGAGTTATGACAGGGAGAAAACAAACTTGACTGCCAAAGAGTACGTCCATCTGGTATGAGGCAGCGATAGACCCTCGGAGATAATTCGGCTAGTGACCAATGTATTGAATTGCGACGCAATTTCTGTGTTGCATCGTCATTAGGGTGGTGGGAATGTCGCAATTAACTGCCAAATTTGTGGCGGATTTGAAAACTAGACTGACAAAGAGCGAACATCCGGTGACCGAGGCACCAATAGACCCTTGTAGATAGTTACGATGGACATCGATGTATAGAATTGCGACGCTATTTGTGTGTTCCATCGTCAATACCAGGATCTGACGGTAAGAATTAACTGTGAGTTGTGAGAGGGAGAAAACAAACTTGACTGCCAAACAGTACTTCCATCTGGTATGAGGCAGCGATAGACAATAGGAGATAAGTCGGCTAGTGACCAATATATTGAATCGCGACGCAATTTCTGTGTTGCATCGTCATTAGGGTGGTGGGAATGTCGCAATTAACTGTCAAATGTGCGTCGGATTTGAAAACTAGACTGACAAAGAGCGAACATCCGGTGACCGAGGCACCAATAGACCCTTGTAGATAGTTACGCTTGATATCGATGTATTGAATCGCGACGCTATTTGTGTGTTCCATCGTCGATACCAGGATCTGACGGTAAGAATTAGCTGTGAGTTTTGAGTCGGAGACAAGAAACTTGACAGCCAAATTGTACATCCATCTGGTATGAGGCAGCGATAGACCCTTGGAGATAAGTCTGCAAGTGACCAAAGTATTGAATAGCGACGCAATTTCTGTGTTGCATCGTCATTAGGGTGGTGGGAATGTCGCAATTAACTGTCAAATTTGCGTCGGATTCCCGAAACTATACTCGTAGGACAACGATCATGTGGTGACCCAGGCAGTAATAGATGCTTGGAGATAAATCTGCAGGAGGACAATGTTCTGAAAACTATCGCAGTATGTGTGTTCCATCGTCATTGAGAGGATGAGAGAACATAAATTAACTGTCAGTTTTGCGTCGGTTTTGAAAACTAGATGACAAAATGCCACCATCCGGTGACCGAGGCACCAATAGACCCTTGTAGATAGTTACGCTGGACATCGATCTATTGAATCGCGACGCTATTTGTGTGTTCCATCGTCAATACCAGAATCTCACGGTAAGAATTAACTGTGAGTTATGAGAGGGAGAAAACAAACTTGACTGCCAAAGAGTACGTCCATCTGGTATGAGGCAGCGATAGACCCTCGGAGATAAGTCGGCTAGTGACCAATGTATTGAATCGCGACGCAATTTGTGTGTTGCAACGTCGTTAGGATGGTGTGAATGTCGCAATAACTGTCAAATGTGCGTCGGATTTGAAAACTAGACTGACAAAGAGCGAACATCCGGTGACCGAGGCACCAATAGACCCTTGTAGATATTTACGCTAAACATCGATGTATTGAATCGCGACGCTATTTGTGTGTTCCATCGTCAATACCAGGATCTGACGGTAAGAATTAACTTTGAGTTATGAGAGCGAGAAAACAAACTTGACTGCCAAACAGTACGTCCATCTGGTATGAGGCAGCGATAGACCCTCGGAGATAAGTCGGCTAGTGACCAATGTATTGAATCGCGACGCAATTTCTGTGTTGCATCGTCATTAGGATGGTGGGAATGTCGCAATTAACTGTCAAATTTGCGTCGGATTCCCGAAACTATACTCGTAGGACAACGATCATGTGGTGACCCAGGCAGTAATAGATGCTTGGAGATAAATCTGCTGGAAGACAATGTTCTGAAAAACATCGCAGTATGTGTGTTCCATCGTCATTGAGAGGATGAGAGAACGTAAATAAACTGTCAGTTTTGCGTCGGATTTGAAAACTAGATGACAAAACGCCACCATCCGGTGACCGAGGCACCAATAGACCCTTGTAGATAGTTACGCTGGACATCGAAGTATTGAATCGCGACGCTATTTGTGTGTTCCATCGTCAATACCAGGATCTGACGGTAAGAATTAACTGTGAGTTATGAGAGGGAGAAAACAAACTTGACTGCCAAATAGTACGTCCATCTGGTATGAGGCAGCGATAGACCCTCGGAGATAAGTCGGCTAGTGACCAATGTCTTGAATCGCGACGCAATTTCTGTGTTGCATCGTTATTAGGGTGATGGGAATGTCGCAATTAACTGCCAAATTTGCGGCGGATTTGAAAACTAGACTGACAAAGAGCGAACATCCGGTGACCGAGGCACCAATAGATCCTTGTAGATAGTTACGATGGACATCGATGTATAGAATCGCGACGCTATTTGTGTGTTCTATCGTCAATACCAGGATCTGACGGTAAGAATTAACTGTGAGTTGTGAGAGGGAGAAAACAAACTTGACTGCCAAACAGTACTTCCATCTGGTATGAGGCAGCGATAGACCGTCGGAGATAAGTCGACTAGTGACCAATATATTGACTCGCGACGCAATTTCTGTGTTGCATCGTCATTAGGGTGGTGGGAATGTCGCAATTAACTGTCAAATGTGCGTCGGATTTGAAAACTAGACTGACAAAGAGCGAACATCCTGTGACCGAGGCACCAATAGACCCTTGTAGATAGTTACGCTAATCATCGATGTATTGAATCGCGACGCTATTTGTGTGTTCCATGGTCGATACCAGGATCTGACGGTATGATTTAGCTGTGAGTTTTGAGTCGGGGACAAGAAACTTGACAACCAAATTGTACATCCGTCTGGTATGAGGCAGCGATAGACCCTCGGAGATAAGTCGGCTGGTGACCAATGTATAGAATCGCGACGCAATTTCTGTGTTGCATCGTTATTAGGGTGATGGGAATGTCGCAATTAACTGCCAAATTTGCGGCGGATTTGAAAACTAGACTGACAAAGAGCGAACATCCGGTGCCCGAGGCACCAATAGACCCTTGTAGATAGTTACGATTGACATCGATGTATAGAATCGCGACGCTATTTGTGTGTTCCATCGTCAATACCAGGATCTGACGGTAAGAATTAACTGTGAGTTATGAGAGGGAGAAAACAAACTTGACTGCCAAACAGTACGTCCATCCGGTATGAGGCACCGATAGATCCTCGGAGATAAGTCGGCTAGTGACCAATGTATTGAAACGCGACGCAATTTCTGTGTTGCTTCGTCATTAGGATGGTGGGAATGTCGCAATTAACTGTCAAATTTGCGTCGGATTCCCGAAATTATATTCGTAGGACAACGATCATGTGGTGACCCAGGCAGTAATAGATGCTTGGAGATAAATCTGCTGGAAGGCAATGTTCTGAAAACCATCGCAGTATGTGTGTTCCATCGTTATTGAGAGGATGAGAGAACATAAATTAACTGTCAGTTTTGCGTCGGTTTTTGAAAACTAGATGACAAAACGCCACCATCCGGTGACCGAGGCACCAATTGACCCTTGTAGATAGTTACGCTGGACATCGATCTATTGAATCGCGACGCTATTTGTGTGTTCCATCGTCAATACCAGGATCTGACGGTAGGATTTAACTGTGAATTATGAGAGGGAGAAAACAAACTTGACTGCCAAAGAGTACGTCCATCTGGTATGAGGTAGCGATAGACCCTCGGAGATAAGTCGGCTAGTGACCAATATATTGAATCGCGACGCAATTTCTGTGTTGCATCGTCATTAGGGTGGTGGGAATGTCGCAATTAACTGTCAAATCTGCGTCGGATTTGAAAACTAGGCTGACAAAGCGCTAACATCCGATGACCGAGGCACCAATAGACCCTTGTAGATAGTTACGCTAGGCATCGATGTATAGAATCGCGACGCTATTTGTGTGTTCCATGGTCGATACCAGGATCTGACGGTAAGAATTAACTGTGAGTTATGAGAGAGAGAAATCAAACTTGACTGCCAAACAGTACGTCCATCTGGTATGAGGCATCGATAGACCCTCGGAGATAAGTCGGCTAGTGACCAATGTATTGAATCGCGACGCAATTTCTGTGATGCATCGTTATTAGGATGGTGGGAATGTCGCAATTTACTGTCAAATTTGCGTCGGATTCCCGAAACTATACTCGCAGGACAACGATCATGTGGTGACCCAGGCAGTAATAGATGCTTGGAGATAAATCTGCTGGAAGACAATGTTTTGAAAACCATCGCAGTATGTGTGTTCCATCGTCATTGAGAGGATGAGAGAACATAAATTAACTGTCAGTTTTGCGTCGGTTTTGAAAACTAGATGACAAAACGCCACCATCCGGTGTCCGAGGAACCAATAGACCCTTGTAGATAGTTACGCTGGACATCGATCTATTGAATCGCGACGCTATTTGTGTGTTCCATCGTCAATACCAGGATCTGACGGTAAGAATTAGCTGTGAGTTTTGAGTCGGAGACAAGAAACTTGACAGCCAAATTGTACATCCATCTGGTATGGTTAGACCCTCTGAGATAAGTCGGCTAGTGACCAATGTATTGAATCGCGACGTATTTTCTGTGTTGCATCGTCATTAGGATTGTGGGAATGTCGCAATTAACTGTCAAATGTGCGTCGGATTTGAAAACTAGACTGACAAAGAGCGAACATCCGGTGACCGAGGCACCAATAGACCCTTGTAGATAGTGACGCTAGAAATCGATGTATAGAATCGCGACGCTATTTGTGTATTCGATGGCCGATACCAGGATCTGACGGTAAGAATTAGCTGTGAGTTTTGAGTCGGAGACAAGAAACTTGACAGCCAAAATGTACATCCATCTGGTATGAGGCAGCGTGAGATCCTCTGAGATAAGTCGGCTAGTGACCAATGTATTGAATCGCGACACAATTTATGTGTTGCAACGTCGTTAGGATGGTGGGAATGTCGCAAATAACTGTCAAATGTGCGTCGGATTTGAAAACTAGACTGACAAAGAGCGAACATCCGGTGACCGAGGCACCAATAGACCCTTGTAGATAGTTACGCTAGACATCGATGTATTGAATCGCGACCCTATTTGTGTGTTCCATCGTCGATACCAGGATCTGACTGTAAGAATTAGCTGTGAGTTTTGAGTCGAGACAAGAAACTTGACAGCCAAATTGTACATACATCGGGTATTAGGCAGCGTTAGACCCTCGTAGATAAGTCGGCTAGTGACCAATATATTGAATCGCGACGCAATTTCTGTGTTGCATCGTCATTAGGATGGTGGGAATGTCGCAATTAACTGTCAAATTTGTGTCGGATTCCCAAAATTTTATTCGTAGGACAACGATCATGTGGTGACCCAGGCAGTAATAGATGCTTGGAGATAAATCTGCTGGAAGACAATGTTCTGAAAACCATCGGAGTATGTGTGTTCCATCGTCATTGAGAGGATGGGAGAACATAAATTAACTGTCAGTTTTGCGTCGGTTTTGAAAACTAGATGACAAAACGCCACCATCCGTTGACCGAGGCACCAATATACCCTTGTAGATAGTTACGCTGGACATCGTTCCATTGAATCGCGACGCTATTTGTGTGTTCCATCGACAATACCAGGATCTGACTGTAAGAATTAGCTGTGAGTTTTGAGTCGGAGACAAGAAACTTGACAGCCAAATTGTACATCCATCTGGTATGAGGCAGCGTTAGACCCTCGGAGATAATTCGGCTAGTGACCAATGTATTGAATCGCGACGCAATTTCTGAGTTGCATCGTCATTAGGATGGTGGGAATGTCGCAATTAACTGTCAAATTTGCGTCGGATTCCCGAAACTTTACGCGTAAGACAACGATCATGTGGTGACCCAGTCAGTAATAGATGCTTGGAGATAAATATGCTGGAAGACAATGTTCTGAAAAGCATCGCAGTATGTGTGTTCCGTCGTCATTTAGAGGATGAGAGAACATAAATTAATTGTCTTCTTTGGGTCGGATTTGAAAACTAGATGACAAAACGCGACCATCCGGTGACCGAGTCACAAGTAGACCCTTGTAGATAGTTACGCTGGACATCGATGTATTGAATCGCGACGCTATTTGTGTGTTCCATCGTCAATACCAGGATCTGACGGTAAGAATTAACTGTGAGTTATGAGAGGGAGAAAACAAACTTGACTGCCAAAGAGTACGTCCATCTGGTATGAGGGGGCGATAGACGCTCGGAGATAAGTCGGCTAGTGACCAATGTATTGAATCGCGACGCAATTACTGTGTTGCATCGTCATTATGGTGGTGGGAATGTCGCAATTAACTGTCAAATGTGCGTCGGATTTGAAAACTAGACTGACAAAGAGCGAACATCCGGTGACCGAGGCACCAATAGACCCTTGTAGATAGTTACGCTAGATATCGATGTATTGAATCGCGACGCTATTTGTGTGTTCCATCGTCGATACCAGGATCTGACGGTAAGAATTAGCTGTGAGTTTTGAGTCGCAGACAAGAAACTTGACAGCATAATTGTACATCCATCTGGTATGAGGCAGCGTTAGACCCTCTGAGATAAGTCGGCTAGTGACCAATGTATTGAATCGCGACGTATTTTCTGTGTTGCATCGTCATTAGGATGGTGAGAATGTCGCAATTAACTGTCAAATGTGCGTCGGATTTGAAAACTAGACTGACAAAGAGCGAACATCCGGTGACCGAGGCACCAATAGACCCTTGTAGATAGTTACGCTAGACATCGATGTATTGAATCGCGACGCTATTTGTGTGTTCCATCGTCGATACCAGGATCTGACTGTAAGAATTAACTGTGAGTTTTGAGTCGGAGACAAGAAACTTGCCAGCCAAATTGTACATCCATCTGGTATGAGGCAGCGTTAGACCCTCGGAGATAAGTCGGCTAGTGACCAATATATTGAATCGCGACGCAATTTCTGTGTTGCATCGTCATTAGGATGGTGGGATTGTCGCAATTAACTGTCAAATTTGCGTCGGATTCCCGAAACTTTACGCGTAAGACAACGATCATGTGGTGACCCAGGCAGTAATAGATGCTTGGAGATAAATATGCTGGAAGACAATGTTCTGAAAAGCATCGCAGTATGTGTGTTCCGTCGTCATTTAGAGGATGAGAGAACATAAATTAATTGTCTTCTTTGGGTCGGATTTGAAAACTAGATGACAAAACGCGACCATCCGGTGACCGAGGCACAAGTAGACCCTTGTTGATAGTTACGATGGACATCGATGTATTGAATCGCGACGCTATTTGTGTGTTCCATCGTCAATACCAGGATCTGACGGTAAGAATTAACTGTGAGTTATGAGAGGGAGAAAACAAACTTGACTGCCAAAGAGTACGTCCATCTGGTATGAGGCAGCGATAGACCCTCGGAGATAAGTCGGCTAGTGACCAATGTATTGAATCACGACGCAATTTCTGTGTTGCATCGTCATTAGGATGGTGGGAATGTCGCAATTAACTGTCAAATTTGCGTCGGATTCCCGAAACTTTACTCGTAGAACAACGATCATGTGGTGACCCAGGCAGTAATAGATGCTTGGAGATAAATATGCTGGAAGACAATGTTCTGAAAACCATCACAGTATGTGTGTTCCGTCGTCATTGAGAGGATGAGAGAACATAAATTAACTGTCTGCTTTGCGTCGGATTTGAGAACTAGATGACAAAACGCGACCATCCGGTGACTGAGGCACAAATAGACCCTTGTAGATAGTTAAGCATACATCGATGTATTGAATCGCTACGCTATTTGTGTGATCCATCGTCAATTCCAGGATCTGACGGTAAGAATTAACTGTGAGTTATGAGAGGGAGAAAACAAACTTGACTGCCAAAGAGTACGTCCATCTGGTATGAGGAGGCGATAGACGCTCGGAGATAAGTCGGCTAGTGACCAATGTATTGAATCGCGACGTATTTTCTGTGCTGCATCGTCATTAGGATGGTGGGAATGTCGCAATTAACTGTCAAATGTGCGTCGGATTTGAAAAATTGACTGACAATGAGCGAACATCCGGTGACCGAGGCACCAATAGACCCTTGTAGATAGTTACGATGGACATCGATGCATAGAATCGCGACGCTATTTGTGTGTTCCATCGTCAATACCAGGATCTGACGGTAAGAATTAACTGTGAGTTATGAGAGGGAGAAATCAAACTTGACTGCCAAACAGTACGTCCATCTGGTGTAAGGCAGCGATAGACCCTCGGAGATAAGTCGGCTAGTGACCAATGTATTTAATCGCGACGCAATTTCTGTGTGGCATCGTCATTAGGATGGTGGGAATGTCGCAATTAACTGTCAAAATTGCGTCTGATTCCCGAAACTATACTCGTAGGACAACGATCATGTGGTGACCCAGGCAGTAATAGATGCTTGGAGATAAATCTGCTGGAAGACAATGTTCTGAAAACCATCGCAGTATGTGTGTTCCATCGTCATTGAGAGGATGAGAGAACATAAATTAACTGTCAGTTTTGCGTCGGTTTTGAAAACTAGATGACAAAACGTACCATCCGGTGACCGAGGCACCAATAGACCCTTGTAGATAGTTACGCTGGACATCGATCTATTGAATCGCGACGCTATTTGTGTGTTCCATCGTCAATACCAGAATCTCACGGTAAGAATTAACTGTGAGTTATGAGAGGGAGAAAACAAACTTGACTGCCAAAGAGTACGTCCATCTGGTATGAGGAGCGATAGACCCTCGGAGATAAGTCGGCTAGTGACCAATGTATTGAATCGCGACGCAATTTCTGAGTTGCATCGTCATTAGGATGGTGGGAATGTCGCAATTAACTGTCAAATTTGCGTCGGATTCCCGAAACTTTACGCGTAAGACAACGATCATGTGGTGACCTAGGCAGTAATAGATGCTTGGAGATAAATATGCTGGAAGACAATGTTCTGAAAAGCATCGCAGTATGTGTGTTCCCTCGTCATTGAGAGGATGAGAGAACATAAATTAATATTCTTCTTTGGGTCGGATTTGAAAACTAGATGACAAAACGCGACCATCCGGTGGCCGAGGCACAAGTAGACCCTTGTAGATAGTTACGCTGGACATCGATGTATTGAATCGCGACGCTATTTGTGTGTTCCATCGTCAGTACCAGGATCTGACGGTAAGAATTAACTGTGAGTTATGAGAGGGAGAAAACAAACTTGACTGCCAAAGAGTACGTCCATCTGGTATGAGGCAGCGATAGACCCTCGGAGATAAGTCGGCTAGTGACCAATGTATTGAATCGCGACGCAATTTCTGTGTTGCATCGTCATTAGGGTGGTGGGAATGTCGCAATTAACTGTCAAATTTGCGTCGGATTTGCAAACTAGACTGACAAAGCGCGAACATCCGATGACCGAGGCACCAATAGACCCTTGTAGATAGTTACGCTAGGCATCGATGTATTGAATCGCGACGCTATTTGTGTGTTCCATGGTCGATACCAAGATCTGACGGTATGATTTAGCTGTGAGTTTTGAGTCGGGGACAGGAAACTTAACAACCAAATTGTACATCCATCTGGTATGAGGCAGCGATATACCTTCGGAGATAAGTCGGCTAGTGACCAATGTATTGAATCACGACGCAATTTCTGTGTTGCATCGTCATTAGGATGGTGGGAATGTCGCAATTAACTGTCAAATTTGCGTCGGATTCCGAAACTTTACTCGTAGGACAACGATCATGTGGTCACCCAGGCAGTAATAGATGCTTGGAGATAAATATGCTGGTAGACAATGTTCTGAAAACCATCGCAGTATGTGTGTTCCGTCGTCATTGAGAGGATGAGAGAACATAGATTAACTGTCTGCTTTGCGTCGGATTTGAGAACTAGATGACAAAACGCGACCATCCGGTGACCGAGGCACAAATAGACCCTTGTAGATAGTTACGCTGCTCATCGATGTATTGAATCGCGACGCTATTTGAGTGATCCATCGTCAATTCCAGGATCTGACGGTAAGAATTAACTGTGAGTTATGAGAGGGAGAAAACAAACTTGACTGCCAAAGAGTACGTCCATCTGGTATGAGGCAGCGATAGACGCTCGGAAATAAGTCGGCTAGTGACCAATGTATTGAATCGCGACGCAATTTCAGTGTTGCATCGTCATTATGGAGGTGGGAATGTCGCAATTAACTGTCAAATGTGCGTCGGATTTGAAAACTAGACTGACAAAGAGCGAACATCGGGTGACCGAGGCACCAATAGACCCTTGTAGATAGTTACGCTAGATATCGATGTATTGAATCGCGACGCTATTTGTGTGTTCCATCGTCGATACCAGGATCTGACGGTAAGAATTAGCTGTGAGTTTTGAGTCGGAGACAAGAAACTTGACAGCCAAATTGTACATACATCTGGTATGAGGCAGCGATAGACCCTCGGAGATAAGTCGGCTAGTGACCAATATATTGAATCGTGAAGCAATTTCTGTGTTGCATCGTCATTAGGATGGTGGGAATGTCGCAATTAACTGTCTAATTTGCGTCGGATTCCCGAAACTTTACTCGTAGGACAACGATCATGTGGTGACGCAGGCAGTAATAGATGCTTGGAGATAAACATGCTGGAAGACAATATCTGAAAACCATCGCAGTATGTGTGTTCCGTCGTCATTGAGAGGATGAGAGAACATAAATTAATTGTCTTCTTTGGGTCGGATTTGAAAACTAGATGACAAAACGCGACCATCCGGTGACCGAGGCACCAATAGACCCTTGTAGATAGTTACGCTGGACATCGATCTAATGAATCGCGACGCTATTTGTGTGTTCCATCGTCAATACCAGGATCTGACGGTAAGAATTAACTGTGAGTTATGAGAGGGAGAAAACAAAATTGACTGCCAAAGAGTACGTCCATCTGGTATGAGGCATCGTTAGACCCACGGAGATAAGTCGGCTAGTGACCAATGTATTGAATCGCGACACAATTTCTGTGTTGCAACGTCGTTAGGATGGTGGGATTGTCTCAATTAACTGTCAAATTTGCGTCGGAGGCCCGAAACTTTACTCGCAGGAGAACGATCATGTGGTGACCCAGACATGCTCGGAGATAAATCTGCTGGAGGACTATGTTCTGAAAACCATCGCAGTATGTGTGTTCCATCGTAATTGAGAGAATGGGAGGAATAAAATTAACTGCCAATCTTGCGTCGGATTTGTAAACTAGACTGATAAAACGCGACCATCCGGTGACCGAGGCACCAATAGACCCTTGTAGATAGTTACGATGGACATCGATGCATAGAATCGCGACGCTATTTGTGTGTTCCATCGTCAATACCAGGATCTGACTGTAAGAATTTACTGTGAGCTATGAGAGGGAGAAAACAAACTTGACTGCCAAATAGTACGTCCATCTGGTATGAGGCAGCGATAGACCCTCGGAGATAAGTCGGCTAGTGACCAATGTATTGAATCGCGACACAATTTCTGTGTTGCATCGTCATTAGGATGGTGGGATTGTCGCAATTAACTGTCAAATTTGCGTCGGATTCCCGAAACTTTACGCGTAAGACAACGATCATGTGGTGACCCAGGCAGTAATAGATGCTTGGAGATAAATATGCTGGAAGACAATGTTCTGAAAAGCATCGCAGTATGTGTGTTCCGTCGTCATTTAGAGGATGAGAGAACATAAATTAATTGTCTTCTTTGGGTCGGATTTGAAAACTAGATGACAAAACGCGACCATCCGGTGACCGAGGCACAAGTAGACCCTTGTTGATAGTTACGCTGGACATCGATGTATTGAATCGCGACGCTATTTGTGTGTTCCATCGTCAATACCAGGATCTGACGGTAAGAATTAACTGTGAGTTATGAGAGGGAGAAAACAAACTTGACTGCCAAAGAGTACGTCCATCTGGTATGAGGCAGCGATAGACCCTCGGAGATAAGTCGGCTAGTGACCAATGTATTGAATCACGACGCAATTTCTGTGTTGCATCGTCATTAGGATGGTGGGAATGTCGCAATTAACTGTCAAATTTGCGTCGGATTCCCGAAACTTTACTCGTAGAACAACGATCATGTGGTGACCCAGGCAGTAATAGATGCTTGGAGATAAATATGCTGGAAGACAATGTTCTGAAAACCATCACAGTATGTGTGTTCCGTCGTCATTGAGAGGATGAGAGAACATAAATTAACTGTCTGCTTTGCGTCGGATTTGAGAACTAGATGACAAAACGCGACCATCCGGTGACTGAGGCACAAATAGACCCTTGTAGATAGTTAAGCATACATCGATGTATTGAATCGCTACGCTATTTGTGTGATCCATCGTCAATTCCAGGATCTGACGGTAAGAATTAACTGTGAGTTATGAGAGGGAGAAAACAAACTTGACTGCCAAAGAGTACGTCCATCTGGTATGAGGAGGCGATAGACGCTCGGAGATAAGTCGGCTAGTGACCAATGTATTGAATCGCGACGTATTTTCTGTGCTGCATCGTCATTAGGATGGTGGGAATGTCGCAATTAACTGTCAAATGTGCGTCGGATTTGAAAAATTGACTGACAATGAGCGAACATCCGGTGAACGAGGCACCAATAGACCCTTGTAGATAGTTACGATGGACATCGATACATAGAATCGCGACGCTATTTGTGTGTTCCATCGTCAATACCAGGATCTGACGGTAAGAATTAACTGTGAGTTATGAGAGGGAGAAATCAAACTTGACTGCCAAACAGTACGTCCATCTGGTGTAAGGCAGCGATAGACCCTCGGAGATAAGTCGGCTAGTGACCAATGTATTTAATCGCGACGCAATTTCTGTGTGGCATCGTCATTAGGATGGTGGGAATGTCGCAATTAACTGTCAAAATTGCGTCTGATTCCCGAAACTATACTCGTAGGACAACGATCATGTGGTGACCCAGGCAGTAATAGATGCTTGGAGATAAATCTGCTGGAAGACAATGTTTTGAAAACCATTGCAGTATGTGTGTTCCATCGTCATTGAGAGGATGAGAGAACATAAATTAACTGTCAGTTTTGCGTCGGTTTTGAAAACTAGATGACAAAACGCCACCATCCGGTGACCGAGGAACCAATAGACCCTTGTAGATAGTTACGCTGGACATCGATCTATTGAATCGCGACGCTATTTGTGTGTTCCATCGTCATTACCAGGATCTGACGGTAAGAATTAACTGTGAGTTTTGAGTCTGAGACAAGAAACTTGACAGCCGAATTGTACATCCATCTGGTATGAGGCAGCGTTAGACCCTCGGAGATAAGTCGGCTAGTGACCAATGTATTGAATCGCGACGCAATTTCTGAGTTGCATCGTCATTAGGATGGTGGGAATGTCGCAATTAACTGTCAAATTTGCGTCGGATTCCCGAAACTTTACGCGTAAGACAACGATCATGTGGTGACCTAGGCAGTAATAGATGCTTGGAGATAAATATGCTGGAAGACAATGTTCTGAAAAGCATCGCAGTATGTGTGTTCCCTCGTCATTAAGAGGATGAGAGAACATAAATTAATATTCTTCTTTGGGTCGGATTTGAAAACTAGATGACAAAACGCGACCATCCGGTGGCCGAGGCACAAGTAGACCCTTGTAGATAGTTACGCTGGACATCGATGTATTGAATCGCGACGCTATTTGTGTGTTCCATCGTCAGTACCAGGATCTGACGGTAAGAATTAACTGTGAGTTATGAGAGGGAGAAAACAAACTTGACTGCCAAAGAGTACGTCCATCTGGTATGAGGCAGCGATAGACCCTCGGAGATAAGTCGGCTAGTGACCAATGTATTGAATCGCGACGCAATTTCTGTGTTGCATCGTCATTAGGGTGGTGGGAATGTCGCAATTAACTGTCAAATTTGCGTCGGATTTGCAAACTAGACTGACAAAGCGCGAACATCCGATGACCGAGGCACCAATAGACCCTTGTAGATAGTTACGCTAGGCATCGATGTATTGAATCGCGACGCTATTTGTGTGTTCCATGGTCGATACCAAGATCTGACGGTATGATTTAGCTGTGAGTTTTGAGTCGGGGACAGGAAACTTGACAACCAAATTGTACATCCATCTGGTATGAGGCAGCGATATACCTTCGGAGATAAGTCGGCTAGTGACCAATGTATTGAATCACGACGCAATTTCTGTGTTGCATCGTCATTAGGATGGTGGGAATGTCGCAATTAACTGTCAAATTTGCGTCGGATTCCGAAACTTTACTCGTAGGACAACGATCATGTGGTCACCCAGGCAGTAATAGATGCTTGGAGATAAATATGCTGGTAGACAATGTTCTGAAAACCATCGCAGTATGTGTGTTCCGTCGTCATTGAGAGGATGAGAGAACATAGATTAACTGTCTGCTTTGCGTCGGATTTGAGAACTAGATGACAAAACGCGACCATCCGGTGACCGAGGCACAAATAGACCCTTGTAGATAGTTACGCTGCTCATCGATGTATTGAATCGCGACGCTATTTGAGTGATCCATCGTCAATTCCAGGATCTGACGGTAAGAATTAACTGTGAGTTATGAGAGGGAGAAAACAAACTTGACTGCCAAAGAGTACGTCCATCTGGTATGAGGCAGCGATAGACGCTCGGAAATAAGTCGGCTAGTGACCAATGTATTGAATCGCGACGCAATTTCAGTGTTGCATCGTCATTATGGAGGTGGGAATGTCGCAATTAACTGTCAAATGTGCGTCGGATTTGAAAACTAGACTGACAAAGAGCGAACATCGGGTGACCGAGGCACCAATAGACCCTTGTAGATAGTTACGCTAGATATCGATGTATTGAATCGCGACGCTATTTGTGTGTTCCATCGTCGATACCAGGATCTGACGGTAAGAATTAGCTGTGAGTTTTGAGTCGGAGACAAGAAACTTGACAGCCAAATTGTACATACATCTGGTATGAGGCAGCGATAGACCCTCGGAGATAAGTCGGCTAGTGACCAATATATTGAATCGTGAAGCAATTTCTGTGTTGCATCGTCATTAGGATGGTGGGAATGTCGCAATTAACTGTCTAATTTGCGTCGGATTCCCGAAACTTTACTCGTAGGACAACGATCATGTGGTGACGCAGGCAGTAATAGATGCTTGGAGATAAACATGCTGGAAGACAATATCTGAAAACCATCGCAGTATGTGTGTTCCGTCGTCATTGAGAGGATGAGAGAACATAAATTAATTGTCTTCTTTGGGTCGGATTTGAAAACTAGATGACAAAACGCGACCATCCGGTGACCGAGGCACCAATAGACCCTTGTAGATAGTTACGCTGGACATCGATCTAATGAATCGCGACGCTATTTGTGTGTTCCATCGTCAATACCAGGATCTGACGGTAAGAATTAACTGTGAGTTATGAGAGGGAGAAAACAAAATTGACTGCCAAAGAGTACGTCCATCTGGTATGAGGCATCGTTAGACCCACGGAGATAAGTCGGCTAGTGACCAATGTATTGAATCGCGACACAATTTCTGTGTTGCAACGTCGTTAGGATGGTGGGATTGTCTCAATTAACTGTCAAATTTGCGTCGGAGGCCCGAAACTTTACTCGCAGGAGAACGATCATGTGGTGACCCAGACATGCTCGGAGATAAATCTGCTGGAGGACTATGTTCTGAAAACCATCGCAGTATGTGTGTTCCATCGTAATTGAGAGAATGGGAGGAATAAAATTAACTGCCAATCTTGCGTCGGATTTGTAAACTAGACTGATAAAACGCGACCATCCGGTGACCGAGGCACCAATAGACCATTGTAGATAGTTACGATGGACATCGATGCATAGAATCGCGACGCTATTTGTGTGTTCCATCGTCAATACCAGGATCTGACTGTAAGAATTTACTGTGAGCTATGAGAGGGAGAAAACAAACTTGACTGCCAAATAGTACGTCCATCTGGTATGAGGCAGCGATAGACCCTCGGAGATAAGTCGGCTAGTGACCAATGTATTGAATCGCGACACAATTTCTGTGTTGCATCGTCATTAGGATGGTGGGATTGTCGCAATTAACTGTCAAATTTGCGTCGGATTCCCGAAACTTTACGCGTAAGACAACGATCATGTGGTGACCCAGGCAGTAATAGATGCTTGGAGATAAATATGCTGGAAGACAATGTTCTGAAAAGCATCGCAGTATGTGTGTTCCGTCGTCATTTAGAGGATGAGAGAACATAAATTAATTGTCTTCTTTGGGTCGGATTTGAAAACTAGATGACAAAACGCGACCATCCGGTGACCGAGGCACAAGTAGACCCTTGTTGATAGTTACGCTGGACATCGATGTATTGAATCGCGACGCTATTTGTGTGTTCCATCGTCAATACCAGGATCTGACGGTAAGAATTAACTGTGAGTTATGAGAGGGAGAAAACAAACTTGACTGCCAAAGAGTACGTCCATCTGGTATGAGGCAGCGATAGACCCTCGGAGATAAGTCGGCTAGTGACCAATGTATTGAATCACGACGCAATTTCTGTGTTGCATCGTCATTAGGATGGTGGGAATGTCGCAATTAACTGTCAAATTTGCGTCGGATTCCCGAAACTTTACTCGTAGAACAACGATCATGTGGTGACCCAGGCAGTAATAGATGCTTGGAGATAAATATGCTGGAAGACAATGTTCTGAAAACCATCACAGTATGTGTGTTCCGTCGTCATTGAGAGGATGAGAGAACATAAATTAACTGTCTGCTTTGCGTCGGATTTGAGAACTAGATGACAAAACGCGACCATCCGGTGACTGAGGCACAAATAGACCCTTGTAGATAGTTAAGCATACATCGATGTATTGAATCGCTACGCTATTTGTGTGATCCATCGTCAATTCCAGGATCTGACGGTAAGAATTAACTGTGAGTTATGAGAGGGAGAAAACAAACTTGACTGCCAAAGAGTACGTCCATCTGGTATGAGGAGGCGATAGACGCTCGGAGATAAGTCAGCTAGTGACCAATGTATTGAATCGCGACGTATTTTCTGTGCTGCATCGTCATTAGGATGGTGGGAATGTCGCAATTAACTGTCAAATGTGCGTCGGATTTGAAAAATTGACTGACAATGAGCGAACATCCGGTGACCGAGGCACCAATAGACCCTTGTAGATAGTTACGATGGACATCGATACATAGAATCGCGACGCTATTTGTGTGTTCCATCGTCAATACCAGGATCTGACGGTAAGAATTAACTGTGAGTTATGAGAGGGAGAAATCAAACTTGACTGCCAAACAGTACGTCCATCTGGTGTAAGGCAGCGATAGACCCTCGGAGATAAGTCGGCTAGTGACCAATGTATTTAATCGCGACGCAATTTCTGTGTGGCATCGTCATTAGGATGGTGGGAATGTCGCAATTAACTGTCAAAATTGCGTCTGATTCCCGAAACTATACTCGTAGGACAACGATCATGTGGTGACCCAGGCAGTAATAGATGCTTGGAGATAAATCTGCTGGAAGACAATGTTTTGAAAACCATTGCAGTATGTGTGTTCCATCGTCATTGAGAGGATGAGAGAACATAAATTAACTGTCAGTTTTGCGTCGGTTTTGAAAACTAGATGACAAAACGCCACCATCCGGTGACCGAGGAACCAATAGACCCTTGTAGATAGTTACGCTGGACATCGATCTATTGAATCGCGACGCTATTTGTGTGTTCCATCGTCATTACCAGGATCTGACGGTAAGAATTAACTGTGAGTTTTGAGTCTGAGACAAGAAACTTGACAGCCGAATTGTACATCCATCTGGTATGAGGCAGCGTTAGACCCTCGGAGATAAGTCGGCTAGTGACCAATGTATTGAATCGCGACGCAATTTCTGAGTTGCATCGTCATTAGGATGGTGGGAATGTCGCAATTAACTGTCAAATTTGCGTCGGATTCCCGAAACTTTACGCGTAAGACAACGATCATGTGGTGACCTAGGCAGTAATAGATGCTTGGAGATAAATATGCTGGAAGACAATGTTCTGAAAAGCATCGCAGTATGTGTGTTCCCTCGTCATTGAGAGGATGAGAGAACATAAATTAATATTCTTCTTTGGGTCGGATTTGAAAACTAGATGACAAAACGCGACCATCCGGTGGCCGAGGCACAAGTAGACCCTTGTAGATAGTTACGCTGGACATCGATGTATTGAATCGCGACGCTATTTGTGTGTTCCATCGTCAGTACCAGGATCTGACGGTAAGAATTAACTGTGAGTTATGAGAGGGAGAAAACAAACTTGACTGCCAAAGAGTACGTCCATCTGGTATGAGGCAGCGATAGACCCTCGGAGATAAGTCGGCTAGTGACCAATGTATTGAATCGCGACGCAATTTCTGTGTTGCATCGTCATTAGGGTGGTGGGAATGTCGCAATTAACTGTCAAATTTGCGTCGGATTTGCAAACTAGACTGACAAAGCGCGAACATCCGATGACCGAGGCACCAATAGACCCTTGTAGATAGTTACGCTAGGCATCGATGTATTGAATCGCGACGCTATTTGTGTGTTCCATGGTCGATACCAAGATCTGACGGTATGATTTAGCTGTGAGTTTTGAGTCGGGGACAGGAAACTTGACAACCAAATTGTACATCCAACTGGTATGAGGCAGCGATATACCTTCGGAGATAAGTCGGCTAGTGACCAATGTATTGAATCACGACGCAATTTCTGTGTTGCATCGTCATTAGGATGGTGGGAATGTCGCAATTAACTGTCAAATTTGCGTCGGATTCCGAAACTTTACTCGTAGGACAACGATCATGTGGTCACCCAGGCAGTAATAGATGCTTGGAGATAAATATGCTGGTAGACAATGTTCTGAAAACCATCGCAGTATGTGTGTTCCGTCGTCATTGAGAGGATGAGAGAACATAGATTAACTGTCTGCTTTGCGTCGGATTTAAGAACTAGATGACAAAACGCGACCATCCGGTGACCGAGGCACAAATAGACCCTTGTAGATAGTTACGCTGCTCATCGATGTATTGAATCGCGACGCTATTTGAGTGATCCATCGTCAATTCCAGGATCTGACGGTAAGAATTAACTGTGAGTTATGAGAGGGAGAAAACAAACTTGACTGCCAAAGAGTACGTCCATCTGGTATGAGGCAGCGATAGACGCTCGGAAATAAGTCGGCTAGTGACCAATGTATTGAATCGCGACGCAATTTCAGTGTTGCATCGTCATTATGGAGGGGGGAATGTCGCAATTAACTGTCAAATGTGCGTCGGATTTGAAAACTAGACTGACAAAGAGCGAACATCCGGTGACCGAGGCACCAATAGACCCTTGTAGATAGTTACGCTAGATATCGATGTATTGAATCGCGACGCTATTTGTGTGTTCCATCGTCGATACCAGGATCTGACGGTAAGAATTAGCTGTGAGTTTTGAGTCGGAGACAAGAAACTTGACAGCCAAATTGTACATACATCTGGTATGAGGCAGCGATAGACCCTCGGAGATAAGTCGGCTAGTGACCAATATATTGAATCGTGAAGCAATTTCTGTGTTGCATCGTCATTAGGATGGTGGGAATGTCGCAATTAACTGTCTAATTTGCGTCGGATTCCCGAAACTTTACTCGTAGGACAACGATCATGTGGTGACGCAGGCAGTAATAGATGCTTGGAGATAAACATGCTGGAAGACAATATCTGAAAACCATCGCAGTATGTGTGTTCCGTCGTCATTGAGAGGATGAGAGAACATAAATTAATTGTCTTCTTTGGGTCGGATTTGAAAACTAGATGACAAAACGCGACCATCCGGTGACCGAGGCACCAATAGACCCTTGTAGATAGTTACGCTGGACATCGATCTAATGAATCGCGACGCTATTTGTGTGTTCCATCGTCAATACCAGGATCTGACGGTAAGAATTAACTGTGAGTTATGAGAGGGAGAAAACAAAATTGACTGCCAAAGAGTACGTCCATCTGGTATGAGGCATCGTTAGACCCACGGAGATAAGTCGGCTAGTGACCAATGTATTGAATCGCGACACAATTTCTGTGTTGCAACGTCGTTAGGATGGTGGGATTGTCTCAATTAACTGTCAAATTTGCGTCGGAGGCCCGAAACTTTACTCGCAGGAGAACGATCATGTGGTGACCCAGATATGCTTGGAGATAAATCTGCTGGAGGACTATGTTCTGAAAACCATCGCAGTATGTGTGTTCCATCGTAATTGAGAGAATGGGAGGAATAAAATTAACTGCCAATCTTGCGTCGGATTTGTAAACTAGACTGATAAAACGCGACCATCCGGTGACCGAGGCACCAATAGACCCTTGTAGATAGTTACGATGGACATCGATGCATAGAATCGCGACGCTATTTGTGTGTTCCATCGTCAATACCAGGATCTGACTGTAAGAATTTACTGTGAGCTATGAGAGGGAGAAAACAAACTTGACTGCCAAATAGTACGTCCATCTGGTATGAGGCAGCGATAGACCCTCGGAGATAAGTCGGCTAGTGACCAATGTATTGAATCGCGACACAATTTCTGTGTTGCAACGTCGTTAGGATGGTGGGATTGTCTCAATTAACTGTCAAATTTGCGTCGGATTCCCGAAACTATACTCGTAGGACAACGATCATGTGGTGACCCAGGCAGTAATAGATGCTTGGAGATAAATCTGCTGGAAGACAATGTTCAGAAAACCATCGCAGTATGTGTGTTCCATCGTAATTGAGAGGATGAGAGAACATAAATTAACTGTCAGTTTTGCGTCGGTTTTGAAAACTAGATGACAAAACGCCACCATCCGGTGACCGAGGCACCAATAGACCCTTGTAGATAGTTACGCTAGACATCGATGTATTGAATCGCGACGCTATTTGTGTGTTCCATCGTCGATACCAGGATCTGACTGTAAGAATTAACTGTGAGTTTTGAGTCGGAGACAAGAAACTTGACAGCCAAATTGTACATCCATCTGGTATGAGGCAGCGATAGACCGTCGGAGATAAGTCGGCTAGTGACCAATATATTGAATCGCGACGCAATTTCTGTGTTGCATCGTCATTAGGGTGGTGGGAATGTTGCAATTAACCGTCAAATTTGCGTCGGATTTGAAAACATCCGGTGACCGACGCACCAATATACCCTTGTAAATAGTTACGCTAGACATCGATCTATTGAATCGCGACGCTATTTGTGTGTTCCATCGTCAATACCAGGATCTGACGGTAAGAATTACTGTGAGTTACGAGAGGGGGAAAACAAACTTGACTGCCAAACAGTAAGTCCATCTGGTATGAGGCACCGATAGACCCTCGGAGATAAGTGTGTTCCATCGTCAATACCAGGATCTGACTGTAAGAATTTACTGTGAGCTATGAGAGGGAGAAAACAAACTTGACTGCCAAACAGTAAGTCCATCTGGTATGAGGCACCGATAGACCCTCGGAGATAAGTCGGCTAGTGACCAATGTATTGAAACGCGACGCAATTTCTGTGTTGCTTCGTCATTAGGATGGTGGGAATGTCGCAATTAACTGTCAAATTTGCGTCGGATTCCCGAAATTTTATTCGTAGGACAACGATCATGTGGTGACCTAGGCAGTAATAGATGCTTGGAGATGAATCTGCTGGAAGACAATGTTCTGAAAACCATCGCAGTATGTGTGTTCCATCGTCATTGAAAGGATGAGAGAACATAAATTAACTGTCAGTTTTGCGTCGGATTTGAAAACTAGATGACAAAACGCGACCATCCGGTGACCGAGGCACCAATAGACCCTTGTAGATAGTTACGCTGGACATCGATCTAATGAATCAAGACGCTATTTGTGTGTACCATCGTCAATACCAGGATCTGACGGTAAGAATTAACTGTGAGTTATGAGAGGGAGAAAACAAACTTGACTGCCAAAGAGTACGTCCATTTGGTATGAGGCATCGTTAGACCCACGGAGATAAGTCGGCTAGTGACCAATGTATTGAATCGCGACACAATTTCTGTGTTGCAACGTCGTTAGGATGGTGGGATTGTCTCAATTAACTGCCAAATTTGGGTCGGATTCCCGAAACTTTACTCGCAGGAGAACGATCGTGTGGTGACCCAGACATGCTTGGAGATAAATCTGCAGGAGGACGATGTTCTGAAAACCATCGCAGTATGTGTGTTCCATCGTAATTGAGAGAATGGGAGGAATAAAATTAACTGCCAATCTTGCGTCGGATTTGTAAACTAGACTGACAAAACGCGACCATCCGGTGACCGAGGCACCAATAGACCCTTGTAGATAGTTCGATGGACATCGATGTATAGAATCGCGACGCTATTTGTGTGTTCCATCGTCAGTACCAGGATCTGACATTAAGTATTAACTGTGAGATATGAGAGGGAGAAGAGAAACTTGACTGCCAAATTGTACATCCATCTGGTATGAGGCAGCGTGAGACCCTCGGAGATAAGTCGGCTAGTGACCAATGTATTGATTCGCGACGCGATAACTGTGTTGCATTGGCATTAGGATGGTGGGGATATCGCAATTAACTGTTAAATGTGCGTCGGATTTGAAAACTGGACTGACAAAGAGCGAACATCCGGTGACTGAGGCACCAATAGACCCTTGTAGATAGTTACGCTAGACATCGACGTATTGAATCGCGACGCTATTTGTGTGTTCGATGGTCGATACCAGGATCTGACGGTAAGAATTAACTGTGAGTTATGAGAGGGAGAAAACAAACTTGACAGTCAAATTGTACACCCATCTGGTATGAGGCAGCGTTACAGCCTCTGAGATAAGTCGGCTAGTGACCAATGTATTGAATCGCGACACAATTTCTGTGTTGCAACGTCGTTAGGATGGTGGGAATGTCGCAATTAACTGTCAAATTTAACTCGATTTCCCGAAACTTTACTCGTAGGAGAACGATCATGTGCTGACCCAGGCATGCTTGGAGCTAAATCTGCTGGAAGACGATGTTCTGAAAACCATCGCAGTATGTGTGTTCCATCGTAATTGAGAGTATGGGAGGAATAAAACTAACTGCCAATTTTGCGTCGGATTTGTAAACTAGACTGACAAAACGTGACCATCCGGTGACCGAGGCACCAATAGACCCTTGTAGATAGTTACGCTGGACATCGATGTATAGAATCGCGACGCTATTTGTGTATTCCATCGTCAATACCAGGATCTGACGGTAAGAATTAACTGTGAGTTTTGAGTCGGAGACAAGAAACTTGACAGCAAAATTGTACATCCATCTGGTATGAGGCAGCGTTAGATCCTCGGAGATAAGTCGGCTAGTGACCAATGTGTTGAATCGCGACGCAATTTCTGTTATGCATCGTCATTAGGATGGTGGGAATGTAGCAATTAACTGTCAAATTTGCGTCGGATTCCCAAAACTTTACTCGCAGGAGAACGATCATGTGGTGACCCAGGCATGCTTGGAGATAAATCTGCTGGTAGACGATGTTCTGAAAACCATCGCAATATGTGTGTTCCATCGTCATTGAGAGGATGAGAGAACATAAATTAACTGTGAGTTTTGCGACCGATTTGAATACTAGATGACAAAACGCGTCTATCCGGAGACCTAGGCACCAATAGACCCTTGTAGATAGTTACGCTAGACATTGATGTATTGAATCCCGACGCCATTTTTGTGTCCCATTGTCAATACCAAGATCTGACGGTAAGAATTAACAGTGAGTTAAGAGAGGGAGAAAACAAACTTGACTGCCAAAGAATACGTCCATCTGGTATGAGGCAGCGATAGACCCTCGGAGATAAGTCGGCTAGTGACCAATGTATTGAATCGTGACGTAATTTCTGTGTTGCATGGTCATTAGGGTGGTGGGAATTTCGCAATTAACTGTCAAACTTGCGTCGGATTTGAAAACTAGACTGACCAAGCGCGAACATCCGGTGACCGAGGCACCAATAGACCTTTGTAGATAGTTACGCTAGACATCGATGTATTCAATCGCGACGCTATTTGTGTGTTCCATGGTCGATACCAGGATCTGACGGTAAGAATTAACTGTGAGTTTTGAGTCGGAGACAAGAAACATGACAGCCAAATTGTACATCCATCTGGTATGAGGCAGCGTTAGACCCTCGGAAATAAGTCGGCTAGTCACCAATGTGTGAATCGCGACGCAATTTCTGTGTTGCATCGTAATTAGGGTGGTGGGAATGTCGCAATTAACTGTCAAATTTGCCTCGGATTCCCGAAACTTTACTCGTAGGAGAACGATCATGTGCTGACCCAGTCATGCTTGGAGATAAATCTGCTGGAAGACGATGTTCTTAAAACCATCGCAGTATGTGTTTTCCATCGTAATTGATGGTATGGGAGGAATAAAATTAACTGCCAATCTTGCGTCCGATTTGTAAACTAGACTGACAAAACGCAATCATCCGGTGACCGAAGCACCAATAGACCCTTGTAGTTAGTTACGCTGGACATCGATGTATAGAATCGCGACGCTATTTGTGTGTTCCATCGTCAATACCAGGATCTGACGGTAAGAATTAACTGTGAGTTATGAGAGGGAGAAAACAAACTTGACTGCCAAAGAGTTCGTCCATCTGGTATGAGGCAGCGATAGACCCTCGGAGATAAGTCGGCTAGTGACCTATGTATTGAATCGCGACGCAATTTCTGTGTTGCATCGTCATTAGGGTGGTGGGAATGTCGCAATTAACTGTCAAATTTACGTCGGATTTGAAAACTAGACTGACAAAGCGCGAACATACGGTGACCGAGGCACCAATAGACCCTTGTAGATAGTTACGCTAGGCATCGATGTATTGAATCGCGACGCTATTTGTGTGTTCCATCGTCAATACCAGGATCTGACGGTAAGAATTAACTGTGAGTTATGAGAGGGGGAAAACAAACTTGACTGCCAAACAGTACGTCCATCTGGTATGAGGCACCGATAGACCCTCGGAGATAAGTCAGCTAGTGACCAATGTATTGAATCGCGACGCAATTTCTGTGTTGCATCGTCATTAGTCTGGTGGGAATGTCGCAATTAACTGTCAAATTTGCGTCGGATTCCCGAAACTTTACTCGTAGGACAACGATCATGTGGTGACCCAGGCAGTAACCCACAAATAGCGACGCGATTCTATACATCGATGTCTAGCGTAACTATCTACAAGGGTCAATTGGTGCCTCGGCCTCCGGATGTTCGCTCTTTGTCAGTATAGTTTTCAAATCCGACGCAAATTTGACAGTTAATTGCGACATTCACACCATCCTAACGACGTTGCAACACAGAAATTGCGTCGCGATTCAATACATTGGTCACTAGCCGACTTATCTCCGAGGGACTAACGCTGCCTCATACCATATGGATGTACAATTTGGCAGTCAAGTTTCCCTTCTCCCTCTCATAACTCACAGTTAATACTTACCGTCAGATCCTGGTATTGACGATGGAACACACAAATACCGTCGCGATCTATACATCGATGTCCAGCGTAACTATTTACAAGGGTCTATTGGTGCCTCGGTCACCGGATGGTGGAGTTTTGTCATCTAGTTTTCAAAACCGACGCAAAACTGGCAGTTAATTTTATTCCTCCCATACTCTCAATTACAATGGAACACACATACTACGATGGTTTTCAGAACGTCGTCTTCCAGCAGATTTATCTCCAAGCATGTCTGGGTCACCACATGATCGTTCTCCTGCGAGTAAAGTTACGGGAATCCGACGCAAATTTGACAGTTAATTGCGACATTCCCACCATCCTAATGACGATGCAACACAGAAATTACGTCGCGATTCAATACATTGGTCACTAGCCGACTTATCTCCGAGGGTCTAACGATGCCTCATACCAGATGGATGTACAATTTGGCTGTCAAGTTTCTTGTCTCCGACTCAAAACTCACAGCTAATTCGTACAGTCAGATCTTGGTATCGACGCAGGAACACACAAATAGCGTCGCGATTCAATACATCGATGTCTAGCGTAACTATCTACAACGGTCTATTGGTGCCTCGGTCACCGGATGTTCGCTCATTGTCAGTCTAGTTTTCAAATCCGACGCACATTTGAAAGTTAATTGCGTCATTCCCAGCATCCTAACGACGTTGCAACGGAGAAATTGTGTCGCGATTCAATACATTGGTCACTAGCCGACTTATCTCCGAGGGTCTATCGCTGCCTTATACCAGATGGATGTACAATTTGGCTGTCAAGTTTCTTGTCTCCGACTCAAAAATCACAGCTAACTCTTACCGTCACATCCTAGTATAGACGATGGAAAACACAAATAGCGTCGCGATTCAATACATCGATGTCTAGCGTAACTATCTACAAGGGTCTATTGGTGCCTCGGCTTCCGGATGTTCGCTCTTTGTCAGTCTAGTTTTCAAATCCGACGCACATTTGACAGTTAATTGCGACATTCCCACCATCCTAACGACGTTGCAACACAGAAATTGTGTCGCGATTCAATACATTGGTCACTAGCCGACTTATCTCCGAGGGTCTATCGCTGCCTCATACCAGATGGACGTACTATTTGGCAGTCAAGTTTGTTTTCTCCCTCTCATAACTCACAGTAAATTCTTACCGTCAGATCCTGGTATTGACGATGGAATACACAAATAGCGTCGCGATTCAATTGATCGATGTCCAGCGTAACTATCTACAAGTGTCTGTTGGTGCCTCGGTCACCGTTTGGTCGCGTTTTGTCAGTCTAGCTTACAAATCCGACGCAAGATTGGCAGTTAATTTTATTCCTCCCATACTCTCAATTACGATGGAACACACATACTGCGATGGTTTTTAGAACATCGTCTTCCAGCAGATTTATCTCCAAGCATGCCAGGGTCACCACATGATCGTTCTCCTGCGAGTAAAGTTTCGGGAATCCGACGCAAATTTGACAGTAAATTGAGACATTCCCACCATCCTAATGACGATGCAACACAGGAATTGCGTCGCGATTCAATACATTGGTCACTAGCCGACATATCTCCGAGGGTCTAACGCTGCCTCATACCAGATGGATGTACAATTTGGCTGTCAAGATTCTTGTCTCCGACTCAAAACTCACAGCTAACTCTTACCGTCAGATCCTAGTATCGACGATGGAACACACAGATAGCGTCGCGATTCAATACATCGATGTCTAGCGTAACTAGCAAGAAGGGTCTATTGGTGCCTCGTCCTCCGGATGTTCGCTCTTTGTCAGTCTAGTTTTCAAATCCGACGAAAATTTGACAGTTAATTGCGACATTCACACCATCCTAATGACGATGCAACACAGAAATTACGTCGCAATTCAATACATTGGTCACTAGCCGACTTATCTCCGAAAGTCTAACGCTGCCTCATACCAGATTTGGCTGTCTCTTGTCTCCGACTCAAATCTCACAGCTAATTCTTACAGTCAGATCCTGGTATCGACGATGGAACACACAAATAGCGTCGCGATTCAATACATCGATGTCTAGCGTAACTATCTACAAGGGTCTTTCTTTGTCAGTCTAGTTTTCAAATCCGACGCACATTTGACAGTTAATTGCGACATTCCCACCATCCTAACGACGTTGCAACACAGAAATTGTATCGCGATTCAATACATTGGTCACTAGCCGACTTATCTCCGAGGGTCTATCGCTGCCTCATACCAGATGGACGTACTATTTGGCAGTCAAGTTTGTTTTCTCCCTCTCATAGCTCACAGTAAATTCTTACAGTCAGATCCTGGTATTGACGATGGAACCCACAAATAGCGTCGCGATTCTATACATCGATGTCTAGCGTAACTATGTACAATGGTATTGGTGCTTCGGTCACAGGATGTTCGCTCTTTGTCAGTCTAGTTTTCAAATGCGACGCAAATTTGACGTTTAATTGCAACATTCCCACTACCCTAATGACGAGGCAACACAGAAATGGCGTCGCGATTCTATACATTGGCAGACTTATCTCCGAGGGTCTAACGCTGCCTCATACCAGATGGACGTACTCTTTGGCAGTCAAGTTTGTTTTCTCCCTCTCATAACTCACAGTTAATTCTTACCGTGAGATCCTGGTATTGACGATGGAACACACAAATAGCGTCGCGATTCAATACATCGATGTCCAGCGTAACTATCTACAAGGGTCTATTGGGTCCTCGGTCACCGGATGGTCGCGTTTTGTCAGTCTAGTTTACAAATCCGACGCAAAACTGGCAGTTAACTTTATTCCTCCCATACTCTCAATTACTATGGAACACACATACTGCAATGGTTTTCAGAACATCGTCTTCCAGCAGACGTATCTACAAGCTTGCCTGTGTCACCACATGATCGTTCTCCTGCGAGTAAAGATACGGGAATCCGACGCAAATTTGACAGTTAATTGCGACATTCCCACCATCCTAATGACGACGCAACACAGGAATTGCGTTGCGATTCAATACATTGGTCACTAGCCGACTTATCTCCGAGGGTCTAACGCTGCCTCATACCATATGGATGTACGTACAATTTGGCTGTTAAGTTTCTTGTCTCCGACTCAAAACTCACAGCTAATTCTTTCAGTCAGATCCTGGTATCGACGATGGAACACACAAATAGCGCCGCGATTCAATACATCGATGTCTAGCGTAACTATCTACAAGGGTCAATTGGTGCCTCGGCCTCCGGATGTTCGCTCTTTGTCAGTATAGTTTTCAAATCCGACGTAAATTTGACAGTTAATTGCGACATTCACACCATCCTAACGACGTTGCAACACAGAAATTGCGTCGCGATTCAATACATTGGTCACTAGCCGACTTATCTCCGAGGGTCTAACGCTGCCTCATACCATATGGATGTACAATTTGGCAGTCAAGTTTCTCTTCTCCCTCTCATAACTCACAGTTAATACTTACCGTCAGATCCTGGTATTGACGATGGAACACACAAATACCGTCGCGATCTATACATCGATGTCCAGCGTAACTATTTACAAGGGTCTATTGGTGCAACGGTCACCGGATGTTCGGGCTTTGTCAGTCTAGTTTTCAAATGCGACGCAAATTTGACGTTTAATTGCGACATTCCCACTACCCTAATGACGAGGCAACACAGAAATGGCGTCGCGATTCTATACATTGGCAGACTTATCTCCGAGGGTCTATCGCTGCCTCATACCAGATGGACGTACTCTTTGGCAGTCAAGTTTGTTTTCTCCCTCTCATAACTCACAGTTAATTCTTACCGTGAGATCCTGGTATTGACGATATAACACACAAATAGCGTCGCGATTCAATACATCGATGTCCAGCGTAACTATCTACAAGGGTCTATTGGGTCCTCGGTCACCGGATGGTCGCGTTTTGTCAGTCTAGTTTACAAATCCGACGCAAAACTGGCATTTAATTTTATTCCTCCCATACTCTCAATTACTATGGAACACACATACTGCAATGGTTTTCAGAACATCGTCTTCCAGCAGACGTATCTCCAAGCTTGACTGTGTCACCACATGATCGTTCTCCTGCGAGAAAAGATACGGGAATCCGACGCAAATTTGACAGTTAATTGCGACATTCCCACCATCTTAATGACGACGCAACACAGGAATTGCGTTGCGATTCAATACATTGGTCACTAGCCGACTTATCTCCGAGGGTCTAACGCTGCCTCATACCATATGGATGTACGTACCATTTGGCTGTCAAGTTTCTTGTCTCCGACTCAAAACTCACAGCTAATTCTTACAGTCAGATCCTGGTATCGACGATGGAACACACAAATAGCGCCGCGATTCAATACATCGATGTCTAGCGTAACTATCTACAAGGGTCAATTGGTGCCTCGGCCTCCGGATGTTCGCTCTTTGTCAGTATAGTTTTCAAATCCGACGCAAATTTGACAGTTAATTGCGACATTCACACCATCCTAACGACGTTGCAACACAGAAATTGTGTCGCGATTCAATACATTGGTCACTAGCCGACTTATCTCCGAGGGTCTATCGCTGCCTCATACCAGATGGACGTACTCTTTTGCAGTCAAGTTTGTTTTCTACCTCTCATAACTCACAGTTAATTCTTACCGTGAGATCCTGGTATTCACAATGGAACACACAAATAGCGTCGCGATTCAATAGATCGATGTCCAGCGTAACTATCTACAAGGGTCTATTGGTGCCTCGGTCACCGGATGGTTGCGTTTTGTGAGTCTAGTTTACAAATCCGACGCAAGATTGGCAGTTAATTTTATTCCTCCCATACCCTCAATTACAATGGAACACACATACTGCGATGGTTTTCAGAACGTCGTCTTCCAGCAGATTTATCTCCAAGCATGTCTGGGTCACCACACGATCGTTCTCCTGCGAGTAAAGTTATGGGAATCCGACGCAAATTTGACAGTTAATTGCGACATTCCCACCATCCTAATGACGATGCAACACGGAAATTACGTCGCGATTCTATACATTGGCCGACTTATCTCCGAGGTTCTATCGCTGCCTCATACCAGATGGACGTACTCTTTGGCAGTCAAGTTTGTTTTCTCCCTTTCATAACTCACAGTTAATTCATACTGTCAGATCCCGGTATTGACGATGGAACACACAAATAGCGTCGCGATTCAATAGATCGATGTCCAGCGTAACTATCTACAAGGGTCTATTGGTGCCTCGGTCACCGGATGTTCGCGTTTTGTCATCTAGTTTTCAAATCCGACGCAAAACTGACAGTTTATTATTTTCTCTCATTCTCTCAATGACGACGGAACACACATATTGCGATGGTTTTCAGAACATCGTCTTCCATCAGATTTATCTCCAAGCATCTATTACTGCCTGGGTCACCACATGATCGTTGTCCTACGCGTAAAGTTTCGGGAATCCGACGCAAATTTGACAGTTAATTGCGACATTCCCACCATCTTAATGACGATGCAACACAGAAATTGAGTCGCGATGCAATACATTGGTCACTAGCCGACTTATCTCCGAGGGTCTAACGCTGCCTCATACCAGATTTGGCTGTCAAGTTTCTTGTCTCCGACTCAAAACTCACAGCTAATTCTTACAGTCAGATCCTGGTATCGACCATGGAACACACAAATAAAGTCGCGATTCAATACATCGATATCTAGCGTAACTATCTACAAGGGTGTATTGGTGCCTCGGTCACCGTTTGGTCGCGTTTTGTCCGTCTAGTTTACATATCCGACGCAAGATTGGCAGTTAATTTTATTCCTCCCATACTCTCAATTACGATGGAACACACATACTGCGATGGTTTTCAGAACATCGTCTTCCAGCAGATTTATCTCCAAGCATGCCTGGGTCACCACATGATCGTTCTCCTGCGAGTAAAGTTTCGGAAATCCGACGCAAATTTGACAGTTAATTGAGACATTCCCACCATCCTAATGACGATGCAACACAGGAATTGCGTCGCGATTCAATACATTGGTCACTTGCCGACTTATCTCTGACGGTCTAACGCTGCCTCATACCAGATGGATGTACAATTTGGCTGTCAAGTTTCTTGTCTCCGACTCAAAACTCACAGCTAACTCTTACCGTCAGATCCTAGTATCGACGATGGAACAAACAAATAGCGTCGCGATTCAATACATCGATGTCTAGCGTAACTATCTACAAGGGTCTATTGGTGCCTCGGCCTCGGGATGTTCGCTCTTTGTCAGTATAGTTTTCAAATCCGACGCAAATTTGGCAGTTAATTGCGACATTCCCACCATCCTAACGACGTTGCAACACAGAAATTGTGACGCGATTCAATACATTGGTCACTAGCCGACTTATCTCCGAGGGTCTATCGCTGCCTCATACCAGATGGACGTACTATTTGGCAGTCAAGTTTGTTTTCTCCCTCTCATAACTCACAGTAAATTCTTACCGTCAGATCCTGGTATTGACGATGGAACACACAAATAGCGTCGCGATTCAATACATCGATGTCTAGCGTAACTAGCAAGAAGGGTCTATTGGTGCCTCGTCCTCCGGATGTTCGCTCTTTGTCAGTCTAGTTTTCAAATCCGACGCAAATTTGACAGTTAATTGCGACATTTCCACCATCCTAATGACGACGCAACACAGGAATTGCGTTGCGATTCAATACATTGGTCACTAGCCGACTTATCTCCGAGGGTCTAACGCTGCCTCATACCAGATGGACGTACTCTTTGGCAGTCAAGTTTGTTTTCTCCCTCCCATAACTCACAGTTAATTCTTACCGTGAGATCCTGGTATTGACGATGGAACACACAAATAGCGTCGCGATTCAATACATCGATGTCCAGCGTAACCATCTACAAGGGTCTATTGGGTCCTCGGTCACCGGATGGTCGCGTTTTGTCAGTCTAGTTTACAAATCCGACGCAAAACTGGCAGTTAACTTTATTCCTCCCATACTCTCAATTACTATGGAACACACATACTGCAATGGTTTTCAGAACATCGTCTTCCAGCAGACGTATCTACAAGCTTGCCTGTGTCACCACATGATCGTTCTCCTGCGAGTAAAGATACGGGAATCCGACGCAAATTTGACAGTTAATTGCGACATTCCCACCATCCTAATGACGACGCAACACAGGAATTGCGTTGCGATTCAATACATTGGTCACTAGCCGACTTATCTCCGAGGGTCTAACGCTGCCTCATACCATATGGATGTACGTACAATTTGGCTGTCAAGTTTCTTGTCTCCGACCCAAAACTCACAGCTAATTCTTACAGTCAGATCCTGGTATCGACGATGGAACACACAAATAGCGCCTCGATTCAATACATCGATGTCTAGCGTAACTATCTACAAGGGTCAATTGGTGCCTCGGCCTCCGGATGTTCGTTCTTTGTCAGTATAGTTTTCAAATCCGACGTAAATTTGACAGTTAATTGCGACATTCACACCATCCTAACGACGTTGCAACACAGAAATTGCGTCGCGATTCAATACATTGGTCACTAGCCGACTTATCTCCGAGGGTCTAACGCTGCCTCATACCATATGGATGTACAATTTGGCAGTCAAGTTTCTCTTCTCCCTCTCATAACTCACAGTTAATACTTACCGTCAGATCCTGGTATTGACGATGGAACACACAAATACCGTCGCGATCTATACATCGATGTCCAGCGTAACTATTTACAAGGGTCTATTGGTGCAACGGTCACCGGATGTTCGGGCTTTGTCAGTCTAGTTTTCAAATGCGACGCAAATTTGACGTTTAATTGCGACATTCCCACTACCCTAATGACGAGGCAACACAGAAATGGCGTCGCGATTCTATACATTGGCAGACTTATCTCCGAGGGTCTATCGCTGCCTCATACCAGATGGACGTACTCTTTGGCAGTCAAGTTTGTTTTCTCCCTCTCATAACTCACAGTTAATTCTTACCGTGAGATCCTGGTATTGACGATGGAACACACAAATAGCGTCGCGATTCAATACATCGATGTCCAGCGTAACTATCTACAAGGGTCTATTGGGTCCTCGGTCACCGGATGGTCGCGTTTTGTCAGTCTAGTTTACAAATCCGACGCAAAACTGGCAGTTAATTTTATTCCTCCCACACTCTCAATTACTATGGAACACACATACTGCAATGGTTTTCAGAACATCGTCTTCCAGCAGACGTATCTCCAAGCTTGCCTGTGTCACCACATGATCGTTCTCCTGCGAGTAAAGATACGGGAATCCGACGCAAATTTGACAGTTAATTGCGACATTCCCACCATCTTAATAACGACGCAACACAGGAATTGCGTTGCGATTCAATACATTGGTCACTAGCCGACTTATCTCCGAGGGTCTAACGCTGCCTCATACCATATGGATGTACGTACCATTTGGCTGTCAAGTTTCTTGTCTCCGACTCAAAACTCACAGCTAATTCTTACAGTCAGATCCTGGTATCGACGATGGAACACACAAATAGCGCCGCGATTCAATACATCGATGTCTAGCGTAACTATCTACAAGGGTCAATTGGTGCCTCGGCCTCCGGATGTTCGCTCTTTGTCAGTATAGTTTTCAAATCCGACGCAAATTTGACAGTTAATTGCGACATTCACACCATCCTAACGACGTTGCAACACAGAAATTGCGTCGCGATTCAATACATTGGTCACTAGCCGACTTATCTCCGAGGGTCTAACGCTGCCTCATACCATATGGATGTACAATTTGGCAGTCACGTTTCTCTTCTCCCTCTCATAACTCACAGTTAATACTTACCGTCAGATCCTGGTATTGACGATGGAACACACAAATACCGTCGCGATCTATACATCGATGTCCAGCGTAACTATTTACAAGGGTCTATTGGTGCCTCGGTCACCGGATGGTGGAGTTTTGTCATCTAGTTTTCAAAACCGACGCAAAACTGGCAGTTAATTTTATTACTCCCATACTCTCAATTACAATGGAACACACATACTGCGATGGTTTTCAGAACATCGTCTTCTAGCAGATTTATCTCCAACCATGCCTGGGTCACCACATGATCGTTCTCCTGCGAGTAAAGTTACGGGAATCCGACGCAAATTTGACAGTTAATTGCGACATTCCCACCATCCTAATGACGATGCAACACAGAAATTACGTCGCGATTCAATACATTGGTCACTAGCCGACTTATCTCCGAGGGTCTAACGCTGCGACATACCAGATGGATGTACAATTTGGCTGTCAAGTTTCTTGTCTCCGACTCAAAACTAACAGCTAATTCTTACAGTCAGATCCTGGTATCGACGATGGAACACACAAATAGCGTCGCGATTCAATACATCGATGTCTAGCGTAACTATCTACAAGGGTCTATTGGTCCCTCGGTAACCGGATGTTCACTCTTTGTCAGTCTAGTTCTCATATCCGACGCACATTTGACAGTTAATTGCGACATTCCCACCATCCTAACGACGTTGCAACACAGAAATTGTGTCGCGATTCAATACATTGGTCACTAGCCGACTTATCTCCGAGGGTCTAACGCTGCCTCATACCAGATGGATGTACAATTTGGCTGTCAAGATTCTTGTCTCCGACCCAAAACTCACAGCTAATTGTTACCGTCAGATCCTGGTATCGACGATGGAACACACAAATAGCGTCGCGATTCAATACATCGATGTCTAGCGTAACAATCTACAAGGGTTTATTGGTCCCTCGATCACCGGATGTTCACTCTTTGTCAGTCTAGTTCTCATATCCGACGCACATTTGACAGTTAATTGCGACATTCCCACCATCCTAACGACGTTGCAACACAGAAATTGTGTCGCGATTCAATACATTGGTCACTAGCCGACTTATCTCCGAGGGTCTATCGCTGCCACATAGCAGATGGACGTACTCTTTTGCAGTCAAGTTTGTTTTCTACCTCTCATAACTCACAGTTAATTCTTACCGTGAGATCCTGGTATTCACAATGGAACACACAAATAGCGTCGCGATTCAATAGATCGATGTCCAGCGTAACTATCTACAAGGGTCTATTGGTGCCTCGGTCACCGGATGGTTGCGTTTTGTGAATCTAGTTTACAAATCCGACGCAAGATTGGCAGTTAATTTTATTCCTCCCATACCCTCAATTACAATGGAACACACATACTGCGATGGTTTTCAGAACGTCGTCTTCCAGCAGATTTATCTCCAAGCATGTCTGGGTCACCACACGATCGTTCTCCTGCGAGTAAAGTTATGGGAATCCGACGCAAATTTGACAGTTAATTGCGACATTCCCACCATCCTAATGACGATGCAACACAGAAATTACGTCGCGATTTTATACATTGGCCGACTTATCTCCGAGGTTCTATCGCTGCCTCATACCAGATGGACGTACTCTTTGGCAGTCAAGTTTGTTTTCTCCCTTTCATAACTCACAGTTAATTCATACTGTCAGATCCCGGTATTGACGATGGAACACACAAATAGCGTCGCGATTCAATAGATCGATGTCCAGCGTAACTATCTAGAAGGGTCTATTGGTGCGTCGGTCACCGGATGGTCGCGTTTTGTCATCTAGTTTTCAAATCCGACGCAAAACTGACAGTTAATTATTTTCTCGCATTCTCTCAATGACGACGGAACACACATACTGCGATGGTTTTCAGAACATCGTCTTCCATCAGATTTATCTCCAAGCATCTATTACTGCCTGGGTCACCACATGATCGTTGTCCTACGAGTAAAGTTTCGGGAATCCGACGCAAATTTGACAGTTAATTGCGACATTCCCACCATCCTAATGACGATGCAACACAGAAATTGCGTCGCGATGCATTACATTGGTCACTAGCCGACTTATTTCCGAGGGTCTAACGCCAGCTGATACCAGATTTGGCTGTCAAGTTTCTTGTCTCAGACTCAAAACTCACAGCTAATTCTTACAGTCAGATCCTGGTATCGACCATGGAACACACAAATAAAGTCGCGATTCAATACATCGATATCTAGCGTAACCGTTTGGTCGCGTTTTGTCAGTCTAGTTTACAAATCCGACGCAAGATTGGCAGTTAATTTTATTCCTCCCATACTCTCAATTACGATGGAACACACATACTGCGATGGTTTTCCGAACATCGTCTTCCAGCAGATTTATCTCCAAGCATGCCTGGGTCACCACATGATCGTTCTCCTGCGAGTAAAGTTTCGGGAATCCGACGCAAATTTGACAGTTAATTGAGACATTCCCACCATCCTAATGACGATGCAACACAGGAATTGCGTCGCGATTCAATACATTGGTCACTAGCCGACTTATCTCCGACGGTCTAACGCTGCCTCATACCAGATGGATGTACAATTTGGCTGTCAAGTTTCTTGTCTCCGACTCAAAACTCACAGCTAACTCTTACCGTCAGATCCTAGTATCGACGATGGAACACACAAATAGCGTCGCGATTCAATACATCGATGTCTAGCGTAACTATCTACAAGGGTCTATTGGTGCCTCGGCCTCGGGATGTTCGCTCTTTGTCAGTCTAGTTTTCAAATCCGACGCACATTTGGCAGTTAATTGCGACATTCCCACCATCCTAACGACGTTGCAACACAGAAATTGTGACGCGATTCCATACATTGGTCACTAGCCGACTTATCTCCGAGGGTCTATCGCTGCCTCATACCAGATGGACGTACTATTTGGCAGTCAAGTTTGTTTTCTCCCTATCATAACTCACAGTAAATTCTTACCGTCAGATCCTGGTATTGACGATGGAACACACAAATAGCGTCGCGATTCAATAGATCGATGTCCAGCGTAACTATTTACAAGGGTCTATTGGTGCAACGGTCACCGGATGTTCGCGCTTTGTCAGTCTAGTTTTCAAATGCGACGCAAATTTGACGTTTAATTGCGACATTCCTACTACCCTAATGACGAGGCAACACAGAAATGGCGTCGCGATTCTATACATTGGCCGACTTATCTCCGAGGGCTGCCTCATACCAGATGGACGTACTCTTTGGCAGTCAAGTTTGTTTTCTCCCTTTCATAACTCACAGTTAATTCTTACTGTCAGATCCTGGTATTGACGATGGAACACACAAATAGCGTCGCGATTCAATAGATCGATGTCCAGCGTAACTATCTAGAAGGGTCTATTGGTGCCTCGGTCACCGTATGGTCGCGTTTTGTCATCTAGTTTTCAAATCCGACGCAAAACTGACAGTTAATTAGTTTCTCTCATCCTCTCAATGACGACGGAACACACATACTGCGATGGTTTTCAGAACATCGTCTTCCATCAGATTTATCTCCAAGCATCTATTACTGCCTGGGTCACCACATGATCGTTGTCCTACGAGTAAAGTTTCGGGAATCCGACGCAAATTTGACAGTTAATTGCGACATTCCCACCATCCTAATGACGATGCAACACAGGAATTACGTCGCGTTTCAATACATTGGTCACTAGCGGACTTATCTCCGAGGGTCTAACGCTGCCTCATACCAGATGGATGTACAATTTGGCTGTCAAGTTTCTTGTCTCCGACTCAAAACTCACAGCTAACTCTTACCGTCAGATCCTAGTATCGACGATGGAACATACAAATAGCGTCGCGATTCAATACATCGATGTCTAGCGTAACTATCAAGAAAGGTCTATTGGTGCCTCGGCCTCCGGATGTTCGCTCTTTGTCAGTCTAGTTTTCAAATCCGACGCAAATTTGACAGTTAATTGCGACATTCACACCATCCTAACGACGTTGCAACACAGAAATTGCGTCGCGATTCAATACATTGGTCACTAGCCGACTTATCTCCGAGGGTCTATCGCCGACTTATCTCCGAGGGTCTAACGCTGCCTCATACCAGATGGATGTACAATTTGGCAGTCAAGTTTCCCTTCTCCCTCTCATAACCCAAAGTTAATACTTACCGTCAAATCCTGGTATTGACGATGGAACACACAAATAGCGTCGCGATTCAATACATCGATGGCTACCGTAACTATCTACAATAGTATTGGTGCCTCGGTCACCGGATGTTCGCTCTTTGTCAGTCTAGATTTCAAATCCGACGCACATTTGACAGTTAATTGGGACAGTCCCACCTTCCTAATCACATTGCAACACAGAAATTGCGTCGCGATTCAATACATTGGTCACTAGCCGACTTATCTCCGATGGTCTAACGAAGCCTCATACCAGATTTGGCTGTCAAGTTTCTTGTCTCCGACTCAAAACTAACAGCTAATTCTTACTGTCAGATCCTGGTATCGACGATGGAACACACAAATAGCGTCGCGATTCAATACATCGATGTCTAGCGTAACTATCAAGAAAGGTCTATTGGTGCCTCGTCCTCCGGATGTTCGCTCTTTGTCAGTCTAGTTTTCAAATCCGACGCAAATTTGACAGTTAATTGCGACATTTCCACCATCCTAATGACGACGCAACACAGGAATTGCGTTGCGATTCAATACATTGGTCACTAGCCGACTTATCTCCGAGGGTCTAACGCTGCCTCATACCATATGGGATGTACGTACAATTTGGCTGTCAAGTTTCTTGTCTCCGACTCAAAACTCACAGCTAATTCTTACAGTCAGATCCTGGTATCGACGATGGAACACACAAATAGCGCCGCGATTCAATACATCGATGTCTAGCGTAACTATCTACAAGGGTCAATTAATTGGTGCCTCGGCCTCCGGATGTTCGCTCTTTGTCAGTATAGTTTTCAAATCCGACGCAAATTTGACAGTTAATTGCGACATTCACACCATCCTAACGACGTTGCAACACAGAAATTGCGTCGCGATTCAATACATTGGTCACTAGCCGACTTATCTCCGAGGGTCTAACGCTGCCTCATACCATATGGATGTACAATTTTGCAGTCAAGTTTCTCTTCTCCCTCTCATAACTCACAGTTAATACTTACCGTCAGATCCTGGTATTGACGATGGAACACACAAATACCGTCGCGATCTATACATCGATGTCCAGCGTAACTATTTACAAGGGTCTATTGGTGCAACGGTCACCGGATGTTCGGGCTTTGTCAGTCTAGTTTTCAAATGCGACGCAAATTTGACGTTTAATTGCAACATTCCCACTACCCTGATGACGAGGCAACACAGAAATGGCGTCGCGATTCTATACATTGGCAGACTTATCTCCGAGGGTCTAACGCTGCCTCATACCAGATGGACGTACTCTTTGGCAGTCAAGTTTGTTTTCTCCCTCCCATAACTCACAGTTAATTCTTACCGTGAGATCCTGGTATTGACGATGGAACACACAAATAGCGTCGCGATTCAATACATCGATGTCCAGCGTAACCATCTACAAGGGTCTATTGGGTCCTCGGTCACCGGATGGTCGCGTTTTGTCAGTCTAGTTTACAAATCCGACGCAAAACTGGCAGTTAACTTTATTCCTCCTATACTCTCAATTACTATGGAACACACATACTGCAATGGTTTTCAGAACAGCGTCTTCCAGCAGACGTATCTACAAGCTTGCCTGTGTCACCACATGATCGTTCTCCTGCGAGTAAAGATACGGGAATCCGACGCAAATTTGACAGTTAATTGCGACATTCCCACCATCCTAATGACGACGCAACACAGGAATTGCGTTGCGATTCAATACATTGGTCACTAGCCGACTTATCTCCGAGGGTCTAACGCTGCCTCATACCATATGGATGTACGTACAATTTGGCTGTCAAGTTTCTTGTCTCCGACTCAAAACTCACAGCTAATTCTTACAGTCAGATCCTGGTATCGACGATGGAACACACAAATAGCGCCTCGATTCAATACATCGATGTCTAGCGTAACTATCTACAAGGGTCAATTGGTGCCTCGGCCTCCGGATGTTCGCTCTTTGTCAGTATAGTTTTCAAATCCGACGTAAATTTGACAGTTAATTGCGACATTCACACCATCCTAACGACGTTGCAACACAGAAATTGCGTCGCGATTCAATACATTGGTCACTAGCCGACTTATCTCCGAGGGTCTAACGCTGCCTCATACCATATGGATGTACAATTTGGCAGTCAAGTTTCTCTTCTCTCTCTCATAACTCACAGTTAATACTTACCGTCAGATCCTGGTATTGACGATGGAACACACAAATACCGTCGCGATCTATACATCGATGTCCAGCGTAACTATTTACAAGGGTCTATTGGTGCAACGGTCACCGGATGTTCGGGCTTTGTCAGTCTAGTTTTCAAATGCGACGCAAATTTGACGTTTAATTGCGACATTCCCACTACCCTAATGACGAGGCAACACAGAAATGGCGTCGCGATTCTATACATTGGCAGACTTATCTCCGAGGGTCTATCGCTGCCTCATACCAGATGGACGTACTCTTTGGCAGTCAAGTTTGTTTTCTCCCTCTCATAACTCACAGTTAATTCTTACCGTGAGATCCTGGTATTGACGATGGAACACACAAATAGCGTCGCGATTCAATACATCGATGTCCAGCGTAACTATCTACAAGGGTCTATTGGGTCCTCGGTCACCGGATGGTCGCGTTTTGTCAGTCTAGTTTACAAATCCGACGCAAAACTGGCAGTTAATTTTATTCCTCCCATACTCTCAATTACTATGGAACACACATACTGCAATGGTTTTCAGAACATCGTCTTCCAGCAGACGTATCTCCAAGCTTGCCTGTGTCACCACATGATCGTTCTCCTGCGAGTAAAGATACGGGAATCCGACTCAAATTTGACAGTTAATTGCGACATTCCCACCATCTTAATAACGACGCAACACAGGAATTGCGTTGCGATTCAATACATTGGTCACTAGCCGACTTATCTCCGAGGGTGTAACGCTGCCTCATACCATATGGATGTACGTACCATTTTTCTGTCAAGTTTCTTGTCTCCGACTCAAAACTCACAGCTAATTCTTACAGTCAGATCCTGGTATCGACGATGGAACACACAAATAGCGCCGCGATTCAATACATCGATGTCTAGCGTAACTATCTACAAGGGTCAATTGGTGCCTCGGCCTCCGGATGTTCGCTCTTTGTCAGTATAGTTTTCAAATCCGACGCAAATTTGACAGTTAATTGCGACATTCACACCATCCTAACGACGTTGCAACACAGAAATTGCGTCGCGATTCAATACATTGGTCACTAGCCGACTTATCTCCGAGGGTCTAACGCTGCCTCATACCATATGGATGTACAATTTGGCAGTCAAGTTTCTCTTCTCCCTCTCATAACTCACAGTTAATACTTACCGTCAGATCCTGGTATTGACGATGAAACACACAAATACCGTCGCGATCTATACATCGATGTCCAGCGTAACTATTTACAAGGGTCTATTGGTGCCTCGGTCACCGGATGGTGGAGATTTGTCATCTAGTTTTCAAAACCGACGCAAAACTGGCAGTTAATTTTATTACTCCCATACTCTCAATTACAATGGAACACACATACTGCGATGGTTTTCAGAACATCGTCTTCCAGCAGATTTATCTCCAACCATGCCTGGGTCACCACATGATCGTTCTCCTGCGAGTAAAGTTACGGGAATCCGACGCAAATTTGACAGTTAATTGCGACATTCCCACCATCCTAATGACGATGCAACACAGAAATTACGTCGCGATTCAATACATTGGTCACTAGCCGACTTATCTCCGAGGGTCTAACGCTGCGACATACCAGATGGATGTACAATTTGGCTGTCAAGTTTCTTGTCTCCGACTCAAAACTAACAGCTAATTCTTACAGTCAGATCCTGGTATCGACGATGGAACACACAAATAGCGTCGCGATTCAATACATCGATGTCTAGCGTAACTATCTACAAGGGTCTATTGGTCCCTCGGTCACCGGATGTTCACTCTTTGTCAGTCTAGTTCTCATATCGGACGCACATTTGACAGTTAATTGCGACATTCCCACCATCCTAACGACGTTGCAACACAGAAATTGTGTCGCGATTCAATACATTGGTCACTAGCCGACTTATCTCCGAGGGTCTAACGCTGCCTCATACCAGATGGATGTACAATTTGACTGTCAAGATTCTTGTCTCCGACCCAAAACTCACAGCTAATTCTTACCGTCAGATCCTGGTATCGACGATGGAACACACAAATAGCGTCGCGATTCAATACATCGATGTCTAGCGTAACTATCTACAAGGGTTTATTGGTCCCTCGATCACCGGATGTTCACTCTTTGTCAGTCTAGTTCTCATATCCGACGCACATTTGACAGTTAATTGCGACATTCCCACCATCCTAACGACGTTGCAACACAGAAATTGTGTCGCGATTCAATACATTGGTCACTAGCCGACTTATCTCCGAGGGTCTATCGCTGCCTCATAGCAGATGGACGTACTCTTTTGCAGTCAAGTTTGTTTTCTACCTCTCATAACTCACAGTTAATTCTTACCGTGAGATCCTGGTATTCACAATGGAACACACAAATAGCGTCGCGATTCAATAGATCGATGTCCAGCGTAACTATCTACAAGGGTCTATTGGTGCCTCGGTCAACGGATGGTTGCGTTTTGTGAGTCTAGTTTACAAATCCGACGCAAGATTGGCAGTTAATTTTATTCCTCCCATACCCTCAATTACAATGGAACACACATACTGCGATGGTTTTCAGAACGTCGTCTTCCAGCAGATTTATCTCCAAGCATGTCTGGGTCACCACACGATCGTTCTCCTGCGAGTAAAGTTATGGGAATCCGACGCAAATTTGACAGTTAATTGCGACATTCCCACCATCCTAATGACGATGCAACACAGAAATTACGTCGCGATTTTATACATTGGCCGACTTATCTCCGAGGTTCTATCGCTGCCTCATACCAGATGGACGTACTCTTTGGCAGTCAAGTTTGTTTTCTCCCTTTCATAACTCACAGTTAATTCATACTGTCAGATCCCGGTATTGACGATGGAACACACAAATAGCGTCGCGATTCAATAGATCGATGTCCAGCGTAACTATCTAGAAGGGTCTATTGGTGCGTCGGTCACCGGATGTTCGCGTTTTGACATCTAGTTTTCAAATCCGACGCAAAACTGACAGTTAATTATTTTCTCTCATTCTCTCAATGACGACGGAACACACATACTGCGATGGTTTTCAGAACATCGTCTTCCATCAGATTTATCTCCAAGCATCTATTACTGCCTGGGTCGCCACATGATCGTTGTCCTACGAGTAAAGTTTCGGGAATCCGACGCAAATTTGACAGTTAATTGCGACATTCCCACCATCCTAATGACGATGCAACACAGAAATTGCGTCGCGATGCATTACATTGGTCACTAGCCGACTTATTTCCGAGGGTCTAACGCCAGCTGATACCAGATTTGGCTGTCAAGTTTCTTGTCTCAGACTCAAAACTCACAGCTAATTCTTACAGTCAGATCCTGGTATCGACCATGGAACACACAAATAAAGTCGCGATTCAATACATCGATATCTAGCGTAACTATCTACAAGGGTGTATTGGTGCCTCGGTCACCGTTTGGTCGCGTTTTGTCAGTCTAGTTTACAAATCCGACGCAAGATTGGCAGTTAATTTTATTCCTCCCATACTCTCAATTACGATGGAACACACATACTGCGATGGTTTTCCGAACATCGTCTTCCAGCAGATTTATCTCCAAGCATGCCTGGGTCACCACATGATCGTTCTCCTGCGAGTAAAGTTTCGGGAATCCGACGCAAATTTGACAGTTAATTGAGACATTCCCACCATCCTAATGACGATGCAACACAGGAATTGCGTCGCGATTCAATACATTGGTCACTAGCCGACTTATCTCCGACGGTCTAACGCTGCCTCATACCAGATGGATGTACAATTTGGCTGTCAAGTTTCTTGTCTCCGACTCAAAACTCACAGCTAACTCTTACCGTCAGATCCTAGTATCGACGATGGAACACACAAATAGCGTCGCGATTCAATACATCGATGTCTAGCGTAACTATCTATTGGTGCCTCGGCCTCGGGATGTTCGCTCTTTGTCAGTCTAGTTTTCAAATCCGACGCACATTTGGCAGTTAATTGCGACATTCCCACCATCCTAACGACGTTGCAACACAGAAATTGTGACGCGATTCAATACATTGGTCACTAGCCGACTTATCTCCGAGGGTCTATCGCTGCCTCATACCAGATGGACGTACTATTTGGCAGTCAAGTTTGTTTTCTCCCTCTCATAACTCACAGTAAATTCTTACCGTCAGATCCTGGTATTGACGATGGAACACACAAATAGCGTCGCGATTCAATAGATATCTACAAGGGTCTATTGGTGCCTCGGTCACCGGATGGTTGCGTTTTGTGAGTCTAGTTTACAAATCCGACGCAAGATTGGCAGTTAATTTTATTCCTCCCATACCCTCAATTACAATGGAACACACATACTGCGATGGTTTTCAGAACGTCGTCTTCCAGCAGATTTCTCTCCAAGCATTTCTGGGTCACCACACGATCGTTCTCCTGCGAGTAAAGTTATGGGAATCCGACGCAAATCTGACAGTGAATTGCGACATTCCCACCATCCTAATGACGATGCAACACAGAAATTACGTCGCGATTTTATACATTGGCCGACTTATCTCCGAGGTTCTATCGCTGCCTCATACCAGATGGACGTACTCTTTGGCAGTCAAGTTTGTTTTCTCCCTTTCATAACTCACAGTTAATTCATACTGTCAGATCCCGGTATTGACGATGGAACACACAAATAGCGTCGCGATTCAATAGATCGATGTCCAGCGTAACTATCTAGAAGGGTCTATTAGTGCGTCGGTCACCGAATGGTCGCGTTTTGTCATCTAGTTTTCAAATCCGACGCAAAACTGACAGTTAATTATTTTCTCTCATTCTCTCAATGACGACGGAACACACATACTGCGATGGTTTTCAGAACATCGTCTTCCATCAGATTTATCTCCAAGCATCTATTACTGCCTGGGTCACCACATGATCGTTGTCCTACGAGTAAAGTTTCGGGAATCCGACGCAAATTTGACAGTTAATTGCGACATTCCCACCATCCTAATGACGATGCAACACAGAAATTGCGTCGCGATGCATTACATTGGTCACTAGCCGACTTACTTCCGAGGGTCTAACGCCAGCTGATACCAGATTTGGCTGTCAAGTTTCTTGTCTCAGACTCAAAACTCACAGCCAATTCTTACAGTCAGATCCTGGTATCGACCATGGAACACACAAATAAAGTCGCGATTCAATACATCGATATCTAGCGTAACTATCTACAAGGGTGTATTGGTGCCTCGGTCACCGTTTGGTCGCGTTTTGTCAGTCTAGTTTACAAATCCGACGCAAGATTGGCAGTTAATTTTATTCCTCCCATACTCTCAATTACGATGGAACACACATACTGCGATGGTTTTCCGAACATCGTCTTCCAGCAGATTTATCTCCAAGCATGCCTGGGTCACCACATGATCGTTCTCCTGCGAGTAAAGTTTCGGGAATCCGACGCAAATTTGACAGTTAATTGAGACATTCCCACCATCCTAATGACGATGCAACACAGGAATTGCGTCGCGATTCAATACATTGGTCACTAGCCGACTTATCTCCGACGGTCTAACGCTGCCTCATACCAGATGGATGTACAATTTGGCTGTCAAGTTTCTTGTCTCCGACTCAAAACTCACAGCTAACTCTTACCGTCAGATCCTAGTATCGACGATGGAACACACAAATAGCGTCGCGATTCAATACATCGATGTCTAGCGTAACTATCTACAAGGGTCTATTGGTGCCTCGGCCTCGGGATGTTCGCTCTTTGTCAGTCTAGTTTTCAAATCCGACGCACATTTGGCAGTTAATTGCGACATTCCCACCATCCTAACGACGTTGCAACACAGAAATTGTGACGCGATTCAATACATTGGTCACTAGCCGACTTATCTCCGAGGGTCTATCGCTGCCTCATACCAGATGGACGTACTATTTGGCAGTCAAGTTTGTTTTCTACCTCTCATAACTCACAGTAAATTCTTACCGTCAGATCCTGGTATTGACGATGGAACACACAAATAGCGTCGCGATTCAATAGATCGATGTCCAGCGTAACTATTTACAAGGGTCTATTGGTGCATCGGTCACCGGATGTTCGCGCTTTGTCAGTCTAGTTTTCAAATGCGACGCAAATTTGACGTTTAATTGCGACATTCCTACTACCCTAATGACGAGGCAACACAGAAATGGCGTCGCGATTCTATTCATTGGCCGACTTATCTCCGAGGGCTGCCTCATACCAGATGGACGTACTCTTTGGCAGTCAAGTTTGTTTTCTCCCTTTCATAACTCACAGTTAATTCTTACTGTCAGATCCTGGTATTGACGATGGAACACACAAATAGCGTCGCGATTCAATAGATCGATGTCCAGCGTAACTATCTAGAAGGGTCGATTGGTGCCACGGTCACCGTATGGTCGCGTTTTGTCATCTAGTTTTCAAATCCGACGCAAAACTGACAGTTAATTAGTTTCTCTCATCCTCTCAATGACGACGGAACACACATACTGCGATGGTTTTCAGAACATCGTCTTCCATCAGATTTATCTCCAAGCATCTATTACTGCCTGGGTCACCACATGATCGTTGTCCTACGAGTAAAGTTTCGGGAATCCGACGCAAATTTGACAGTTAATTGCGACATTCCCACCATCCTAATGACGATGCAACACAGAAATTGCGTCGCGATGCATTACATTGGTCACTAGCCGACTTATTTCCGAGGGTCTAACGCCAGCTGATACCAGATTTGGCTGTCAAGTTTCTTGTCTCAGACTCAAAACTCACAGCTAATTCTTACAGTCAGATCCTGGTATCGACCATGGAACCCACAAATAGCGTCGCGATTCTATACATCGATGTCTAGCGTAACTATGTACAATGGTATTGGTACCTCGGTCACCGGATGTTCGCTCTTTGTCAGTCTAGTTTTCAAATCCGACGCACATTTGACAGTTAATTGCGACATTCCCACCATCCTAATGACGATGCAACACAGGAATTACGTCGCGATTCAATACATTGGTCACTAGCCGACTTATCTCCGAGGGTCTATCGCTGCCTCATACCAGATGGACGTACAATTTGGCTGTCAAGTTTCTTGTCTCCGACTCAAAACTCACAGCTAACTCTTACCGTCAGATCCTAGTATCGACGATGGAACACACAAATAGCGTCGCGATTCAATACATCGATGTCTAGCGTAACTATCAAGAAGGGTCTATTGGTGCCTTGGCCTCCGGATGTTCGCTCTTTGTCAGTCTAGTTTTCAAATCCGACGCAAATTTGACAGTTAATTGCGACATTCACACCATCCTAACGACGTTGCAACACAGAAATTGCGTCGCGATTCAATACATTGGTCACTAGCCGACTTATCTCCGAGGGTCTATCGCTGCCTCATACCAGATGGACGTACTCTTTGGCACTCAAGTTTGTTTTCTCCCTCTCATTACTCACAGTTAATTCTTACCGTGAGATCCTGGTATTGACGATGGAACACAAAAATAGCGTCGCGATTCAATACATCGATGTCCAGCGTAACTATCTACAAGGGTCTATTGGTTCCTCGGTCACCGGATGGTCGCGTTTTGTCATCGAGTTTTCAAATCCGACGCAATACTGACAGTTAATTTTATTTTCTCTCATCCTCTCAATGACGATAGAACACACATACTGCGATGGTTTTCAGAACATCGTCTACCAGCAGATTTATCTCCAAGCATCTATTACTGCCTGGGTCACCACATGATCGTTGTCCTACGAGTAAAGATTCGGGAATCCGACGCAAATTTGACAGTTAATTGCGACATTTCCACCATCCTAATGACGATGCAACACAGAAATTGCTTCGCGATTCAATACATTGGTCACTAGCCGACTTATCTCCGAGGGTCTAACGCTGCCTCATACCAGATTTGGCTGTCAAGTTCATTGTCTCCGACTCAAAACTCACAGCTAATTCTTACAGTCAGATCCTGGTATCGACCATGGAACACACAAATAATGTCGCGATTCAATACATCGATATCTAGCGTAACTATCTACAAGGGTCTATTGGTGCCTCGGTCACCGGATGTTCTCTCTTTGTCAGTCTAGTTTTCAAATCCGACGCAAATTTGACAATTAATTGCGACATTCGCACCATCCTAACGACGTTGCAACACAGAAATTGCGTCGCGATTAAATACATTGGTCACTAGCCGACTTATCTCCGAGGGTCTATCGCTGCCTCATTCCAGATGGACGTTAAATTTGGCAGTCAAGTTTGTTTTCTCCCTCTCATAACTCACAGTAAATTTTTACCGTCAGATCCTGGTATTGACGATGGAACACACAAATAGCGTCGCGATTCAATAGATCGATGTCCAGCGTAACTATCTACAAGGGTCTATTGGTGCCTCGGTCACCGTTTGGTCGCGTTTTGTCAGTCTAGTTTACAAATCCGACGCAATATTGGCAGTTAATTTTATTCCTCCCATACTCTCAATTACGATGGAACACACATACTGCGATGGTTTTCAGAACATCGTCTTCCAGCAGATTTATCTCCAAGCATGCCTGGGTCACCACATGATCGTTGCCCTACGAGTAAAGTTTCGGGAATCCGACGCAAATTTGACAGTTAATTGCGACATTTCCACCATCCTAATGACGATGCAACACAGAAATTGCTTCGCGATTCAATACATTGGTCACTAGCCGACTTATCTCCGAGGGTCTATCGCTGCACCATACCAGATGGACGTACTGTTTGGCAGTCAAGTTTGTTTTCTCCCTCTCATAACTCACAGTTAATTCTTACCGTCAGATCCTGGTATTGACGATGGAACACACAAATACCGTCGCGATCAATACATCGATGTCCAGCGTAACTATCTACAAGGGTCTATTGGTGTCTCGGTCACCGGATGGTCGCGTTTTGTCAGTCTAGTTTACAAATCCGACGCAAAACTGGCAGTTAATTTTATTCCTCCCATACTCTCAATTACAATGGAACACACATACTGCAATGGTTTTCAGAACATCGTCTTCCAGCAGACTTATCTCCAAGCTTGCCTGGGTCACCACATGATCGTTCTCCTGCGAGTAAAGATACGGGAATCCGACGCAAATTTGACAGTTAATTGAGACATTCCCACCATCCTAACGACGTTGCAACACAGAAATTGTTTCGCGATTCAATACATTGGTCACTAGCCGACTTATCTCCGAGGGTCTATCACTGCCTCATACCACATGGACGTACTATTTGGTTGTCAAGTTTGTTTTCTCCCTCTCATAGCTCACAGTAACTTCTTACTGTCACATCCTGGTATTGACGATGGAACCCACAAATAGCGTCGCGATTCTATACATCGATGTCTAGCGTAACTATGTACAATGGTATTGGTGCCTCGGTCACCGGATGTTCGCTCTTTGTCAGTCTAGTTTACAAATCCGACGCAAGATTGGCAGTTAATTTTATTCCTCCCATACTCTCAATTACGATGGAACACACATACTGCGATGGTTTTCAGAACATCGTCTTCCAGCAGATTTATCTCCAAGCATGCCTGGGTCATCACATGATCGCTCTCCTGCGAGTAAAGTTTCGGGAATCCGACGCAAATTTGACATTTAATTGCGACATTCCCACCATCCTAATGACGATGCAACACAGAAATTGCTTCGCGATTCAATACGTTGGTCACTAGCCGACTTATCTCCGAGGGTCTATCGCTGCCTCATACCAGATGGACGTACTCTTTGGCACTCAAGTTTGTTTTCTCCCCCTCATTACTCACAGTTAATTCTTACCGTGAGATCCAGGTATTGACGATGGAACACACAAATAGCGTCGCGATTCAATACATCGATGTCCAGCGTGACTATCTACAAGGGTCTATTGGTTCCTCGGTCACCGGATGGTCGCGTTTTGTCATCGAGTTTTCAAATCCGACGCAATACTGACAGTTAATTTTATTTTCTCTCATCCTCTCAATGACGATAGAACACACATACTGCTATGGTTTTCAGAACATCGTCTACCAGCAGATTTATCTCCAAGCATCTATTACTGCCTGGGTCACCACATGATCGTTGTCCTACGAGTAAAGTTTCGGGAATCCGACGCAAATTTGACAGTTAATTGCGACATTTCCACCATCCTAATGACGATGCAACACAGAAATTGCTTCGCGATTCAATACGTTGGTCACTAGCCGACTTATCTCCGAAGGTCTAACGCTGCCTCACACCAGATTTGGCTGTCAAGTTTCTTGTCTCCGACTCAAAACTCACAGCTAATTCTTACAGTCAGATCCTGGTATCGACCATGGAACACACAAATAGCGTCGCGATTCAATAGATCGATGTCCAGCGTAACTATCTACAAGGGTCTATTGGTGCCTCGGTCACCGTTTGGTCGCGTTTTGTCAGTCTAGTTTACAAATCCGACGCAAGATTGGCAGTTAATTTTATTCCTCCCATACTCTCAATTACGATGGAACACACATACTGCGATGGTTTTCCGAACATCGTCTTCCAGCAGATTTATCTCCAAGCATGCCTGGGTCACCACATGATCGTTCTCCTGCGAGTAAAGTTTCGGGAATCCGACGCAAATTTGACAGTTAATTGAGACATTCCCACCATCCTAATGACGATGCAACACAGGAATTGCGTCGCGATTCAATACATTGGTCACTAGCCGACTTATCTCCGACGGTCTAACGCTGCCTCATACCAGATGGATGTACAATTTGGCTGTCAAGTTTCTTGTCTCCGACTCAAAACTCACAGCTAACTCTTACCGTCAGATCCTAGTATCGACGATGGAACACACAAATAGCGTCGCGATTCAATACATCGATGTCTAGCGTAACTATCTACAAGGGTCTATTGGTGCCTCGGCCTCGGGATGTTCGCTCTTTGTCAGTCTAGTTTTCAAATCCGACGCACATTTGGCAGTTAATTGCGACATTCCCACCATCCTAACGACGTTGCAACACAGAAATTGTGACGCGATTCAATACATTGGTCACTAGCCGACTTATCTCCGAGGGTCTATCGCTGCCTCATACCAGATGGACGTACTATTTGGCAGTCAAGTTTGTTTTCTACCTCTCATAACTCACAGTAAATTCTTACCGTCAGATCCTGGTATTGACGATGGAACACACAAATAGCGTCGCGATTCAATAGATCGATGTCCAGCGTAACTATTTACAAGGGTCTATTGGTGCATCGGTCACCGGATGTTCGCGCTTTGTCAGTCTAGTTTTCAAATGCGACGCAAATTTGACGTTTAATTGCGACATTCCTACTACCCTAATGACGAGGCAACACAGAAATGGCGTCGCGATTCTATTCATTGGCCGACTTATCTCCGAGGGCTGCCTCATACCAGATGGACGTACTCTTTGGCAGTCAAGTTTGTTTTCTCCCTTTCATAACTCACAGTTAATTCTTACTGTCAGATCCTGGTATTGACGATGGAACACACAAATAGCGTCGCGATTCAATAGATCGATGTCCAGCGTAACTATCTAGAAGGGTCGATTGGTGCCACGGTCACCGTATGGTCGCGTTTTGTCATCTAGTTTTCAAATCCGACGCAAAACTGACAGTTAATTAGTTTCTCTCATCCTCTCAATGACGACGGAACACACATACTGCGATGGTTTTCAGAACATCGTCTTCCATCAGATTTATCTCCAAGCATCTATTACTGCCTGGGTCACCACATGATCGTTGTCCTACGAGTAAAGTTTCGGGAATCCGACGCAAATTTGACAGTTAATTGCGACATTCCCACCATCCTAATGACGATGCAACACAGAAATTGCGTCGCGATGCATTACATTGGTCACTAGCCGACTTATTTCCGAGGGTCTAACGCCAGCTGATACCAGATTTGGCTGTCAAGTTTCTTGTCTCAGACTCAAAACTCACAGCTAATTCTTACAGTCAGATCCTGGTATCGACCATGGAACCCACAAATAGCGTCGCGATTCTATACATCGATGTCTAGCGTAACTATGTACAATGGTATTGGTACCTCGGTCACCGGATGTTCGCTCTTTGTCAGTCTAGTTTTCAAATCCGACGCACATTTGACAGTTAATTGCGACATTCCCACCATCCTAATGACGATGCAACACAGGAATTACGTCGCGATTCAATACATTGGTCACTAGCCGACTTATCTCCGAGGGTCTATCGCTGCCTCATACCAGATGGACGTACAATTTGGCTGTCAAGTTTCTTGTCTCCGACTCAAAACTCACAGCTAACTCTTACCGTCAGATCCTAGTATCGACGATGGAACACACAAATAGCGTCGCGATTCAATACATCGATGTCTAGCGTAACTATCAAGAAGGGTCTATTGGTGCCTTGGCCTCCGGATGTTCGCTCTTTGTCAGTCTAGTTTTCAAATCCGACGCAAATTTGACAGTTAATTGCGACATTCACACCATCCTAACGACGTTGCAACACAGAAATTGCGTCGCGATTCAATACATTGGTCACTAGCCGACTTATCTCCGAGGGTCTATCGCTGCCTCATACCAGATGGACGTACTCTTTGGCACTCAAGTTTGTTTTCTCCCTCTCATTACTCACAGTTAATTCTTACCGTGAGATCCTGGTATTGACGATGGAACACAAAAATAGCGTCGCGATTCAATACATCGATGTCCAGCGTAACTATCTACAAGGGTCTATTGGTTCCTCGGTCACCGGATGGTCGCGTTTTGTCATCGAGTTTTCAAATCCGACGCAATACTGACAGTTAATTTTATTTTCTCTCATCCTCTCAATGACGATAGAACACACATACTGCGATGGTTTACAGAACATCGTCTACCAGCAGATTTATCTCCAAGCATCTATTACTGCCTGGGTCACCACATGATCGTTGTCCTACGAGTAAAGATTCGGGAATCCGACGCAAATTTGACAGTTAATTGCGACATTTCCACCATCCTAATGACGATGCAACACAGAAATTGCTTCGCGATTCAATACATTGGTCACTAGCCGACTTATCTCCGAGGGTCTAACGCTGCCTCATACCAGATTTGGCTGTCAAGTTCATTGTCTCCGACTCAAAACTCACAGCTAATTCTTACAGTCAGATCCTGGTATCGACCATGGAACACACAAATAATGTCGCGATTCAATACATCGATATCTAGCGTAACTATCTACAAGGGTCTATTGGTGCCTCGGTCACCGGATGTTCTCTCTTTGTCAGTCTAGTTTTCAAATCCGACGCAAATTTGACAATTAATTGCGACATTCGCACCATCCTAACGACGTTGCAACACAGAAATTGCGTCGCGATTAAATACATTGGTCACTAGCCGACTTATCTCCGAGGGTCTATCGCTGCCTCATACCAGATTTGGCTGTCAAGTTCATTGTCTCCGACTCAAAACTCACAGCTAATTCTTACAGTCAGATCCTGGTATCGACCATGGAACACACAAATAATGTCGCGATTCAATACATCGATATCTAGCGTAACTATCTACAAGGGTCTATTGGTGCCTCGGTCATCGGATGTTCGCTCTTTGTCAGTCTAGTTTTCAAATCCGACGCACATTTGACAGTTAATTGCGACATTCCCACCATCCTAACGACGTTGCAACACAAAATTGTGTCGCGTTTCAATACATTGGTCACTAGGCGACTTATCTCCGAGGGTCTATCGCTGCCTCATTCCAGATGGACGTTAAATTTGGCAGTCAAGTTTGTTTTCTCCCTCTCATAACTCACAGTAAATTTTTACCGTCAGATCCTGGTATTGACGATGGAACACACAAATAGCGTCGCGATTCAATAGATCGATGTCCAGCGTAACTATCTACAAGGGTCTATTGGTGCCTCGGTCACCGTTTGGTCGCGTTTTGTCAGTCTAGTTTACAAATCCGACGCAATATTGGCAGTTAATTTTATTCCTCCCATACTCTCAATTACGATGGAACACACATACTGCGATGGTTTTCAGAACATCGTCTTCCAGCAGATTTATCTCCAAGCATGCCTGGGTCACCACATGATCGTTGCCCTACGAGTAAAGTTTCGGGAATCCGACGCAAATTTGACAGTTAATTGCGACATTTCCACCATCCTAATGACGATGCAACACAGAAATTGCTTCGCGATTCAATACATTGGTCACTAGCCGACTTATCTCCGAGGGTCTATCGCTGCACCATACCAGATGGACGTACTGTTTGGCAGTCAAGTTTGTTTTCTCCCTCTCATAACTCACAGTTAATTCTTACCGTCAGATCCTGGTATTGACGATGGAACACACAAATACCGTCGCGATCAATACATCGATGTCCAGCGTAACTATCTACAAGGGTCTATTGGTGTCTCGGTCACCGGATGGTCGCGTTTTGTCAGTCTAGTTTACAAATCCGACGCAAAACTGGCAGTTAATTTTATTCCTCCCATACTCTCAATTACAATGGAACACACATACTGCAATGGTTTTCAGAACATCGTCTTCCAGCAGACTTATCTCCAAGCTTGCCTGGGTCACCACATGATCGTTCTCCTGCGAGTAAAGATACGGGAATCCGACGCAAATTTGACAGTTAATTGAGACATTCCCACCATCCTAACGACGTTGCAACACAGAAATTGTTTCGCGATTCAATACATTGGTCACTAGCCGACTTATCTCCGAGGGTCTATCACTGCCTCATACCACATGGACGTACTATTTGGTTGTCAAGTTTGTTTTCTCCCTCTCATAGCTCACAGTAACTTCTTACTGTCACATCCTGGTATTGACGATGGAACCCACAAATAGCGTCGCGATTCTATACATCGATGTCTAGCGTAACTATGTACAATGGTATTGGTGCCTCGGTCACCGGATGTTCGCTCTTTGTCAGTCTAGTTTACAAATCCGACGCAAGATTGGCAGTTAATTTTATTCCTCCCATACTCTCAATTACGATGGAACACACATACTGCGATGGTTTTCAGAACATCGTCTTCCAGCAGATTTATCTCCAAGCATGCCTGGGTCATCACATGATCGCTCTCCTGCGAGTAAAGTTTCGGGAATCCGACGCAAATTTGACATTTAATTGCGACATTCCCACCATCCTAATGACGATGCAACACAGAAATTGCTTCGCGATTCAATACGTTGGTCACTAGCCGACTTATCTCCGAGGGTCTATCGCTGCCTCATACCAGATGGACGTACTCTTTGGCACTCAAGTTTGTTTTCTCCCCCTCATTACTCACAGTTAATTCTTACCGTGAGATCCAGGTATTGACGATGGAACACACAAATAGCGTCGCGATTCAATACATCGATGTCCAGCGTGACTATCTACAAGGGTCTATTGGTTCCTCGGTCACCGGATGGTCGCGTTTTGTCATCGAGTTTTCAAATCCGACGCAATACTGACAGTTAATTTTATTTTCTCTCATCCTCTCAATGACGATAGAACACACATACTGCTATGGTTTTCAGAACATCGTCTACCAGCAGATTTATCTCCAAGCATCTATTACTGCCTGGGTCACCACATGATCGTTGTCCTACGAGTAAAGTTTCGGGAATCCGACGCAAATTTGACAGTTAATTGCGACATTTCCACCATCCTAATGACGATGCAACACAGAAATTGCTTCGCGATTCAATACGTTGGTCACTAGCCGACTTATCTCCGAAGGTCTAACGCTGCCTCATACCAGATTTGGCTGTCAAGTTTCTTGTCTCCGACTCAAAACTCACAGCTAATTCTTATAGTCAGATCCTGGTATCGACCATGGAACACACAAATAGCGTCGCGATTCAATAGATCGATGTCCAGCGTAACTATCTACAAGGGTCTATTGGTGCCTCGGTCACCGTTTGGTCGCGTTTTGTCAGTCTAGTTTACAAATCCGACGCAAGATTGGCCGTTAATGTTATTCCTCCCATACTCTCAATTACGATGGAACACACATACTGCGATGGTTTTCAGAACATCGTCTACCAGCAGATTTATCTCCAAGCATCTATTACTGCCTGGGTCACCACATGATCGTTGTCCTACGAGTAAAGTTTCGTGAATCCGACGCAAATTTGACAGTTAATTGCGACATTTACACCATCCTAATGACGATGCAACACAGAAATTACGTCGCGATTCAATACATTGGTCACTAGCCGACTTATCTTCGAGGGTATATCGCTGCCTCATACCAGATGGACGTACTCTTTGGCAGTCAAGTTTGTTTTATCCCTCTCATAACTCACAGTAAATTCTTACCGTCAGATCCTGGTATTGACGATGGAACACGCAAATAGCGTCGCGATTCAATAGATCGATGTCCAGCGTAACTATCTACAAGGGTCTATTGGTTCCTCGGTCACCGGATGGTCGCGTTTTGTCATCGAGTTTTCAAATCCGACGCAAAACTGGCAGTTAATTTTATTCCTCCCATACTCTCAATTACAATGGAACACACATATTGCAATGGTTTTCAGAACATCGTCTTCCAGCAGACTTATCTCCAAGCTTGCTGGGTCACCACATGATCGTTCTCCTGCGAGTAAAGATACTGGAATCCGACGCAAATTTGACAGTTAATTGCGACATTCCCACCATCCTAATGACGATGCAACACAGAAATTACGTCGCAATTCAATACATTGGTCACTAGCCGACTTATCTCCGAGGGTCTAACGCTGCCTCATACCAGATTTGGCTGTCTCTTGTCTCCGACTAAAATCTCATCGATGTCTAGCGTAACTATCTACAAGGGTCTATTGGTGCCTCGGTCACCGGATCTTCGCTCTTTGTCAGTCTAGTTTTCAAATCAAACGCACATTTGACAGTTAATTGCTACATTCCATCATCCTAACGACGTTGCAACACAAAATTGTGTCGCGATTCAATACATTGGTCACTAGCCGACTTATCTCAGAGGGTCTAACGCTGCCTCATACCAGGTGGACGTACTCTTTGGCAGTCAAGTTTGTTTTCTCCCTCTCATAACTCACAGTTAATTCTTACCGTCAGATCCTGGTATTGACGATGGAACACACAAATAGCGTCGCGATTCAATACATCGATGTCCAGCGTAACTATCTACAAGGGTCTATTGGTGCCTCGGTCACCGTTTGGTCGCGTTTTGTCAGTCTAGTTTACAAATCCGACGCAAGATTGGCAGTTAATTTTATTCCTCCCATACTCTCAATTACGATGGAACACACATACTGCGATGGTTTTCAGAACATCGTCTTCCAGCAGATTTATCTCCAAGCATGCCTGGTTCACCACATGATCGTTCTCCTGCGAGTAAAGTTTCGGGAATCCGACGCAAATTTGACAGTTAATTGAGACATTCCCACCATCCTAATGACGATGCAACACAGGAATTGCGTCGCGATTCAATACATTGGTCACTAGCCGACTTATCTCCGAGGCTCTAACGCTGCCTCATACCAGATGGATGTACAATTTGTCTGTCAAGTTTCTTGTCTCCGACTCAAAACTCACAGCTAACTCTTACCGTCAGATCCTAGTATCGACGATGGAACACACAAATAGCGTCGCGATTCAATACATCGATGTCTAGCGTAACTATCTACAAAGGTCTATTGGTGCCTCGGCCTCAGGATGTTAGCTCTTTGTCAGTCTAAATTTCAAATCCGACGCACATTTGACAGTTAATTACGACATTCACACCATCCTAACGACGTTGCAACACAGAAATTGTGTCGCGATTCAATACATTGGTCACTAGCCGACTTATCTCCGAGGGTCTATCGCTGCCTCATACCAGATGGACGTACTATTTGGCAGTCAAGTTTGTTTTCTCCCTCTCATAACTCACTGTAAATTCTTACCGTCAGATCCTGGTATTGACGATGGAACACACAAATAGCGTCGCGATTCAAAAGATCGATGTCCAGCGTAACTATCTACAAGGGTCTGTTGGTGCCTCGGTCACCGTTTGGTTGCGTTTTGTCAGTCTAGTTTACAAATCCGACGCAAAACTGGCAGTTAATTTTATTCCTCCCATACTCTCAATTACGATGGAACACACATACTGCGATGGTTTTCAGAACATCGTTTTCCAGCAGATTTATCTCCAAGCATGCCTGGGTCACCACATGATCGTTCTCCTGCGAGTAAAGTTTCGGGAATCCGACGCAAATTTGACAGTTAATTGCGACATTCCCACCATCCTAATGACGATGCAACACAGGAATTGCGTCGCGATTCAATACATTAGTCACCAGCCGACTTATCTCCGAGGGGCTAACGCTGCCTCATACCAGATGGATGTACAACTTGGCAGTCAAGTTTCCCTTCTCCCTCTCATAACTCACAGTTAATACTTACCGTCAAATCCTGGTATTGACGATGGAACACACAATTAGCGTCGCGATTCAATACATCGATGTCTAGCGTAACTATCTACAATAGTATTGGTGCCTCGGTCACTTGATGTTCGCTCTTTGTCAGTCTAGTTTTCAAATCCGACGCACATTTGACAGTTAATTGCGACATTCCCACCATCCTAACGACGTTGCAACACAAAATTGTGTCGCGATTCAATACATTGGTCACTAGCCGACTTATCTCCGAAGGTATATCGCTGCCTCATACCAGATGGACGTACTCTTTGGCAGTCAAGTTTGTTTTATCCCTCTCATAACTCACAGTAAATTCTTACCGTCAGATCCTGGTATTGACGATGGAACACGCAAATGGCGTCGCGATTCAATAGATCGATGTCCAGCGTAACTATCTACAAGGGTCTATTGGTTCCTCGGTCACCGGATGGTCGCGTTTTGTCATCGAGTTTTCAAATCCGACGCAAAACTGGCAGTTAATTTTATTCCTCCCATACTCTCAATTACAATGGAACACACATATTGCAATGGTTTTCAGAACATCGTCTTCCAGCAGACTTATCTCCAAGCTTGCTGGGTCACCACATGATCGTTCTCCTGCGAGTAAAGATACGGGAATCCGACGCAAATTTGACAGTTAATTGCGACATTCCCACCATCCTAATGACGATGCAACACAGAAATTACGTCGCAATTCAATACATTGGTCACTAGCCGACTTATCTCCGAAGGTCTAACGCTGCCTCATACCAGATTTGGCTGTCTCTTGTCTCCGACTAAAATCTCATCGATGTCTAGCGTAACTATCTACAAGGGTCTATTGGTGCCTCGGTCACCGGATCTTCGCTCTTTGTCAGTCTAGTTTTCAAATCAAACGCACATTTGACAGTTAATTGCGACATTCCATCATCCTAACGACGTTGCAACACAAAATTGTGTCGCGATTCAATACATTGGTCACTAGCCGACTTATCTCAGAGGGTCTAACGCTGCCTCATACCAGATGGACGTACTCTTTGGCAGTCAAGTTTGTTTTCTCCCTCTCATAACTCACAGTTAATTCTTACCGTCAGATCCTGGTATTGACGATGGAACACACAAATAGCGTCGCGATTCAATAGATCGATGTCCAGCGTAACTATCTACAAGGGTCTATTGGTGCCTCGGTCACCGTTTGGTCGCGTTTTGTCAGTCTAGTTTACAAATCCGACGCAAGATTGGCAGTTAATTTTATTCCTCCCATACTCTCAATTACGATGGAACACACATACTGCGATGGTTTTCAGAACATCGTCTTCCAGCAGATTTATCTCCAAGCATGCCTGGGTCACCACATGATCGTTCTCCTGCGAGTAAAGTTTCGGGAATCCGACGCAAATTTGACAGTTAATTGAGACATTCCCACCATCCTAATGACGATGCAACACAGGAATTGCGTCGCGATTCAATACATTGGTCACTAGCCGACTTATCTCCGAGGCTCTAACGCTGCCTCATACCAGATGGATGTACAATTTGTCTGTCAAGTTTCTTGTCTCCGACTCAAAACTCACAGCTAACTCTTACCGTCAGATCCTAGTATCGACGATGGAACACACAAATAGCGTCGCGATTCAATACATGGATGTCTAGCGTAACTATCTACAAAGGTCTATTGGTGCCTCGGCCTCAGGATGTTCGCTCTTTGTCAGTCTAAATTTCAAATCCGACGCACATTTGACAGTTAATTACGACATTCACACCATCCTAACGACGTTGCAACACAGAAATTGTGTCGCGATTCAATACATTGGTCACTAGCCGACTTATCTCCGAGGGTCTATCGCTGCCTCATACCAGATGGACGTACTATTTGGCAGTCAAGTTTGTTTTCTCCCTCTCATAACTCACTGTAAATTCTTACCGTCAGATCCTGGTATTGACGATGGAACACACAAATAGCGTCGCGATTCAAAAGATCGATGTCCAGCGTAACTATCTACAAGGGTCTGTTGGTGCCTTGGTCACCGTTTGGTTGCGTTTTGTCAGTCTAGTTTACAAATCCGACGCAGGATTGGCAGTTAATTTTATTCCTCCCATACTCTCAATTACGATGGAACACACATACTGCGATGGTTTTCAGAACATCGTCTTCCAGCAGATTTATCTCCAAGCATGCCTGGGTCACCACATGATCGTTCTCCTGCGAGTAAAGTTTCGGGAATCCGACGCAAATTTGACAGTTAATTGAGACATTCCCACCATCCTAATGACGATGCAACACAGGAATTGCGTCGCGATTCAATACATTGGTCACTAGCCGACTTATCTCCGAGGGTCTAACGCTGCCTCATACCAGATGGATGTACAATTTGGCTGTCAAGTTTCTTGTCTCCGACTCAAAACTCACAGCTAACTCTTACCGTCAGATCCAAGTATCGACGATGGAACACACAAATAGCGTCGCGATTCAATACATCGATGTCTAGCGTAACTATCAAGAAGGGTCTATTGGTGCCTCGGTCACCGGATGTTCGCTCTTTGTCAGTCTAGTTTTCAAATCCGACGCACATTTGACAGTTAATTGGGACAGTCCCACCATCCTAATGACGATGCAACACAGAAATTGCGTCGCGACTCAATACCTTGGTCACTAGCCGACTTATCTCCGAGGGTCTAACGAAGTCTCATACCAGATTTGGCTGTCAAGTTTCTTGTCTCCGACTCAAAACTCACAGCTAATTCTTACCGTCAGATCCTGGTAACGACGATGGAACACGCAAATAGCGTCGCGATTCAACACATCGATGTCTAGCGTAATTATCTACAAGGGTGTATTGGTGCCTCGGTCACCGGATGGTCGCGGTTTTGTCAGTCTAGTTTACAAATCCGACGCAAAACTGGCAGTTAATTTTATTCCTCCCATACTCTCAATTACGATGGAACACACATACTGCGATGGTTTTCAGAACATCGTTTTCCAGCAGATTTATCTCCAAGCATGCCTGGGTCACTACATGATCGTTCTCCTGCGAGTAAAGTTTCGGGAATCCGACGCAAATTTGACAGTTAATTGCGACATTCCCACCATCCTAATGACGATGCAACACAGGAATTGCGTCGCGATTCAATACATTGGTCACCAGCCGACTTATCTCCGAGGGGCTAACGCTGCCTCATACCAGATGGATGTACAACTTGGCAGTCAAGTTTCCCTTCTCCCTCTCATAACTCACAGTTAATACTTACCGTCAAATCCTGGTATTGACGATGGAACACACAATTAGCGTCGCGATTCAATACATCGATGTCTAGCGTAACTATCTACAATAGTATTGGTGCCTCGGTCACTTGATGTTCGCTCTTTGTCAGTCTAGTTTTCAAATCCGACGCACATTTGACAGTTAATTGCGACATTCCCACCATCCTAACGACGTTGCAACACAAAATTGTGTCGCGATTCAATACATTGGTCAGTAGCCGACTTATCTCCGAGGGTCTAACGCTGCCTCATACCAGATGGACGTACTCTTTGGCAGTCAAGTTTGTTTTATCCCTCTCATAACTCACAGTAAATTCTTACCGTCAGATCCTGGTATTGACGATGGAACACGCAAATAGCGTCGCGATTCAATAGATCGATGTCCAGCGTAACTATCTACAAGGGTCTATTGGTGCCTCGGTCACCGTTTGGTCGCGTTTTGTCAGTCTAGTTTACAAATCCGACGCAAGATTGGCAGTTAATTTTATTCCTCCGATACTCTCAATTACGATGGAACACACATACTGCGATGGTTTTCAGAACATCGTCTTCCAGCAGATTTATCTCCAAGCATGCCTGGGTCACCGCATGATCGTTCTCCTGCGAGTAAAGTTTCGGGAATCCGACGCAAATTTGACAGTTAATTGAGACATTCCCAATATCCTAATGACGATGCAACACAGGAATTGAGTCACGATTCAATACATTGGTCACTAGCCGACTTATCTCCGAGGGTCTAACGCTGCCTCATACCAGATGGATGTACAATTTGGCTGTCAAGTTTCTTGTCTCCGACTCAAAACTCACAGCTAACTCTTACCGTCAGATCCTAGTATCGACGATGGAACACACAAATAGCGTCGCGATTCAATACATCGATGTCCAGCGTAACTATCTACAAGGGTCTATTGGTTCCTCGGTCACCGGATAGTCGCGTTTTGTCATCGAGTTTTCAAATCCGACGCAATACTGACAGTTAATTTTATTTTTTCTCATCCTCTCAATGACGATAGAACACACATACTGCGATGGTTTTCAGAACATCGTGTACCAGCAGATTTATCTCCAAGCATCTATTACTGCCTGGGTCACCACATGATCGTTGTCCTACGAGTAAAGTTTCGGGAATATGACGCAAAATTGACAGTTAATTGCGACATTTCCACCATCCTAATGACGATGCAACACAGAAATTGCTTCGCGATTCAATACATTGGTCACTAGCCGACTTATCTCCGAGGGTCTATCGCTGCCTCATACCAGATGGACGTACTGTTTGGCAGTCAAGTTTGTTTTCTCCCTCTCATTACTCACAGTTAATTCTTACCGTCAGATCCTGGTATTGACGATGGAACACACAAATACCGTCGCGATCAATACATCGATGTCCAGCGTAACTATCTACAAGGGTCTATTGGTGTCTCGGTCACCGGATGGTCGCGTTTTGTCAGTCTACTTTACAAATCCGACTCAAAACTGGCAGTTAATTTTATTCCTCCCATACTCTCAATTACAATGGAACACACATACTGCAATGGTTTTCAGAACATCGTCTACCAGCAGATTTATCTCCAAGCATCTATTACTGCCTGGGTCACCACATGATCGTTGTCCTACGAGTAAAGTTTCGGGAATCCGAAGCAAAATTGACAGTTAATTGCGACATTTCCACCATCCTAATGACGATACAACACTGAAAAGGCTTCGCGATTCAATTCATTGGCCACTAGCCGACTTATCTCCGAGGGTCTATCGCTGCCTCATACCAGATAGACGTACTATTTGGCAGTCAAGTTCGTTTTCTCCCTCTCATAGCTCACAGTAAATTCTTACCGTCAGATCCTGGTATTGACGATGGAACCCACAAATAGCGTCGCGATTCTATACATCGATGTCTAGCGTAACTATGTACAATGGTATTGGTGCCTCGGTCACCGGATGTTCGCTCTTTGTCAGTCTAGTTTTCAAATCCGACGCACTTTTGACAGTTAATTGCAACATTCCCACCATCCTAATGACGATGCAACACAGAAATTACGTCGCGATTCAATACATTGGTCACTAGCCGACTTATCTCCGAGGGTCTAACGCTGCCTCATACCAGTTGGATGTACAGTTTTTCTGTCAAGTTTCTTGTCTCCGACTCAAAACTCACAGCTAATTCTTACAGTCAGATCCTGGTATCGACGATGGAACACACAAATAGCGTCGCGATTCAATACATCGATGTCAAGCGTAACTATCTACAATAGTATTGGTGCCTCGGTCACTTGATGTTCGCTCTTTGTCAGTCTAGTTTTCAAATCCGACGCACATTTGACAGTTAATTGCGACATTCCCACCATCCTAACGACGTTGCAACACAAAATTGTGTCGCGATTCAATACATTGGTCAGTAGCCGACTTATCTCCGAGGGTCTAACGCTGCCTCATACCAGATGGACGTACTCTTTGGCAGTCAAGTTTGTTTTATCCCTCTCATAACTCACAGTAAATTCTTACCGTCAGATCCTGGTATTGACGATGGAACACGCAAATAGCGTCGCGATTCAATAGATCGATGTCCAGCGTAACTATCTACAAGGGTCTATTGGTGCCTCGGTCACCGTTTGGTCGCGTTTTGTCAGTCTAGTTTACAAATCCGACGCAAGATTGGCAGTTAATTTTATTCCTCCGATACTCTCAATTACGATGGAACACACATACTGCGATGGTTTTCAGAACATCGTCTTCCAGCAGATTTATCTCCAAGCATGCCTGGGTCACCGCATGATCGTTCTCCTGCGAGTAAAGTTTCGGGAATCCGACGCAAATTTGACAGTTAATTGAGACATTCCCAATATCCTAATGACGATGCAACACAGGAATTGAGTCACGATTCAATACATTGGTCACTAGCCGACTTATCTCCGAGGGTCTAACGCTGCCTCATACCAGATGGATGTACAATTTGGCTGTCAAGTTTCTTGTCTCCGACTCAAAACTCACAGCTAACTCTTACCGTCAGATCCTAGTATCGACGATGGAACACACAAATAGCGTCGCGATTCAATACATCGATGTCCAGCGTAACTATCTACAAGGGTCTATTGGTTCCTCGGTCACCGGATAGTCGCGTTTTGTCATCGAGTTTTCAAATCCGACGCAATACTGACAGTTAATTTTATTTTTTCTCATCCTCTCAATGACGATAGAACACACATACTGCGATGGTTTTCAGAACATCGTGTACCAGCAGATTTATCTCCAAGCATCTATTACTGCCTGGGTCACCACATGATCGTTGTCCTACGAGTAAAGTTTCGGGAATATGACGCAAAATTGACAGTTAATTGCGACATTTCCACCATCCTAATGACGATGCAACACAGAAATTGCTTCGCGATTCAATACATTGGTCACTAGCCGACTTATCTCCGAGGGTCTATCGCTGCCTCATACCAGATGGACGTACTGTTTGGCAGTCAAGTTTGTTTTCTCCCTCTCATTACTCACAGTTAATTCTTACCGTCAGATCCTGGTATTGACGATGGAACACACAAATACCGTCGCGATCAATACATCGATGTCCAGCGTAACTATCTACAAGGGTCTATTGGTGTCTCGGTCACCGGATGGTCGCGTTTTGTCAGTCTACTTTACAAATCCGACTCAAAACTGGCAGTTAATTTTATTCCTCCCATACTCTCAATTACAATGGAACACACATACTGCAATGGTTTTCAGAACATCGTCTACCAGCAGATTTATCTCCAAGCATCTATTACTGCCTGGGTCACCACATGATCGTTGTCCTACGAGTAAAGTTTCGGGAATCCGAAGCAAAATTGACAGTTAATTGCGACATTTCCACCATCCTAATGACGATACAACACTGAAAAGGCTTCGCGATTCAATTCATTGGCCACTAGCCGACTTATCTCCGAGGGTCTATCGCTGCCTCATACCAGATAGACGTACTATTTGGCAGTCAAGTTCGTTTTCTCCCTCTCATAGCTCACAGTAAATTCTTACCGTCAGATCCTGGTATTGACGATGGAACCCACAAATAGCGTCGCGATTCTATACATCGATGTCTAGCGTAACTATGTACAATGGTATTGGTGCCTCGGTCACCGGATGTTCGCTCTTTGTCAGTCTAGTTTTCAAATCCGACGCACTTTTGACAGTTAATTGCAACATTCCCACCATCCTAATGACGATGCAACACAGAAATTACGTCGCGATTCAATACATTGGTCACTAGCCGACTTATCTCCGAGGGTCTAACGCTGCCTCATACCAGTTGGATGTACAGTTTTTCTGTCAAGTTTCTTGTCTCCGACTCAAAACTCACAGCTAATTCTTACAGTCAGATCCTGGTATCGACGATGGAACACACAAATAGCGTCGCGATTCAATACATCGATGTCTAGCGTAACTATCTACAATGGTATTGGTGCCTCGGTCACCGGATGTTCGCTCTTTGACAGTCTAGTTTTCAAATCCGACGCACATTTGACAGTTAATTGCGACATTCACACCATCCTAATGACGATGCAACACAGAAATTACGTCGCGATTCAATACATTGGTCACTAGCTGACTTATCTCCGAGGGTCTAACGCTTCCTCATACCAGATGGATGTACAATTTGGCCGTCAAGTTTCTTGTCTCCGACTCAAAACTCACAGCTAATTCTTACCGTCAGATCCTGGTATCGACGATGGAACACGCAAATAGCGTCGAGATTCAATACATCGATGTCTAGCGTAATTATCTACAAGGGTGTATTGGTGCCTCGGTCACCGGATGGTCGCGTTTTGTCAATCTAGTTTACAAATCCGACGCAAAACTGGCAGTTAATTTTATTCCTCCCATACTCTCAATTACGATGGAACACACATACTGCGATGGTTTTCAGAACATCGTTTTCCAGCAGATTTATCTCCAAGCATGCCTGGGTCACCACATGATCGTTCTCCTGCGAGTAAAGTTTCGGGAATCCGACGCAAATTTGACAGTTAATTGCGACATATCCACCATCCTAATGACGATGCAACACAGAAATTGCGTCGCGACTCAATACATTGGTCACTAGCCGACTTATCTCCGAGGGTCTAACGAAGCCTCATACCAGATTTGGCTGTCAAGTTTCTTGTCTCCGACTCAAAACTAACAGCTAATTCTTACAGTCAGATCCTGGTATCGACGATGGAACACACAAATAGCGTCGCGATTCAATACATCGATGTCTAGCGTAACTATCTACAATGGTATTGGTGCCTCGGTCACCGGATGTTCGCTCTTTGACAGTCTAGTTTTCAAATCCGACGCACATTTGACAGTTAATTGCGACATTCCCACCATCCTAACGACGTTGCAACACAGAAATTGTGTCGCGATTCAATACATTGGTCACTAGCCGACTTATCTCCGAGGGTCTATCGCTGCCTCATACCAGATGGACGTACTATTTGGCAGTCAAGTTTGTTTTCTCCCTCTCATAGCTCACAGTAAATTCTTACCGTCAGATCCTGGTATTGACGATGGAACCCACAAATAGCGTCGCGATTCTATACATCGATGTCTAGCGTAACTATGTACAATGGTATTGGTGCCTCGGTCACCGGATGTTCGCTCTTTGTCAGTCTAATTTTCAAATCCGACGCACATTTGAGAGTTAATTGCGACATTCCCACCATCCTAATGACGATGCAATACAGAAATTACGTCGCGATTCAATACATTGGTCACTAGCCGACTTATCTCCGAGGGTCTAACGCTGCCTCATACCAGTTGGATGTACAATTTTTCTGTAAAGTTTCTTGTCTCCGACTCAAAACTCACAGCTAATTCTTAAAGTCAGATCCTGGTATCGACGATGGAACACACAAATAGCGTCGCGATTCAATACATCGATGTCTAGCGTAACTATCTACAATGTTATTGGTGCCTCGGTCACCGGATGTTCGCTCTTTGTCAGTCTAGTTTTCTAATCCGACGCACATTTGACAGTTAATTGAGACATTCCCACCATCCTAATGACGATGCAACACAGAAATTACGTCGCGATTCAATACATTGGTCACTAGCCGACTTATCTCCGAGGGTCTAACGCTGCCTCATACCAGATGGACGTACTCTTTGGCAGTCAAGTTTCTTGTCTCCGACTCAAAACTAACAGCTAATTCTTACAGTCAGATCCTGGTATCGACGATGGAACACACAAATAGCGTCGCGATTCAATAGATCGATGTCCAACGTAACTATCTACAAGGGTCTATTGGTGCCTCGGTCACCGTTTTGGTCGCGTTTTGTCAGTCTAGTTTACAAATCCGACGCAAGATTGGCAGTTAATTTTATTCCTCCGATACTCTCAATTACGATGGAACACACATACTGCGATGGTTTTCAGAACATCGTCTTCCAGCAGATTTATCTCCAAGCATGCCTGGGTCACCGCATGATCGTTCTCCTGCGAGTAAAGTTTCGGGAATCCGACGCAAATTTGACAGTTAATTGAGACATTCCCACCATCCTAACGACGTTGCAACACAAAATTGTGTCGCGATTCAATACATTGGTCACTAGCCGACTTATCTCCGAGGGTCTAACGCTGCCTCATACCAGATGGATGTACAATTTGGCTGTCAAGTTTCTTGTCTCCGACTCAAAACTCACAGCTAACTCTTACCGTCAGATCCTAGTATCGACGATGGAACACACAAATAGCGTCGCGATTCAATACATCGATGTCCAGCGTAACTATCTACAAGGGTCTATTGGTTCCTCGGTCACCGGATGGTCGCGTTTTGTCATCGAGTTTTCAAATCCGACGCAATACTGACAGTTAATTTTATTTTTTCTCATCCTCTCAATGACGATAGAACACACATACTGCGATGGTTTTCAGAACATCGTCTACCAGCAGATTTATCTCCAAGCATCTATTACTGCCTGGGTCACCACATGATCGTTGTCCTACGAGTAAAGTTTCGGGAATCCGACGCAAAATTGACAGTTAATTGCGACATTTCCACCATCCTAATGACGATGCAACACAGAAATTGCTTCGCGATTCAATACATTGGTCACTAGCCGACTTATCTCCGAGGGTCTATCGCTGCCTCATACTAGATGGACGTACTGTTTGGAAGTCAAGTTTGTTTTCTCCCTCTCATTACTCACAGTTAATTCTTACCGTCAGATCCTGGTATTGACGATGGAACACACAAATACCGTCGCGATCAATACATCGATGTCCAGCGTAACTATCTACAAGGGTCTATTGGTGTCTCGGTCACCGGATGGTCGCGTTTTGTCAGTCTACTTTACAAATCCGACTCAAAACTGGCAGTTAATTTTATTCCTCCCATACTCTCAATTACAATGGAACACACATACTGCAATGGTTTTCAGAACATCGTCTACCAGCAGATTTATCTCCAAGCATCTATTACTGCCTGGGTAACCACATGATCGTTGTCCTACGAGTAAAGTTTCGGGAATCCGAAGCAAAATTGACAGTTAATTGCGACATTTACACCATCCTAATGACGATACAACACAGAAATTGCTTCGCGATTCAATACATTGGTCACTAGCCGACTGATCTCCGAGGGTCTATCGCTGCCTCATACCAGATAGACGTACTATTTGGCAGTCAAGTTCGTTTTCTCCCTCTCATAGCTCACAGTAAATTCTTACCGTCAGATCCTGGTATTGACGATGGAACCCACAAATAGCGTCGCGATTCTATACATCGATGTCTAGCGTAACTATGTACAATGGTATTGGTGCCTCGGTCACCGGATGTTCGCTCTTTGTCAGTCTAGTTTTCAAATCCGACGCACTTTTGACAGTTAATTGCGACATTCCCACCATCCTAATGACGATGCAACACAGAAATTACGTCGCGATTCAATACATTGGTCACTAGCCGACTTATCTCCGAGGGTCTAACGCTGCCTCATACCAGTTGGATGTACAGTTTTTCTGTCAAGTTTCTTGTCTCCGACTCAAAACTCACACCTAATTCTTACAGTCAGATCCTGGTATCGACGATGGAACACACAAATAGCGTCGCGATTCAATACATCGATGTCTAGCGTAACTATCTACAATGGTATTGGTGCCTCGGTCACCGGATGTTCGCTCTTTGACAGTCTAGTTTTCAAATCCGACGCACATTTGACAGTTAATTGCGACATTCACACCATCCTAATGACGATGCAACACAGAAATTACGTCGCGATTCAATACATTGGTCACTAGCCGACTTATCTCCGAGGGTCTAACGCTTCCTCATACCAGATGGATGTACAATTTGGCTGTCAAGTTTCTTGTCTCCGACTCAAAACTCACAGCTAATTCTTACCGTCAGATCCTGGTATCGACGATGGAACACGCAAATAGCGTCGAGATTCAATACATCGATGTCTAGCGTAATTATCTACAAGGGTGTATTGGTGCCTCGGTCACCGGATGGTCGCGTTTTGTCAATCTAGTTTACAAATCCGACGCAAAACTGGCAGTTAATTTTATTCCTCCCATACTCTCAATTACGATGGAACACACATACTGCGATGGTTTTCAGAACATCGTTTTCCAGCAGATTTATCTCCAAGCATGCCTGGGTCACCACATGATCGTTCTCCTGCGAGTAAAGTTTCGGGAATCCGACGCAAATCTGACAATTGCGACATATCCACCATCCTAATGACGATGCAACACAGAAATTGCGTCGCGACTCAATACATTGGTCACTAGCCGACTTATCTCCGAGGGTCTAACGAAGCCTCATACCAGATGGACGTACTATTTGGCAGTCAAGTTTGTTTTCTCCCTCTCATAGCTCACAGTAAATTCTTACCGTCAGATCCTAGTATTGACGATGGAACACACAAATAGCGTCGCGATTCAATACATCGAAGTCTAGCGTAACTATCTACAAGGGTCTATTGGTGCCTCGGTCACCGGATGTTCGCTCTTTGTCAGTCTAGTTTTCAAATCCGATGCACATTTGACAGTTAATTGCGACATTCCCACCATCCTAACGACGTTGCAACACAGAAATTGTGTCGCGATTCAATACATTGGTCACTAGCCGACTTATCTCCGAGGGTCTATCGCTGCCTCATACCAGATGGACGTACTATTTGGCAGTCAAGTTTGTTTTCTCCCTCTCATAGCTCACAGTAAATTCTTACCGTCAGATCCTGGTATTGACGATGGAACCCACAAATAGCGTCGCGATTCTATACATCGATGTCTAGTGTAACTATGTACAATGGTATTGGTGCCTCGGTCACCGGATGTTCGCTCTTTGTCAGTCTAATTTTCAAATCCGACGCACATTTGAGAGTTAATTGCGACATTCCCACCATCCTAATGACGATGCAATACAGAAATTACGTCGCGATTCAATACATTGGTCACTAGCCGACTTATCTCCGAGGGTCTAACGCTGCCTCATACCAGTTGGATGTACAATTTTTCTGTCAAGTTTCTTGTCTCCGACTCAAAACTCACAGCAAATTCTTAAAGTCAGATCCTGGTATCGACGATGGAACACACAAATAGCGTCGCGATTCAATACATCGAAGTCTAGCGTAACTATGTACAATGTTATTGGTGCCTCGGTCACCGGATGTTCGCTCTTTGTCAGTCTAGTTTTCAAATCCGACGCACATTTGACAGTTAATTGAGACATTCCCACCATCCTAATGACGATGCAACACAGAAATTACGTCGCGATTCAATACATTGGTCACTAGCCGACTTATCTCCGAGGGTCTAACGCTGCCTCATACCAGATGGATGTACAATTTGGCTGTCAAGTTTCTTGTCTCCGACTCAAAACTCACAGCTAACTCTTACCGTCAGATCCTACTATCGACGATGAAACACACAAATAGCGTCGCGATTCAATACATCGATGTCCAGCGTAACTATCTACAAGGGTCTATTGGTTCCTCGGTCACCGGATGGTCACGTTTTGTCATCGAGTTTTCAAATCCGACGCAATACTTACAGTTAATTTTATTTTTTCTCATCCTCTCAATGACGATAGAACACACATACTGCGATGGTTTTCAGAACATCGTCTACCAGCAGATTTATCTCCAAGCATCTATTACTGCCTGGGTCACCACATGATCGTTGTCCTACGAGTAAAGTTTCGGGAATCCGACGCAAAATTGACAGTTAATTGCCACATTTCCACCATCCTAATGACGATGCAACACAGAAATTGCTTCGCATTTCAATACATTGGTCACTAGCCGACTTATCTCCGGGGGTCTATCGCTGCCCTTATACCAGATGGACGTACTGTTTGGCAGTCAAGTTTGTTTTCTCCCTCTCATAACTCACAGTTAATTCTTACCGTCAGATCCTGGTATTGACGATGGAACACACAAATACCGTCGCGATCAATACATCGATGTCCAGCGAAACTATCTACAAGGGTCTATTGGTGTCTCGGTCACCGGATGGTCGCGTTTTGTCAGTCTAGTTTACAAATCCGACGCAAAACTGGCAGTTAATTTTATTCCTTCCATACTCTCAATTACAATGGAACACACATACTGCAATGGTTTTCAGAACATCGTCTTCCAGCAGACTTATCTCCAACCTTGCCTGGGTCACCACATGATCGTTCTCCTGCGAGTAAAGATACGGGAATCCGACGCAAATTTGACAGTTAATTGCGACATTCCCACCATCCTAATGACAATGCAACACAGAAATTGTGTCGCGATTCAATACATTGGTCACTAGCCGATTATCTCCGAGGGTCTATCGCTGCCTCATACCAGATGGACGTACTACTTGTCAGTCAAGTTTGCTTTCTCCCTCTCATAGCTCACAGTAAATTCTTACCGTCAGATCCTGGTATTGACGATGGAACCCACAAATAGCGTCGCGATTCTATACATCGATGTCTAGCGTAACTATGTACAATGGTATTGGTGCCTCGGTCACCGGATGTTCGCTCTTTGTCAGTCTAGTTTTCAAATCCGACGCACATTTGACAGTTAATTGCGACATTCCCACCATCCTAATGACGATGCAACACAGAAATTACGTCGCGATTCAATACATTGGTCACTAGCCGATTTATCTCCGAGGGTCTAACGCTGCCTCATACCATTTGGATGTACAATTTTTCTGTCAAGTTTCTTGTCTCCGACTCAAAACTCACAGCTAATTCTTACAGTCAGATCCTGGTATCGACGATGGAACACGCAAATAGCGTCGCGATTCAATACATCGACGTCTAGCGTAATTATCTACAAGGGTGTATTGGTGCCTCGGTCACCGGATGGTCGCGTTTTGTCAGTCTAGTTTACAAATCCGACGCAAAACTGGCAGTTAATTTTATTCCTTCCATACTCTCAATTACAATGGAACACACATACTGCAATGGTTTTCAGAACATCGTCTTCCAGCAGACTTATCTCCAACCTTGCCTGGGTCACCACATGATCGTTCTCCTGCGAGTAAAGATACGGGAATCCGACGCAAATTTGACAGTTAATTGCGACATTCCCACCATCCTAATGACAATGCAACACAGAAATTGTGTCGCGATTCAATACATTGGTCACTAGCCGATTATCTCCGAGGGTCTATCGCTGCCTCATACCAGATGGACGTACTATTTGTCAGTCAAGTTTGCTTTCTCCCTCTCATAGCTCACAGTAAATTCTTACCGTCAGATCCTGGTATTGACGATGGAACCCACAAATAGCGTCGCGATTCTATACATCGATGTCTAGCGTAACTATGTACAATGGTATTGGTGCCTCGGTCACCGGATGTTCGCTCTTTGTCAGTCTAGTTTTCAAATCCGACGCACATTTGACAGTTAATTGCGACATTCCCACCATCCTAATGACGATGCAACACAGAAATTACGTCGCGATTCAATACATTGGTCACTAGCCGATTTATCTCCGAGGGTCTAACGCTGCCTCATACCATTTGGATGTACAATTTTTCTGTCAAGTTTCTTGTCTCCGACTCAAAACTCACAGCTAATTCTTACAGTCAGATCCTGGTATCGACGATGGAACACGCAAATAGCGTCGCGATTCAATACATCGACGTCTAGCGTAATTATCTACAAGGGTGTATTGGTGCCTCGGTCACCGGATGGTCGCGTTTTGTCAGTCTAGTTTACAAATCCGACGCAAAACTGGCAGTTAATTTTATTCCTCCCATACACTCAATTACGATGGAACACACATATTGCGATGGTTTTCAGAACATCGTTTTCCAGCAGACGTATCTCCAACCTTGCCTGGGTCACCACATGATCGTTCTCCTGCGAGTAAAGTTTCGGGAATCCGACGCAAATGTGACAGTTAATTGCGACATTCCCACCATCCTAATGACGATGCAACACAGGAATTGCGTCGCGATTCAATACATTGGTCACTAGCCGACTTATCTCCGAGGGTCTAACGCTGCCTCATACCAGATGGATGTACAACTTGGCAGTCAAGTTTCCCTTCTCCCTCTCATAACTCACAGTTAATACTTACCGTCAAATCCTGGTATTGACGATGGAACACACAAATAGCGTCGCGATTCAATACATCGATGTCTAGCGTAACTATCTACAAGGGTCTATTGGTGCCTCGGTCACCGGATGTTCTCTCTTTGTCAGTCTAGTTTTCAAATCCGACGCACATTTGACAGTTAATTGCGACATTCCCACCATCCTAACGACGTTGCAACACAAAATTGTGTCGCGATTCAATACATTGGTCACTAGCCGACTTATCTCCGAGGGTCTATCGCTGCCTCATACCAGATGGACGTACTATTTGGCAGTCAAGTTTGTTTTCTCCCTCTCATAGCTCACAGTAAATTCTTACCGTCAGATCCTGGTATTGACGATGGAACCCACAAATAGCGTCGCGATTCTATACATCGATGTCTAGCGTAACTATGTACAATGGTATTGGTGCCTCGGTCACCGGATGTTCGCTCTTTGTCAGTCTAATTTTCAAATCCGACGCACATTTGAGAGTTAATTGCGACATTCCCACCATCCTAATGACGATGCAATACAGAAATTACGTCGCGATTCAATACATTGGTCACTAGCCGACTTATCTCCGAGGGTCTAACGCTGCCTCATACCAGTTGGATGTACAATTTTTCTGTCAAGTTTCTTGTCTCCGACTCAAAACTCACAGCTAATTCTTAAAGTCAGATCCTGGTATCGACGATGGAACACACAAATAGCGTCGCGATTCAATACATCGATGTCTAGCGTAACTATGTACAATGTTATTGGTGCCTCGGTCACCGGATGTTCGCTCTTTGTCAGTCTAGTTTTCAAATCCGACGCACATTTGACAGTTAATTGAGACATTCCCACCATCCTAATGACGATGCAACACAGAAATTACGTCGCGATTCAATACATTGGTCACTAGCCGACTTATCTCCGAGGGTCTAACGCTGCCTCATACCAGATGGACGTACACTTTGGCAGTCAAGTTTCTTGTCTCCGACTCAAAACTAACAGCTAATTCTTACAGTCAGATCCTGGTATCGACGATGGAACACACAAATAGCGTCGCGATTCAATAGATCGATGTCCAGCGTAACTATCTACAAGGGTCTATTGGTGCCTCGGTCACCGTTTGGTCGCGTTTTGTCAGTCTAGTTTACAAATCCGACGCAAGATTGGCAGTTAATTTTATTCCTCCGATACTCTCAATTACGATGGAACACACATACTGCGATGGTTTTCAGAACATCGTCTTCCAGCAGATTTATCTCCAAGCATGCCTGGGTCACCGCATGATCGTTCTCCTGCGAGTAAAGTTTCGGGAATCCGAGACAAATTTGACAGTTAATTGAGACATTCCCACCATCCTAATGACGATGCAACACAGGAATTGAGTCACGATTCAATACATTGGTCACTAGCCGACTTATCTCCGAGGGTCTAACGCTGCCTCAAACCAGATGGATGTACAATTTGGCTGTCAAGTTTCTTGTCTCCGACTCAAAACTCACAGCTAACTCTTACCGTCAGATCCTACTATCGACGATGGAACACACAAATAGCATCGCGATTCAATACATCGATGTGCAGCGTAACTATCTACAAGGGTCTATTGGTTCCTCGGTCAACGGATGGTCGCGTTTTGTCATCGAGTTTTCAAATCCGACGCAATACTTACAGTTAATTTTATTTTTTCTCATCCTCTCAATGACGATAGAACACACATACTGCGATGGTTTTCAGAACATCGTCTACCAGCAGATTTATCTCCAAGCATCTATTACTGCCTGGGTCACCACATGATCGTTGTCCTACGAGTAAAGTTTCGGGAATCCGACGCAAAATTGACAGTTAATTGCGACATTTCCACCATCCTAATGACGATGCAACACAGAAATTGCTTCGCGATTCAATACATTGGTCACTAGCCGACTTATCTCCGAGGGTCTATCGCTCCCTCATACCAGACGGACGTACTGTTTGCAGTCAAGTTTGTTTTCTCCCTCTCATAACTCACAGTTAATTCTTACCGTCAGATCCTGGTATTGACGATGGAACACACAAATACCGTCGCGATCAATACATCGATGTCCAGCGAAACTATCTACAAGGGTCTATTGGTGTCTCGGTCACCGGATGGTCGCGTTTTGTCAGTCTAGTTTACAAATCCGACGCAAAACTGGCAGTTAATTTTATTCCTTCCATACTCTCAATTACAAAGGAACACACATACTGCAATGGTTTTCAGAACATCGTCTTCCAGCAGACTTATCTCCAACCTTGCCTGGGTCACCACATGATCGTTCTCCTGCGAGTAAAGATACGGGAATCCGACGCAAATTTGACAGTTAATTGCGACATCCTAATGACAATGCAACACAGAAATTGTGTCGCGATTCAATACATTGGTCACTAGCCGATTATCTCCGAGGGTCTAACGCTGCCTCATACCAGATGGATGTACAACTTGGCAGTCAAGTTTCCCTTCTCCCTCTCATAACTCACAGTTAATACTTACCGTCAAATCCTGGTATTGACGATGGAACACACAAATAGCGTCGCGATTCAATACATCGATGTCTAGCGTAACTATCTACAAGGGTCTATTGGTGCCTCGGTCACCGGATGTTCTCTCTTTGTCAGTCTAGTTTTCAAATCCGACGCACATTTGACAGTTAATTGCGACATTCCCACCATCCTAACGACGTTGCAACACAAAATTGTGTCGCGATTCAATACATTGGTCACTAGCCGACTTATCTCCGAGGGTCTATCGCTGCCTCATACCAGATGGACGTACTATTTGGCAGTCAAGTTTGTTTTCTCCCTCTCATAGCTCACAGTAAATTCTTACCGTCAGATCCTGGTATTGACGATGGAACCCACAAATAGCGTCGCGATTCTATACATCGATGTCTAGCGTAACTATGTACAATGGTATTGGTGCCTCGGTCACCGGATGTTCGCTCTTTGTCAGTCTAATTTTCAAATCCGACGCACATTTGAGAGTTAATTGCGACATTCCCACCATCCTAATAACGATGCAATACAGAAATTACGTCGCGATTCAATACATTGGTCACTAGCCGACTTATCTCCGAGGGTCTAACGCTGCCTCATACCAGTTGGATGTACAATTTTTCTGTCAAGTTTCTTGTCTCCGACTCAAAACTCACAGCTAATTGTTAAAGTCAGATCCTGGTATCGACGATGGAACACACAAATAGCGTCGCGATTCAATACATCGATGTCTAGCGTAACTATGTACAATGTTATTGGTGCCTCGGTCACCGGATGTTCGCTCTTTGTCAGTCTAGTTTTCAAATCCGACGCACATTTGACAGTTAATTGAGACATTCCCACCATCCTAATGACGATGCAACACAGAAATTACGTCGCGATTCAATACATTGGTCACTAGCCGACTTATCTCCGAGGGTCTAACACTGCCTCATACCAGATGGACGTACACTTTGGCAGTCAAGTTTCTTGTCTCCGACTCAAAACTAACAGCTAATTCTTACAGTCAGATCCTGGTATCGACGATGGAACACACAAATAGCGTCGCGATTCAATAGATCGATGTCCAGCGTAACTATCTACAAGGGTCTATTGGTGCCTCGGTCACCGTTTGGTCGCGTTTTGTCAGTCTAGTTTACAAATCCGACGCAAGATTGGCAGTTAATTTTATTCCTCCGATACTCTCAATTACGATGGAACACACATACTGCGATGGTTTTCAGAACATCGTCTTCCAGCAGATTTATCTCCAAGCATGCCTGGGTCACCGCATGATCGTTCTCCTGCGAGTAAAGTTTCGGGAATCCGACGCAAATTTGACAGTTAATTGAGACATTCCCACCATCCTAATGACGATGCAACACAGGAATTGAGTCACGATTCAATACATTGGTCACTAGCCGACTTATCTCCGAGGGTCTAACGCTGCCTCAAACCAGATGGATGTACAATTTGGCTGTCAAGTTTCTTGTCTCCGACTCAAAACTCACAGCTAACTCTTACCGTCAGATCCTACTATCGACGATGGAACACACAAATAGCATCGCGATTCAATACATCGATGTGCAGCGTAACTATCTACAAGGGTCTATTGGTTCCTCGGTCACCGGATGGTCGCGTTTTGTCATCGAGTTTTCAAATCCGAGGCAATACTTACAGTTAATTTTATTTTTTCTCATCCTCTCAATGACGATAGAACACACATACTGCGATGGTTTTCAGAACATCGTCTACCAGCAGATTTATCTCCAAGCATCTATTACTGCCTGGGTCACCACATGATCGTTGTCCTACGAGTAAAGTTTCGGGAATCCGACGCAAAATTGACAGTTAATTGCGACATTTCCACCATCCTAATGACGATGCAACACAGAAATTGCTTCGCGATTCAATACATTGGTCACTAGCCGACTTATCTCCGAGGGTCTATCGCTCCCTCATACCAGACGGACGTACTGTTTGCAGTCAAGTTTGTTTTCTCCCTCTCATAACTCACAGTTAATTCTTACCGTCAGATCCTGGTATTGACGATGGAACACACAAATACCGTCGCGATCAATACATCGATGTCCAGCGAAACTATCTACAAGGGTCTATTGGTGTCTCGGTCACCGGATGGTCGCGTTTTGTCAGTCTAGTTTACAAATCCGACGCAAAACTGGCAGTTAATTTTATTCCTTCCATACTCTCAATTACAAAGGAACACACATACTGCAATGGTTTTCAGAACATCGTCTTCCAGCAGACTTATCTCCAACCTTGCCTGGGTCACCACATGATCGTTCTCCTGCGAGTAAAGATACGGGAATCCGACGCAAATTTGACAGTTAATTGCGACATTCCCACCATCCTAATGACAATGCAACACAGAAATTGTGTCGCGATTCAATACATTGGTCACTAGCCGATTATCTCCGAGGGTCTAACGCTGCCTCATACCAGATGGATGTACAACTTGGCAGTCAAGTTTCCCTTCTCCCTCTCATAACTCACAGTTAATACTTACCGTCAAATCCTGGTATTGACGATGGAACACACAAATAGCGTCGCGATTCAATACATCGATGTCTAGCGTAACTATCTACAAGGGTCTATTGGTGCCTCGGTCACCGGATGTTCTCTCTTTGTCAGTCTAGTTTTCAAATCCGACGCACATTTGACAGTTAATTGCGACATTCCCACCATCCTAACGACGTTGCAACACAAAATTGTGTCGCGATTCAATACATTGGTCACTAGCCGACTTATCTCCGAGGGTCTATCGCTGCCTCATACCAGATGGACGTACTATTTGGCAGTCAAGTTTGTTTTCTCCCTCTCATAGCTCACAGTAAATTCTTACCGTCAGATCCTGGTATTGACGATGGAACCCACAAATAGCGTCGCGATTCTATACATCGATGTCTAGCGTAACTATGTACAATGGTATTGGTGCCTCGGTCACCGGATGTTCGCTCTTTGTCAGTCTAATTTTCAAATCCGACGCACATTTGAGAGTTAATTGCGACATTCCCACCATCCTAATGACGATGCAATACAGAAATTACGTCGCGATTCAATACATTGGTCTCTAGCCGACTTATCTCCGAGGGTCTAACGCTGCCTCATACCAGTTGGATGTACAATTTTTCTGTCAAGTTTCTTGTCTCCGACTCAAAACTCACAGCTAATTCTTAAAGTCAGATCCTGGTATCGACAATGGAACACACAAATAGCGTCGCGATTCAATACATCGATGTCTAGCGTAACTATGTACAATGTTATTGGAGCCTCGGTCACCGGATGTTCGCTCTTTGTCAGTCTAGTTTTCAAATCCGACGCACATTTGACAGTTAATTGAGACATTCCCACCATCCTAATGACGATGCAACACAGAAATTACGTCGCGATTCAATACATTGGTCACTAGCCGACTTATCTCCGAGGGTCTAACGCTGCCTCATACCAGATGGACGTACACTTTGGCAGTCAAGTTTCTTGTCTCCGACTCAAAACTAACAGCTAATTCTTACAGTCAGATCCTGGTATCGACGATGGAACACACAAATAGCGTCGCGATTCAATAGATCGATGTCCAGCGTAACTATCTACAAGGGTCTATTGGTGCCTCGGTCACCGTTTGGTCGCGTTTTGTCAGTCTAGTTTACAAATCCGACGCAAGATTGGCAGTTAATTTTATTCCTCCGATACTCTCAATTACGATAGAACACACATACTGCGATGGTTTTCAGAACATCGTCTACCAGCAGATTTATCTCCAAGCATCTATTACTGCCTGGGTCACCACATGATCGTTGTCCTACGAGTAAAGTTTCGGGAATCCGACGCAAAATTGACAGTTAATTGCGACATTTCCACCATCCTAATGACGATGCAACACAGAAATTACTTCGCGATTCAATACATTGGTCACTAGCCGACTTATCTCCGAGGGTCTATCGCTCCCTCATACCAGACGGACGTACTGTTTGGCAGTCAAGTTTGTTTTCTCCCTCTCATAACTCACAGTTAATTCTTACCGTCCGATCCTGGTATCGACGATGGAACACACAAATAGCGTCGCGATTCAATACATCGATGTCTAGCGTAACTATCTACAAGGGTCTATTGGTGCCTCGGTCACCGTTTGGTCGCGTTTTGTCAGTCTAGTTTACAAATCCGACGCAAGATTGGCAGTTAATTTTATTCCTCCGATACTCTCAATTACGATGGAACACACATACTGCGATGGTTTTCAGAACATCGTCTTCCAGCAGATTTATCTCCAAGCATGCCTGGGTCACCGCATGATCGTTCTCCTGCGAGTAAAGTTTCGGGAATCCGACGCAAATTTGACAGTTAATTGAGACATTCCCACCATCCTAATGACGATGCAACACAGGAATTGAGTCACGATTCAATACATTGGTCACTAGCCGACTTATCTCCGAGGGTCTAACGCTGCCTCAAACCAGATGGATGTACAATTTGGCTGTCAAGTTTCTTGTCTCCGACTCAAAACTCACAGCTAACTCTTACCGTCAGATCCTACTATCGACGATGGAACACACAAATAGCATCGCGATTCAATACATCGATGTGCAGCGTAACTATCTACAAGGGTCTATTGGTTCCTCGGTCACCGGATGGTCGCGTTTTGTCATCGAGTTTTCAAATCCGAGGCAATACTTACAGTTAATTTTATTTTTTCTCATCCTCTCAATGACGATAGAACACACATACTGCGATGGTTTTCAGAACATCGTCTACCAGCAGATTTATCTCCAAGCATCTATTACTGCCTGGGTCACCACATGATCGTTGTCCTACGAGTAAAGTTTCGGGAATCCGACGCAAAATTGACAGTTAATTGCGACATTTCCACCATCCTAATGACGATGCAACACAGAAATTGCTTCGCGATTCAATACATTGGTCACTAGCCGACTTATCTCCGAGGGTCTATCGCTCCCTCATACCAGACGGACGTACTGTTTGCAGTCAAGTTTGTTTTCTCCCTCTCATAACTCACAGTTAATTCTTACCGTCAGATCCTGGTATTGACGATGGAACACACAAATACCGTCGCGATCAATACATCGATGTCCAGCGAAACTATCTACAAGGGTCTATTGGTGTCTCGGTCACCGGATGGTCGCGTTTTGTCAGTCTAGTTTACAAATCCGACGCAAAACTGGCAGTTAATTTTATTCCTTCCATACTCTCAATTACAAAGGAACACACATACTGCAATGGTTTTCAGAACATCGTCTTCCAGCAGACTTATCTCCAACCTTGCCTGGGTCACCACATGATCGTTCTCCTGCGAGTAAAGATACGGGAATCCGACGCAAATTTGACAGTTAATTGCGACATTCCCACCATCCTAATGACAATGCAACACAGAAATTGTGTCGCGATTCAATACATTGGTCACTAGCCGATTATCTCCGAGGGTCTAACGCTGCCTCATACCAGATGGATGTACAACTTGGCAGTCAAGTTTCCCTTCTCCCTCTCATAACTCACAGTTAATACTTACCGTCAAATCCTGGTATTGACGATGGAACACACAAATAGCGTCGCGATTCAATACATCGATGTCTAGCGTAACTATCTACAAGGGTCTATTGGTGCCTCGGTCACCGGATGTTCTCTCTTTGTCAGTCTAGTTTTCAAATCCGACGCACATTTGACAGTTAATTGCGACATTCCCACCATCCTAACGACGTTGCAACACAAAATTGTGTCGCGATTCAATACATTGGTCACTAGCCGACTTATCTCCGAGGGTCTATCGCTGCCTCATACCAGATGGACGTACTATTTGGCAGTCAAGTTTGTTTTCTCCCTCTCATAGCTCACAGTAAATTCTTACCGTCAGATCCTGGTATTGACGATGGAACCCACAAATAGCGTCGCGATTCTATACATCGATGTCTAGCGTAACTATGTACAATGGTATTGGTGCCTCGGTCACCGGATGTTCGCTCTTTGTCAGTCTAATTTTCAAATCCGACGCACATTTGAGAGTTAATTGCGACATTCCCACCATCCTAATGACGATGCAATACAGAAATTACGTCGCGATTCAATACATTGGTCTCTAGCCGACTTATCTCCGAGGGTCTAACGCTGCCTCATACCAGTTGGATGTACAATTTTTCTGTCAAGTTTCTTGTCTCCGACTCAAAACTCACAGCTAATTCTTAAAGTCAGATCCTGGTATCGACAATGGAACACACAAATAGCGTCGCGATTCAATACATCGATGTCTAGCGTAACTATGTACAATGTTATTGGAGCCTCGGTCACCGGATGTTCGCTCTTTGTCAGTCTAGTTTTCAAATCCGACGCACATTTGACAGTTAATTGAGACATTCCCACCATCCTAATGACGATGCAACACAGAAATTACGTCGCGATTCAATACATTGGTCACTAGCCGACTTATCTCCGAGGGTCTAACGCTGCCTCATACCAGATGGACGTACACTTTGGCAGTCAAGTTTCTTGTCTCCGACTCAAAACTAACAGCTAATTCTTACAGTCAGATCCTGGTATCGACGATGGAACACACAAATAGCGTCGCGATTCAATAGATCGATGTCCAGCGTAACTATCTACAAGGGTCTATTGGTGCCTCGGTCACCGTTTGGTCGCGTTTTGTCAGTCTAGTTTACAAATCCGACGCAAGATTGGCAGTTAATTTTATTCCTCCGATACTCTCAATTACGATAGAACACACATACTGCGATGGTTTTCAGAACATCGTCTACCAGCAGATTTATCTCCAAGCATCTATTACTGCCTGGGTCACCACATGATCGTTGTCCTACGAGTAAAGTTTCGGGAATCCGACGCAAAATTGACAGTTAATTGCGACATTTCCACCATCCTAATGACGATGCAACACAGAAATTACTTCGCGATTCAATACATTGGTCACTAGCCGACTTATCTCCGAGGGTCTATCGCTCCCTCATACCAGACGGACGTACTGTTTGGCAGTCAAGTTTGTTTTCTCCCTCTCATAACTCACAGTTAATTCTTACCGTCCGATCCTGGTATCGACGATGGAACACACAAATAGCGTCGCGATTCAATACATCGATGTCTAGCGTAACTATCTACAAGGGTCTATTGGTGCCTCGGTCACCGGATGTTCGCTCTTTGTCAGTCTAGTTTTCAAATCCGACGCACATTTGACAGTTAATTGCGACATTCCCACCATCCTAACGACGTTGCAACACAGAAATTGTTTCGCGATTCAATACATTGGTCACTAGCCGACTTATCTCCGAGGGTCTATCGCTGCCTCATACCAGATGGACGTACTATTTGTCAGTCAAGTTTGCTTTCTCCCTCTCATAGCTCACAGTAAATTCTTACCGTCAGATCCTGGTATTGACGATGGAACCCACAAATAGCGTCGCGATTCTATACATCAATGTCTAGCGTAACTATGTACAATGGTATTGGTGCCTCGGTCACCGGATGTTCGCTCTTTGTCAGTCTAGTTTTCAAATCCGACGCACATTTGACAGTTAATTGCGACATTCCCACCATCCTAATGACGATGCAACACAGAAATTACGTCGCGATTCAATACATTGGTCACTAGCCGATTTATCTCCGAGGGTCTAACGCTGCCTCATACCATTTGGATGTACAATTTTTCTGTCAAGTTTCTTGTCTCCGACTCAAAACTCACAGCTAATTCTTACAGTCAGATCCTGGTATCGACGATGGAACACGCAAACAGCGTCGCGATTCAATACATCGACGTCTAGCGTAACTATCTACAAGGGTCTATTGGTGCCTCGGTCACCGGATGTTCTCTCTTTGTCAGTCTAGTTTTCAAATCCGACGCACATTTGACAGTTAATTGCGACATTCCCACCATCCTAACGACGTTGCAACACAAAATTGTGTCGCGATTCAATACATTGGTCACTAGCCGACTTATCTCCGAGGGTCTATCGCTGCCTCATACCAGATGGACGTACTCTTTGGCAGTCAAGTTTGTTTTCTCCCTCTCATAACTCACAGTAAATTCTTACCGTCAGATCCTGGTATTGACGATGGAACACACAAATAGCGTCGCGATGCAATACATCGATGTCCAGCGTAACTATCTACAAGGGTCTATTGGTTCCTCGGTCACCGGATGGTCGTGTTTTGTCATCGAGTTTTCAAATCCGACGCAATACTTACAGTTAATTTTATTTTTTCTCATCCTCTCAATGACGATAGAACACACATACTGCGATGGTTTTCAGAACATCGTCTACCAGCAGATTTATCTCCAAGCATCTATTACTGCCTGGGTCACCACATGATCGTTGTCCTACGAGTAAAGTTTCGGGAATCCGAAGCAAAATTGACAGTTAATTGCGACATTTCCACCATCCTAATGACGATGCAACACAGAAATTGCTTCGCGATTCAATACAATGGTCACTAGCCGACTTATCTCCGGGGGTCTATCGCTGCCTCATACCAGATGGACGTACTATTTGGCAGTCAAGTTCGTTTTCTCCCTCTCATAGCTCACAGTAAATTCTTACCATCAGATCCTGGTATTGACGATGGAACCCACAAATAGCGTCGCGATTCTATACATCGATGTCTAGCGTAACTATGTACAATGGTATTGGTGCCTCGGTCACCGGATGTTCGCTCTTTGTCAGTCTAGTTTTCAAATCCGACGCACATTTGACAGTTAATTGCGACATTCCCACCATCCTAATGACGATGCAACACAGAAATTACGTCGCGATTCAATACATTGGTCACTAGCCGACTTATCTCCGAGGGTCTAACGCTGCCTCATACCAGATGGATGTACAATTTGGCTGTCAAGTTTCTTGTCTCCGACTCAAAACTCACAGCTAATTCTTACCGTCAGATCCTGGTATCGACGATGGAACACGCAAATAGCGTCGCGATTCAATACATCGATGTCTAGCGTAATTATCTACAAGGGTGTATTGGTGCCTCGGTCACCGGATGGTCGCGTTTTGTCAGTCTAGTTTACAAATCCGACGCAAAACTGGCAGTTAATTTTATTCCTCCCATACTCTCAATTACGATGGAACACACATACTGCGATGTTTTTCAGAACATCGTTTTCCAGCAGATTTATCTCCAAGCATGCCTGGGTCACCACATGATCGTTCTCCTGCGAGTAAAGTTTCGGGAATCCGACGCAAATTTGACAGTTAATTGCGACATTCCCACCATCCCAATGACGATGCAACACAGGAATTGCGTCGCGATTCAATACATTGGTCAGTAGCCGACTTATCTCCGAGGGTCTATCGCTGCCTCATACCAGAAGGACGTGCTCTTTTGCAGTCAAGTTTGTTTTCTCTCTCTCATAACTCACAGTAAATTCTTACCGTCAGATCCTGGTACTGACGATGGAACAAGCAAATAGCGTCGCGATTCAATACATCGATGTCTAGCGTAACTATCAAGAAGGGTCTATTGGTGCCTCGGCCTCCGGATGTTCGCTCTTTGTCAGTCTAGTTTTCAAATCTGACGCAAATTTGACAGTTAATTTGCGACATTCATACCATCGTAACGACGTTGCACTACAAAAATTGCGTCGCGATTCAATACATTGGTCACTAGCCGACTTATCTCCGAGGGTCTATCGCTGCCTCATACCTGATGGACGTACCCTTTGGCACTCAAGTTTGTTTTCTCCCTCTCATAACTCAAAGTTAATTCTTACCGTGAGATCACACAGATAGCGTCGCGATTCAATACATCGATGTCCAGCGTAACTATCTACAAGGGTCTATTGGATCCTCGGTCACCGGATGGTCGCGTTTTGTCATCGAGTTTTCAAATCCGACGCAATACTGACAGTTAATTTTATTTTCTCTCATCCTCTCATTGACGATAGAACACACATACTGCGATGGTTTTCAGAACATCGTCTACCAGCAGATATATTTCCAAGCATCTATTACTGCCTGGGTCACCACATGATCGTTGTCCTACGAGTAAAGTTTCAGGAATCCGACACAAATTTGACAGTTAATTGCGACATTCCCACCATCCTAATGACGATGCAACACAGAAATTACGTCGCAATTCAATACATTGGTCACTAGCCGACTTATCTCCGAGGGTCTAACGCTGCCTCATACCAGATGGATGTACAATTTGGCAGTCAAGTTTCCCTTCTCCCTCTCATTACTCACAGTTAATACTTACCGTCAAATCCTGGTATTAACGATGGAACACACAAATAGCGTCGCGATTTAATACATCGTTGTCTAGCGTAACTATCTACAATAGTATTGGTGCCTCGGACTCCGGATGTTCGCTCTTTGTCAGTCTAGTTTTCGAATCCGACGCACGTTTGACAGTTAATTGCGACACTCCCACCATTCTAACGTCGTTGCAACACAGAAATTGTGTCGCGATTCAATACATTGGTCACTAGCCGACTTATCTCCGAGGGTCTATCGCTGCCTCATACCAGATGGACGTACTATTTGGCAGTCAAGTTTGTTTTCTCCCTCTCATAACTCACTGTAAATTCTTACCGTCAGATCCTGGTATTGACGATGGAACACACAAATAGCGTCGCGATTCGAAAGATCGATGTCCAGCGTAACTATCTACTAGGGTCTGTTGGTGCCTCGCTCACCGTTTGGTCGCGTTTTGTCAGTCTAGTTTACAAATCCGACGCAAGATTGGCAGTTAATTATATTCCTCCCATAGTCTCAGTTACGATGGAACACACATACTGCGATGGTTTTCAGAACATCGTCTTCCAGCAGATTTATCTCCAAGCATGCCTGGTTCACCACATGATGGTTCTCTTACGAGTAAAGTTTCGGGAATCCGACGCAAATTTGACAGTTAATTGAGACATTCCCACCATCCTAATGACGATGCAACACAGGAATTGCGTCGCGATTCAATACATTGGTCACTAGCCGACTTATCTCCGAGGGTCTAACGCTGCCTCATACCAGATGGATGTACAATTTGGCTGTCAAGTTTCTTGTATCCGACTCAAAACTCACAGCTAACTATTACCGTCAGATCCTAGTATCGACGATGGAACACACAAATAGCGTCGCGATTCAATACATCGATGTCTAGCGTAACTATCTACAATGGTATTGGCGCCTCGGTCACCGGATGTTCGCTCTTTGTCAGTCTAGTTTTCAAATCCGACGCACATTTGACAGTTAATTGCGACATTCCCACCATCCTAATGACGATGCAACACAGAAATTACGTCGCGATTCAATACATTGGTCACTAGCCGACTTATCTCCGAGGGTCTAACGCTGCCTCATACCAGATGGATGTACAATTTGGCAGTCAAGTTTCCCTTCTCCCTCTCATAACTCAAAGTTAATACTTACCGTCAAATCCTGGTATTGACGATGGAACCCACAAATAGCGTCGCGATTCTATACATCGATGTCCAGCGTAACTATCTAGAAGGGCCTATTTGTGGCTCGGTCACCGGATGTTCGCTCTTTGTCAGTCTAGTTTTCAAATCCGACGCAAATTTGACAGTTAATTGCGACAGTCACACCATCCTAACGACGTTGCAACACAGATATTGCGTCGCGATTCAATACATTGGTCACTAGCCGACTTATCTCCGAGGGGTCTATCGCTGCCTCATACCAGATGGACGTACTATTTGGCATTCAAGTTTGTTTTCTCCCTCTCATAACTCACTGTAAATTCTTACCGTCAGATCCTGGTATTGACGATGGAACACACAAATAGCGTCGCGATTCAATACATCGATGTCCAGCGTAACTATCTACAAGGGTCTGTTGGTGCCTCGGTCACCGTTTGGTCGCGTTTTGTCAGTCTAGTTTACAAATCCGACGCAAGATTGGCAGTTAATTTTATTCCTCCCATACCCTCAATTACGATGTAACACACATACTGCGATGGTTTTCAGAACATCGTCTTCCAGCAGATTTATCTCCAAGCATGGCTGGGTCACCACATGATCGTTCTCCTGCGAGTAAAGTTTCGGGAATCCGACGCAAATTTGACAGTTAATTGAGACATTCCCACCATCCTAATGACGATGCAACACAGGAATTTCGTCGCGATTCAATACATTGGTCACTAGCCGACTTATCTCCGAGGGTCTAACGCTGCCTCATACCAGATGGATGTACAATTTGGCTGTCAAGTTTCTTGTCTCCGACTCAAAACTCACAGCTAACTCTTACCGTCAGATCCTAGTATTGACGATGGAACACACAAATACCGTCGCGATCAATACATCGATGTCTAGCGTAACTATCTACAAGGGTCTATTGGTGCCTCGGTCACCGGATGTTCGCTCTTTGTCAGTCTAGTTTTCAAATCCGATGCACATTTGACAGTTAATTGCGACATTCCCACCATCCTAACGACGTTGCAACACAGAAATTGTGTCGCGATTCAATACATTGGTCACTAGCCGACTTATCTCCGAGGGTCTATCGCTGCCTCATACCAGATGGACGTACTATTTGGCAGTCAAGTTTGTTTTCTCCCTCTCATAGCTCACAGTAAATTCTTACCGTCAGATCCTGGTATTGACGATGGAACCCACAAATAGCGTCGCGATTCTATACATCGATTAGACAATGGTATTGGTGCCTCGGTCACCGGATGTTCGCTCTTTGTCAGTCTAATTTTCAAATCCGACGCACATTTGACAGTTAATTGCGACATTCCCACCATCCTAATGACGATGCAATACAGAAATTACGTCGCGATTCAATACATTGGTCACTAGCCGACTTATCTCAGAGGGTCTAACGCTGCCTCATACCAGTTGGATGTACAATTTTTCTGTCAAGTTTCTTGTCTCCGACTCAAAACTCACAGCTAATTCTTACAGTCAGATCCTGGTATCGACGATGGAACACGCAAATAGCGTCGCGATTCAATACATCGACGTCTAGCGTAATTATCTACAAGGGTGTATTGGTGCCTCGGTCACCGGATGGTCGCGTTTTGTCAGTCTAGTTTACAAATCCGACGCAAAACTGGCAGTTAATTTTATTCCTCCCATACACTCAATTACGATGGAACACACATATTGCGATGGTTTTCAGAACATCGTTTTCCAGCAGACGTATCTCCAACCTTGCCTGGGTCACCACATGATCGTTCTCCTGCGAGTAAAGTTTCGGGAATCCGACGCAAATGTGACAGTTAATTACGACATTCCCACCATCCTAATGTTAATACTTACCGTCAAATCCTGGTATTGACGATGGAACTCACAAATAGCGTCGCGATTCAATACATCGATGTCTAGCGTAACTATCTACAAGGGTCTATTGGTGCCTCGGTCACCGGATGTTCTCTCTTTGTCAGTCTAGTTTTCAAATCCGACGCACATTTGACAGTTAATTGCGACATTCCCACCATCCTAACGACGTTGCAACACAAAATTGTGTCGCGATTCAATACATTGGTCACTAGCCGACTTATCTCCGAGGGTCTATCGCTGCCTCATACCAGATGGACGTACTCTTTGGCAGTCAAGTTTGTTTTCTCCCTCTCATAACTCACAGTAAATTCTTACCGTCAGATCCTGGTATTGACGATGGAACACACAAATAGCGTCGCGATTCAATACATCGATGTCCAGCGTAACTATCTACAAGGGTCTATTGGTTCCTCGGTCACCGGATGGTCGCGTTTTGTCATCGAGTTTTCAAATCCGACGCAATACTTACAGTTAATTTTATTTTTTCTCATCCTCTCAATGACGATAGAACACACATACTGCGATGGTTTTCAGAACATCGTCTACCAGCAGATTTATCTCCAAGCATCTATTACTGCCTGGGTCACCACATGATCGTTGTCCTACGAGTAAAGTTTCGGGAATCCGAAGCAAAATTGACAGTTAATTGCGACATTTCCACCATCCTAATGACGATGCAACACAGAAATTGCTTCGCGATTCAATACATTGGTCACTAGCCGACTTATCTCCGGGGGTCTATCGCTGCCTCATACCAGATGGACGTACTATTTGGCAGTCAAGTTCGTTTTCTCCCTCTCATAGCTCACAGTAAATTCTTACCGTCAGATCCTGGTATTGACGATGGAACCCACAAATAGCGTCGCGATTCTATACATCGATGTCTAGCGTAACTATGTACAATGGTATTGGTGCCTCGGTCACCGGATGTTCGCTCTTTGTCAGTCTAGTTTTCAAATCGGACGCACATTTGACAGTTAATTGCGACATTCCCACCATCCTAATGACGATGCAACACAGAAATTACGTCGCGATTCAATACATTGGTCACTAGCCGACTTATCTCCGAGGGTCTAACGCTGCCTCATACCAGATGGATGTACAATTTGGCTGTCAAGTTTCTTGTCTCCGACTCAAAACTCACAGCTAATTCTTACCGTCAGATCCTGGTATCGACGATGGAACACGCAAATAGCGTCGCGATTCAATACATCGATGTCTAGCGTAATTATCTACAAGGGTGTATTGGTGCCTCGGTCACCGGATGGTCGCGTTTTGTCAGTCTAGTTTACAAATCCGACGCAAAACTGGCAGTTAATTTTATTCCTCCCATACTCTCAATTACGATGGAACACACATACTGCGATGTTTTTCAGAACATCGTTTTCCAGCAGATTTATCTCCAAGCATGCCTGGGTCACCACATGATCGTTCTCCTGCGAGTAAAGTTTCGGGAATCCGACGCAAATTTGACAGTTAATTGCGACATTCCCACCATCCCAATGACGATGCAACACAGGAATTGCGTCGCGATTCAATACATTGGTCAGTAGCCGACTTATCTCCGAGGGTCTATCGCTGCCTCATACCAGAAGGACGTGCTCTTTGGCAGTCAAGTTTGTTTTCTCTCTCTCATAACTCACAGTAAATTCTTACCGTCAGATCCTGGTACTGACGATGGAACACGCAAATAGCGTCGCGATTCAATACATCGATGTCTAGCGTAACTATCAAGAAGGGTCTATTGGTGCCTCGGCCTCCGGATGTTCGCTCTTTGTCAGTCTAGTTTTCAAATCTGACGCAAATGTGACAGTTAATTTGCGACATTCATACCATCGTAACGACGTTGCACTACAAAAATTGCGTCGCGATTCAATACATTGGTCACTAGCCGACTTATCTCCGAGGGTCTATCGCTGCCTCATACCTGATGGACGTACCCTTTGGCACTCAAGTTTGTTTTCTCCCTCTCATAACTCAAAGTTAATTCTTACCGTGAGATCACACAAATAGCGTCGCGATTCAATACATCGATGTCCAGCGTAACTATCTACAAGGGTCTATTGGTTCCTCGGTCACCGGATGGTCGCGTTTTGTCATCGAGTTTTCAAATCCGACGCAATACTGACAGTTAATTTTATTTTCTCTCATCCTCTCATTGACGATAGAACACACATACTGCGATGGTTTTCAGAACATCGTCTACCAGCAGATATATTTCCAAGCATCTATTACTGCCTGGGTCACCACATGATCGTTGTCCTACGAGTAAAGTTTCAGGAATCCGACACAAATTTGACAGTTAATTGCGACATTTCCACCATCCTAATGACGATGCAACACAGAAATTGCTTCGCGATTCAATACATTGGTCACTAGCCGATTTGTCTCCTAGGGTCAATCGCTGCCTCATACCAGATGGACGTACTGTTTGGCAGTCAAGTTTGTTTTCTCCCTCTCATAACTCACAGTTAATTCTTACCGTCAGATCCTGGTATTGACGATGGAACACACAAAACCGTCGCGATCAATACATCGATCTCCAGCGTAACTATCTACAAGGGTCTATTGGTGTCTCGGTCACCGGATGGTCGCGTCTTGTCAGTCTAGTTTACAAATCCGACGCAAAACTGGCAGTTAATTTTATTCCTCCCATACTCTCAATTACAATGGTACACACATACTGCAATGGTTTTCAGAACATCGTCTTCCAGCAGACTTATCTCCAAGCTTGCCTGGGTCACCACATGATCGTTCTCCTGCGAGTAAAGATACGGGAACCCGACGCAAATTTGACAGTTAATTGCGACATTCCCACCATCCTAATGACGATGCAACACAGAAATTACGTCGCAATACAATACATTGGTCACTAGCCGACTTATCTCCGAGGGTCTAACGCTGCCTCATACCAGATGGATGTACAATTTGGCAGTCAAGTTTCCCTTCTCCCTCTCATTACTCACAGTTAATATTTACCGTCAAATCCTGGTATTAACGATGGAACACACAAATAGCGTCGCGATTTAATACATCGTTGTCTAGCGTAACTATCTACAATAGTATTGGTGCCTCGGCCTCCGGATGTTCGCTCTTTGTCAGTCTAGTTTTCGAATCCGACGCACGTTTGACAGTTAATTGCGACATTCCCACCATTCTAACGTCGTTGCAACACAGAAATTGTGTCGCGATTCAATACATTGGTCACTAGCCGACTTATCTCCGAGGGTCTAACGCTGCCTCATACCAGATGGATGTACAATTAGGCAGTCAAGTTTCCCTTCTCCCTCTCATTACTCACAGTTAATACTTACCGTCAGATCCTGGTATTGACGATGGAACACACAAATAGCGTCGCGATTCGAAAGATCGATGTCCAGCGTAACTATCTACTAGGGTCTGTTGGTGCCTCGGTCACCGTTTGGTAGCGTTTTGTCAGTCTAGTTTACAAATCCGACGCAAGATTGGCAGTTAATTATATTCCTCCCATAGTCTCAATTACGATGGAACACACATACTGCGATGGTTTTCAGAACATCGTCTTCCAGCAGATTTATCTCCAAGCATGCCTGGGTCACCACATGATCGTTCTCCTGCGAGTAAAGTTTCGGGAATCCGACGCAAATTTGACAGTTAATTGCGACATATCCACCATCCTAATGACGATGCAACACAGAAATTGCGTCGCGACTCAATACATTGGTCACTAGCCGACTTATCTCCGAGGGTCTAACGAAGCCTCATACCAGATTTGGCTGTCAAGTTTCTTTTCTCCGACTCAAAACTAACAGCTAATTCTTACAGTCAGATCCTGGTATCGACGATGGAACACACAAATAGCGTCGCGATTCAATACATCGATGTCTAGCGTAACTATCTACAAGGGTCTATTGGTGCCTCGGTCACCGGATGTTCGCTCTTTGTCAGTCTAGTTTTCAAATCCGATGCACATTTGACAGTTAATTGCGACATTCCCACCATCCTAACGACGTTGCAACACAGAAATTGTGTCGCGATTCAATACATTGGTCACTAGCCGACTTATCTCCGAGGGTCTATCGCTGCCTCATACCAGATGGACGTACTATTTGGCAGTCAAGTTTGTTTTCTCCCTCTCATAGCTCACAGTAAATTCTTACCGTCAGATCCTGGTATTGACGATGGAACCCACAAATTGCGTCGCGATTCTATACATCGATGTCTAGCGTAACTATGTACAATGGTATTGGTTCCTCGGTCACCGGATGTTCGCTCTTTGTCAGTCTAATTTTCAAATCCGACGCACATTTGAGAGTTAATTGCGACATTCCCACCATCCTAATGACGATGCAATACAGAAATTACGTCGCGATTCAATACATTGGTCACTAGCCGACTTATCTCCGAGGGTCTAACGCTGCCTCATACCAGTTGGATGTACAATTTTTCTGTCAAGTTTCTTGTCTCCGACTCAAAACTCACAGCTAATTCTTACAGTCAGATCCTGGTATCGACGATGGAACACGCAAATAGCGTCGCGATTCAATACATCGACGTCTAGCGTAATTATCTACAAGGGTGTATTGGTGCCTCGGTCACCGGATGGTCGCGTTTTGTCAGTCTAGTTTACAAATCCGACGCAAAACTGGCAGTTAATTTTATTCCTCCCATACACTCAATTACGATGGAACACACATATTGCGATGGTTTTCAGAACATCGTTTTCCAGCAGACGTATCTCCAACCTTGCCTGGGTCACCACATGATCGTTCTCCTGCGAGTAAAGTTTCGGGAATCCGACGAAAATGTGACAGTTAATTACGACATTCCCACCATCCTAAAGACGATGCAACACAGGAATTGCGTCGCGATTCAATACATTGGTCACTAGCCGACTTATCTCCGAGGGTCTAACGCTGCCTCATACCAGATGGATGTACAACTTGGCAGTCAAGTTTCCCTTCTCCCTCTCATAACTCACAGTTAATACTTACCGTCAAATCCTGGTATTGACGATGGAACTCACAAATAGCGTCGCGATTCAATACATCGATGTCTAGCGTAACTACCTACAAGGGTCTATTGGTGCCTCGGTCACCGGATGTTCTCTCTTTGTCAGTCTAGTTTTCAAATCCGACGCACATTTGACAGTTAATTGCGACATTCCCACCATCCTAACGACGTTGCAACACAAAATTGTGTCGCGATTCAATACATTGGTCACTAGCCGACTTATCTCCGAGGGTCTATCGCTGCCTCATACCAGATGGACGTACTCTTTGGCAGTCAAGTTTGTTTTCTCCCTCTCATAACTCACAGTAAATTCTTACCGTCAGATCCTGGTATTGACGATGGAACACACAAATAGCGTCGCGATTCAATACATCGATGTCCAGCGTAACTATCTACAAGGGTCTATTGGTTCCTCGGTCACCGGATGGTCGCGTTTTGTCATCGAGTTTTCAAATCCGACGCAATACTTACAGTTAATTTTATTTTTTCTCATCCTCTCAATGACGATAGAACACACATACTGCGATGGTTTTCAGAACATCGTCTACCAGCAGATTTATCTCCAAGCATCTATTACTGCCTGGGTCACCACATGATCGTTGTCCTACGAGTAAAGTTTCGGGAATCCGAAGCAAAATTGACAGTTAATTGCGACATTTCCACCATCCTAATGACGATGCAACACAGAAATTGCTCCGCGATTCAATACATTGGTCACTAGCCGACTTATCTCCGCGGGTCTATCGCTGCCTCATACCAGATGGACGTACTATTTGGCAGTCAAGTTCGTTTTCTCCCTCTCATAGCTCACAGTAAATTCTTACCGTCAGATCCTGGTATTGACGATGGAACCCACAAATAGCGTCGCGATTCTATACATCGATGTCTAGCGTAACTATGTACAATGGTATTGGTGCCTCGGTCACCGGATGTTCGCTCTTTGTCAGTCTAGTTTTCAAATCCGACGCACATTTGACAGTTAATTGCGACATTCCCACCATCCTAATGACGATGCAACACAGAAATTACGTCGCGATTCAATACATTGGTCACTAGCCGACTTATCTCCGAGGGTCTAACGCTGCCTCATACCAGATGGATGTACAATTTGGCTGTCAAGTTTCTTGTCTCCGACTCAAAACTCACAGCTAATTCTTACCGTCAGATCCTGGTATCGACGATGGAACACGCAAATAGCGTCGCGATTCAATACATCGATGTCTAGCGTAATTATCTACAAGGGTGTATTGGTGCCTCGGTCACCGGATGGTCGCGTTTTGTCAGTCTAGTTTACAAATCCGACGCAAAACTGGCAGTTAATTTTATTCCTCCCATACTCTCAGTTACGATGGAACACACATACTGCGATGTTTTTCAGAACATCGTTTTCCAGCAGATTTATCTCCAAGCATGCCTGGGTCACCACATGATCGTTCTCCTGCGAGTAAAGTTTCGGGAATCCGACGCAAATTTGACAGTTAATTGCGACATTCCCACCATCCCAATGACGATGCAACACAGGAATTGCGTCGCGATTCAATACATTGGTCAGTAGCCGACTTATCGCCGAGGGTCTATCGCTGCCTCATACCAGAAGGACGTGCTCTTTGGCAGTCAAGTTTGTTTTCTCTCTCCATAACTCACAGTAAATTCTTACCGTCAGATCCTGGTACTGACGATGGAACACGCAAATAGCGTCGCGATTCAATACATCGATGTCTAGCGTAACTATCAAGAAGGGTCTATTGGTGCCTCGGCCTCCGGATGTTCGCTCTTTGTCAGTCTAGTTTTCAAATCTGACGCAAATGTGACAGTTAATTTGCGACATTCATACCATCGTAACGACGTTGCACTACAAAAATTGCGTCGCGATTCAATACATTGGTCACTAGCCGACTTATCTCCGAGGGTCTATCGCTGCCTCATACCTGATGGACGTACCCTTTGGCACTCAAGTTTGTTTTCTCCCTCTCATAACTCAAAGTTAATTCTTACCGTGAGATCACACAAATAGCGTCGCGATTCAATACATCGATGTCCAGCGTAACTATCTACAAGGGTCTATTGGTTCCTCGGTCACCGGATGGTCGCGTTTTGTCATCGAGTTTTCAAATCCGACGCAATACTGACAGTTAATTTTATTTTCTCTCATCCTCTCATTGACGATAGAACACACATACTGCGATGGTTTTCAGAACATCGTCTACCAGCAGATATATTTCCAAGCATCTATTACTGCCTGGGTCACCACATGATCGTTGTCCTACGAGTAAAGTTTCAGGAATCCGACACAAATTTGACAGTTAATTGCGACATTTCCACCATCCTAATGACGATGCAACACAGAAATTGCTTCGCGATTCAATACATTGGTCACTAGCCGATTTGTCTCCTAGGGTCAATCGCTGCCTCATACCGGATGGACGTACTGTTTGGCAGTCAAGTTTGTTTTCTCCCTCTCATAACTCACAGTTAATTCTTACCGTCAGATCCTGGTATTGACGATGGAACACACAAATACCGTCGCGATCAATACATCGATGTCCAGCGTAACTATCTACAAGGGTCTATTGGTGTCTCGGTCACCGGATGGTCGCGCCTTGTCAGTCTAGTTTACAAATCCGACGCAAAACTGGCAGTTAATTTTATTCCTCCCATACTCTCAATTACAATGGTACACACATACTGCAATGGTTTTCAGAACATCGTCTTCCAGCAGACTTATCTCCAAGCTTGCCTGGGTCACCACATGATCGTTCTCCTGCGAGTAAAGATACGGGAACCCGACGCAAATTTGACAGTTAATTGCGACATTCCCACCACCCTAATGACGATGCAACACAGAAATTACGTCGCAATTCAATACATTGGTCACTAGCCGACTTATCTCCGAGGGTCTAACGCTGCCTCATACCAGATGGATGTACAATTTGGCAGTCAAGTTTCCCTTCTCCCTCTCATTACTCACAGTTAATACTTACCGTCAAATCCTGGTATTAACGATGGAACACACAAATAGCGTCGCGATTTAATACATCGTTGTCTAGCGTAACTATCTACAATAGTATTGGTGCCTCGGCCTCCGGATGTTCGCTCTTTGTCAGTCTAGTTTTCGAATCCGACGCACGTTTGACAGTTAATTGCGACATTCCCACCATTCTAACGTCGTTGCAACACAGAAATTGTGTCGCGATTCAATACATTGGTCACTAGCCGACTTATCTCCGAGGGTCTATCGCTGCCTCATACCAGATGGACGTACTATTTGGCAGTCAAGTTTGTTTTCTCCCTCTCATAACTCACTGTAAATTCTTACCGTCAGATCCTGGTATTGACGATGGAACACACAAATAGCGTCGCGATTCGAAAGATCGATGTCCAGCGTAACTATCTACTAGGGTCTGTTGGTGCCTCGGTCACCGTTTGGTCGCGTTTTGTCAGTCTAGTTTACAAATCCGACGCAAGATTGGCAGTTAATTATATTCCTCCCATAGTCTCAATTACGATGGAACACACATACTGCGATGGTTTTCAGAACATCGTTTTCCAGCAGATTTATCTCCAAGCATGCCTGGGTCACCACATGATGGTTCTCTTACGAGTAAAGTTTCGGGAATCCGACGCAAATTTGACAGTTAATTGAGACATTCCCACCATCCTAATGACGATGCAACACAGGAATTGCGTCGCGATTCAATACATTGGTCACTAGCCGACTTATCTCCGAGGGTCTAACGCTGCCTCATACCAGATGGATGTACAATTTGGCTGTCAAGTTTCTTGTCTCCGACTCAAAACTCACAGCTAACTCTTACCGTCAGATCCTAGTATTGACGATGGAACACACAAATACCGTCGCGATCAATACATCGATGTCCAGCGTAACTATCTACAAGGGTGTATTGGTGCCTCGGTCACCGGATGGTCGCGTTTTGTCAGTCTAATTTACAAATCCGACGCAAAACTGGCAGTTAATTTTATTCCTCCCATACTCTCAGTTACGATGGAACACACATACTGCGATGTTTTTCAGAACATCGTTTTCCAGCAGATTTATCTCCAAGCATGCCTGGGTCACCACATGATCGTTCTCCTGCGAGTAAAGTTTCGGGAATCCGACGCAAATTTGACAGTTAATTGCGACATTCCCACCATCCCAATGACGATGCAACACAGGAATTGCGTCGCGATTCAATACATTGGTCAGTAGCCGACTTATCTCCGAGGGTCTATCGCTGCCTCATACCAGAAGGACGTGCTCTTTGGCAGTCAAGTTTGTTTTCTCTCTCTCATAACTCACTGTAAATTCTTACCGTCAGATCCTGGTATTGACGATGGAACACACAAATAGCGTCGCGATTCGAAAGATCGATGTCCAGCGTAACTATCTACTAGGGTCTGTTGGTGCCTCGGTCACCGTTTGGTCGCGTTTTGTCAGTCTAGTTTACAAATCCGACGCAAGATTGGCAGTTAATTATATTCCTCCCATAGTCTCAATTACGATGGAACACACATACTGCGATGGTTTTCAGAACATCGTCTTCCAGCAGATTTATCTCCAAGCATGCCTGGGTCACCACATGATCGTTCTCCTGCGAGTAAAGTTTCGGGAATCCGACGCAAATTTGACAGTTAATTGCGACATATCCACCATCCTAATGACGATGCAACACAGAAATTGCGTCGCGACTCAATACATTGGTCACTAGCCGACTTATCTCCGAGGGTCTAACGAAGCCTCATACCAGATTTGGCTGTCAAGTTTCTTGTCTCCGACTCAAAACTAACAGCTAATTCTTACAGTCAGATCCTGGTATCGACGATGGAACACACAAATAGCGTCGCGATTCAATACATCGATGTCTAGCGTAACTATCTACAAGGGTCTATTGGTGCCTCTGTCACCGGATGTTCGCTCTTTGTCAGTCTAGTTTTCAAATCCGATGCACATTTGACAGTTAATTGCGACATTCCCACCATCCTAACGACGTTGCAACACAGAAATTGTGTCGCGATTCAATACATTGGTCACTAGCCGACTTATCTCCGAGGGTCTATCGCTGCCTCATACCAGATGGACGTACTATTTGGCAGTCAAGTTTGTTTTCTCCCTCTCATAGCTCACAGTAAATTCTTACCGTCAGATCCTGGTATTGACGATGGAACCCACAAATAGCGTAGCGATTCTATACATCGATGTCTAGCGTAACTATGTACAATGGTATTGGTGCCTCGGTCACCGTTTGGTCGCGTTTTGTCAGTCTAGTTTACAAATCCGACGCAAGATTGGCAGTTAATTTTATTCCTCCGATACTCTCAATTACGATGGAACACACATACTGCGATGGTTTTCAGAACATCGTCTTCCAGCAGATTTATCTTCAAGCATGCCTGGGTCACCGCATGATCGTTCTCCTGCGAGTAAAGTTTCGGGAATCCGATTCAAATTTGACAGTTAATTGAGACATTCCCACCATCCTAATGACGATGCAACACAGGAATTGAGTCACGATTCAATACATTGGTCACTAGCCGACTTATCTCCGAGGGTCTAACGCTGCCTCATACCAGATGGATGTACAATTTGGCTGTCAAGTTTCTTGTCTCCGACTCAAAACTCACAGCTAACTCTTACCGTCAGATCCTACTATCGACGATGGAACACACAAATAGCGTCGCGATTCAATACATCGATGTCCAGCGTAACTATCTACAAGGGTCTATTGGTTCCTCGGTCACCGGATGGTCGCGTTTTGTCATCGAGTTTTCAAATCCGACGCAATACTGACAGTTAATTTTATTTTTTCTCATCCTCTCAATGACGATAGAACACACATACTGCGATGGTTTTCAGAACATCGTCTACCAGCAGATTTATCTCCAAGCATCTATTACTGCCTGGGTCACCACATGATCGTTGTCCTACGAGTAAAGTTTCGGGAATCCGACGCAAAATTGACAGTTAATTGCGACATTTCCACCATCCTAATGACGATGCAACACAGAAATTACGTCGCAATTCAATACATTGGTCACTAGCCGACTTATCTCCGAGGGTCTAACGCTGCCTCATACCAGATGGATGTACAATTTGGCAGTCAAGTTTCCCTTCTCCCTCTCATTACTCACAGTTAATATTTACCGTCAAATCCTGGTATTAACGATGGAACACACAAATAGCGTCGCGATTTAATACATCGTTGTCTAGCGTAACTATCTACAATAGTATTGGTGCCTCGGCCTCCGGATGTTCGCTCTTTGTCAGTCTAGTTTTCGAATCCGACGCACGTTTGACAGTTAATTGCGACATTCCCACCATTCTAACGTCGTTGCAACACAGAAATTGTGTCGCGATTCAATACATTGGTCACTAGCCGACTTATCTCCGAGGGTCTAACGCTGCCTCATACCAGATGGATGTACAATTAGGCAGTCAAGTTTCCCTTCTCCCTCTCATTACTCACAGTTAATACTTACCGTCAGATCCTGGTATTGACGATGGAACACACAAATAGCGTCGCGATTCGAAAGATCGATGTCCAGCGTAACTATCTACTAGGGTCTGTTGGTGCCTCGGTCACCGTTTGGTAGCGTTTTGTCAGTCTAGTTTACAAATCCGACGCAAGATTGGCAGTTAATTATATTCCTCCCATAGTCTCAATTACGATGGAACACACATACTGCGATGGTTTTCAGAACATCGTCTTCCAGCAGATTTATCTCCAAGCATGCCTGGGTCACCACATGATCGTTCTCCTGCGAGTAAAGTTTCGGGAATCCGACGCAAATTTGACAGTTAATTGCGACATATCCACCATCCTAATGACGATGCAACACAGAAATTGCGTCGCGACTCAATACATTGGTCACTAGCCGACTTATCTCCGAGGGTCTAACGAAGCCTCATACCAGATTTGGCTGTCAAGTTTCTTTTCTCCGACTCAAAACTAACAGCTAATTCTTACAGTCAGATCCTGGTATCGACGATGGAACACACAAATAGCGTCGCGATTCAATACATCGATGTCTAGCGTAACTATCTACAAGGGTCTATTGGTGCCTCGGTCACCGGATGTTCGCTCTTTGTCAGTCTAGTTTTCAAATCCGATGCACATTTGACAGTTAATTGCGACATTCCCACCATCCTAATGACGATGCAATACAGAAATTACGTCGCGATTCAATACATTGGTCACTAGCCGACTTATCTCCGAGGGTCTAACGCTGCCTCATACCAGTTGGATGTACAATTTTTCTGTCAAGTTTCTTGTCTCCGACTCAAAACTCACAGCTAATTCTTACAGTCAGATCCTGGTATCGACGATGGAACACGCAAATAGCGTCGCGATTCAATACATCGACGTCTAGCGTAATTATCTACAAGGGTGTATTGGTGCCTCGGTCACCGGATGGTCGCGTTTTGTCAGTCTAGTTTACAAATCCGACGCAAAACTGGCAGTTAATTTTATTCCTCCCATACACTCAATTACGATGGAACACACATATAGCGATGGTTTTCAGAACATCGTTTTCCAGCAGACGTATCTCCAACCTTGCCTGGGTCACCACATGATCGTTCTCCTGCGAGTAAAGTTTCGGGAATCCGACGAAAATGTGACAGTTAATTACGACATTCCCACCATCCTAAAGACGATGCAACACAGGAATTGCGTCGCGATTCAATACATTGGTCACTAGCCGACTTATCTCCGAGGGTCTAACGCTGCCTCATACCAGATGGATGTACAACTTGGCAGTCAAGTTTCCCTTCTCCCTCTCATAACTCACAGTTAATACTTACCGTCAAATCCTGGTATTGACGATGGAACTCACAAATAGCGTCGCGATTCAATACATCGATGTCTAGCGTAACTACCTACAAGGGTCTATTGGTGCCTCGGTCACCGGATGTTCTCTCTTTGTCAGTCTAGTTTTCAAATCCGACGCACATTTGACAGTTAATTGCGACATTCCCACCATCCTAACGACGTTGCAACACAAAATTGTGTCGCGATTCAATACATTGGTCACTAGCCGACTTATCTCCGAGGGTCTATCGCTGCCTCATACCAGATGGACGTACTCTTTGGCAGTCAAGTTTGTTTTCTCCCTCTCATAACTCACAGTAAATTCTTACCGTCAGATCCTGGTATTGACGATGGAACACACAAATAGCGTCGCGATTCAATACATCGATGTCCAGCGTAACTATCTACAAGGGTCTATTGGTTCCTCGGTCACCGGATGGTCGCGTTTTGTCATCGAGTTTTCAAATCCGACGCAATACTTACAGTTAATTTTATTTTTTCTCATCCTCTCAATGACGATAGAACACACATACTGCGATGGTTTTCAGAACATCGTCTACCAGCAGATTTATCTCCAAGCATCTATTACTGCCTGGGTCACCACATGATCGTTGTCCTACGAGTAAAGTTTCGGGAATCCGAAGCAAAATTGACAGTTAATTGCGACATTTCCACCATCCTAATGACGATGCAACACAGAAATTGCTCCGCGATTCAATACATTGGTCACTAGCCGACTTATCTCCGGGGGTCTATCGCTGCCTCATACCAGATGGACGTACTATTTGGCAGTCAAGTTCGTTTTCTCCCTCTCATAGCTCACAGTAAATTCTTACCGTCAGATCCTGGTATTGACGATGGAACCCACAAATAGCGTCGCGATTCTATACATCGATGTCTAGCGTAACTATGTACAATGGTATTGGTGCCTCGGTCACCGGATGTTCGCTCTTTGTCAGTCTAGTTTTCAAATCCGACGCACATTTGACAGTTAATTGCGACATTCCCACCATCCTAATGACGATGCAACACAGAAATTACGTCGCGATTCAATACATTGGTCACTAGCCGACTTATCTCCGAGGGTCTAACGCTGCCTCATACCAGATGGATGTACAATTTGGCTGTCAAGTTTCTTGTCTCCGACTCAAAACTCACAGCTAATTCTTACCGTCAGATCCTGGTATCGACGATGGAACACGCAAATAGCGTCGCGATTCAATACATCGATGTCTAGCGTAATTATCTACAAGGGTGTATTGGTGCCTCGGTCACCGGATGGTCGCGTTTTGTCAGTCTAGTTTACAAATCCGACGCAAAACTGGCAGTTAATTTTATTCCTCCCATACTCTCAGTTACGATGGAACACACATACTGCGATGTTTTTCAGAACATCGTTTTCCAGCAGATTTATCTCCAAGCATGCCTGGGTCACCACATGATCGTTCTCCTGCGAGTAAAGTTTCGGGAATCCGACGCAAATTTGACAGTTAATTGCGACATTCCCACCATCCCAATGACGATGCAACACAGGAATTGCGTCGCGATTCAATACATTGGTCAGTAGCCGACTTATCGCCGAGGGTCTATCGCTGCCTCATACCAGAAGGACGTGCTCTTTGGCAGTCAAGTTTGTTTTCTCTCTCCATAACTCACAGTAAATTCTTACCGTCAGATCCTGGTACTGACGATGGAACACGCAAATAGCGTCGCGATTCAATACATCGATGTCTAGCGTAACTATCAAGAAGGGTCTATTGGTGCCTCGGCCTCCGGATGTTCGCTCTTTGTCAGTCTAGTTTTCAAATCTGACGCAAATGTGACAGTTAATTTGCGACATTCATACCATCGTAACGACGTTGCACTACAAAAATTGCGTCGCGATTCAATACATTGGTCACTAGCCGACTTATCTCCGAGGGTCTATCGCTGCCTCATACCTGATGGACGTACCCTTTGGCACTCAAGTTTGTTTTCTCCCTCTCATAACTCAAAGTTAATTCTTACCGTGAGATCACACAAATAGCGTCGCGATTCAATACATCGATGTCCAGCGTAACTATCTACAAGGGTCTATTGGTTCCTCGGTCACCGGATGGTCGCGTTTTGTCATCGAGTTTTCAAATCCGACGCAATACTGACAGTTAATTTTATTTTCTCTCATCCTCTCATTGACGATAGAACACACATACTGCGATGGTTTTCAGAAAATCGTCTACCAGCAGATATATTTCCAAGCATCTATTACTGCCTGGGTCACCACATGATCGTTGTCCTACGAGTAAAGTTTCAGGAATCCGACACAAATTTGACAGTTAATTGCGACATTTCCACCATCCTAATGACGATGCAACACAGAAATTGCTTCGCGATTCAATACATTGGTCACTAGCCGATTTGTCTCCTAGGGTCAATCGCTGCCTCATACCGGATGGACGTACTGTTTGGCAGTCAAGTTTGTTTTCTCCCTCTCATAACTCACAGTTAATTCTTACCGTCAGATCCTGGTATTGACGATGGAACACACAAATACCGTCGCGATCAATACATCGATGTCCAGCGTAACTATCTACAAGGGTCTATTGGTGTCTCGGTCACCGGATGGTCGCGCCTTGTCAGTCTAGTTTACAAATCCGACGCAAAACTGGCAGTTAATTTTATTCCTCCCATACTCTCAATTACAATGGTACACACATACTGCAATGGTTTTCAGAACATCGTCTTCCAGCAGACTTATCTCCAAGCTTGCCTGGGTCACCACATGATCGTTCTCCTGCGAGTAAAGATACGGGAACCCGACGCAAATTTGACAGTTAATTGCGACATTCCCACCACCCTAATGACGATGCAACACAGAAATTACGTCGCAATTCAATACATTGGTCACTAGCCGACTTATCTCCGAGGGTCTAACGCTGCCTCATACCAGATGGATGTACAATTTGGCAGTCAAGTTTCCCTTCTCCCTCTCATTACTCACAGTTAATACTTACCGTCAAATCCTGGTATTAACGATGGAACACACAAATAGCGTCGCGATTTAATACATCGTTGTCTAGCGTAACTATCTACAATAGTATTGGTGCCTCGGCCTCCGGATGTTCGCTCTTTGTCAGTCTAGTTTTCGAATCCGACGCACGTTTGACAGTTAATTGCGACATTCCCACCATTCTAACGTCGTTGCAACACAGAAATTGTGTCGCGATTCAATACATTGGTCACTAGCCGACTTATCTCCGAGGGTCTATCGCTGCCTCATACCAGATGGACGTACTATTTGGCAGTCAAGTTTGTTTTCTCCCTCTCATAACTCACTGTAAATTCTTTCCGTCAGATCCTGGTATTGACGATGGAACACACAAATAGCGTCGCGATTCGAAAGATCGATGTCCAGCGTAACTATCTACTAGGGTCTGTTGGTGCCTCGGTCACCGTTTGGTCGCGTTTTGTCAGTCTAGTTTACAAATCCGACGCAAGATTGGCAGTTAATTATATTCCTCCCATAGTCTCAATTACGATGGAACACACATACTGCGATGGTTTTCAGAACATCGTTTTCCAGCAGATTTATCTCCAAGCATGCCTGGGTCACCACATGATGGTTCTCTTACGAGTAAAGTTTCGGGAATCCGACGCAAATTTGACAGTTAATTGAGACATTCCCACCATCCTAATGACGATGCAACACAGGAATTGCGTCGCGATTCAATACATTGGTCACTAGCCGACTTATCTCCGAGGGTCTAACGCTGCCTCATACCAGATGGATGTACAATTTGGCTGTCAAGTTTCTTGTCTCCGACTCAAAACTCACAGCTAACTCTTACCGTCAGATCCTAGTATTGACGATGGAACACACAAATACCGTCGCGATCAATACATCGATGTCCAGCGTAACTATCTACAAGGGTGTATTGGTGCCTCGGTCACCGGATGGTCGCGTTTTGTCAGTCTAATTTACAAATCCGACGCAAAACTGGCAGTTAATTTTATTCCTCCCATACTCTCAGTTACGATGGAACACACATACTGCGATGTTTTTCAGAACATCGTTTTCCAGCAGATTTATCTCCAAGCATGCCTGGGTCACCACATGATCGTTCTCCTGCGAGTAAAGTTTCGGGAATCCGACGCAAATTTGACAGTTAATTGCGACATTCCCACCATCCCAATGACGATGCAACACAGGAATTGCGTCGCGATTCAATACATTGGTCAGTAGCCGACTTATCTCCGAGGGTCTATCGCTGCCTCATACCAGAAGGACGTGCTCTTTGGCAGTCAAGTTTGTTTTCTCTCTCTCATAACTCACTGTAAATTCTTACCGTCAGATCCTGGTATTGACGATGGAACACACAAATAGCGTCGCGATTCGAAAGATCGATGTCCAGCGTAACTATCTACTAGGGTCTGTTGGTGCCTCGGTCACCGTTTGGTCTCGTTTTGTCAGTCTAGTTTACAAATCCGACGCAAGATTGGCAGTTAATTATATTCCTCCCATAGTCTCAATTACGATGGAACACACATACTGCGATGGTTTTCAGAACATCGTCTTCCAGCAGATTTATCTCCAAGCATGCCTGGGTCACCACATGATGGTTCTCTTACGAGTAAAGTTTCGGGAATCCGACGCAAATTTGACAGTTAATTGAGACATTCCCACCATCCTAATGACGATGCAACACAGGAATTGCGTCGCGATTCAATAACTTGGTCACTAGCCGACTTATCTCCGAGGGTCTAACGCTGCCTCATACCAGATGGATGTACAATTTGGCTGTCAAGTTTCTTGTCTCCGACTCAAAACTCACAGCTAACTATTACCGTCAGATCCTAGTATCGACGATGGAACACACAAATAGCGTCGCGATTCAATACATCGATGTCTAGCGTAACTATCTACAATGGTATTGGCGCCTCGGTCACCGGATGTTCGCTCTTTGTCAGTCTAGTTTTCAAATCCGACGCACATTTGACAGTTAATTGCGACATTCCCACCATCCTAATGACGATGCAACACAGAAATTACGTCGCGATTCAATACATTGGTCACTAGCCGACTTATCTCCATGGGTCTAACGCTGCCTCATACCAGATGGATGTACAATTTGGCAGTCAAGTTTCCCTTCTCCCTCTCATAACTCAAAGTTAATACTTACCGTCAAATCCTGGTATTGACGATGGAACCCACAAATAGCGTCGCGATTCTATACATCGATGTCCAGCGTAACTATCTAGAAGGGCCTATTTGTGGCTCGGTCACCGGATGTTCGCTCTTTGTCAGTCTAGTTTTCAAATCCGACGCAAATTTGACAGTTAATTGCGACATTCACACCATCCTAACGACGTTGCAACACAGATATTGCGTCGCGATTCAATACTTTGGTCACTAGCCGACTTATCTCCGAGGGGTCTATCGCTGCCTCATACCAGATGGACGTACTATTTGGCATTCAAGTTTGTTTTCTCCCTCTCATAACTCACTGTAAATTCTTACCGTCAGATCCTGGTATTGACGATGGAACACACAAATAGCGTCGCGATTCAATACATCGATGTCCAGCGTAACTATCTACAAGGGTCTATTGGTGTCTCGGTCACCGGATGGTCGCGTTTTGTCAGTCTAGTTTACAAATCCGACGCAAGATTGGCAGTTAATTATATTCCTCCCATAGTCTCAATTACGATGGAACACACATACTGCGATGGTTTTCAGAACATCGTCTTCCAGCAGATTTATCTCCAAGCATGCCTGGGTCACCACATGATCGTTCTCCTGCGAGTAAAGTTTCGGGAATCCGACGCAAATTTGACAGTTAATTGCGACATATCCACCATCCTAATGACGATGCAACACAGAAATTGCGTCGCGACTCAATACATTGGTCACTAGCCGACTTATCTCCGAGGGTCTAACGAAGCCTCATACCAGATTTGGCTGTCAAGTTTCTTGTCTCCGACTCAAAACTAACAGCTAATTCTTACAGTCAGATCCTGGTATCGACGATGGAACACACAAATAGCGTCGCGATTCAATACATCGATGTCTAGCGTAACTATCTACAAGGGTCTATTGGTGCCTCTGTCACCGGATGTTCGCTCTTTGTCAGTCTAGTTTTCAAATCCGATGCACATTTGACAGTTAATTGCGACATTCCCACCATCCTAACGACGTTGCAACACAGAAATTGTGTCGCGATTCAATACATTGGTCACTAGCCGACTTATCTCCGAGGGTCTATCGCTGCCTCATACCAGATGGACGTACTATTTGGCAGTCAAGTTTGTTTTCTCCCTCTCATAGCTCACAGTAAATTCTTACCGTCAGATCCTGGTATTGACGATGGAACCCACAAATAGCGTAGCGATTCTATACATCGATGTCTAGCGTAACTATGTACAATGGTATTGGTGCCTCGGTCACCGGATGTTCGCTCTTTGTCAGTCTAGTTTTCAAATCCGACGCACATTTGACAGTTAATTGATACATTCCCACCATCCTAATGACGATGCAACACAGAAATTACGTCGCAATTCAATACATTGGTCACTAGCCGACTTATCTCCGAGGGTCTAACGCTGCCTCATACCAGATGGACGTACACTTTGGCAGTCAAGTTTCTTGTCTCCGACTCAAAACTAACAGCTAATTCTTACAGTCAGATCCTGGTATCGACGATGGAACACACAAATAGCGTCGCGATTCAATAGATCGATGTCCAGCGTAACTATCTACAAGGGTCTATTGGTGCCTCGGTCACCGTTTGGTCGCGTTTTGTCAGTCTAGTTTACAAATCCGACGCAAGATTGGCAGTTAATTTTATTCCTCCGATACTCTCAATTACGATGGAACACACATACTGCGATGGTTTTCAGAACATCGTCTTCCAGCAGATTTATCTCCAAGCATGCCTGGGTCACCGCATGATCGTTCTCCTGCGAGTAAAGTTTCGGGAATCCGATTCAAATTTGACAGTTAATTGAGACATTCCCACCATCCTAATGACGATGCAACACAGGAATTGAGTCACGATTCAATACATTGGTCACTAGCCGACTTATCTCCGAGGGTCTAACGCTGCCTCATACCAGATGGATGTACAATTTGGCTGTCAAGTTTCTTGTCTCCGACTCAAAACTCACAGCTAACTCTTACCGTCAGATCCTACTATCGACGATGGAACACACAAATAGCGTCGCGATTCAATACATCGATGTCCAGCGTAACTATCTACAAGGGTCTATTGGTTCCTCGGTCACCGGATGGTCGCGTTTTGTCATCGAGTTTTCAAATCCGACGCAATACTGACAGTTAATTTTATTTTTTCTCATCCTCTCAATGACGATAGAACACACATACTGCGATGGTTTTCAGAACATCGTCTACCAGCAGATTTATCTCCAAGCATCTATTACTGCCTGGGTCACCACATGATCGTTGTCCTACGAGTAAAGTTTCGGGAATCCGACGCAAAATTGACAGTTAATTGCGACATTTCCACCATCCTAATGACGATGCAACACAGAAATTGCTTCGCGATTCAATACATTGGTCACTAGCCGACTTATCTCCGAGGGTCTATCGCTGCCTCATACCAGATGGACGTACTGTTTGGCAGTCAAGTTTGTTTTCTCCCTCTCATAACTCACAGTTAATTCTTACCGTCAGATCCTGGTATTGACGATGGAACACACAAATACCGTCGCGATCAATACATCGATGTGCAGCGAAACTATCTACAAGGGTCTATTGGTGTCTCGGTCACCGGATGGTCGCGTTTTGTCAGTCTAGTTTGCAAATCCGACGCAAAACTGGCAGTTAATTTTATTCCTTCCATACTCTCAATTACAATGGAACACACATACTGCAATGGTTTTCAGAACATCGTCTTCCAGCAGACTTATCTCCAACCTTGCCTGGGTCACCACATGATCGTTCTCCTGCGAGTAAAGATACGGGAATCCGACGCAAATTTGACAGTTAATTGCGACATTCCCACCATCCTAATGACGATGCAACACAGAAATTGTGTCGCGATTCAATACATTGGTCACTAGCCGATTATCTCCGAGGGTCTATCGCTGCCTCATACCAGATGGACGTACTATTTGTCAGTCAAGTTTGCTTTCTCCCTCTCATAGCTCACAGTAAATTCTTACCGTCAGATCCTGGTATTGACGATGGAACCCACAAATAGCGTCGCGATTCTATACATCGATGTCTAGCGTAACTATGTACAATGGTATTGGTGCCTCGGTCACCGGATGTTCGCTCTTTGTCAGTCTAGTTTTCAAATCCGACGCACATTTGACAGTTAATTGCGACATTCCCACCATCCTAATGACGATGCAACACAGAAATTACGTCGCGATTCAATACATTGGTCACTAGCCGATTTATCTCCGAGGGTCTAACGCTGCCTCATACCATTTGGATGTACAATTTTTCTGTCAAGTTTCTTGTCTCCGACTCAAAACTCACAGCTAATTCTTACAGTCAGATCCTGGTATCGACCATGGAACACACAAATAATGTCGCGATTCAATACATCGATATCTAGCGTAACTATCTACAAGGGTCTATTGGTGCCTCGGTCACCGGATGTTCGCTCTTTGTCAGTCTAGTTTTCAAATCCGACGCACATTTGACAGTTAATTGCGACATTCCCACCATCCTAATGACGATGCAACACAAAATTGTGTCGCGATTCAATACATTGGTCACTAGCCGACTTATCTCCGAGGGTCTATCGCTGCCTCATACCAGATGGACGTACTCTTTGGCAGTCAAGTTTGTTTTCTCCCTCTCATAACTCACAGTAAATTCTTACCGTCAGATCCTGGTATTGACGATGGAACACACAAATAGCGTCGCGATTCAATACATCGATGTCCAGCGTAACTATCTACAAGGGTCTATTGGTTCCTCGGTCACCGGATGGTCGCGTTTTGTCATCGAGTTTTCAAATCCGACGCAATACTTACAGTTAATTTTATTTTTTCTCATCCTCTCAATGACGGTAGAACACACATACTGCGATGGTTTTCAGAACATCGTCTACCAGCAGATTTATCTCCAAGCATCTATTACTGCCTGGGTCACCACATGATCGTTGTCCTACGAGTAAAGTTTCGGGAATCCGAAGCAAAATTGACAGTTAATTGCGACATTTCCACCATCCTAATGACGATGCAACACAGAAATTGCTTCGCGATTCAATACATTGGTCACTAGCCGACTTATCTCCGGGGGTCTATCGCTGCCTCATACCAGATGGACGTACTATTTGGCAGTCAAGTTCGTTTTCTCCCTCTCATAGCTCACAGTAAATTCTTACCGTCAGATCCTGGTATTGACGATGGAACCCACAAATAGCGTCGCGATTCTATACATCGATGTCTAGCGTAACTATGTACAATGGTATTGGTGCCTCGGTCACCGGATGTTCGCTCTTTGTCAGTCTAGTTTTCAAATCCGACGCACATTTGACAGTTAATTGCGACATTCCCACCATCCTAATGACGATGCAACACAGAAATTACGTCGCGATTCAATACATTGGTCACTAGCCGACTTATCTCCGAGGGTCTAACGCTGCCTCATACCAGATGGATGTACAATTTAGCTGTCAAGTTTCTTGTCTCCGACTCAAAACTCACAGCTAATTCTTACCGTCAGATCCTGGTATCGACGATGGAACACGCAAATAGCGTCGCGATTCAATACATCGATGTCTAGCGTAATTATCTACAAGGGTGTATTGGTGCCTCGGTCACCGGATGGTCGCGTTTTGTCAGTCTAGTTTACAAATCCGACGCAAAACTGGCAGTTAATTTTATTCCTCCCATACTCTCAATTACGATGGAACACACATACTGCGATGTTTTTCAGAACATCGTTTTCCAGCAGATTTATCTCCAAGCATGCCTGGGTCACCACATGATCGTTCTCCTGCGAGTAAAGTTTCGGGAATCCGACGCAAATTTGACAGTTAATTGCGACATTCCCACCATCCCAATGACGATGCAACACAGGAATTGCGTCGCGATTCAATACATTGGTTTGTAGCCGACTTATCTCCGAGGGTCTATCGCTGCCTCATACCAGAAGGACGTGCTCTTTGGCAGTCAAGTTTGTTTTCTCTCTCTCATAACTCACAGTAAATTCTTACCGTCAGATCCTGGTACTGACGATGGAACACGCAAATAGCGTCGCGATCCAATACATCGATGTCTAGCGTAACTATCAAGAAGGGTCTATTGGTGCCTCGGCCTCCGGATGTTCGCTCTTTGTCAGTCTAGTTTTCAAATCTGACGCAAATTTGACAGTTAATTTGCGACATTCACACCATCGTAACGACGTTGCACTACAATAATTGCGTCGCGATTCAATACATTGGTCACTAGCCGACTTATCTCCGAGGGTCTATCGCTGCCTCATACCTGATGGACGTACCCTTTGGCACTCAAGTTTGTTTTCTCCCTCTCATAACTCAAAGTTAATTCTTACCGTGAGATCACACAAATAGCGTCGCGATTCAATACATCGATGTCCAGCGTAACTATCTACAAGGGTCTATTGGTTCCTCGGTCACCGGATGGTCGCGTTTTGTCATCGAGTTTTCAAATCCGACGCAATACTGACAGTTAATTTTATTATCTCTCATCCTCTCATTGACGATAGAACACACATACTGCGATGGTTTTCAGAACATCGTCTACCAGCAGATTTATTTCCAAGCATCTATTACTGCCAGGGTCACCACATGATCGTTGTCCTACGAGTAAAGTTTCAGGAATCCGAACAAATTTGACAGTTAATTGCGACATTTCCACCATCCTAATGACGATGCAACACAGAAATTGCTTCGCGATTCAATACATTGGTCACTAGCCGATTTGTCTCCTAGGGTCAATCGCTGCCTCATACCAGATGGACGTACTGTTTGGCAGTCAAGTTTGTTTTCTCCCTCTCATAACTCACAGTTAATTCTTACCGTCAGATCCTGGTATTGACGATGGAACACACAAATACCGTCGCGATCAATACATCGATGTCCAGCGTAACTATCTACAAGGGTCTATTGGTGTCTCGGTCACCGGATGGTCGCGTCTTGTCAGTCTAGTTTACAAATCCGACGCAAAACTGGCAGTTAATTTTATTCCTCCCATACTCTCATTACAATGGTACACACATACTGCAATGGTTTTCAGAACATCGTCTTCCAGCAGACTTATCTCCAAGCTTGCCTGGGTCACCACATGATCGTTCTCCTGCGAGTAAAGATACGGGAACCCGACGCAAATTTGACAGTTAATTGCGACATTCCCACCATCCTAATGACGATGCAACACAGAAATTACGTCGCAATTCAATACATTGGTCACTAGCCGACTTATCTCCGAGGGTCTAACGCTGCCTCATACCAGATGGATGTACAATTTGGCAGTCAAGTTTCCCTTCTCCCTCTCATTACTCACAGTTAATACTTACCGTCAAATCCTGGTATTAACGATGGAACACACAAATAGCGTCGCGATTTAATACATCGTTGTCTAGCGTAACTATCTACAATAGTATTGGTGCCTCGGCCTCCGGATGTTCGCTCTTTGTCAGTCTAGTTTTCGAATCCGACGCACGTTTGACAGTTAATTGCGACATTCCCACCATTCTAACGTCGTTGCAACACAGAAATTGTGTCGCGATTTAATACATTAGTCACTAGCCGACTTATCTCCGGTGGTCTATCGCTGCCTCATACCAGATGGACGTACTATTTGGCAGTCAAGTTTGTTTTCTCCCTCTCATAACTCACTGTAAATTCTTACCGTCAGATCTTGGTATTGACGATGGAACACACAAATAGCGTCGCGATTCGAAAGATCGATGTCCAGCGTAACTATCTACTAGGGTCTGTTGGTGCCTCGGTCACCGTTTGGTCGCGTTTTGTCAGTCTAGTTTACAAATCCGACGCAAGATTGGCAGTTAATTATATTCCTCCCATAGTCTCAATTACGATGGAACACACATACTGCGATGGTTTTCAGAACATCGTCTTCCAGCAGATTTATCTCCAAGCATGCCTGGGTCACCACATGATGGTTCTCCTACGAGTAAAGTTTCGGGAATCCGACGCAAATTTGACAGTTAATTGAGACATTCCCACCATCCTAATGACGATGCAACACAGAAATTACGTCGCAATTCAATACATTGGTCACTAGCCGACTCCGAGGGTCTAACGCTGCCTCATACCAGATGGACGTACACTTTGGCAGTCAAGTTTCTTGTCTCCGACTCAAAACCAACAGCTAATTCTTACAGTCAGATCCTGGTATTAACGATGGAACACACAAATAGCGTCGCGATTCAATAGATCGATGTCCAGCGTAACTATCTACAAGGGTCTATTGGTGCCTCGGTCACCGTTTGGTCGCGTTTTGTCAGTCTAGTTTACAAATCCGACGCAAGATTGGCAGTTAATTTTATTCCTCCGATACTCTCAATTACGATGGAACACACATACTGCGATGGTTTTCAGAACATCGTCTTCCAGCAGATTTATCTCCAAGCATGCCTGGGTCACCGCATGATCGTTCTCCTGCGAGTAAAGTTTCGGGAATCCGATTCAAATTTGACAGTTGAGCCATTCCCACCATCCTAATGACGATGCAACACAGGAATTGAGTCACGATTCAATACATTGGTCACTAGCCGACTTATCTCCGAGGGTCTAACGCTGCCTCATACCAGATGGATGTACAATTTGGCTGTCAAGTTTCTTGTCTCCGACTCAAAACTCACAGCTAACTCTTACCGTCAGATCCTACTATCGACGATGGAACACACAAATAGCGTCGCGATTCAATACATCGATGTCCAGCGTAACTATCTACAAGGGTCTATTGGTTCCTCGGTCACCGGATGGTCGCGTTTTGTCATCGAGTTTTCAAATCCGACGCAATACTGACAGTTAATTTTATTTTTTCTCATCCTCTCAATGACGATAGAACACACATACTGCGATGGTTTTCAGAACATCGTCTACCAGCAGATTTATCTCCAAGCATCTATTACTGCCTGGGTCACCACATGATCGTTGTCCTACGAGTAAAGTTTCGGGAATCCGACGCAAAATTGACAGTTAATTGCGACATTTCCACCATCCTAATGACGATGCAACACAGAAATTGCTTCGCGATTCAATACATTGGTCACTAGCCGACTTATCTCCGAGGGTCTATCGCTGCCTCATACCAGATGGACGTACTGTTTGGCAGTCAAGTTTTTTTTCTCCCTCTCATAACTCACAGTTAATTCTTACCGTCAGATCCTGGTATTGACGATGGAACACACAAATACCGTCGCGATCAATACATCGATGTCCAGCGAAACTATCTACAAGGGTCTATTGGTGTCTCGGTCACCGGATGGTCGCGTTTTGTCAGTCTAGTTTACAAATCCGACGCAAAACTGGCAGTTAATTTTATTCCTTCCATACTCTCAATTACAATGGAACACACATACTGCAATGGTTTTCAGAACATCGTCTTCCAGCAGACTTATCTCCAACCTTGCCTGGGTCACCACATGATCGTTCTCCTGCGAGTAAAGATACGGGAATCCGACGCAAATTTGACAGTTAATTGCGACATTCCCACCATCCTAATGACGATGCAAAACAGAAATTGTGTCGCGATTCAATACATTGGTCACTAGCCGATTATCTCCGAGGGTCTATCGCTGCCTCATACCAGATGGACGTACTATTTGTCAGTCAAGTTTGCTTTCTCCCTCTCATAGCTCACAGTAAATTCTTACCGTCAGATCCTGGTATTGACGATGGAACCCACAAATAGCGTCGCGATTCTATACATCGATGTCTAGCGTAACTATGTACAATGGTATTGGTGCCTCGGTCACCGGATGTTCGCTCTTTGTCAGTCTAGTTTTCAAATCCGACGCACATTTGACAGTTAATTGCGACATTCCCACCATTCTAATGACGATGCAACACAGAAATTACGTCGCGATTCAATACATTGGTCACTAGCCGATTTATCTCCGAGGGTCTAACGCTGCCTCATACCATTTGGATGTACAATTTTTCTGTCAAGTTTCTTGTCTCCGACTCAAAACTCACAGCTAATTCTTACAGTCAGATCCTGGTATCGACCATGGAACACACAAATAATGTCGCGATTCAATACATCGATATCTAGCGTAACTATCTACAAGGGTCTATTGGTGCCTCGGTCACCGGATGTTCGCTCTTTGTCAGTCTAGTTTTCAAATCCGACGCACATTTGACAGTTAATTGCGACATTCCCACCATCCTAACGACGTTGCAACACAAAATTGTGTCGCGATTCAATACATTGGTCACTAGCCGACTTATCTCCGAGGGTCTATCGCTGCCTCATACCAGATGGACGTACTCTTTGGCAGTCAAGTTTGTTTTCTCCCTCTCATAACTCACAGTTAATTCTTACCGTCAGATCCTGGTATTGACGATGGAACACACAAATACCGTCGCGATCAATACATCGATGTCCAGCGTAACTATCTACAAGGGTCTATTGGTGTCTCGGTCACCGGATGGTCGCGTCTTGTCAGTCTAGTTTACAAATCCGACGCAAGATTGGCAGTTAATTATATTCCTCCCATAGTCTCAATTACGATGGAACACACATACTGCGATGGTTTTCAGAACATCGTCTTCCAGCAGATTTATCTCCAAGCATGCCTGGGTCACCACATGATGGTTCTCCTACGAGTAAAGTTTCGGGAATCCGACGCAAATTTGACAGTTAATTGAGACATTCCCACCATCCTAATGACGATGCAACACAGAAATTACTTCGCAATTCAATACATTGGTCACTAGCCGACTCCGAGGGTCTAACGCTGCCTCATACCAGATGGACGTACACTTTGGCAGTCAAGTTTCTTGTCTCCGACTCAAAACTAACAGCTAATTCTTACAGTCAGATCCTGGTATCGACGATGGAACACACAAATAGCGTCGCGATTCAATAGATCGATGTCCAGCGTAACTATCTACAAGGGTCTATTGGTGCCTCGGTCACCGTTTGGTCGCGTTTTGTCAGTCTAGTTTACAAATCCGACGCAAGATTGGCAGTTAATTTTATTCCTCCGATACTCTCAATTACGATGGAACACACATACTGCGATGGTTTTCAGAACATCGTCTTCCAGCAGATTTATCTCCAAGCATGCCTGGGTCACCGCATGATCGTTCTCCTGCGAGTAAAGTTTCGGGAATCCGATTCAAATTTGACAGTTGAGCCATTCCCACCATCCTAATGACGATGCAACACAGGAATTGAGTCACGATTCAATACATTGGTCACTAGCCGACTTATCTCCGAGGGTCTAACGCTGCCTCATACCAGATGGATGTACAAATTTGGCTGTCAAGTTTCTTGTCTCCGACTCAAAACTCACAGCTAACTCTTACCGTCAGATCCTACTATCGACGATGGAACACACAAATAGCGTCGCGATTCAATACATCGATGTCCAGCGTAACTATCTACAAGGGTCTATTGGTTCCTCGGTCACCGGATGGTCGCGTTTTGTCATCGAGTTTTCAAATCCGACGCAATACTGACAGTTAATTTTATTTTTTCTCATCCTCTCAATGACGATAGAACACACATACTGCGATGGTTTTCAGAACATCGTCTACCAGCAGATTTATCTCCAAGCATCTATTACTGCCTGGGTCACCACATGATCGTTGTCCTACGAGTAAAGTTTCGGGAATCCGACGCAAAATTGACAGTTAATTGCGACATTTCCACCATCCTAATGACGATGCAACACAGAAATTGCTTCGCGATTCAATACATTGGTCACTAGCCGACTTATCTCCGAGGGTCTATCGCTGCCTCATACCAGATGGACGTACTGTTTGGCAGTCAAGTTTGTTTTCTCCCTCTCATAACTCACAGTTAATTCTTACCGTCAGATCCTGGTATTGACGATGGAACACACAAATACCGTCGCGATCAATACATCGATGTCCAGCGAAACTATCTACAAGGGTCTATTGGTGTCTCGGTCACCGGATGGTCGCGTTTTGTCAGTCTAGTTTACAAATCCGACGCAAAACTGGCAGTTAATTTTATTCCTTCCATACTCTCAATTACAATGGAACACACATACTGCAATGGTTTTCAGAACATCGTCTTCCAGCAGACTTATCTCCAACCTTGCCTGGGTCACCACATGATCGTTCTCCTGCGAGTAAAGATACGGGAATCCGACGCAAATTTGACAGTTAATTGCGACATTCCCACCATCCTAATGACGATGCAACACAGAAATTGTGTCGCGATTCAATACATTGGTCACTAGCCGATTATCTCCGAGGGTCTATCGCTGCCTCATACCAGATGGACGTACTATTTGTCAGTCAAGTTTGCTTTCTCCCTCTCATAGCTCACAGTAAATTCTTACCGTCAGATCCTGGTATTGACGATGGAACCCACAAATAGCGTCGCGATTCTATACATCGATGTCTAGCGTAACTATGTACAATGGTATTGGTGCCTCGGTCACCGGATGTTCGCTCTTTGTCAGTCTAGTTTTCAAATCCGACGCACATTTGACAGTTAATTGCGACATTCCCACCATCCTAATGACGATGCAACACAGAAATTACGTCGCGATTCAATACATTGGTCACTAGCCGATTTATCTCCGAGGGTCTAACGCTGCCTCATACCATTTGGATGTACAATTTTTCTGTCAAGTTTCTTGTCTCCGACTCAAAACTCACAGCTAATTCTTACAGTCAGATCCTGGTATCGACCATGGAACACACAAATAATGTCGCGATTCAATACATCGATATCTAGCGTAACTATCTACAAGGGTCTATTGGTGCCTCGGTCACCGGATGTTCGCTCTTTGTCAGTCTAGTTTTCAAATCCGACGCACATTTGACAGTTAATTGCGACATTCCCACCATCCTAACGACGTTGCAACACAAAATTGTGTCGCGATTCAATACATTGGTCACTAGCCGACTTATCTCCGAGGGTCTATCGCTGCCTCATACCAGATGGACGTACTCTTTGGCAGTCAAGTTTGTTTTCTCCCTCTCATAACTCACAGTAAATTCTTACCGTCAGATCCTGGTATTGACGATGGAACACACAATACATCGATATCCAGCGTAACTATCTACAAGGGTCTATTGGTTCCTCGGTCACCGGATGGTCGCGTTTTGTCATCGAGTTTTCAAATCCGACGCAATACTTACAGTTAATTTTATTTTTTCTCATCCTCTCAATGACGGTAGAACACACATACTGCGATGGTTTTCAGAACATCGTCTACCAGCAGATTTATCTCCAAGCATCTATTACTGCCTGGGTCACCACATGATCGTTGTCCTACGAGTAAAGTTTCGGGAATCCGAAGCAAAATTGACAGTTAATTGCGACATTTCCACCATCCTAATGACGATGCAACACAGAAATTGCTTCGCGATTCAATACATTGGTCACTAGCCGACTTATCTCCGGGGGTCTATCGCTGCCTCATACCAGATGGACGTACTATTTGGCAGTCAAGTTCGTTTTCTCCCTCTCATAGCTCACAGTAAATTCTTACCGTCAGATCCTGGTACTGACAATGGAACACGCAAATAGCGTCGCGATTCAATACATCGATGTCTAGCGTAACTATCAAGAAGGGTCTATTGGTGCCTCGGCCTCCGGATGTTCGCTCTTTGTCAGTCTAGTTTTCAAATCTGACGCAAATTTGACAGTTAATTTGCGACATTCACACCATCGTAACGACGTTGCACTACAAAAATTGCGTCGCGATTCAATACATTGGTCACTAGCCGACTTATCTCCGAGGGTCTATCGCTGCCTCATACCTGATGGACGTACCCTTTGGCACTCAAGTTTGTTTTCTCCCTCTCATAACTCACAGTTAATTCTTACCGTCAGATCCTGGTATTGACGATGGAACACACAAATACCGTCGCGATCAATACATCGATGTCCAGCGTAACTATCTACAAGGGTCTATTGGTGTCTCGGTCACCGGATGGTCGCGTCTTGTCAGTCTAGTTTACAAATCCGACGCAAAACTGGCAGTAAATTTTATTCCTCCCATACTCTCAATTACAATGGTACACACATACTGCAATGGTTTTCAGAACATCGTTTTCCAGCAGACTTATCTCCAAGCTTGCCTGGGTCACCACATGATCGTTCTCCTGCGAGTAAAGATACGGGAACCCGACGCAAATTTGACAGTTAATTGCGACATTCCCACCATCCTAATGACGATGCAACACAGAAATTACGTCGCAATTCAATACATTGGTCACTAGCCGACTTATCTCCGAGGGTCTAACGCTGCCTCATACCAGATGGATGTACAATTTGGCAGTCAAGTTTCCCTTCTCCCTCTCATTACTCACAGTTAATACTTACCGTCAAATCCTGGTATTAACGATGGAACACACAAATAGCGTCGCGATTTAATACATCGTTGTCTAGCGTAACTATCTACAATAGTATTGGTGCCTCGGCCTCCGGATGTTCGCTCTTTGTCAGTCTAGTTTTCGAATCCGACGCACGTTTGACAGTTAATTGCGACATTCCCACCATTCTAACGTCGTTGCAACACAGAAATTGTGTCGCGATTTAATACATTGGTCACTAGCCGACTTATCTCCGAGGGTCTATCGCTGCCTCATACCAGATGGATGTACTATTTGGCAGTCAAGTTTGTTTTCTCCCTCTCATAACTCACTGTAAATTCTTACCGTCAGATCCTGGTATTGACGATGGAACACACAAATAGCGTCGCGATTCGAAAGATCGATGTCCAGCGTAACTATCTACTAGGGTCTGTTGGTGCCTCGGTCACCGTTTGGTCGCGTTTTGTCAGTCTAGTTTACAAATCCGACGCAAGATTGGCAGTTAATTATATTCCTCCCATAGTCTCAATTACGATGGAACACACATACTGCGATGGTTTTCAGAACATCGTCTTCCAGCAGATTTATCTCCAAGCATGCCTGGGTCACCACATGATGGTTCTCCTACGAGTAAAGTTTCGGGAATCCGACGCAAATTTGACAGTTAATTGAGACATTCCCACCATCCTAATGACGATGCAACACAGGAATTGCGTCGCGATTCAATACATTGGTCACTAGCCGACTTATCTCCGAGGGTCTAACGCTGCCTCATACCAGATGGATGTACAATTTGGCTGTCAAGTTACTTGTCTCCGACTCAAAACTCACAGCTAACTATTACCGTCAGATCCTAGTATCGACGATGGAACACACAAATAGCGTCGCGATTCAATACATCGATGTCTAGCGTAACTATCTACAATGGTATTGGCGCCTCGGTCACCGGATGTTCGCTCTTTGTCAGTCTAGTTTTCAAATCCGACGCACATTTGACAGTTAATTGCGACATTCCCACCATCCTAATGACGATGCAACACAGAAATTACGTCGCGATTCAATACATTGGTCACTAGCCGACTTATCTCCGAGGGTCTAACGCTGCCTCATACCAGATGGATGTACAATTTGGCAGTCAAGTTTCCCTTCTCCCTCTCATAACTCAAAGTTAATACTTACCGTCAAATCCTGGTATTGACGATGGAACCCACAAATAGCGTCGCGATTCTATACATCGATGTCCAGCGTAACTATCTAGAAGGGCCTATTTGTGGCTCGGTCACCGGATGTTCGCTCTTTGTCAGTCTAGTTTTCAAATCCGACGCAAATTTGACAGTTAATTGCGACATTCACACCATCCTAACGACGTTGCAACACAGATATTGCGTCGCGATTCAATACATTGGTCACTAGCCGACTTATCTCCGAGGGGTCTATCGCTGCCTCATACCAGATGGACGTACTATTTGGCATTCAAGTTTGTTTTCTCCCTCTCATAACTCACTGTAAATTCTTACCGTCAGATCCTGGTATTGACGATGGAACACACAAATAGCGTCGCGATTCAATACATCGATGTCCAGCGTAACTATCTACAAGGGTCTGTTGGTGCCTCGGTCACCGTTTGGTCGCGTTTTGTCAGTCTAGTTTACAAATCCGACGCAAGATTGGCAGTTAATTTTATTCCTCCCATACTCTCAATTACGATGTAACACACATACTGCGATGGTTTTCAGAACATCGTCTTCCAGCAGATTTATCTCCAAGCATGCCTGGGTCACCACATGATCGTTCTCCTGCGAGTAAAGTTTCGGGAATCCGACGCAAATTTGACAGTTAATTGAGACATTCCCACCATCCTAATGACGATGCAACACAGGAATTTCGTCGCGATTCAATACATTGGTCACTAGCCGACTTAACTCCGAGGGTCTAACGCTGCCTCATACCAGATGGATGTACAATTTGGCTGTCAAGTTTCTTGTCTCCGACTCAAACCTCACAGCTAATTCTTACCGTCAGATCCTGGTATCGACGATGGAACACACAAATAGCGTCGCGATTCAATACATCGATGTCTAGCGTAATTATCTACAAGGGTGTATTGGTGCCTCGGTCACCGGATGGTCGCGTTTTGTCAGTCTAGTTTACAAATCCGACGCAAAACTGGCAGTTAATTTTATTCCTCCCATACTTTCAATTACGATGGAACACACATACTGCGATGGTTTTCAGAACATCGTCTTCCAGCAGATTTATCTCCAAGCATGCCTGGGTCACCACATGATCGTTCTCCTTCGAGTAAAGTTTCGGGAATCCGACGCAAATTTGACAGTTAATTGAGACATTCCCACCATCCTAATGACGATGCAACACAGAAATTGCGTCGCGATTAAATACATTGGTCACTAGCCGACTTATCTCAGAGGGTCTAACGCTGCCTGTTACCAGATGGATGTACAATTTGGCAGTCAAGTTTCCCTTCTCCCTCTCATAACTCACAGTTAATACTTACCGTCAAACCCTGGTATTGACGATGGAACACACAAATAGCGTCGCGATTCAATACATCGATGTCTAGCGTAACTATCTACAATAGTATTGGTGCCTCGGTCACCGGATTTTCTCTCTTTGTCAGTCTAGTTTTCAAATCCGACGCACATTTGACTGTTAAATGTGACAGTCACACCATCCTAATGACGATGCATCACAGAAATTGCGTCGCGATCAATACATTTGTCACTAGCCGACTTATCTCCGAGGGTCTAACGAAGCCTCATACCAGATTTGGCTGTCAAGTTTCTTGTCTCCGACTCAAAACTAACAGCTACTTCTTACAGTCAGATCCTGGTATCGACGATGGAACACACCCAATAGCGTCGCGATTCAATACATCGATGTCTAGCGTAACTATCAACAAGGGTCTATTGGTGCCTCGGTCACCGGATGTTCTCTCATTGTCAGTCTAGTTTTCAAATCCGACGCACATTTGACAGTTAATTGCGACATTCCCACCATCCTAACGACGTTGCAACACAGAAATTGTTTCGCGATTCCATACATTGGTCACTAGCCGACTTATCTCCGAGGGTCTATCGCTGCCTCATACCAGATGGACGTATTATTTGGCAGTCATGTTTGTTTTCTCCCTCTCATAGCTCACAGTAAATTCTTACCGTCACATCCTGGTATTGACGATGGAACCCACAAATAGCGTCGCGATTCTATACATCGATGTATAGCGTAACTATGTACAATGGTATTGGTGCCTCGGTCACCGGATATTCGCTCTTTGTCAGTCTAGTTTTCAAATCCGACGCACATTTGACAGTTAATTGCGACATTCCCACCATCCTAATGACGGTGCAACACAGAAATTACGTCACGATTCAATACATTGGTCACTAGCCGACTTATCTCCGAGGGTCTAACGCTGCCTCATACCAGATGGATGTACAATTTGGCTGTCAAGTTTCTTGTCTCCGACTCAAAACTCACAGCTAATTCTTACCGTCAGATCCTGGTATCGACGATGGAACACGCAAATAGCTTCGCGATTCAATACATCGATGTCTAGCGTAATTATCTACAAGGGTGTATTGGTGCCTCGGTCACCGGATGGTCGCGTTTTGTCAGTCTAGTTTACAAATCCGACGCAAAACTGGCAGTTAATTTTATTCCTCCCGTACTCTCAATTACGATGGAACACACATACTGCGATGGTTTTCAGAACATCGTTTTCCAGCAGATTTATCTCCAAGCATTCCTGGGTCACCACATGATCGTTCTCCTGCGAGTAAAGTTTCGGGAATCCGACGCAAATTTGACAGTTAATTGCGACATTCCCACCATCCTAATGACGATGCAACACAGAAATTGCGTCGCGATTCAATACATTGGTCACTAGCCGACTTATCTCCGAGGGTCTAACGAAGCCTCATACCAGATTTGGCTGTCAAGTTTCTTGTCTCCGACTCAAAACTAACAGCTAATTCTTACAGTCAGATCCTGGTATCGACGATGGAACACACAAATAGCGTCGCGATTCAATACATCGATGTCTAGCGTAACTATCTACAAGGGTCTATTGGTGCCTCGGTCACCGGATGTTCGCTCTTTGTCAGTCTAGTTTTCAAATCCGACGCAGATTTGACAGTTAATTGCGACATTCCCACCACCCTAACGACGTTGCAACACAGAAATTGTGTCGCGATTCAATACATTGGTCACTAGCCGACTTATCTCCGAGGGTCTAACGCTGCCTCATACCAGATGGACGTACTATTTGGCAGTCAAGTTTGTTTTCTCCCTCTCATAGCTCACAGTAAATTCTTACCGTCAGATCCTGGTATTGACGATGGAACCCACAAGTAGCGTCGCGATTCTATACATCGATGTCTAGCGTAACTATGTACAATGGTATTGGTGCCTCGGTAACCGGATGTTCGCTCTTTGTCAGTCTAGTTTTCAAATCCGACGCACATTTGACAGTTAATTGCGACATTCCCACCATCCTAATGACGATGCAACACAGAAATTACGTCGCGATTCAATACATTGGTCACTAGCCGACTTATCTCCGAGGGTCTAACGCTGCCTCATACCAGTTGGATGTACAATTTTTCTGTCAAGTTTCTTGTCTCCGACTCAAAACTCACAGCTAATTCTTACAGTCGGATCCTGGTATCGACGATGGAACACACAAATAGCGTCGCGATTCAATACATCGATGTCTAGCGTAACTATCTAAAATGGTATTGGTGCCTCGGTCACCGGATGTTCGCTCTTTGTCAGTCTAGTTTTCAAATCCGACGCACATTTGACAGTTAATTGCGACATTTCCACCATTCTAATGACGATGCAACACAGAAATTACGTCGCGATTCAATACATTGGTCACTAGTCGACTTATCTCCGAGGGTCTAACGCTGCCTCTTACCAGATGGATGTACAATTTGGCTGTCAATTTCTTGTCTCCGACTCAAAACTCACAGCTAAGTCTTACCGTCAGATCCTGGTATCGACGATGGAACACACAAATAGCGTCGCGATTCAATACATCGATGTCTAGCGTAACTATCTACAAGGGTCTATTGGTGCCTCGGTCACCGGATGTTCGCTCTTTGTCAGTCTAGTTTTCAAATCCGACGCAGATTTGTCAGTTAATTGCGACATTCCCACCACCCTAACGACGTTGCAACACAGAAATTGTGTCGCGATTCAATACATTGGCCACTAGCCCACTTATCTCCGAGGGTCTATCGCTGCCTCATACCAGATGGACGTACTATTTGGCAGTCAAGTTTGTTTTCTCCCTCTCATAGCTCACAGTAAATTCTTACCGTCAGATCCTGGTATTGACGATGGAACCCACAAGTAGCGTCGCGATTCTATACATCGATGTCTAGCGTAACTATGTACAATGGTATTGGTGCCTCGGTCACCGGATGTTCGCTCTTTGTCAGTCTAGTTTTCAAATCCGACGCACATTTGACAGTTAATTGCGACATTCCCACCATCCTAATGACGATGCAACACAGGAATTGCGTCGCGATTCAATACATTGGTCACTAGCCGACTTATCTCCGAGGGTCTAACGCTGCCTTATACCAGATGGATGTACAATTTGGCAGTCAAGTTTCCCTTCTCCCTCTCATAACTCACAGTTAATACTTACCGTCAAATCCTGGTATTGACGATGGAACCCACAAATAGCGTCGCGATTCTATACATCGATGTCCAGCGTAACTATCTAGAAGGGTCTATTTGTGCTCGGTCACCGGATGTTCGCTCTTTGTCAGTCTAGTTTTCAAATCCGACGCAACTTTGACAGTTAATTGCGACATTCACACCATCCTAACGACGTTGCAACACAGAAATTGCGTCGCGATTCAATACATTGGTCACTAGCCGACTTATCTCCGAGGGTCTAACGGTGCCTCATACCAGTTGGATGTACAATTTTTCTTTCTAGTTTCTTGTCTCCGACTCAAAACTAACAGCTAATTCTTACATTCAGATCCTGGTATCGACGATGGAACACACAAATAGCGTAGCGATTCAATACATCGATGTCTAGCGTAACTATCTACAAGGGTCTATTGGTGCCTCGGCTTCCGGATGTTCGCTCTTTGTCAGTGTAGTTTTCAAATCCGACGCACAGTTGACAGTTAATTGCGACATTCCCACCATCCTAATGACGTTGCAACATAGAAATTGTGTCGCCATTCAATACATTGGTCACTAGGCGACTTATCTCCGAGGGTCTATCGCTGCCTCATACCATATGGACGTGCTATTTGGCAGTCAAGTTTGTTTTCTCCCTCTCATAACTCACAGTAAATACTTACCGTCCGATCCTGGTATTGACGATGGAACACACAAATAGCGTCGCGATTCAATTGATCGATGTCCAGCGTAACTATCTACAAGGGTCTATTGGTTCCTCGGTCACCGGATGGTCGCGTTTTCTCATCGAGTTTTCAAATCCGACGCAATACTGACAGTTAATTTTACTTTTTTCTCATCCTCTCAATGACGATAGAACACACATACTGCGATGGTTTTCAGAACATCGTCTACCAGCAGATTTATCTCCAAGCATCTATTACTGCCTGGGTCACCACATGATCGTTGTCCTACGAGTAAAGTTTCGGGAATCCGACGCAAATTTGACAGTTAATTGCGACATTTCCACCATCCTAATGACGATGCAACACAGAAATTGCTTCGCAATTCAATACATTGGTCACTAGCCGACTTATCTCCGAGGGTCTAACGCTGCCTCATACCAGATTTGGCTGTCTCTTGTCTCCGACTTAAATCTCACAGCTAATTCTTACAGTCAGATCCTGGTATCGACGATGGAACACACAAATAGCGTCGCGATTCAATACATCGATGTCTAGCGTAACTATCTACAAGGGTCTATTGGTGCCTCGGTCACCGGATGTTCGCTCTTTGTCAGTCTAGTTTTCAAATCCGACGCACATTTGACAGTTAATTGCGACATTCCCACCATCCTAACGACGTTGCAACACAGAAATTGTGTCGCGATTCAATACATTGGTCACTAGCCGACTTATCTCCGAGGGTCTATGGCTGCCTCATACCAGTTGGACGTACTATTTGGCAGTCAAGTTTGTTTTCTCCCTCTCATAGCTCACAGTAAATTCTTACCGTAAGATCCTGGTATTGACGATGGAACCCACAAATAGCGTCGCGATTCTATACATCGATGTCTAGCGTAACTATGAACAATGGTATTGGTGCCTCGGTCACCGGATGTTCGCTCTTTGTCAGTCTAGTTTTCAAATCCGACGCACATTTGACAGTTAATTGCGACATTCCCACCATCCTAATGACGATGCAACACAGAAATTACGTCGCGATTCAATACATTGGTCAGTAGCCGACTTATCTCCGAGGGTCTAACGCTGCCTCATACCAGTTGGATGTACAATTTTTCTGTCAACTTTCTTGTCTCCGACTCAAAACTCACACCTAATTCTTACAGTCAGATCCTGGTATCGACGATGGAACACACAAATAGCGTCGCGATTCAATACATCGATGTCTAGCGTAACTATCTACAATGGTATTGGTGCCTCGGTCACCGGATGTTCGCTCTTTGTCAGTCTAGTTTTCAAATCCGACGCACATTTGACAGTTAATTGCGACATTCACATCATCCTAATGACGATGCAACACAGAAATTTCGTCGCGATTCAATACATTGGTCACTAGCCGACTTATCTCCGAGGGTCTAACGCTGCCTCATACCAGATGGATGTAAAATTTGGCTGTCAAGTTTCTTGTCTCCGACTCAAAACTCACAGCTAATTCTTACCGTCAGATCCTGGTATCGACGATGGATCACGCAAATAGCGTCCCGATTCAATACATCGATGTCTAGCGTAATTATCTACAAGGGTGTATTGGTGCCTCGGTCACCGGATGGTCGCGTTTTGTCAGTCTAGTTTACAAATCCGACGCAAAACTGGCAGTTATTTTTATTCCTCCCATACTCTCAATTACGATGGAACACACATACTGCGATGGTTTTCAGAACATCGTTTTCCAGCAGATTTATCTCCAAGCATTCCTGGGTCACCACATGATCGTTCTCCTGCGAGTAAAGTTTCGGGAATCCGACGCAAATTTGACAGTTAATTGCGACATTCCTACCATCCTAATGACGATGCAACACAGGAATTGCGACGCGATTCAATACATTGGTCACTAGCCGACTTATATCCGAGGGTCTAACGCTGCCACTTACCAGATGGATGTACAATTTGGCAGTCAAGTTTCCCTTCTCCCTCTCATAACTCACAGTTAATACTTACCGTCAAATCCTGGTATTGACGATGGAACACACAAATAGCGTCGCGATTCAATACATCGATGTCTAGCGTAAATATCTACAATAGTATTGGTGCCTCGGTCACCGGATGTTCGCTCTTTGTCAGTCTAGTTTTCAAATCCGACGCACATTTGACTCTTAATTGGGACAGTCCCACCATCCTAATGACGATGCAACACAGAAATTGCGTCGCGATTCAATACATTGGTCACTAGCCGACTTATTTCCGAGGGTCTAACGAAGCCTCATACCAGATTTGGCTGTCAAGTTTCTTGTCTCCGACTCAAAACTAACAGCTAATTCTTACAGTCAGATCCTGGTATCGACGATGGAGCACACAAATAGCGTCGCGATTCAATACATCGGTGTCTAGCGTAACTATCTACAAGGGTCTATTGATGCTCGGTCACCGGATGTTCGCTCTTTGTCAGTCTAGTTTTCAAATCCGACGCACATTTGACAGTTAATTGCGACATTCCCACCATCCTAACGACGTTGCAACACACAAATTGTGTCGCGATTCAATACATTGGTCACTAGCCGACTTATCTCCGAGGGTCTATCGCTGCCTCATACCAGATGGATGTACAATTTGGCAGTCAAGTTTCCCTTCTCCCTCTCATAACTCAAAGTTAATACTTACCGTCAAATCCTGGTATTGACGATGGAACCCACAAATAGCGTCGCGGTTCTACACATCGATGTCCAGCGTAACTATCTAGAAGGGTCTATTTGTGCTCGGTCACCGAATGTTCGCTCTTTGTCAGTCTAGTTTTCAAATCCGACGCAAATTTGACAGTTAATTGCGACATTCACACCATCCTAACGACGTTGCAACACAGAAATTGCGTCGCGATTCAATACATTGGTCACTAGCCGACTTATCTCCGAGGGTTTAACGGTGCGTCATACCAGATGGATGTACAATTTTTCTTTGTAGTTTCTTGTCTCCGACTCAAAACTAACAGCTAATTCTTACAGTCAGATCCTGGTATCGACGATGGAACACACAAATAGCGTCGCGATTTAATACATCGATGTCTAGCGTAACTATCTACAATGGTATTGGTGCCTCGGCCACTGGATGTTCGCTCTTTGTCAGTCTAGTTTTCAAATCCGACGCACATTTGACAGTTAACTGAGACATTCCCACGATCCTAATGACGATGCAACACAGGAATTGCGTCGCGATTCAATACATTGGTCACTAGCCGACTTATCTCCGAGGGTCTAACGCTGCCTCATACCAGACGGATGTACAATTTGGCTGTCAAGTTTCTTGTCTCCGACTCAAAACTCACAGCTAACTCTTACCGTCAGATCCTAGTATCGACGAAGGAACACACAAATAGCGTCGCTATTCAATACATCGATGTCTAGCGTAACTATCAAGAAGGGTCTATTGGTGCCTCGGCCTCCGGATGTTCGCTCTTTGTCAGTCTAGTTTTCAAATCCGACGCAAATTTGACAGTTAATTGCGACATTCACACCATCCTAACGACGTTGCAACACACAAATAGCGTCGCGATTCAATACATCGATGTGCAGCGTAACTATCTACAAGGGTCTATTGGTTCCTCGGTCACCGGATGGTCGCGTTTTGTCATCGAGTTTTCAAATCCGACGCAATACTGACAGTTAATTTTATTTTCTCTCATTCTCTCAATGACGATAGAACACACATACTGCGATGGTTTTCAGAACATCGTCTACCAGCAGATTTATCTCCAAGCATCTATTACTGCCTGGGTCACCACATGATCGTTGTCCTACGAGTAAAGTTTCGGGAATCCGACGCAAATTTGACAGTTAATTGCGACATTTCCACCATCCTAATGACGATGCAACACAGAAATTGCTTCGCAATTCAATACATTGGTCACTAGCCGACTTATCTCCGAGGGTCTAACGCTGCCTCATACCAGATTTGTCTGTCTCTTGTCTCCGACTTAAATCTCACAGCTAATTCTTACAGTCAGATCCTGGTATCGACGATGGAACACACAAATAGCGTCGCGATTCAATACATCGATGTCTAGCGTAACTATCTACAAGGGTCTATTGGTGCCTCGGTCACCGGATGTTCGCTCTTTGTCAGTCTAGTTTTCAAATCCGACGCACATTTGACAGTTAATTGCGACATTCCCACCATCCTAACGACGTTGCAACACAGAAATTGTGTCGCGATTCAATACATTGGTCACTAGCCGACTTATCTCCGAGGGTCTATGGCTGCCTCATACCAGTTGGACGTACTATTTGGCAGTCAAGTTTGTTTTCTCCCTCTCATAGCTCACAGTAAATTCTTACCGTAAGATCCTGGTATTGACGATGGAACCCACAAATAGCGTCGCGATTCTATACATCGATGTCTAGCGTAACTATGAACAATGGTATTGGTGCCTCGGTCACCGGATGTTCGCTCTTTGTCAGTCTAGTTTTCAAATCCGACGCACATTTGACAGTTAATTGCGACATTCCCACCATCCTAATGACGATGCAACACAGAAATTACGTCGCGATTCAATACATTGGTCAGTAGCCGACTTATCTCCGAGGGTCTAACGCTGCCTCATACCAGTTGGATGTACAATTTTTCTGTCAACTTTCTTGTCTCCGACTCAAAACTCACAGCTAATTCTTACAGTCAGATCCTGGTATCGACGATGGAACACACAAATAGCGTCGCGATTCAATACATCGATGTCTAGCGTAACTATCTACAATGGTATTGGTGCCTCGGTCACCGGATGTTCGCTCTTTGTCAGTCTAGTTTTCAAATCCGACGCACATTTGACAGTTAATTGCGACATTCACATCATCCTAATGACGATGCAACACAGAAATTACGTCGCGATTCAATACATTGGTCACTAGCCGACTTATCTCCGAGGGTCTAACGCTGCCTCATACCAGATGGATGTAAAATTTGGCTGTCAAGTTTCTTGTCTCCGACTCAAAACTCACAGCTAATTCTTACCGTCAGATCCTGGTATCGACGATGGATCACGCAAATAGCGTCCCGATTCAATACATCGATGTCTAGCGTAATTATCTACAAGGGTGTATTGGTGCCTCGGTCACCGGATGGTCGCGTTTTGTCAGTCTAGTTTACAAATCCGACGCAAAACTGGCAGTTATTTTTATTCCTCCCATACTCTCAATTACGATGGAACACACATACTGCGATGGTTTTCAGAACATCGTTTTCCAGCAGATTTATCTCCAAGCATTCCTGGGTCACCACATGATCGTTCTCCTGCGAGTAAAGTTTCGGGAATCCGACGCAAATTTGACAGTTAATTGCGACATTCCTACCATCCTAATGACGATGCAACACAGGAATTGCGACGCGATTCAATACATTGGTCACTAGCCGACTTATATCCGAGGGTCTAACGCTGCCACTTACCAGATGGATGTACAATTTGGCAGTCAAGTTTCCCTTCTCCCTCTCATAACTCACAGTTAATACTTACCGTCAAATCCTGGTATTGACGATGGAACACACAAATAGCGTCGCGATTCAATACATCGATGTCTAGCGTAAATATCTACAATAGTATTGGTGCCTCGGTCACCGGATGTTCGCTCTTTGTCAGTCTAGTTTTCAAATCCGACGCACATTTGACTCTTAATTGGGACAGTCCCACCATCCTAATGACGATGCAACACAGAAATTGCGTCGCGATTCAATACATTGGTCACTAGCCGACTTATTTCCGAGGGTCTAACGAAGCCTCATACCAGATTTGGCTGTCAAGTTTCTTGTCTCCGACTCAAAACTAACAGCTAATTCTTACAGTCAGATCCTGGTATCGACGATGGAGCACACAAATAGCGTCGCGATTCAATACATCGGTGTCTAGCGTAACTATCTACAAGGGTCTATTGGTGCTCGGTCACCGGATGTTCGCTCTTTGTCAGTCTAGTTTTCAAATCCGACGCACATTTGACAGTTAATTGCGACATTCCCACCATCCTAACGACGTTGCAACACACAAATTGTGTCGCGATTCAATACATTGGTCACTAGCCGACTTATCTCCGAGGGTCTATCGCTGCCTCATACCAGATGGATGTACAATTTGGCAGTCAAGTTTCCCTTCTCCCTCTCATAACTCAAAGTTAATACTTACCGTCAAATCCTGGTATTGACGATGGAACCCACAAATAGCGTCGCGGTTCTACACATCGATGTCCAGCGTAACTATCTAGAAGGGTCTATTTGTGCTCGGTCACCGAATGTTCGCTCTTTGTCAGTCTAGTTTTCAAATCCGACGCAAATTTGACAGTTAATTGCGACATTCACACCATCCTAACGACGTTGCAACACAGAAATTGCGTCGCGATTCAATACATTGGTCACTAGCCGACTTATCTCCGAGGGTTTAACGGTGCGTCATACCAGATGGATGTACAATTTTTCTTTGTAGTTTCTTGTCTCCGACTCAAAACTAACAGCTAATTCTTACAGTCAGATCCTGGTATCGACGATGGAACACACAAATAGCGTCGCGATTTAATACATCGATGTCTAGCGTAACTATCTACAATGGTATTGGTGCCTCGGCCACCGGATGTTCGCTCTTTGTCAGTCTAGTTTTCAAATCCGACGCACATTTGACAGTTAACTGAGACATTCCCACGATCCTAATGACGATGCAACACAGGAATTGCGTCGCGATTCAATACATTGGTCACTAGCCGACTTATCTCCGAGGGTCTAACGCTGCCTCATACCAGACGGATGTACAATTTGGCTGTCAAGTTTCTTGTCTGCGACTCAAAACTCACAGCTAACTCTTACCGTCAGATCCTAGTATCGACGAAGGAACACACAAATAGCGTCGCTATTCAATACATCGATGTCTAGCGTAACTATCAAGAAGGGTCTATTGGTGCCTCGGCCTCCGGATGTTCGCTCTTTGTCAGTCTAGTTTTCAAATCCGACGCAAATTTGACAGTTAATTGCGACATTCACACCATCCTAACGACGTTGCAACACACAAATAGCGTCGCGATTCAATACATCGATGTGCAGCGTAACTATCTACAAGGGTCTATTGGTTCCTCGGTCACCGGATGGTCGCGTTTTGTCATCGAGTTTTCAAATCCGACGCAATACTGACAGTTAATTTTATTTTCTCTCATTCTCTCAATGACGATAGAACACACATACTGCGATGGTTTTCAGAACATCGTCTACCAGCAGATTTATCTCCAAGCATCTATTACTGCCTGGGTCACCACATGATCGTTGTCCTACGAGTAAAGTTTCGGGAATCCGACGCAAATTTGACAGTTAATTGCGACATTTCCACCATCCTAATGACGATGCAACACAGAAATTGCTTCGCAATTCAATACATTGGTCACTAGCCGACTTATCTCCGAGGGTCTAACGCTGCCTCATACCAGATTTGTCTGTCTCTTGTCTCCGACTTAAATCTCACAGCTAATTCTTACAGTCAGATCCTGGTATCGACGATGGAACACACAAATAGCGTCGCGATTCAATACATCGATGTCTAGCGTAACTATCTACAAGGGTCTATTGGTGCCTCGGTCACCGGATGTTCGCTCTTTGTCAGTCTAGTTTTCAAATCCGACGCACATTTGACAGTTAATTGCGACATTCCCACCATCCTAACGACGTTGCACCACAGAAATTGTGTCGCGATTCAATACATTGGTCACTAGCCGACTTATCTCCGAGGGTCTATCGCTGCCTCATACCAGTTGGACGTACTATTTGGCAGTCAAGTTTGTTTTCTCCCTCTCATAGCTCACAGTAAATTCTTACCGTAAGATCCTGGTATTGACGATGGAACCCACAAATAGCGTCGCGATTCTATACATCGATGTCTAGCGTAACTATGAACAATGGTATTGGTGCCTCGGTCACCGGATGTTCGCTCTTTGTCAGTCTAGTTTTCAAATCCGACGCACATTTGACAGTTAATTGCGACATTCCCACCATCCTAATGACGATGCAACACAGAAATTACGTCGCGATTCAATACATTGGTCAGTAGCCGACTTATCTCCGAGGGTCTAACGCTGCCTCATACTAGTTGGATGTACAATTTTTCTGTCAACTTTCTTGTCTCCGACTCAAAACTCACAGCTAATTCTTACAGTCAGATCCTGGTATCGACGATGGAACACACAAATAGCGTCGCGATTCAATACATCGATGTCTAGCGTAACTATCTACAATGGTATTGGTGCCTCGGTCACCGGATGTTCGCTCTTTGTCAGTCTAGTTTTCAAATCCGACGCACAATTGACAGTTAATTGCGACATTCACATCATCCTAATGACGATGCAACACAGAAATTACGTCGCGATTCAATACATTGGTCACTAGCCGACTTATCTCCGAGGGTCTAACGCTGCCTCATACCAGATGGATGTACAATTTGGCTGTCAAGTTTCTTGTCTCCGACTCAAAACTCACAGCTAATTCTTACCGTCAGATCCTGGTATCGACGATGGATCACGCAAATAGCGTCCCGATTCAATACATCGATGTCTAGCGTAATTATCTACAAGGGTGTATTGGTGCCTCGGTCACCGGATGGTCGCGTTTTGTCAGTCTAGTTTACAAATCCGACGCAAAACTGGCAGTTAATTTTATTCCTCCCATACTCTCAATTACGATGGAACACACATACTGCGATGGTTTTCAGAACATTATTTTCCAGCAGATTTATCTCCAAGCATTCCTGGGTCACCACATGATCGTTCTCCTGCGAGTAAAGTTTCGGGAATCCGACGCAAATTTGACAGTTAATTGCGACATTCCTACCATCCTAATGACGATGCAACACAGGAATTGCGTCGCGATTCAATACATTGGTCACTAGCCGACTTATCTCCGAGGGTTTAACGGTGCGTCATACCAGATGGATGTACAATTTTTCTTTGTAGTTTCTTGTCTCCGACTCAAAACTAACAGCTAATTCTTACAGTCAGATCCTGGTATCGACGATGGAACACACAAATAGCGTCGCGATTTAATACATCGATGTCTAGCGTAACTATCTACAATGGTATTGGTGCCTCGGCCACTGGATGTTCGCTCTTTGTCAGTCTAGTTTTCAAATCCGACGCACAGTTGACAGTTAATTGAGACATTCCCACGATCCTAATGACGATGCAACACAGGAATTGCGTCGCGATTCAATACATTGGTCACTAGCCGACTTATCTCCGAGGGTCTAACGCTGCCTCATACCAGACGGATGTACAATTTGGCTGTCAAGTTTCTTGTCTCCGACTCAAAACTCACAGCTAACTCTTACCGTCAGATCCTAGTATCGACGATGGAACACACAAATAGCGTCGCTATTCAATACATCGATGTCTAGCGTAACTATCAAGAAGGGTCTATTGGTGCCTCGGCCTCCGGATGTTCGCTCTTTGTCAGTCTAGTTTTCAAATCCGACGCAAATTTGACAGTTAATTGCGACATTCACACCATCCTAACGACGTTGCAACACACAAATAGCGTCGCGATTCAATACATCGATGTGCAGCGTAACTATCTACAAGGGTCTATTGGTTCCTCGGTCACCGGATGGCCGCGTTTTGTCATCGAGTTTTCAAATCCGACGCAATACTGACAGTTAATTTTATTTTCTCTCATTCTCTCAATGACGATAGAACACACATACTGCGATGGTTTTCAGAACATCGTCTACCAGCAGATTTATCTCCAAGCATCTATTACTGCCTGGGTCACCACATGATCGTTGTCCTACGAGTAAAGTTTCGGGAATCCGACGCAAATTTGACAGTTAATTGCGACATTTCCACCATCCTAATGACGATGCAACACAGAAATTGCTTCGCGATTCAATACATTGGTCACTAGCCCACTTATCTCCGAGGGTCTATCGCTGCCTCATACCAGATGGACGTACTGTTTGGCAGTCAAGTTTGTTTTCTCCCTCTCATAACTCACAGTTAATTCTTACCGTCCGATCCTGGGATCGACGATGGAACACACAAATAGCGTCGCGATTCAATACATCGATGTCTAGCGTAACTATCTACAAGGGTCTATTGGTGCCTCGGTCACCGGATGTTCGCTCTTTGTCAGTCTAGTTTTCAAATCCGACGCACATTTGACAGTTAATTGCGACATTCCCACCATCCTAACGACGTTGCAACACAGAAATTGTTTCGCGATTCAATACATTGGTCACTAGCCGACTTATCTCCGAGGGTCTATCGCTGCCTCATACCAGATGGACGTATTATATGGCAGTCATGTTTGTTTTCTCCCTCTCATAGCTCACAGTAAATTCTTACCGTCACATCCTGGTATTGACGATGGAACCCACAAATAGCGTCGCGATTCTATACATCGATGTCTAGCGTAACTATGTACAATGGTATTGGTGCCTCGGTCACCGGATATTCGCTCTTTGTCAGTCTAGTTTTCAAATCCGACGCACATTTGACACTTAATTGCGACATTTTCACCATCCTAATGACGATGCAACACAGAAATTACGTCGCGATTCAATACATTGGTCACTAGCCGACTTATCTCCGAGGGTCTAACGCTGCCTCATACCAGTTGGATGTACAATTTTTCCGTCAAGTTTCTTGTCTCCGACTCAAAACTCACAGCTAATTCTTACAGTCAGATCCTGGTATCGACGTTGGAACACACAAATAGCGTCGCGATTCAATACATCGATGTCTAGCGTAACTATCTACAATGGTATTGGTGCCTCGGTCACCGGATGTTCGCTCTTTGTCAGTCTAGTTTTCAAATCCGACGCACATTTGACAGTTAATTGCGACATTCACATCATCCTAATGACGATGCAACACAGAAATTACGTCGCGATTCAATACATTGGTCACTAGCCGACTTATCCCCGCGGGTCTAACGCTGCCTCATACCAGATGGATGTACAATTTGGCTGTCAAGTTTCTTGTCTCCGACTCAAAACTCACAGCTAATTCTTACCGTCAGATCCTGGTATCGACGATGGAACACGCAAATAGCGTCGCGATTCAATACATCGATGTCTAGCGTAATTATCTACAAGGGTGTATTGGTGCCTCGGTCACCGGATGGTCGCGTTTTGTCAGTCTAGTTTACATATCCGACGCAAAACTGGCAGTTAATCTTATTCCTCCCATACTCTCAATTTCGATGGAACACACATACTGCGATGGTTTTCAGAACATCGTTTTCCAGCAGATTTATCTCCAAGCATTCCTGGGTCACCACATGATCGTTCTCCTGCGAGTAAAGTTTCGGGAATCCGACGCAAATTTGACAGTTAATTGCGACATTCCTACCATACTAATGACGATGCAACACAGGAATTGCGTCGCGATTCAATACATTGGTCACTAGCCGACTTATATCCGAGGGTCTATCGCTGCCTCTTACCAGATGGATGTAAAATTTGGCAGTCAAGTTTCCCTTCTCCCTCTCATAACTCACAGTTAATACTTACCGTCAAATCCTGGTATTGACGATGGAACACACAAATAGCGTCGCGATTCAATACATCGACGTCTAGCGTAAATATCTACAATAGTATTGGTGCCTCGGTCACCGGATGTTCGCTCTTTGTCAGTCTAGTTTTCAAATCCGACGCACATTTGACTGTTAATTGGGACAGTCCCACCATCCTAATGACGATGCAACACAGAAATTGCGTCGCGATTCAATACATTGGTCACTAGCCGACTTATTTCCGAGGGTCTAACGAAGCCTCATACCAGATTTGGCTGTCAAGTTTCTTGTCTCTGACTCAAAACTAACAGCTAATTCTTACAGTCAGATCCTGGTATCGACGATGGAACACACAAATGCATCGATGTCTAGCGTAACTATCAAGAAGGGTCTATTGGTGCCTCGGCCTCCGGATGTTCGCTCTTTGTCAGTCTAGTTTTCAAATCCGACGCAAATTTGACAGTTAATTGCGACATTCACACCATCCTAACGACGTTGCAACACACAAATAGCGTCGCGATTCAATACATCGATGTGCAGCGTAACTATCTACAAGGGTCTATTGGTTCCTCGGTCACCGGATGGTCGCGTTTTGTCATCGAGTTTTCAAATCCGACGCAATACTGACAGTTAATTTTATTTTCTCTCATTCTCTCAATGACGATAGAACACACATACTGCGATGGTTTTCAGAATATCGTCTACCAGCAGATTTATCTCCAAGCATCTATTACTGCCTGGGTCACCACATGATCGTTGTCCTACGAGTAAAGTTTCGGGAATCCGACGCAAATTTGACAGTTAATTGCCACATTTCCACCATCCTAATGACGATGCAACACAGAAATTGCTTCGCGATTCAATACATTGGTCACTAGCCCACTTATCTCCGAGGGTCTATCGCTGCCTCATACCAGATGGACGTACTGTTTGGCAGTCAAGTTTGTTTTCTCCCTCTCATAACTCACAGTTAATTCTTACCGTCCGATCCTGGTATCGACGATGGAACACACAAATAGCGTCGCGATTCAATACATCGATGTCTAGCGTAACTATCTACAAGGGTCTATTGGTGCCTCGGTCACCGGATGTTCGCTCTTTGTCAGTCTAGTTTTCAAATCCGACGCACATTTGACAGTTAATTGCGACATTCCCACCATCCTAACGACGTTGCAACACAGAAATTGTTTCGCGATTCAATACATTGGTCACTAGCCGACTTATCTCCGAGGGTCTATCGCTGCCTCATACCAGATGGACGTATTATATGGCAGTCATGTTTGTTTTCTCCCTCTCATAGCTCACAGTAAATTCTTACCGTCACATCCTGGTATTGACGATGGAACCCACAAATAGCGTCGCGATTCTATACATCGATGTCTAGCGTAACTATGTACAATGGTATTGGTGCCTCGGTCACCGGATATTCGCTCTTTGTCAGCCTAGTTTTCAAATCCGACGCACATTTGACAGTTAATTGCGACATTTTCACCATCCTAATGACGATGCAACACAGAAATTACGTCGCGATTCAATACATTGGTCACTAGCCGACTTATCTCCGAGGGTCTAACGCTGCCTCATACCAGTTGGATGTACAATTTTTCCGTCAAGTTTCTTGTCTCCGACTCAAAACTCACAGCTAATTCTTACAGTCAGATCCTGGTATCGACGTTGGAACACACAAATAGCGTCGCGATTCAATACATCGATGTCTAGCGTAACTATCTACAATGGTATTGGTGCCTCGGTCACCGGATGTTCGCTCTTTGTCAGTCTAGTTTTCAAATCCGACGCACATTTGACAGTTAATTGCGACATTCACATCATCCTAATGACGATGCAACACAGAAATTACGTCGCGATTCAATACATTGGTCACTAGCCGACTTATCTCCGCGGGTCTAACGCTGCCTCATACCAGATGGATGTACAATTTGGCTGTCAAGTTTCTTGTCTCCGACTCAAAACTCACAGCTAATTCTTACCGTCAGATCCTGGTATCGACGATGGAACACGCAAATAGCGTCGCGATTCAATACATCGATGTCTAGCGTAATTATCTACAAGGGTGTATTGGTGCCTCGGTCACCGGATGGTCGCGTTTTGTCAGTCTAGTTTACAAATCCGACGCAAAACTGGCAGTTAATCTTATTCCTCCCATACTCTCAATTTCGATGGAACACACATACTGCGATGGTTTTCAGAACATCGTTTTCCAGCAGATTTATCTCCAAGCATTCCTGGGTCACCACATGATCGTTCTCCTGCGAGTAAAGTTTCGGGAATCCGACGCAAATTTGACAGTTAATTGCGACATTCCTACCATACTAATGACGATGCAACACAGGAATTGCGTCGCGATTCAATACATTGGTCACTAGCCGACTTATATCCGAGGGTCTATCGCTGCCTCTTACCAGATGGATGTAAAATTTGGCAGTCAAGTTTCCCTTCTCCCTCTCATAACTCACAGTTAATACTTACCGTCAAATCCTGGTATTGACGATGGAACACACAAATAGCGTCGCGATTCAATACATCGACGTCTAGCGTAAATATCTACAATAGTATTGGTGCCTCGGTCACCGGATGTTCGCTCTTTGTCAGTCTAGTTTTCAAATCCGACGCACATTTGACTGTTAATTGGGACAGTCCCACCATCCTAATGACGATGCAACACAGAAATTGCGTCGCGATTCAATACATTGGTCACTAGCCGACTTATTTCCGAGGGTCTAACGAAGCCTCATACCAGATTTGGCTGTCAAGTTTCTTGTCTCTGACTCAAAACTAACAGCTAATTCTTACAGTCAGATCCTGGTATCGACGATGGAACACACAAATGCATCGATGTCTAGCGTAACTATCAAGAAGGGTCTATTGGTGCCTCGGCCTCCGGATGTTCGCTCTTTGTCAGTCTAGTTTTCAAATCCGACGCAAATTTGACAGTTAATTGCGACATTCACACCATCCTAACGACGTTGCAACACACAAATAGCGTCGCGATTCAATACATCGATGTGCAGCGTAACTATCTACAAGGGTCTATTGGTTCCTCGGTCACCGGATGGTCGCGTTTTGTCATCGAGTTTTCAAATCCGACGCAATACTGACAGTTAATTTTATTTTCTCTCATTCTCTCAATGACGATAGAACACACATACTGCGATGGTTTTCAGAATATCGTCTACCAGCAGATTTATCTCCAAGCATCTATTACTGCCTGGGTCACCACATGATCGTTGTCCTACGAGTAAAGTTTCGGGAATCCGACGCAAATTTGACAGTTAATTGCCACATTTCCACCATCCTAATGACGATGCAACACAGAAATTGCTTCGCGATTCAATACATTGGTCACTAGCCCACTTATCTCCGAGGGTCTATCGCTGCCTCATACCAGATGGACGTACTGTTTGGCAGTCAAGTTTGTTTTCTCCCTCTCATAACTCACAGTTAATTCTTACCGTCCGATCCTGGTATCGACGATGGAACACACAAATAGCGTCGCGATTCAATACATCGATGTCTAGCGTAACTATCAAGAAGGGTCTATTGGTGCCTCGGCCTCCGGATGTTCGCTCTTTGTCAGTTTAGTTTTCAAATCCGACGCAAATTTGACAGTTAATTGCGACATTCACACCATCCTAACGACGTTGCAACACAGAAATTGTGTCGCGATTCAATACATTGGTCACTAGCCGACTTATCTCCGAGGGTCTATCGCCGCCTCATACCAGATGGACGTACTCTTTGGCACTCAAGTTTGTTTACTCCCTCTCATAACTCACAGTTAATTCTTACCGTCAGATCCTGGTATTGACGATGGAACACACAAATACCGTCGCGATCAATACATCGATGTCCAGCGTAACTATCTACAATGTGTCTCAGTCACCGGATGGTCGCGTTTTGTCAGTCTAGTTTACAAATCCGACGCAAAACTGGCAGTTAATTTTATTCCTCCCATACTCTCAATTACAATGGAACACACATACTGCAATGGTTTTCAGAACATCGTCTTCCAGCAGACTTATCTCCAAGCTTGCCTGGGCACCACATGATCGATCTCCCGCAAGTAAAGATACGGGAATCCGACGCAAATTTGACAGTTAATTGCGACATTTCCACCATCCTAATTACGATGAAACACAGAAATTACGTCGCCATTCAATACGTTGGTCACTAGCCGACTTATCTCCGAGGGTCTAACGCTGCCTCATACCAGATTTGGCTGTCTCTTGTCTCCGACTCAAATCTCACAGCTAATTCTTACAGTCAGTTCCTGGTATCGACGATGGAACACACAAATAGCGTCGCGATTCAATACATCGATGTCTAGCGTAACTATCTACAAGGGTCTATTGGTACCTCGGTCACCGGATGTTCGCTCTTTGTCAGTCTAGTTTTCAAATCCGACGCACATTTGACAGTTAATTGCGACATTCCCACCATCCTAATGACGATGCAACACAGGAATTGCGTCGCAATTCAATACATTGGTCACTAGCCGACTTATCTCCGAGGGTCTATCGCTGCCTCATACCAGATGGACGTACTGTTTGGCAGTCAAGTTTGTTTTCTCCCTCTCATAACTCACAGTTAATTCTTACCGTCAGATCCTGGTATTGACGATGGAACACACAAATACCGTCGCGATCAATACATCGATGTCCAGCGTAACTATCTACAAGGGTCTATTGGTGTCTCGGTCACCGGATGGTCGCGTTTTGTCATCGAGTTTTCAAATCCGACGCAATACTGACAGTTAATTTTATTTTCTCTCATCCTCTCAATGACGATAGAACACACATACTGCGATGGTTTTCAGAACATCGTCTAGCAGCAGATTTATCTCCAAGCATGCCTGGGTCACCACATGATCGTTGTCCTACGAGTAAAGTTTCGGGAATCCGACGCAAATTTGACAGTTAATTGCGACATTTCCACCATCCTAATGACGATGCAACACAGAAATTGCTTCGCGATTCAATACATTGGTCACTAGCTGACTTATCTCCGAGGGTCTATCGCTGCCTCATACCAGATGGTCGTACTGTTTGGCAGTCAAGTTTGTTTTCTCCCTCTCATAACTCACAGTTAATTCTTACCGTCAGGTCCTGGTATTGACGATGGAACACACAAATACCGTCGCGATCAATACATCGATGTCCAGCGTAACTATCTACAAGGGTCAATTGGTGTCTCGGTCACCGGATGGTCGCGTTTTGTTAGTCTAGTTTACAAATCCGACGCAAAACTGGCAGTTAATTTTATTCCTCCCATACTCTCAATTACGATGGAACACACATACTGCGATGTTTCTCAGAACATCGTTTTCCAGCAGATTTATCTCCAAGCATGCCTGGGTCACCACATGATCGTTCTCCTGCGAGTAAAGTTTCGGGAATCGGACGCAAATTTGACAGTTAATTGCGACATTCCCACCATCCTAATGACGATGCAACACAGGAATTGCGTCGCGATTCAATACATTGGTCACTAGCCGACTTATCTCCGAGGGTCTAACGCTGCCTCATACCAGATGGATGTACAATTTGGCAGTCAAGTTTCCCTTCTCTTTCTCATAACTCACAGATAATACTTACCGTCAAATCCTGGTATTGACGATGGAACCCACAAATAGCGTCGCGATTCTATACATCGATGTCCAGCGTAACTATCTAGAAGGGTCTATTTGTGGCTCGGTCACTGGATGTTCGCTCTATGTCAGTCTAGTTTTCAAATCCGACGCAAATTTGACAGTTAATTAAGACATTCACCCCATCCTAACGACGTTGCAACACAGAAATTGTGTCGCGATTCAATACATTGATCACTAGCCGACTTATCTCCGAGGGTCTATCGCTGCCTCATACCAGATGGACGTACTATTTGGCAGTCAAGTTTGTTTTCTCCCTCTTATAACTCACTGTAAATTCTTATCGTCAGATCCTGGTATTGACGATGGAACACACAAATAGCGTCGCGATTCAAAAGATCGATGTCCAGCGTAACTATCTACAAGGGTCTGTTGGTGCCTCTGTCACCGTTTGGTCGCGTTTTGTCAGTCTAGTTTACAAATCCGACGCAAGATTGGCAGTTAATTTTATTCCTCCCACACTCTCAATTACGATGGAACACACATACTGCGATGGTTTTCAGAACATCGTCTTCTAGCAGATTTATCTCCAAGCATGCCTGGGTCACCACATGATCGTTCTAATGCGAGTAAAGTTTCGGGAATCCGACGCAAATTTGACAGTTAATTGCGACATTCCCACCATCCTAATGACGATGCAGCACAGGAATTGCGTCGCGATTCAATACATTGGTCACTAGCCGACTTATCTCCGAGGGTCTAACGCTGCCTCATACCAGATGGATGTACAATTTGGCAGTCAAGTTTCCCTTCTCCCTCTCATAACTCACAGTTAATACTTACCGTCAAATCCTGGTATTGACGATGGAACCCACAAATGGCGTCGCGATTCTATACATCGATGTCCAGCGTAACTATCTAGAAGGGTCTATTTGTGGCTCGGTCACCGGATGTTCGCTCTTTGTCAGTCTAGTTTTCAAATCCGACGCAAATTTGACAGTTAATTGCGACATTCACACCATCCTAACGACGTTGCAACACAGAAATTGCGTCGCGATTCAATACATTGGTCACTAGCCGACTTATCTCCGAGGGTCTAACGCTGCCTCATACCAGATGGATGTACAATTTGGCTGTCAAGTTTCTTGTCTCCGATTCTAAACTCACAGCTAACTCTTTCCGTCAGATCCTAGTATCGACGATGGAACACACAAATAGCGTCGCGATTCAATACATCGAAGTCTAGCGTAACTATCAAGAAGGGTGTATTGGTGCCTCGGCCTCTGGATGTTCGCTCTTTGTCAGTTTAGTTTTCAAATCCGACGCAAATTTGACAGTTAATTGCGACATTCACACCATCCTAACGACGTTGCAACACAGAAATTACGTCGCGATTCAATACATTGGTCACTAGCCGACTTATCTCCGAGGGTCTATCGCTGCCTCATACCAGATGGACTTACTCTTTGGCACTCAAGTTTGTTTTCTCCCTCTCATAACTTACAGTTAATTCTTACCGTTAGATCCTGGTATTGACGATGGAACACACAAATACCGTCGCGATCAATACATCGATGTCCAGCGTAACTATCTACAAGGGTCTATTGGTGTCTCGGTCACCGGATGGTCGCGTTTTGTCAGTCTAGTTTACAAATCCGAAGCAAAACTGGCAGTTAATTTTATTCCTCCCATACTCTCAATTACAATGGAACACACATACTGCAATGGTTTTCAGAACATCGTCTTCCAGCAGACTTATCTCCAAGCTTGCCTGGGTCACCACATGATCGTTCTCCTGCGAGTAAAGATACGGGAATCCGACGCAAATTTGACAGTTAATTGCGACATTCCCACCATCCTAATGACGATGCAACACAGAAATTACGTCGCAATTCAATACATTGGTCAGTAGCCGACTTATCTCCAAGGGTCTAACGCTGCCTCATACCAGATTTGGCTGTCTCTTGTCACCGACTCATATCTCACAGTTAATTCTTACAGTCAGATCCTGGTATCGACGATGGAACACACAAATAGCGTCGCGATTCAATACATCGATGTCTAGCGTAAGTATCTGCAAGGGTCTATTGGTGCCTCGGTCACCGGATGTTCGCTCTTTGTCAGTCTAGTTTTCAAATCCGACGCACATTTGACAGTTAATTGCGACATTCCCACCATCCTAATGACGATGCAACACAGAAATTACGTCGCGATTCAATACATTGGTCACTAGCCAACTTATCTCCGAGGGTCTAATGCTGCCTCATACCAGTTGGATGTACAATTTTTCTGTCAAGTTTCTTGCCTCCGCCTCAAAACTCACAGCTAATTGTTTCAGTCAGATCCTGGTATCGACGATGGAACACACAAATAGCGTCGCGATTCAATACATCGATGACTAGCGTAACTATCTACAATGGTATTGGTGCCTCGGTCGCCGGATGTTCGCTCTTTGTCAGTCTAGTTTTCAAATCCGACGCACATTTGACAGTTAATTGCGACATTCCCACCATCCTAATGACGATGCAACACAGAAATTAGGTCGCGATTCAATACATTGGTCACTAGCCGACTTATCTCCGAGGGTCTGACGCTGCCTCATACCAGATGGATGTACAATTTGACTGTCAAGTTTCTTGTCTCCGACTCAAACCTCACAGCTAATTCTTACCGTCAGATCCTGGTATCGACGATGGAACACACAAATAGCGTCGCGATTCAATACATCGATGTCTAGCGTAATTATCTACAAGGGTGTATTGGTGCCTCGGTCACCGGATGGTCGCGTTTTGTCAGTCTAGTTTACAAATCCGACGCAAAACTCGCAGTTAATTTTATTCCTCCCATACTCTCAATTACGATGGAACACACATACTGCGATGGTTTTCAGAACATCGTTTTCCAGCAGATTTATCTCCAAGCATGGCTGGGTCACCACATGATCGTTCTCCTGCGAGTAAAGTTTCGGGAATCCGACGCAAATTTTACAGTTAATTGCGACATTCCCTCCATCCTAATGACGATGCAACACAGGAATTGCGTCGCGATTCAATACATTGGTCACTAGCCGACTTATCTCCGAGGGTCTAACGCTGCCTCATACCAGATGGATGTACAATTTGGCAGTCAAGTTTCCCTTCTCCCTCTCATAACTCACAGTTAATACTTACCGTCAAATCCTGGTATTGACGATGGAACCCACAAATAGCGTCGCGATTCTATACATCGATGTCCAGCGTAACTATCGAGAAGGGTCTCGGTCACCGGATGTTCGCTCTTTGTCAGTCTAGTTTTCAAATTCGACGCAAATTTGACACTTAATTGCGACATTCACACCATCCTAACGACGTTGCAACACAGAAATTGCGTCGCGATTCAATACATTGGTCACTAGCCGACTTATCTCCGAGGGTCTAACGCTGCCTCATACCAGTTGGATGTACAATTTTTCTGTCAAGTTTCTTGTCTCCGACTCAAAACTCACAGCTAATTCTTACCGTCAGATCCTGGTGTCGACGATGGAACACACAAATAGCGTCGCGATTCAATACATCGATGTCTAGCGTAACTATCTACAATGGTATTGGTGCCTCGGTCACCGGATGTTCGCTCTTTGTCAGTCTAGTTTTCAAATCCGACGCACAGTTGACAGTTAATTGCGACATTCCCACCATCCTAACGACGTAGCAACACAGAAATTGAGTCGCGATTCAATACATTGGTCACTAGCCGACTTATCTCCGAGGGTCTATCGCTGCCTCATACCAGATGGACGTACTATTTGGCAGTCAAGTTTGTTTTCTCCCTCTCATAACTCTTAGTAAATTCTTACCGTCAGATCCTGGTATTGACGATGGAACACACAAATAGCGTCGCGATTCAATAGATCGATGTCCAGCGTAACTATCTACAAAGGTCTATTGGTGCCTCGGTCACTGTTTGGTCACGTTTTGTCAGTCTAGTTCACAAATCCGACGCAAGATTGGCAGTTAATTTTATTCCTCCCATACTCTCAATTACGATGGAACACACATACTGCGACGGTTTTCAGAACATCGTTTTCCAGCAGATTTATCTCCAAGCATGCCTGGGTCACCACATGATCGTTCCTCAGCGAGTAAAGTTTCGGGAATCCGACGCAAATTTGACAGTTAATTGCGACATTCCCACCATCCTAATGACGATGCAACACAGGAATTGCGTCGCGATTCAATACATTAATCACTAGCCGACTTATCTCCGAGGGTCTAACGCTGCCTCATACCAGTTGGATGTACAATTTTTCTGTCAAGTTTCTTGTCTCCGACTCAAAACTCACAGCTAATTCTTACAGTCAGATCCTGGTTTCAACGATTGAACACACAAAGAGCGTCGCGATTCAATACATCGATGTCCAGCGTAATTATCTACAAGGGTGTATTGGTGCCTCGGTCACCGGATGGTCGCGTTTTGTCATCTAGTTTTCGATTCCGACGCAATACTGACAGTTAATTTTATTTTCTCTCATCCTCTCAATGACGATAGAACACACATACTGCGATGGTTTTCAGAACATCGTCTACCAGCAGATTTATCTCCAAGCATCTATTACTACCTGGGTCACCACATGATCGTTGTCCTACGAGTAAAGTTTCGGTAATCCGACGTAGATTTGCCAGTTAATTGCGACCGTTCCACCATCCTAATGACGATGCAACACATAAATTGCTTCGCGATTCGATACATTGGTCACTAGCCGACTTATCTCCGAGGGTCTAAAGCTGCAACAAACCAGATGGGTGTACAATTTGGCTGTCAAGTTTCTTGTCTCCGACTCAAAACTCACAGTTAATTCTTACCGTCAGGTCCTTGATTCGACCATGGAACATATAAATAGCGTCGCGATTCAATACATCGATGTCTAGCGTAACTATTTACAAGGGTCTATTGGTGCCTCGGTCACCGGATGTTCGCGCTTTGTCAGTCTAGTTTTCAAATCCGACGCAAATTTGACGTTTACTTGCGACATTCCCACTACCCTAATGACGATGCAACGCAGAAATTGCGTCGCGATTCTATACATTGGACGACTTATCTCCGAGGATCTATCGCTGCCTCATAACAGATTGACGTACTGTTTGGCAGTGAAGTTTGTTTTCTCCCTCTCATAACTCACAGTTAATTCTTACCGTCAGATCCTGGTATTGACGATGGAACACACAAATACCGTCGCGATCTATACATCGATGTGCAGCGTAACAATCTACAAGGGTCTATTGGTGCCTCGGTCACCGGATGTTCGCTCTTTGTGAGTCTAGTTTTCAAATCCGACGCACATTTGACAGTTAATTGCATCATTCCCACCATCCTAACGACGTTGCAACACAGAAATTGTGTCGCCATTCAATACATTGGTCACTAGCCGACTTATCTCCGAAGGTCTATCGCTGCCTCATACCAGATGGAGGTACTATTTGGCAGTCAAGTTTGTTTTCTCCCTCTCATAACTCACAGTTAATTCTTACCATCAGATCCTGGTATTGACAATGGAACACACAAATAGCGTCGCGATTCAATAGATCGATGTCCAGCGTAACTATCTACAAGGGTCTATTGGTGCCTCGGTCACCGGAAGGTCTCGATTTGTGAGTGTAGTTTACAAATCCGACCCAAGATTGGCAGTTAATTTTATTCCTCCCATACTCTCAATTACGATGGAACACACATACCGCGATGGTTTTCAGAACATCGTCTTCCAGCAGATTTATCTCCAAGCATGCCTGGGTCACCACATGATCGTTCTCCTGCGAGTAAAGTTTCGGGAATCCGACGCAAATTTGACAGTTAATTGCGACATTCCCACCATCCTAATGACGATGCAACACAGGAATTGCGTCGCGATTCAATACATTGGTCACTAGCCGACTTATCTCCGAGGGTCTAACGCTGCCTCTTACCAGATGGATGTACAATTTGGCAGTCAAGTTTCCCTTATCTCTCTCATAACTCACAGCTAATTCTTACCGTCAGAACCTGGTATCGACGATGGAACACACAAATAGCGTCGCGATTCAGTACATCGATGTCTAGCGTAACTATCTACAAGGGTCTATTGGTGCCTCGGTCACCGGATGTTCGGGCTTTGTCAGTCTAGTTTTCAAATCCGACGCAAATTTGACAGTTAATTGCGACATTCCCACCATCCTAACGACGTTGCAACACAGAAATTGCGTCGCGATTCAATACATTGGTCACTAGCCGACTTATCTCCGAGGGTCTAACGGTGCCTCATACCAGATGGATGTACAATTTGGCTGTCAAGTTTTTTGTCTCCGATTCTAAACTCACAGCTAACTCTTACCGTCAGATCCTAGTATCGACGATGGAACACACAAATAGCGTCGCGATTCAATACATCGAAGTCTAGCGTAACTATCAAGAAGGGTCTATTGGTGCCTCGGCCTCCGGATGTTCGCTCTTTGACAGTCTAGTTTTCAAATCCGACGCAAATTTGACAGTTAATTGCGACATTCACACCATCCTAACGACGTTGCAACACAGAAATTGCGTCGCGATTCAATACATTGGTCACCAGCCGACTTATCTCCGAGGGTCTATCGCTGCCTCATACCAGATGGACGTACTCTTTGGCACTCAAGTTTGTTTTCTCCCTCTCATAACTTACAGTTAATTCTTACCGTCTGATCCTGGTATTGACGATGGAACACACAAATAACGTCGCGATCAATACATCGACGTCCAGCGTAACTATCTTCAAGGGTCTATTGGTGTATCGGTCACCGGATGGTCGCGTTTTGTCAGTCTAGTTTACAAATCCGAAGCAAAACTGGCAGTTAATTTTATTCCTCCCATACTCTCAATTACAATGGAACACACATACTGCAATGGTTTTCAGAACATCGTCTTCCAGCAGACTTATCTCCAAGCTTGCCTGGGTCACCACATGATCGTTCTCCTGCGAGTAAAGATACGGGAATCCGACGCAAATTTGACAGTTAATTGCGACATTCCCACCATCCTAATGACGATGCAACACAGAAATTACGTCGCAATTCAATACATTGGTCAGTAGCCGACTTATCTCCAAGGGTCTAACGCTGCCTCATACCAGATTTGGCTGTCTCTTGTCTCCGACTCATATCTCACAGTTAATTCTTACAGTCAGATCCTGGTATCGACGATGGAACACACAAATAGCGTCGCGATTCAATACGTCTAGCGTATCTATCTACAAGGGTCTATTGGTGCCTCGGTCGCCGGATGTTCGCGATTTGTCAGTCTAGTTTTCAAATCCGACTCAAATTTGACGTTTAATTGCGACATTCCCACTACCTAAAGACGATGCAACACAGAAATTGCGTCGCGATTCTATACATTGGCCGACTTATCTCCGAGGGTCTAACGCTGCCTCATACCAGATGGATGTACAATTTGGCAGTCAAGTTTCCCTTCTCCTTCTCATAACTCACAGTCAATACTTACCGTCAAATCCTGGTATTGACGATGGAACCCACAAATAGCGTCGAAATTCTATACATCGATGTCCAGCGTAACTATCTTGAAGGGTCTATTTGTGGCTCGGTCACCGGTTGTTCGCTCTTTTTCAGTCTAGTTTTCAAATCCGACGCAAATTTGACAGTTAATTGCGACATTCACACCATCCTAACGACGTTGCAACACAGATATTGCGTCGCGATTCAATACATTGGTCACTAGCCGACTTATCTCCGAGGGTCTAACGGTGCCTCATACCAGATGGATGTACAATTTGGCTGTCAAGTTTTTTGTCTCCGATTCTAAACTCACAGCTAACTCTTACCGTCAGATCCTAGTATCGACGATGGAACACACAAATAGCGTCGCGATTCAATACATCGAAGTCTAGCGTAACTATCAAGAAGGGTCTATTGGTGCCTCGGCCTCCGGATGTTCGCTCTTTGACAGTCTAGTTTTCAAATCCGACGCAAATTTGACAGTTAATTGCGACATTCACACCATCCTAACGACGTTGCAACACAGAAATTGCGTCGCGATTCAATACATTGGTCACTAGCCGACTTATCTCCGAGGGTCTATCGCTGCCTCATACCAGATGGACGTACTCTTTGGCACTCAAGTTTGTTTTCTCCCTCTCATAACTTACAGTTAATTCTTACCGTCAGATCCTGGTATTGACGATGGAACACACAAATACCTTCGCGATCAATACATCGACGTCCAGCGTAACTATCTTCAAGGGTCTATTGGAGTATCGGTCACCGGATGGTCGCGTTTTGTCAGTCTAGTTTACAAATCCGAAGCAAAACTGGCAGTTAATTTTATTCCTCCCATACTCTCAATTACAATGGAACACACATACTGCAATGGTTTTCAGAACATCGTCTTCCAGCAGACTTATCTCCAAGCTTGCCTGGGTCACCACATGATCGTTCTCCTGCGAGTAAAGATACGGGAATCCGACGCAAATTTGACAGTTAATTGCGACATTCCCACCATCCTAATGACGATGCAACACAGAAATTACGTCGCAATTCAATACATTGGTCACTAGCCGACTTATCTCCAAGGGTCTAACGCTGCCTCATACCAGATTTGGCTGTCTCTTGTCTCCGACTCATATCTCACAGCTAATTCTTACAGTCAGATCCTGGTATCGACGATGGAACACACAAATAGCGTCGCGATTCAATACATCGATGTCTAGCGTAACTATCTACAAGGGTCTATTGGTGCCTCGGTCACCGGATGTTCGCTCTTTGTCAGTCTAGTTTTCAAATCCGACGCACATTTGACAGTTAATTGCGACATTCCCACCATCCTAATGACGATGCAACACAGAAATTACGTCGCGATTCAATACATTGGTCACTAGCCAACTTACCTCCGAGGGTCTAATGCTGCCTCATACCAGTTGGATGTACAATTTTTCTGTCAAGTTTCTTGTCTCCGACTCAAAACTCACAGCTAATTCTTTCAGTCAGATCCTGGTATCGACGATGGAACACACAAATAGCGTCGCGATTCAATACATCGATGTCTAGCGTATCTATCTACAAGGGTCTATTGGTGCCTCGGTCACCGGATGTTCGCGATTTGTCAGTCTAGTTTTCAAATCCGACTCAAATTTGACGTTTAATTGCGACATTCCCACTACCTAAAGACGATGCAACACAGAAATTGCGTCGCGATTCTATACATTGGCCGACTTATCTCCGAGGGTCTATCGCTGCCTCATACCAGATGGACGTACTCTTTGTCAGTCAAGTTTGTTTTCTCCCTCTCATAACTCACAGTTAATTCTTACCGTCAGATCCTGGTATTGACGATGGAACACACAAATAGCGTCGCGATTCAATACATCGATGTCTAGCGTAATTATCTACAAGGGTGTATTTGTGCCTCGGTCACCGGATGGTCGCGTTTTGTCAGTCTAGTTTACAAATCCGACGCAAAACTGGCAGTTAATTTTATTCCTCCCATACTCTCAATTACGATGAAACACACATACTGCGATGGTTTTCAGAACATCGTTTTCCAGCAGATTTATCTCCAAGCATGGCTGGGTCACCACATGATCGTTCTCCTGCGAGTAAAGTTTCGGGAATCCGACGCAAATTTTACAGTTAATTGCGACATTCCCACCATCCTAATGACGATGCAACACAGGAATTGCGTCGCGATTCAATACATTGGTCACTAGCCGACTTATCTCCGAGGGTCTAACGCTGCCTCTTACCAGATGGATGAACAATTTGGCAGTCAAGTTTCCCTTATCTCTCTCATAACTCACAGCTAATTCTTACCGTCGGAACCTGGTATCGACGATGGAACACACAAATAGCGTCGCGATTCAGTACATCGACGTCTAGCGTAACTATCTACAAGGGTCTATTGGTGCCTCGGTCACCGGATGTTCGGGCTTTGTCAGTCTAGTTTTCAAATCCGACGCAAATTTGACAGTTAATTGCGACATTCCCACCATCCTAACGACGTTGCAACACAGAAATTGTGTCGCGATTCAATACATTGGTCACTAGCCGACTTATCTCCGAGGGTCTAACGGTGCCTCATACCAGATGGATGTACAATTTGGCTGTCAAGTTTTTTTGTCTCCGATTCTAAACTCACGGCTAACTCTTACCGTCAGATCCTAGTATCGACGATGGAACACACAAATAGCGTCGCGATTCAATACATCGAAGTCTAGCGTAACTATCAAGAAGGGTCCATTGGTGCCTCGGCCTCCGGATGTTCGCTCTTTGACAGTCTAGTTTTCAAATCCGACGCAAATTTGACAGTTTATTGCGACATTCACACCATCCTAACGACGTTGCAACACAGAAATTGCGTCGCGATTCAATACATTGGTCACTAGCCGACTTACCTCCGAGGGTCTATCGCTGCCTCATACCAGATGGACGTACTCTTTGGCACTCAAGTTTGTTTTCTCCCTCTCATAACTTACAGTTAATTCTTACCGTCAGATCCTGGTATTGACGATGGAACACACAAATACCGTCGCGATCAATACATCGACGTCCAGCGTAACTATCTTCAAGGGTCTATTGGTGTATCGGTCACCGGATGGTCGCGTTTTGTCAGTCTAGTTTACAAATCCGAAGCAAAACTGGCAGTTAATTTTATTCCTCCCAAACCCTCAATTACAATGGAACACACATACTGCAATGGTTTTCAGAACATCGTCTTCCAGCAGACTTATCTCCAAGCTTGCCTGGGTCACCACATGATCGTTCTCCTGCGAGTAAAGATACGGGAATCCGACGCAAATTTGACAGTTAATTGCGACATTCCTACCATCCTAATGACGATGCAACACAGAAATTACGTCGCAATTCAATACATTGGTCACTAGCCGACTTATCTCCAAGGGTCTAACGCTGCCTCATACCAGATTTGGCTGTCTCTTGTCTCCGACTCATATCTCACAGCTAATTCTTACAGTCAGATCCTGGTATCGACGATGGAACACACAAATAGCGTCGCGATTCAATACATCGATGTCTAGCGTAACTATCTACAAGGGTCTATTGGTGCCTCGGTCACCGGATGTTCGCTCTTTGTCAGTCTAGTTTTCAAATCCGACGCACATTTGACAGTTAATTGCGACATTCCCACCATCCTAATGACGATGCAACACAGAAATTACGTCGCGATTCAATACATTGGTCACTAGCCAACTTACTTCCGAGGGTCTAATGTTGCCTCATACCAGTTGGATGTACAATTTTTCTGTCAAGTTTCTTGTCTCCCACTCAAAACTCACAGCTAATTCTTTCAGTCAGATCCTGGTATCGACGATGGAACACACAAATAGCGTCGCGATTCAATACATCGATGTCTAGCGTATCTATCTACAAGGGTCTATTGGTGCCTCGGTCACCGGATGTTCGCGATTTGTCAGTCTAGTTTTCAAATCCGACTCAAATTTGACGTTTAATTGCGACATTCCCACTACCTAAAGACGATGCAACACAGAAATTGCGTCGCGATTCTATACATTGGCCGACTTATCTCCGAAGGTCTATCGCTGCCTCATACCAGATGGACGTACTCTTTGGCAGTCAAGTTTGTTTTCTCCCTCTCATAACTCACAGTTAATTCTTACCGTCAGATCCTGGTATTGACGATGGAACACACAAATAGCGTCGCGATTCAATACATCGATGTCTAGCGTAATTATCTACAAGGGTGTATTTGTGCCTCGGTCACCGGATGGTCGCGTTTTGTCAGTCTAGTTTACAAATCCGACGCAAAACTGGCAGTTAATTTTATTCCTCCCATACTCTCAATTACGATGGAACACACATACTGCGATGGTTTTCAGAACATCGTTTTCCAGCAGATTTATCTCCAAGCATGGCTGGGTCACCACATGATCGTTCTCCTGCGAGTAAAGTTTCGGGAATCCGACGCAAATTTTACAGTTAATTGCGACATTCCCACCATCCTAATGACGATGCAACACAGGAATTGCGTCGCGATTCAATACATTGGTCACTAGCCGACTTATCTCCAAGGGTCTAACGCTGCCTCATACCAGATGGATGTACAATTTGGCAGTCAAGTTTCCCTTCTCCTTCTCATAACTCACAGTCAATACTTACCGTCAAATCCTGGTATTGACGATGGAACCCACAAATAGCGTCGAAATTCTATACATCGATGTCCAGCGTAACTATCTTGAAGGGTCTATTTGTGGCTCGGTCACCGGATGTTCGCTCTTTGTCAGTCTAGTTTTCAAATCCGACGCAAATTTGACAGTTAATTGCGACATTCACACCATCCTAACGACGTTGCAACACAGAAATTGCGTCGCGATTCAATACATTGGTCACTAGCCGACATATCTCCGAGGGTCTAACGCTGCCTCATACCAGTTGGATGTACAATTTTTCTGTCAAGTTTCTTGTCTCCGGCTCAAAACTCACAGCTAATTCTTACAGTCAGATCCTGGTATCGACGATGGAACACACAAATAGCGTCGCGATTCAATACATCGATGTCTAGCGTAACTATCTACAATGGTATTGGTGCCTCGGTCACTGGATGTTCGCTCTTTGTCAGTCTAGTTTTCAAATCCGACGCACATTTGACAGTTAATTGCGACATTCCCACCATCCTAATGACGTTGCAACACAGAAATTACGTCGCGATTCAATACATTGGTCACTAACCGACTTATCTCCGAGGGTCTAACGCTGCCTCATACCAGATGGATGTACAATTTGGCTGTCAAGTTTCTAGTCTCCGTTTCAAAATTCACAGCTAACTCTTACCGTCAGATCCTAGTATCCACGATGGAACACACAAATAGCGTCGCGATTCAATACATGGATGTCTAGCGTAACTATCTACAAGGGTCTATTGGTGCCTCGGCCTCCGGATGTTCGCTCTTTGTCAGTCTAGTTTTCAAATCCGACGCACAGTTGACAGTTAATTGCGACATTCCCACCATCCTAACGACGTTGCAACACAGAAATTGTGTCGCGATTCAATACATTGGTCACTAGCCGACTTATCTCCGAGGGTCTATCGCTGCCTCATACCAGATGGACGTACTATTTGGCAGTCAAGTTTGTTTTCTCCCTCTCATAACTCACAGTTAATTCTTACCGTCAGATCCTGGTATTGACGATGGAACACACAAATACCGTCGCGATCTATACATCGATGTGCAGCGTAACTATCTACAAGGGTCTATTGGTGCCTCGGTCACCGGATGTTCGCTCTTTGTCAGTCTAGTTTTCAAATCCGACGCACATTTGACAGTTAATTGCAACATACCCACCATCCTAACGACGTTGCAACACAGAAATATTGTCGCCATTCAATACATTGGTCACTAGCCGACTTATCTCCGAGGGTCTATCGCTGCCTCATACCAGATGGACGTACTATTTGGCAGTCAAGTTTGTTTTCTCCCTCTCATAACTCACAGTTAATTCTTACCGTCAGATCCTGGTATTGACGATGGAACACACAAATAGCGTCGCGATTCAATAGATCGATGTCCAGCGTAACTATCTACAAGGGTCTATTGGTGCCTCGGTCACCGGAAGGTCTATTTTTGTGAGTCTAGTTTACAAATCCGACCCAAGATTGGCAGTTAATTTTATTCCTCCCATACTCTCAATTACGATGGAACACACATACCGCGATGGTTTTCAGAACATCGTCTTCCAGCAGATTTATCTCCAAGCATGCCTGGGTCACCACATGATCGTTCTCCTGCGAGTAAAGTTTCGGGAATCCGACGCAAATTTGACAGTTAATTGCGACATTCCCACCATCCTAATGACGATGCAACACAGGAATTGCGTCGCGATTCAATACATTGGTCACTAGCCGACTTACCTCCGAGGGTCTAACGCTGCCTCATACCAGATGGATGTACAATTTGGCTGTCAAGTTTATTGTCTCCGACTCAAAACTCACAGCTAATTCTTACAGTCAGATCCGTGTATCGACCATGGAACACACAAATAGCGTCGCGGTTCAATACATCGATGTCTAGCGTAACTATCTACAAGGGTCTATTGGTGCCTCGGTCACCGGATGTTCGCTCTTTGTCAGTCTAGTTTTCAAATCCGACGCACATTTGACAGTTAATTGTGACATTCCCACCATCCTAACGACGTTGAAACACAGAAATTGTGTCGCGATTCAATAATTGGTCACTAGCCGACTTATCTCCGAGGGTCTAACGCTGCCTCATACCAGATGGATTTACTATTTGGCTGTCAAGTTTCTTGTCTCCGACTCAAAACTCACAGCCAATTCTTGCCGTCAGATCCTGGTATCGACGATGGAACACACAAATATCGTCGCGATTCAGTACATCGATGTCTAGCGTATCTATCTACAAGGGTTTATTGGTGCCTCGGTCGGCGGATGTTTGCACTTTTCAGTCTAGTTTTCAAATCCGACGCACATTTGACAGTTAATTGCGACATTCCCACCACCCTAACGACGTTGCAACACAGAAATTGTGTCGCGATTTAATACATTGGTCACTAGCCGACTTATCTCCGAGGGTCTATCGCTGCCTCATACCAGATGGATGTACAATTTGGCTGTCAAGTTTCTTGTCTCCGACTCAAAACTCACAGCTAAATCTTACCGTCAGATCCTGGTATCGACCATGGAACACACAAATAGCGTCGCGATTCAATACATCGATGCCTAGCGTAACTATCTACAAGTGTCTATTGGTGCCTCGGTCACCGGATGTTCGCGCTTTGTCAGTTTAGTTTTCAAATCCGACGCAGATTTCACTGTTAATTGCCACATTCCCACCACCCTAATGACGATGCAACACAGAAATTGCGTCGCGATTCAATACATTTTTCACTAGCCGACTTATCTCCGAGGGTCTATCGCTGCCTCATACCAGATTGACGTACTATTTGGCAGTTAAGTTTGTTTTCTCCCTCTCATAACTCACAGTTAATTCTTACCGTCAGATCCTGGTATTGACGATGGAACACACAAATAGCGTCGCGCTTCAATAGATCGTTGTCCAGCGTAACTATCTACAAGGGTCTATTGGTGCCTCGGTCACCGGATGGTGGCGTTTTGTCATCTAGTTTTCAAATCTGACGCAATACTGACAGTTAATTTTATTTTCTCTCATCCTCTCAATGACGATAGAACACACATTCTGCGATGGTTTTCAGAACATCGTCTTCCCGCAGATTTATCTCCAAGCATGCCTGGGTCACCACATGATCGTTCTCCTCCGAGTAAAGTTTCGGGAATCCGACGCAAATTTGAGACTTAATTGCGACTATCCCACCATCCTAATGCCGATGCAACACAGAAATCGCGTCGCGATTCAATACATTGGTCACTAGCCGACTTATCTCCGAGGGTCTAACGCTGCCTCATACCAGATGGATGTACAATTTGGCTGTCAAGTTTCTTGTCTCCGACTCAAAACTCACAGCTAATTCTTACAGTCAGATCCTGGTATCGACGATGGAACACACAAATAGCGTCGCGATTCAATACATCGATGTCCAGCGTAACTATATACAAGGGTCTATTGGTGCCTCGGTCACCGGATGGTCGCGTTTTATAGGTCTAGTTTACAAATCCGACGCAAGTTGGCAGTTAATTTTATTCCTCCCATACTCTCAATTACTATGGAACACACATACTGCGATGGTTTTCAAAACATCGTCTTCCAGCAGATTTATCTCCAAGCATGCCTGGGTCACCACATGATCGTTCTCCTGCGAGTAAAGTTTCGGGAATCCGACGCAAATTTGACAGTTAATTGCGACATTCCCACTATCCTAATGACGATGCAACACAGGAATTGCGTCGCGATTCAATACATTGGTCACTAGCCGACTTATCTCCGAGGGTCTAAAGCTGCCTCATACCAGATGGATGTACAATTTTGCTGTCAAGTTTCTTGTCTCCGACTCAAAACTCACAGCTAATTCTTACAGTCAGCTCCTGGTATCGACGATGGAACCCACAAATAGCGTCGCGATTCAATAGATCGATGTCCAGCGTAACTATCTACAAGGGTCTATTGGTGCCTCGGTCACCGGATGGTGGCGTTTTGTCATCTAGTTTTCAAATCCGACGCAAAACTGACAGTTAATTTATGTACTCTCATCCTCTCAATGACGACGAAACACACATACTGCGATGGTTTTCAGAACATCGTCTTCTATCAGATTTATCTCCAAGCATCTATTACTGCCTGGGTCACCACATGATCGTTGTCTTACGAGTAAAGTTTCGGGAATCCGACACAAATTTGACAGTTAATTGCAACATTCCCACTATCCTAATGATGATGCTACACAGAAATTGCATCGCGATTCAATACATTGGTCACTAGCCGATTTATCTCCGAGAGTCTATCGCTGCCTCATACCAGATGGACGTACTGTTTGGCAGTCAAGTTTGTTTTCTCCCTCTCATAACTCACATTTAATTTTTACCGTCAGATCCTGGTATTGACGATGGAACACACAAATACCGTCGCGATCTATACATCGATGTCCAGCGTAACTATCTAGAAGGGTCTATTTGTGCCTTGGTCACCGGATGGTCGCGCTTTGTCAGTATAGTTTTCAAATCCGACGCAAAACTAACAATTTTATTCCTCCCATACTCTCAATTTCGATGGAACACACATTCTGCGAAGGTTTTCAGAACATCGTCTTCCAGCAGATTTATCTCGAAGCATGCCTGGGTCACCACATGATCGTTCTCCTCCGAGTAAAATTTCGGGAATCCGACGCAAATTTGACAGTTAATTGCGACATTCCCACCATCCTAATGACAATGCAACACAGAAATTGCGTCGCGATTCAATACATTGGTCACTTGCCGACTTATCTCCGAGGGTCTATCGCTGCCTCATACCAGATGGATGTACAATTTGGCTGTCTCCGACTCAAAACTTACAGCTAATTCTTTCAGTCAGGTCCTGGTATCGACGATGGAACACACAAATAGCGTCGCGATTCAATTCATCGATGTCTACCGTAACTATCTACAAGGGTCTATTGGTGCTTCGGTCACCGGATGATCGCTCTTTGTGAGTCTAGTTTTCAAATCCGACGCACATTTGACAGTTAATTGCAACATTCCCACCATCCTAATGACGATGCAACACGGAAATTACGTCGCGATTCAATACATTGGTCACTAGCCGACTTATCTCCGAGGGTCTATCGCTGCCTAATACCAGATGGATGTACAATTTGGCTGTCAAGTTTCTTGTCTCCGACTCAAAACTCACAGCTAAATCTTACCGTCAGATCTTGGTATCGACGATGGAACACACAAATAGCGTCACGATTCAATTCATCGATGTCTAGCGTAACTATCTACAAGGGTCTATTGGTCCCTCGGTCACCGGATGGTCGCGTTTTGTCATCTAGTTTTCAAATCCGACGCAAAGCTGACAGTTAATTTATGTTCTCTCATCCTCTCAATGACGATGGAACACACATTTTGCGATGGTTTTCGGAACATCGTCTCCCATCAGATTTATCTCCAAATAACTATTACTGCCTGGGTCACCACATGAACGTTCTCCTTCGAGTAAAGTTTCGGGAATCCGACGCAAATTTGACAGTTAATTGCGACATTCCCACCATCCTAATGACGATGCACCATAGAAATTGCGTCGCGATTAAATACATTGGTCAGTAGCCGACTTATCTCCGAGGGTCTATCTTTGCCTCATACCAGATGGACGTACTCTTTGGCAGTCAAGTTTGTTTTCTCCCTCTCATAACTCACAGTTAATTCTTACCGTGAGATCCTTTTATTGACGATGGAACACACAAATAGCGTCGCGATTCAATACATCGATGTCCAGCGTAACTATCTACAAGGGTCTATTGGTGCCTCGGTCACCGGATGGTCGCGTTTTGTAAGTCTAGTTTAAAAATCCGACGCAAGATTGGCAGTTAATTTTAATCCTCCCATACTCTCAATTACGATGGAACACACATACTGCGATGTTCTTCAGAACATCGTCTTCCAGCAGATTTATCTCCAAGCATGCCTGGGTCACCACATGATCGTTCTCCTGCGAGTAAAGTTTCAGGAATCCGACGCAAATTTGACAGTTAATTGAGACATTCCCACCATCCTAATGACGATGCAACACAGAATTTGCGTCGCGATTCAATACATTGGTCACTAGCCAACTTATCTCAGAGGGTCTAACGCTGCCTCATACCAGATGGATGTACAATTTGGCTGTCAAGTCTCTTGTCTCCGACTCAAAACTCACTGCTAAATCTTACCGTCAGATCCTGGTATCGTCCATGGAACACACAAATAGCGTCGCGATTCAACACATCGAAGCCTAGCGTAACTATCTACAAGGGTCTATTGGTGCCTCGGTCACCGGATGGTCGCGTTTTGTCATCTAGTTTTCAAATCCGACGCAAAACTGATAGTTTTTATGTTCTCTCATCCTCTCATTGTGATGGAACACATATAGCGCGATGGTTTTCAGAACATCGTCTTCCAGCAGATTTATCTCCAAGCCTGGGTCACCACATGATCGTTGTCCTACGAGTAAAGTTTCGGGAATCCGTTGCAAATTTGACAGTTAATTGCGACATTTCCACCATCCTAATGCCGATGCAACACAGAAATCGCGTCGCGATTCAATACATTGGTCACTAGCCGACTTATCTCCGAGGGTCTAAAGCTGCCTCATACCAGATGGATGTACAATTTTACAGTCAAGTTTCCCTTCTCCCTCTCATAACTCACTGTTAATACTTACCGTCAAATCCTGGTATTGACGATGGAACCCACAAATAGCGTCGCGATTGTGTACATCTACGTCCAGCGCAACTATCTACAAGGGTCTATTTGTGCCTCGGTCACCGGATGGTCGCGCTTTGTCAGTCTAGTTTTCAAATCCGACGCAAAACTGACAATTTTATTCCTCCTATACTCTCAATTTCGATGGAACACACATTCAGCTATGGTTTTCAGAACACATTGTCTTCAGCAGATTTATCTCCAAGCATGCCTGGGTCACCACATGATCGTTCTCCTACGAGTAAAGTTTCGGGAATCCGACGCAAATTTGACAGTTAATTTCGACATTCCCACCATCCTAATGACGATGCAACACAGAAATTGCGTCGCGATTCAATACATTGATCACTAGCCGACTTATCTCCGAGGGTCTAACGCTAACTCATACCAGATGGATTTACAATTTTGCAGTCTAGTTTCTCTTCTCCCTCTCATAACTCACAGTTAATACTTACTTTCAGATCCTGGTATTGACGATGGAACACACAAATAGCGTCGCGATTCTATACATCGATGTCTAGCGTAACTATCTACAAGGGTCTATTGGTGCCTCGTTCATCAGATGTTCGCGCTTTGTCAGTCTAGTTTTCAAATCCGACGCAAATTTGACAGTTAATTGTGACATTACCACTACCTTAATGACAGTGCAACACAGAAATTGCGTCGCGATTCAATACATTGGACACTAGCCGACTTATCTCCGAGCGTCTATCGCTGTCTCATACCAGATGGACGTACTCTTTGGCAGTCATGTTTGTTTTCTCCCTCTCATAACTCACAGTTAATTCTTACCGTCAGATCCTGGTATTGACGATGGAACACACAAATAGCGTCGCGATTCAATAGATCGATGTTCAGCGTGACTATCTACAAGGGTCTATTGGTGCCTCGGTCTCCGGATAGTCGCGTTTTGTCATCTAGTTTTCAAATCCGACGCAAAACTGACAGTTAATTTATGTTCTCTCATCCTCTCAATGACGATGGAACACACATACTGCGATGGTTTTCAGAAAATCGTCTACCAGCTGTTTTATATCCAAGCATCTATTACTTCCTGGGTCACCACATGATCGTTGTCCTACGAGTAAAGTTTCGGGAATCCGACGCAAATTTGACACTTAATTGCGACATTCCCACCATCCTAATGACAATGACACACAGAAATTGCGTCGCGAATCAATACATTGGTCACTAGCCGACTTATCTCCGAGGGTTTAACGCTGCCTCATACCAGATGGATGTACAATTTGGCTGTCAAGTTTCTTGTCTCCGACTCAAAACTCACAGTTAATTCTTACCGTCAGGTCCTGGTATCGACCATGGAACACACAAATAGCGTCACGATTCAATACATCTATGTCTAGCGTAACTATTTACAAGGGTCTATTGGTGCCTCGGTCACCGGATGTTCGCGCTTTGTCAGTCTAGTTTTCAAATCCGACGCAAATTTGACAGTTAATTGTGACATTCCCACTACCCTAATGACGATGCAACACAGAAATTGTGTCGCGATTCAATACATTGTTCACTAGCCGACTAATCTCCGAGGGTCCATCGCTGCCTCATACCAGTTGGACGTACTCTTTGGCAGTCATGTTTGTTTTCTCCCTCTCATAACTCACAGCTAATTCTTACCTTCAGATCCTGGTATTGACGAAGCAACACACAAGTAGCGTCGCGATTCAATAGATCGATGTTCAGCGTGACTATCTACAAGTGCCTCGGTCACCGGATGGTCGCGCTTTGTCAGTATAGTTTTCAAATCCGACGCAAAACTGACAATTTTATTCCTCCCATACTCTCAATTTCGATGGAACACACATTCTGCGAAGGTTTTCAGAACATCGTCTTCCAGCAGATATATCTCGAAGCATGCCTGGGTCACCACATGATCGACAACCTCCGAGTAAAATTTCGGGAATCCGACGCAAATTTGACAGTTAATTGCGACATTCCCACCATCCTAATGACAATGCAACACAGAAATTGCGTCGCGATTCAATACATTGGTCACTTGCCGACTTATCTCCGAGGGTCTATCGCTGCCTCATACCAGATGGATGTCCAATTTGGCTGTCAAGTTTCTTGTCTCCGACTCAAAACTTACAGCTAATTCTTACAGTCAGGTCCTGGTATCGACGATGGAACACACAAATAGCGTCGCGATTCAATTCATCGATGTCTAGCGTAACTATCTACAACAGTCTATTGGTGCTTCGGTCACCGGATGATCGCTCTTTGTGAGTCTAGTTTTCAAATCCGACGCACATTTGACAGTTAATTGCAACATTCCCACCATCCTAATGACGATGCAACACGGAAATTACGTCGCGATTCAATACATTGGTCACTAGCCGACTTATCTCCGAGGGTCTATCGCTGCCTCATACCAAATGGATGTACAATTTGGCTGTCAAGTTTCTTGTCTCCGACTCAAAACTCACAGCTAAATCTTACCGTCAGATCCTGGTATCGACGATGGACCACACAAATAGCGTCACGATTCAATTCATCGATGTGTAGCGTAACTATCTTCAAGGGTCTGTTGGTGCCTCGGTCACCGGATGGTCGCGTTTTGTCATCTAGTTTTAAAATCCGACGCAAAACTGACAGTTAATTTATGTTCTCTCATCCTCTCAATGACGATGGAACACACATACTGCGATGGTTTTCAGAACATCGTCTTCCAGCAGATTTATCTCCAAGCATTTATCTCCTGCCTGAGTCACCACATGATCGTTGTCCTACGAGTAAAGTTTCGGGAATCCGACGCAAATTTGATAGTTAATTACAACATTCCCACCATCCTAATGACGATGCACCAGAGAAATTGCGTCGCGATTAAATACATTGGTCAGTAGCCGACTTATCTCCGAGGGTCTAAAGCTGCCTCATACCAGATGGACGTACTCTTTGGCAGTCAAGTTTGTTTTCTCCCTCTCATAACTCACAGTTAATTCTTACCGTGAGATCGTTTTATTGACGATGGAACACACAAATAGCGTCGCGATTCTATACATCGATGTCCAGCGTAACTATCTACAAGTGTCTATTGGTGCCTCGGTCACCCGATGTTCGCGCTTTGTCAGTTTAGTTTTCAAATCCGACGCAAATTTCACAGTTAATTGCGACATTCCCACCACCCAAATTACGTTGCAACACAGAAATTGCGTCGCGATTCAATACATTTTTCACTAGCTGACTTATCTCCGAGGATCTATCGCTGCCTCATACCAGATGGACGTACTATTTGGCAGTCAAGTTTGTTTTCTCCCTCTCATAACTCACAGTTAATTCTTACCGTCAGATCCTGGTATTGACGATGGAACACACAAATAGCGTCGCGATTTAATAGATCGATGTCCAGTGTAACTATCTACAAGGGTCTATTGGTGCCTCGGTCACCGGATGGGTGCGTTTTGTCATCTAGTTTTCAAATCCGACGCAAAACTGCCAGTTAATTTATGTTCTCTCATCCTCTCAATGACGATGGAACACACATTCTGCGATGGTTTTCGGAACATCGTCTTCCATCAGATTTATCTCCAAATAACTATTACTGCCTGGGTCACCACATGAACGTTCTCCTTCGAGTAAAGTTTCAGGAATCCGACGCAAGTTTGACAGTTAATTGCGACATTCCCACCATCCTAATGACGATGCACCATAGAAATTGCGTCGCGATTAAATACATTGGTCAGTAGCCGACTTATCTCCGAGGGTCTATCGCTGCCTCATACCAGATGGACGTACTCTTTGGCAGTCAAGTTTGTTTTCTCCCTCTCATAACTCACAGTTAATTCTTACCGTGAGATCCTTTTATTGACGATGGAACACACAAATAGCGACGCGATTCTATACATCGATGTCCAGCGTAACTATCTACAAGGGTCTATTGGTGCCTCGGTCACCGGATGGTCGCGTTTTGTCATCTAGTTTAAAATCCAACGCAAAACTGACAGTTTTTATGTTCTCTCATCCTTTCAATGTGATGGAACACACATACCGCCATGGTTTTCAGAACATCGTCTTCCAGCAGATTTATCTCCAAGCCTGGGTCACCACATGATCGTTGTCCTACGAGTAAAGTTTCGGCAATCCGACGCAAATTTGACAGTTAATTGCGACATTCCCACCATCCTAATGCCGATGCAACACAGAAATCGCGTCGCGATTCAATACATTGGTCACTAGCCGACTAATCTCCGAGGGTCCATCGCTGCCTAATACCAGTTGGACGTACTCTTTGGCAGTCATGTTTGTTTTCTCCCTCTCATAACTCACAGCTAATTCTTACCGTCAGATCCTGGTATTGACGAAGCAACACACAAGTATCGTCGCGATTCAATAGATCGATGTTCAGCGTGACTATCTACAAGGGTCTATTGGTGCCTCGGTCTCCGGATAGTCGCGTTTTGGCATCTAGTTTTCAAATCCGACGCAAAACTGACAGTTAATTTATGTTCTCTCATCCTCTCAATGACGATGGAACACACATACTGCGATGGTTTTCAGAAAATCGTCTTCCAGCAGATTTATCTCCAGGCATCTATTACTGCCTGGGTCACCACATGATCGTTGTCTTACGAGTAAAGTTTCGGGAATCCGACACAAATTTGACAGTTAATTGCAACATTCCCACCATCCTATCGACGTTGCAACACAGAAATTGCGTCGCGATTCAATACATTGGTCACTAGCCGACTTATCTCCGAGGGTCTAACGCTGCCTCATACCAGATGGATGTACAATAGAGTCGCGATTCAGTAGATCGATGTCCAGCGTAACTATCTACAAGGGTCTATTGGTGCCTCGGTCACCGGATGGTCGCGTTTTCTCATCTAGTTTTCATATCCGACGCAAAACTGATAATTAATTTATGTTCTCTCATCCTCTCAATTACGATGGAACACACATACTGCGATGGTTTTCGAAACATCGTTTTCCAACAGATTTATCGCCAAGCATTTATTACTGCCTGGGTCACTACGAGTAAAGTTTCGGGAATCCGACGCAAATTTGACAGTTAATTGCGACATTCCCACCATCCTAATAACGATGCAACTCAAAAATTGCGTCGCGATTAAATACATTGGTCACTAGCCGGCTTATCTCCGAGGGTCTATCGCTGCCTCATATCAGTTGGACGTACTGTTTGGCAGTCAAGTTTGTTTTCTCCCTCCCATAACTTACAGTTAATTCATACCGTCAGATCCTGGTATTGACGATGGAACACACAAATACCAATGCGATTCTATACATCGTTGTCCAGCGTAACTATCTACAAGGGTCTATTGGTGCCTCGGTCACCTGATGGTCGCTTTATGTCAGTCTAATTTACAAATCCGACGCAAAACTGGCAGTTAGTTTTATTCCTCCCATACTGTCTATTACGATGGAACACACATACTGCGTTGGTTTTCAGAACATCGTCTTCCAGCAGATTTATCTCCAAGCATCTATTACTGCCTGGGTCACCACATGATCATTGTCCTACGAGTAAAGTTTCGGGAATCCGACGGAAATTTGACAGTTAATTGCGACATTCCCACCATCCTAATGACGATGCAACTCAGAAATTGTGTCGCGATTAAATACATTGGTCACTAGCCGACTTATCTCCGAGGGTCTATCGCTGCCTCATATCAGATGGACGTACTGTTTGGTAGTCAAGTTTGTTTTCTCCCTCTCATAACTCACAGTTAATTCAAACCGTCATATCCTGGTATTGCCTCGGTCACCGGATGTTCGCGCTTTGTCAGTCTAGTTTTCAAATCCGACGCAAATTTGACAGTTAATTGTGACATTACCACTACCCTAATGACGGTGCAACACAGAAATTGCGTCGCGATTCAATACATTGGTCACTAGCCGACTTATCTCCGAGGGTCTATCGCTGCCTCATACCAGATGGACGTACTCTTTGGCAGTCATGTTTGTTTTCTCCCTCTCATGACTCACAGTTAATTCTTACCGTCAGATACTGGTATTGACGATGGAACACACAAATAGCGTCGCGATTCAATAGATCGATGTCCAGCGTAACTATCTAGAAGATTCTCGGTCACCGGATGGTCACGTTTTGCCATCTAGTTTTCAAATCCGACGCAAAACTGACGATTTTATTTTCTCTCATCCTCTCAATGACGATAGAACACACATACTGCGATGGTTTTCAGAACATCGTCTGCCAGCACATTTATCTCCAAGCTTCCATAACTGTTTGGGTCACCACATGATCGTTGTCCTACGAGTAAAGTTTCGGGAATCCGACGCAAATATGACAGTTAATTGCGACATTCCCCCCATCCTAATGACGATGCAACACAGAAATTGCGTCGGGAATTAATACATTCGACACTAGCCGACTTATCTCCGTGGGTTTAACGCTGTCTCATACCAGATGGATGTACAATTTGGCTGTCAAGTTTCTTATCTCCGACTCAAAACTCACAGTTAATTCTTACCGTCAGATCCTGGTATCGACCATGGAACACACAAATAGCGTCGCGATTCAATACATCAATGTCTAGCGTAACTATTTACAAGGGTCTATTGGTGCCTCGATCACGGGATGTTCGCGCTTTGTCAGTCTAGTTTTCATATCCGACGCAAATTTGACAGTTAATTGTGTCATTCCCACTACCCTAATGACGATGCAAATCAGAAATTGCGTCGCGATTCAATACATTGGTCACTAGCCGACTTATCTCCTAGGGTCTACCGCTGCCTCATACCAGATGGACGTACTCTTTGGCAGTCATGCTTGTTTTCTCCCTCTCATATCTCACAGTTAATTCTGACCGTCAGATCCTGGTATTGACGATGGAACACACAAATAGCGTCGCGATTCAATAGATCGATGTCCAGCTTAACTATCTACAAGGGTCTATTGGTGCCTCGGTCACCGGATGTTCGCTCTTTGTCAGTCTAGTTTTCAAATCCGACGCAAATTTGACAGTTAATTGCGACATTCCCACCATCCTATCGACGTTGCAACACAGAAATTGCGTCGCGATTCAATACATTGGTCACTAGCCGACTTATCTCCGAGGGTCCATCGCTGCCTCATACCAGATGGACGTACACTTTGGCTGTCATGTTTGTTTTCTCCCTCTCATAACTCACAGTTAACTCTGACCGTCAGATCCTGGTATTGACGATGGAACACACAAATAGCGTCGCGATTCAATAGATCGATGTACAGCGTAACTATCTACAATGGTCTATTGGTGCCTCTGTCACCGGATGGTGGCGTTTTGTCATCTAGTTTTCAAATCCGACGCAAAACTGACAGTTAATTTATGTTCTCTCATACCTCTCAATGACGATGGAATAGACATACTGCGATGGTTTTCAGAACTTCGTGTTCTAGCAGATTTATCTCCAAGCATCTATTACTGCCCGGGTCACCAGATGATCATTGTCCTACGAGTAAAGTTTCGGGAATCCGACGCAAATTTGACAGATAATTGCGATTTTCCCACCACCCTAATGCCGATGCAACACAAAAATTACGTCGCGATTAAATACATAGGTCACTAGCCGACTTATCTCCGAGGGTCTAACGCTGCCTCATACCAGATGGATGTACAATATGGCTGTCAAGTTTCTTGTCTCCGACTCAAAACTCACAGCTAATTTTTACCGTCAGATCCTGGTATCGACGATGGAACACACAAATAGCGTCGCGATTCAATACATCGATGTCTAGCGTAACTATCTAAAAGGGTCTATTGGTGCCTCGGTCAATGTATGTTAGCTCTTTGTCAGTCTAGTCTTCAAATCCGACGCAAATTTGACAGTTAATTGCGACATTCCCATCATCCTATCGACGTTGCAACACAGAAATTGCGTCGCTATTCATTACATTGTTCACTAGGCGACTTATCTCCGAGGGTCTATCGCTGCCTCATACCAGATGGACGTACTGTTTGGCAGTCATGTTTGTTTTCTCCCTCTCATAACTCACAGTTAATTCTTACCGTCAGATCCTGGTATTGACGATGGAGCACACAAATAGCGTCGCGATTCAATAGATCGATGTCCAGCGTAACTATCTACAAGGGTCTATTGGTGCCTCGGTCACCGGATGGTCACGTTTTGTCATCTAGTTTTCAAATCCGACGCAAAACTGACAGTTAATTTATGTTCTCTCATCCTCTCAATGACGATGGAACACACATACTGCGATGGTTTTCAGAACATCGTCTTCCAGCAGATGTATCTCCAAGCATCTATTATTACTCCATGGGTCACCACATGATCATTGTCCTACGAGTAAAGGTTCGGGAATCCGACGCAAATTTGACAGTTAATTGCGATATTGCCACCATCCTAATGCCGATGCAACACACTTATCGCCTCGCGATTCAATACATTGGTCACTAGCCGACTTATCTCCGAGGGTCTAACGCCGCCTCATACCAGATGGATGTACAATTTTGCAGTCAAGTTTCTCTTCTCCCTCTCATAACTCACAGTTAATACTTACTTTCAGTTCCTGGTATTGACGATGGAACACACAAATAGCGTCGCGATTCTATACATCGATGTACAGCGTATCTATCAGGAAGGGTCCATTTGTGCCTTGGTCACCGGATGGTCGCGCTTTGTCAGTCTAGTTTTCAAATCCGACGCAAATCTGACAGTTAATTTTATTCTTCCCGTACTCTCAATTACGATGGAACACACATTCCGCGATGGTTTTCAGAACATTGTCTTCCATCAGATATATCTCCAAGTATCTATTACTGCCTGGGTCACCACATGAACGTTCTCCTGCGAGTAAAGTTTCGGGAATCCGACGCAAATTTGACAGTTAATTGCGACATTCCCACCATCCTAATGACGATGCAACACAGAAATTCCGTCGCGATTCAATACGTTGGTCACTAGCCGACTTATCTCCGAGGGTCTAACGCTGGCTCATACCAGATGGATGTACAATTTGGCTGTCAAGTTTCTTGTCTTCGACTCAAAACTCACAGCTAATTCTTACCGTCAGATCCTGGTATCGACGATGGAACACACAAATAGCGTCGCGATTCAATACATCAATGTCTAGCGTAACTATCTACAAGGGTCTATTGGTGCCTCGGTCGCGCTTTGTCAGTCTAGTTTTGAAATCCGACGCAAAACTGATAGTTAATTTTATTCCTCAAGTACTCACAATTACGATGGAAGACACATACTGCGATGGTTTTCAGAACATCGTCTTCCAGCAGATTTGTCTCCAAACATGCCTGGGTCACCACATGATCGTTCTCCTGCAAGTGAAGTTTCGGGAATCCGACGCAAATTTGACAGTTAATTGAGACATTCCCACCATCCTAATGACGATGCAACACAGGAATTGCGTCGGGAATCAATACATTCGACAGTACCCGACTTATCTCCGTGGGTTTAACGCTGCCTCATACCAGATGGATGTACAATTTGGCTGTCAAGTTTCTTGTCTCCGACTCAAAACTCACAGCTAATTCTTACAGTCAGATCCTGGTATCGACGATGGACACACAAATGGCGTCGCGATTCAATACATCGATGTCCAGCGTAACTATCTACAAGGGTCTATTGGTGCCTCGGTCACCGGATGTTCGATCTTTGTCAGTCTAGTTTTCAAATCCGACGCAAATTTGACAGTTAATTGCGACATTCCCACCATCCTATCGAAGTTGCAACACAGAAATTGCGTCGCGATTCAATACATTGGTCACTAGCCGATTTATCTCCGAGGGTCCATCGCTGCCTCATACCAGATGGACGTACTCTTTGGCTGTCATGTTTGTTTTCTCCCTCTCATAACTCACAGTTAACTCTGACCGTCAGATCCTGGTATTGACGATGGAACACACAAATAGCGTCGCGATTCAATAGATCGATGTACAGCGTAACTATCTACAATGGTCTATTGGTGCCTGTCACCGGATGGTGGCGTTTTGTCATCTAGTTTTCAAATCCGACGCAAAACTGACAGTTAATTTATGTTCTCTCATACCTCTCAATGACGATGGAATAGACATACTGCGATGGTTTTCAGAACTTCGTGTTCTAGCAGATTTATCTCCAAGCATCTATTACTGCCCGGGTCACCAGATGATCATTGTCCTACGAGTAAAGTTTCGGGAATCCGACGCAAATTTGACAGTTAATTGCGATTTTCCCACCACCCTAATGCCGATGCAACACAAAAATTACGTCGCGATTAAATACATTGGTCACTAGCCGACTTATCTCCGAGGGTCTAACGCTGCCTCATACCAGATGGATGTACAATATGGCTGTCAAGTTTCTTGTCTCCGACTCAAAACTCACAGCTAATTCTTACCGTCAGATCCTGGTATCGACGATGGAACACACAAATAGCGTCGCGATTCAATACATCGATGTCTAGCGTAACTATCTAAAAGGGTCTATTGGTGCCTCGGTCAATGTATGTTAGCTCTTTGTCAGTCTAGTCTTCAAATCCGACGCAAATTTGACAGTTAATTGCGACATTCCCATCATCCTATCGACGTTGCAACACAGAAATTGCGTCGCTATTCATTACATTGTTCACTAGGCGACTTATCTCCGAGGGTCTATCGCTGCCTCATACCAGATGGACGTACTGTTTGGCAGTCATGTTTGTTTTCTCCCTCTCATAACTCACAGTTAATTCTTACCGTCAGATCCTGGTATTGACGATGGAGCACACAAATAGCGTCGCGATTCAATAGATCGATGTCCAGCGTAACTATCTACAAGGGTCTATTGGTGCCTCGGTCACCGGATGGTCACGTTTTGTCATCTAGTTTTCAAATCCGACGCAAAACTGACAGTTAATTTATGTTCTCTCATCCTCTCAATGACGATGGAACACACATACTGCGATGGTTTTCAGAACATCGTCTTCCAGCAGATGTATCTCCAAGCATCTATTATTACTCCCTGGGTCACCACATGATCATTGTCCTACGAGTAAAGGTTCGGGAATCCGACGCAATTTTGACAGTTAATTGCGATATTGCCACCATCCTAATGCCGATGCAACACACTTATCGCCTCGCGATTCAATACATTGGTCACTAGCCGACTTATCTCCGAGGGTCTAACGCCGCCTCATACCAGATGGATGTACAATTTTGCAGTCAAGTTTCTCTTCTCCCTCTCATAACTCACAGTTAATACTTACTTTCAGTTCCTGGTATTGACGATGGAACACACAAATAGCGTCGCGATTCTATAAATCGATGTACAGCGTATCTATCTGGAAGGGTCTATTTGTGCCTTGGTCACCGGATGGTCGCGCTTTGTCAGTCTAGTTTTCAAATCCGACGCAAATCTGACAGTTAATTTTATTCTTCCCGTACTCTCAATTACGATGGAACACACATTCCGCGATGGTTTTCAGAACATTGTCTTCCATCAGATATATCTCCAAGTATCTATTACTGCCTGGGTCACCACATGAACGTTCTCCTGCGAGTAAAGTTTCGGGAATCCGACGCAAATTTGACAGTTAATTGCGACATTCCCACCATCCTAATGACGATGCAACACAGAAATTGCGTCGCGATTCAATACGTTGGTCACTAGCCGACTTATCTCCGAGGGTCTAACGCTGGCTCATACCAGATGGATGTACAATTTGGCTGTCAAGTTTCTTGTCTTCGACTCAAAACTCACAGCTAATTCTTACCGTCAGATCCTGGTATCGACGATGGAACACACAAATAGCGTCGCGATTCAATACATCAATGTCTAGCGTAACTATCTACAAGGGTCTATTGGTGCCTCGGTCACCGGATGTTCGATCTTTGTCAGTCTAGTTTTCAAATCCGACGCAAATTTGAAAGTTAATTGCGACATTCCCACCATCGTATCGACGTTGCAACACAGAAATTGCGTCGCGATTCAATACATTGGTCACTAGCCGACTTATCTCCGAGGGTCTATCGCTGCCTCATACCAGATGGACGTACTCTTTGGCAGTCATGTTTGTTTTCTCCCTCTCATAACTCACAGTTAATTCTTACCGTCAGATCCTGGTATTGACGATGGAACACACAAATAGCATCGCGATTCAATAGATCGATGTCCAGCGTAACTATCTAGAAGGTTCTCGGTCACCGCGTGGTCACGTTTTGCCATCTAGTTTTCAAATCCAACGCCAAACTGACGATTTTATTTTCTCTCATCCTCTCAATGACGATAGAACACACATACTGCGATGGTTTTCAGAACATCGTCTGCCAGCAGATTTATCTGCAAGCATCCATAACTGTTTGGGTCACCACATGATCGTTGTCCTACGAGTAAAGTTTCGGGAATCCGACGCAAATTTGACAGTTAATTGCGACATTCCCCCCATCCTAATGACGATGCAACACAGAAATTGCGTCGGGAATTAATACATTCGACACTAGCCGACTTATCTCCGTGGGTTTAACGCTGTCTCATACCAGATGGATGTACAATTTGGCTGTCAAGTTTCTTATCTCCGACTCAAAACTCACAGTTAATTCTTACCGTCAGATCCTGGTATCGACCATGGAACACACAAATAGCGTCGCGATTCAATACATCAATGTCTAGCGTAACTATTTACAAGGGTCTATTGGTGCCTCGGTCACGGGATGTTCGCGCTTTGTCAGTCTAGTTCTCATATCCGACGCAAATTTGACAGATAATTGTGACATTCCCACTACCCTAATGACGATGCAAATCAGAAATTGCGTCGCGATTCAATACATTGGTCACTAGCCGACTTATCTCCGAGGGTCTATCGCTGCCTCATACCAGATGGACGTACTCTTTGGCAGTCATGCTTGTTTTCTCCCTCTCATAACTCACAGTTAATTCTGACCGTCAGATCCTGGTATTGACGATGGAACACACAAATAGCGTCGCGATTCAATAGATCGATGTCCAGCTTAACTATCTACAAGGGTCTATTGGTGCCTCGGTCTCCGGATGTTCGCTCTTTGTCAGTCTAGTGTTCAAATCCGACGCAAATTTGACAGTTAATTGCGACATTCCCTCCATCCTATCGACGTTGCAACACAGAAATTGCGTCGCGATTCAATACATTGGTCACTAGCCGACTTATCTCCGAGGGTCCATCGCTGCCTCATACCAGATGGACGTACTCTTTGGCTGTCATGTTTGTTTTCTCCCTCTCACAGTTAATTCTTACCGTCAGATCCTGGTATTGACGATGGAACACATAAATAGAGTCGCGATTCAGTAGATCGATGTCCAGCGTAACTATCTACAAGGGTCTATTGGTGCCTCGGTCACCGGATGGTCGCGTTTTGTCATCTAGTATTCAAATCCGACGCAAAACTGATAATTAATTTATGTTCTCTCATCCTCTCAATTACGATGGAACCATACTGCGATGGTTTTCGAAACATCGTTTTCCAACAGATTTATCTCCAAGCATTTATTACTGGCTGGGTCACTACGAGTAAAGTTTCGGGAATCCGACGCAAATTTGACAGTTAATTGCGACATTCCCACCATCCTAATAACGATGCAACTCAAAAATTGCGTCGCGATTAAATACATTGGTCACTAGCCGGCTTATCTCCGAGGGTCTATCGCTGCCTCATATCAGTTGGACGTACTGTATGGCAGTCAAGTTTGTTTTCTCCCTCTCATAACTTACAGTTAATTCATACCGTCAGATCCTGGTATTGACGATGGAACACACAAATACCAATGCGATTCTATACATCGTTGTCCAGCGTAACTATCTACAAGGGTCTATTGGTGCCTCGGTCACCTGATGGTCGCTTTTTGTCAGTCTAATTTACAAATCCGACGCAAAACTGGCAGTTAGTTTTATTCCTCCCATACTCTCAATTACGATGGAACACACATACTGCGTTGGTTTTCAGAACATCGTCTTCCAGCAGATTTATCTCCAAGCATCTATTACTGCCTGGGTCACCACATGTTCATTGTCCTACGAGTAAAGTTTCGGGAATCCGTCGGAAATTTGACAGTTAATTGCGACATTCCCACCATCCTAATGACGATGCAACTCTGAAATTGCGTCGCGATTAAATACATTGGTCACTAGCCGACTTATCTCCGAGGGTCTATCGCTGCCTCATATCAGATGGACGTACTGTTTGGTAGTCAAGTTTGTTTTCTCCCTCTCATAACTCACAGTTAATTCAAACCGTCATATCCTGGTATTGACGATGGAACACACAAATACCAATGCGATTCAATACATCGTTGTCCAGCGTAACTATCTACAAGGGTCTATTGGTGCCTCGGTCACCTGATGGTCGCTTTTTGTCAGTGTAATTTACAAATCCAACGCAAAACTGGCAGTTAGTTTTATTTCTCCCATACTCTCAATTACGATGGAACACACATACTGCGATGGATTTCACAACATCGTCTTCCAGCAGATTTATCTCCAAGCATCTATTACTGCCTGGGTCACCGCATGATCGTTGTCATACGAGTAAAGTTTCGGGAATCAGACGCAAATTTGTTTGTTAATTGTGACATTTCCACCATCCTAATGACGATGCAACACAGAAATTGCTTCGCGATTCAATACATTGGTCACTAGCCGATTTATCTCCGAGGGTCCATCGGTGCCTCATACCAGATGGACGTACTGTTTGGCAGTCATGTTTGTTTTCTCCCTCTCATAACTCACAGTTAATTCTTACCCTCAGATCCTGGTATTGACGATGGAGCACACAAATAGCGTCGCGATTCAATACATCGATGTCTAGCGTAAGTATCTAAAAGGGTCTATTGGTGCCTCGGTCAATGTATGTTCGCTCTTTGTCAGTCTAGTCTTCAAATCCGACGCAAATTTGACAGTTAATTGCTACATTCCCATCATCCTATCGACGTTGCAACACAGAAATTGCGTCGCAATTCATTACATTGTTCACTAGCCGACTTATCTCCGAGGGTCTATCGCTGCCTAATACCAGATGGACGTACTGTTTGGCAGTCATGTTTGTTTTCCCCCTCTCATAACTCACAGTTAATTCTTACCGTCAGATCCTGGTATCGACGATGGAACACACAAATAGCGTCGCGATTCAATACATCAATGTCTAGCGTAACTATCTACAAGGGTCTATTGGTGCCTCGGTCGCGCTTTGTCAGTCTAGTTTTGAAATCCGACGCAAAACTGATAGTTAATTTTGTTCCTCAAGTACTCTCAATTACGATGGAAGACACATACTGCGATGGTTTTCAGAACATCGTCTTCCAGCAGATTTGTCTCCAAGCATGCCTGGGTCACCACATGATCGTTCTCCTGCAAGTGAAGTTTCGGGAATCCGACGCAAATTTGACAGTTAATTGAGACATTCCCACCATCCTAATGACGATGCAACACAGGAATTGCGTCGGGAATCAATACATTCGACACTACCCGACTTATCTCCGTGGGTTTAACGCTGCCTCATACCAGATGGATATACAATTTGGCTGTCAAGTTTCTTGCCTCCGACTCAAAACTCACAGCTAATTCTTACAGTCAGATCCTGGTATCGACGATGGACACACAAATGGTGTCGCGATTCAATACATCGATGTCTAGCGTAACTATCTACAAGGGTTTATTGGTGCCTCGGTCACCGGATGTTCGATTTTTGTCAGTCTAGTTTTCAAATCCGACGCAAATTTGACAGTTAATTGCGGCATTCCCACCATCGTATCGACGTTGCAACACAGAAATTGCGTCGCGATTCAATACATTGGTCACTAGCCGACTTATCTCCGAGGGTCTATCGCTGCCTCATACCAGATGGACGTTCTCTTTGGCAGTCAAGTTTGTTTTCTCCCTCTCATAACTCACAGTTAATTCTTACCGTCAGATCCTGGTATTGACGATGGAACACACAAATAGCGTCGCGATTCAATAGATCGATGTCCAGCGTAACTATCTAGAAGGTTCTCGGTCACCGGATGGTCACGTTTTGCCATCTAGTTTTCAAATCCGACGCCAAACTGACGATTTTATTTTCTCTCATCCTCTCAATGACGATAGAACACACATAGTGCGATGGTTTTCAGAACATCGTCTGCCAGCAGATTTATCTCCAAGCATCCATAACTGTTTGGGTCACCACATGATCGTTGTCCTACGAGTAAAGTTTCGGGAAACCGACGCAAATTTCACAGTTAATTGCGACATTCCCCCCATCCTAATGACGATGCAACACAGAAATTGCGTCGGGAATTAATACATTCGACACTAGCAGACTTATCTCCGTGGGTTTAACGCTGTCTCATACCAGATGGATGTACAATTTGGCTGTCAAGTTTCTTATCTCCGACTCAAAACTCACAGTTAATTCTTACCGTCAGATCCTGGTATCGACCATGGAACACACAAATAGCGTCGCGATTCAATACATCAATGTCTAGCGTAACTATTTACAAGGGTCTATTGGTGCCTCGGTCACGGGATGTTCGCGCTTTGTCAGTCTAGTTTTCATATCCGACGCAAATTTGACAGTTAATTGTGACATTCCCACTACCCTAATGACGATGCAAATCAGAAATTGCGTCGCGATTCAATTCATTGGTCACTAGCCGACTTATCTCCTAGGGTCTACCGCTGCCTCATACCAGATGGACGTACTCTTTGGCAGTCATGCTTGTTTTCTCCCTCTCATAACTCACAGTTAATTCTGACCGTCAGATCCTGGTATTGACGATGGAGCACACAAATAGCGTCGCGATTCAATACATCGATGTCTAGCGTAAGTATCTACAAGGGTCTATTGGTGCCTCGGTCACCTGATGGTCGCTTTTTGTCAGTCTAATTTACAAATCCGACGCAAAACTGGCAGTTAGTTTTATTCCTCCCATACTCTCAATTACGATGGAACACACATACTGCGTTGGTTTTCAGAACATCGTCTTCCAGCAGATTTATCTCCAAGCATCTATTACTGCCTGGGTCACCACATGTTCATTGTCCTACGAGTAAAGTTTCGGGAATCCGACGGAAATTTGACAGTTAATTGCGACATTCCCACCATCCTAATGACGATGCAACACAGAAATTGCTTCGCGATTCAATACATTGGTCACTAGCCGATTTATCTCCGAGGGTCCATCGGTGCCTCATACCAGATAGACGTACTGTTTGGCAATCAAGTTTGTTTTCTCCCTCTCATAACTCACAGTTAATGCTTACCGTCAGATCCTGGTATTGACGATGGAGCACACAAATAGCGTCGCGATTCAATACATCGATGTCTAGCGTAAGTATCTAAAAGGGTCTATTGGTGCCTCGGTCAATGTATGTTCGCTCTTTGTCAGTCTAGTCTTCAAATCCGACGCAAATTTGACAGTTAATTGCGACATTCCCATCATCCTATCGACGTTGCAACACAGAAATTGCGTCGCTATTCATTACATTGTTCACTAGCCGACTTATCTCCGAGGGTCTATCGCTGCCTCATACCAGATGGACGTACTGTTTGGCAGTCATGTTTGTTTTCCCCCTCTCATAACTCACAGTTAATTCTTACCGTCAGATCCTGGTATTGACGATGGAGCACACAAATAGCGTCGCGATTCAATAGATCGATGTCCAGCGTAACTATCTACAAGGGTCTATTGGTGCCTCGGTCACCGGATGGTCACGTTTTGTCATCTAGTTTTCAAATCCGACGCAAAACTGACAGTTAATTTATGTTCTCTCATCCTCTCAATGACGATGGAACACACATACTGCGATGGTTTTCAGAACATTGTCTTCCAGCAGATTTATCTCCATCTATTATTACTCCCTGGGTCACCACATGATCATTGTCCTACGAGTAAAGTTTCGGGAATCCGACGCAAATTTGACAGTTAATTGCGATATTGCCACCATCCTAATGCCGATGCAACACACTTATCGCCTCGCGATTCAATACATTGGTCACTAGCCGACTTATCTCCGAGGGTCTAACGCTGCCTCATACCAGATGGATGTACAATTTTGCAGTCAAGTTTCTCTTCTCCCTCTCATAACTCACAGTTAATACTTACTTTCAGATCCTGGTATTGACGATGGAACACACAAATACCGATCCGATTCTATACATCGTTGTCCAGCGTAACTATCTACAAGGGTCTTTTGGTGCCTCGGTCACCGAATGGTCACGTTTAGTCAGTCTAATTTACAAATCCGACGCAAAACTGGCAAATAGTTTTATTCCTCCCATACTCTCAATTACGATGGAACACACATACTGCTATGGTTTTCAGAACAACGTCTTCCAGCAGATTTATCTCCAAGCATGCCTGGGTCACCACATGATCGTTCTCCTGCGAGTAGCGTTTCGGGAATCCGAATCAAATTTCACAGTTAATTGCGACATTCCCACCATCCTAATGACGATGCAACACAGAAATTACGTCGCGATTCAATACATTGGTCACTAGCCGACTTATCTCCGAGGGTCTATCGCTGCCTCATACCAGATGGACGTACTGTTTGGCAATCAAGTTTGTTTTCTCCCTCTCATAACTCACAGTTAATTCTTACCGTCAGATCCTGGTATAGACGATGGAACACACAAATACCGTCGCGATTCTATACATCGATGTCCAGCGTAACTATCTACAAGGGTCTAATGGTGCCTCTGTAACCGGATGTTCGCTCTTTGTCAGTCTTGTTTTCAAATCTGACGCAAATTTGACAGTTAATTGCGACATTCCCACCATCCTAACGACGTTGCAACACAGAAATTGCGTCGCGATTCAATACATTGGTCACTAGCCGACTTATCTCCGAGGGTCTATCGCTGTCTCATACCAGATGGACGCACTCTTTTGCATTCAAGTTTGTTTTCTCCCTCTCATAACTCACAGTTAATTCTTACCGTCAGATCATGGTATTGACGATGGAACACACAAATAGCGTCGCGATTCAATAGATCGATGTCCAGCGTAACTATCTACAAGGGTCTATTGGTGCCTCGGTCACCGGATGGTCACGTTTTGTCATCTAGTTTTCAAATCCGACGCAAAACTGACAGTTAATTTATGTTCTCTCATCCTCTCAATGACGATAGAACACACATACTGCGATGGTTTTCAGAACATCGTCTTCCAGCAGATTTATCTCCAAGCATATATTACTTCCTGGGTCACCACATGATCGTTGTCCTACGAGTAAAGTTTCGGGAATCCGACGCAAATTTGACAGTTAATTGCGATATTCCCACCATCCTAATGCCGATGCAACACAGTTATCGCGTCGCGATTCAATACATTGGTCACTAGCCGACTTATCTCCGAGGGTCTAACGCTGCCTCATACCAGATGAATGTACAATTTTGCAGTCAAGTTTCTCTTCTCCCTCACATAACTCACAGTTAATACTTACCGTCAGATCCTGGTATTAACGATGGAACACACAAATAGCGTCGCGATTCTATACATCGATGTCCAGCGTAACTATCTAGAAGCGTCTATTTGTGCCTCGGTTACCGGATGGTCGCGCTTTGTCAGTCTAGTTTTCAAATCCGACGCAAATCTGACAGTTAATTTTATTCTTCCCATACTCTCCATTACGATTGAACACACATACTGCGATGGTTTTCAGAACATCGTCTTTCAGCAGATTTACCTCCGAGCATGCCTGGGTCACCATATGATCGTTCACCTGCGAGTAAAGTTTCGGGAATCCCACGCAAATTTGACAGTTAATTTCGACATTCCCACCATCCTAATGACGATGCAACACAGAAATTGCGTCGCGATTCAATACATTTGTCAATAGCCGACTTATCTCCTAGGGTCTATCGCTGCCTCATACCAGATGGATGTACAATTTGGCTGTCAAGTTTCTTGTCTCCGTCTCAAAACTCACAGTTAATTCTTATAGTCAGATCCTGGTATCTACGATGTAACACACAAATAGCGTTGCGATTCAATACATCAATGTCTATCGTAACTATCTACAAGGGTCTACTGGTGCGTCGGTCACCTGATGGTCGCGCTTTGTCAGTCTAGTTTTCAAATCCGACGCAAAACTGATAGTTAATTTTATTCCTCAAGTACTCTCAATTACGATGGAACACATATACTGCGATGGTTTTCAGAACATCGTCTTCCAGCAGACTTATCTCCAAGCATGCCTGGGTCACCACATGATCGTTCTCCTGCGAGTAAAGTTTCGGGAAACCGACGAAAATTTGACAGTTAATTGAGACATTCCCACCATCCTAATGCTGATGCAACGCAGATATCGCGTCGCGATTCAATACATTGGTCACTAGCCGACTTATCTCCGAGTGTCTAACGCTGCCTCCTACCCGATGGATGTACAATTTGGCTGTCAAGTTTCTTGTCTCCGTCTCAAAACTCACAGTTAATTCTTATAGTCAGATCCTGGTATCTACGATGTAACACACAAATAGCGTTGCGATTCAATACATCAATGTCTATCGTAACTATCTACAAGGGTCTACTGGTGCGTCGGTCACCTGATGGTCGCGCTTTGTCAGTCTAGTTTTCAAATCCGACGCAAAACTGATAGTTAATTTTATTCCTCAAGTACTCTCAATTACGATGGAACACTTATACTGCGATGGTTTGCAGAACATCGTCTTCCAGCAGACTTATCTCCAAGCATGCCTGGGTCACCACATGATCGTTCTCCTGCGAGTAAAGTTTCGGGAATCCGACGAAAATTTGACAGTTAATTGAGACATTCCCACCATCCTAATGCCGATGCAACGCAGATATCGCGTCGCGATTCAATACATTGGTCACTAGCCGATTTATCTCCGAGGGTGTATCGCTGCCTCATACCAGATGGACGTACTGTTTGGCAATCAAGTTTGTTTTCTCCCTCTCATAACTTACAGTTAATTCTTACCGTCAGATCCTGGTATTGACAATGGTACACACAAATACCGTCGCGATTCTATACATCGATGTCCAGCGTAACTATCTACAAGGGTCTATAGGTGCCTCGGTCACCGTATAGTCGCGTTTTGTCAGTCTAGTTTACAAACCCGACGTAAAACTTTCAGTTAGTTTTATTCCTCCCATACTCTCAATTACGATGGAACACACATTTTGCGATGGTTTTCAGAACATCGTCTTCCAGCAGATTTATCTCCAAGCATGCCTGGGTCACCACATGATCGATCTCCTGCGAGTAAAGTTTCGTGAATCAGACGCAAATTTGACAGTTAATTGGGACAGTCCCACCATCCTAATGACGATGCAACACAAAAATTGCCTCGCAATTCAATACATTGGTCACTACACGACTTATCTCCGAGGGTCTAATGCTGCATCATACCAGATGGATGTACAATTTGGCTGTCAAGTTTCTTATCTCCGACTCAAAGCTCACAGCTAAATCTTACCGTCAGATCCTGGTGTGGACGATGGAACACATAAATAGCGTCGCGATTCAGTATATAGATGTCTAGCGTAACTATTTATAAGGGTCTATTGGTGCCTCAGTCACCGGATGTTCGCTCTTTGTCAGTCTTGTTTTCAAATCCGACGCAAATTTGACAGTTAATTGCGACATTCCCACCATCCTAACGACGTTGCAACACAGAAATTGCGTCGCGATTCAATGCATTGGTCACTAGCCGACTTATCTCCGAGGGTCATCGCTGCCTCATACCAGATGGACGCACTCTTTGGCAGTCAAGTTTGTTTTCTCCCTCTCATAACTCACAGTTAATTCTTACCGTCAGATCCTGGTATTGACGCTGGATCACACAAATAGCATCGCGATTCAATAGATCGATGTCCAGCGTAACTATCTACAAGGGTCTATTGGAGCCTCGGTCACCGGATGGTCTCGTTTTGTCAGTCTAGTTTACAAATCCGACGCAAGATTGGCAGTTAATTTTATTCCTCCCATACTCTCAATTACGATGGAACACACATACTGCGATGGTTTTCAAAACATCGTCTTCCAGCAGATTTATCTCCAATCATGCCTGAGTCACCACATGATCGATCTCCTGCGAGTAAAGTTTCGGGAATCCGACGCAAATTTGACAGTTAATTGTGACATTCCCCCCATCCTAACGACGATGCAACACAGAAATTGCGTCGCGATTCAATTCATTGGTCACTAGCCTACTTATCTCCGAGGGTCCATCGCTGCCTCATACCAGATGGACGTACTCTATGGCTGTCATGTTTGTTTTCTCCCTCTCATAACTCACAGTTAACTCTGACCGTCAGATCCTGGTATTGACGATGGAACACACAAATAGCGTCGCGATTCAATAGATCGATGTACAGCGTAACTATCTACAATGGTTTATTGGGGCCTCGGTCACCGGATGGTCGCGTTTTGTCATCTAGTTTTCAAATCCGACGCAAAACTGACAGTTAATTTATGTTCTCTCATCCTCTCAATTACGATGGAACACACATAATGCGATGGTTTTCAGAACATCGTCTTGCAGCAGATTTATCTCCAAGCATGCCTGGGTCACCATATGATTGTTCTCCTGCGAGTAATGTTTCGGGAATCCGATTCAAATTTGACAGTTAATTGCGACATTAACACCATACTAATGACGATGCAACACAGAAATTGCGTCGCGATTCAATACATTGGTCACTAGCCGACTTATCTCCGAGGGTCTAACGCTGCCTCATACCAGATGGATGTACAATTTGGCTGTCAAGTTTCTTGTCTCCGACTCAAAGCTCACAGCTAAATCTTACCGTCAGGTCCTGGTATGGACGATGGAACACATAAATAGCGTCGCGATTCAGTATATAGATGTCTAGCGTAACTATTTATAAGGGTCTATTGGTGCCTCGGTCACCGGATGTTCGCTCTTTGTCAGTCTAGTGTTCAAATCCGACGCAAATTGGACAGTTAATTGCGACATTCCCACCATCCTATCGAAGTTGAACACAGAAATTGCGTCGCGATTCAATACATTGGTCACTAGCCGACTTATCTCCGAGGGTCCATCGCTGCCTCATACCAGATGGACGTACTCTTTGGCAGTCATGTTTGTTTTCTCCCTCTCATAACTCACAGTTAATTCTTACCGTCAGATCCTGGTATTGACGATGGAGCACACAAATAGCGTCGCGATTCAATAGATCGATGTCCAGCGTAACTATCTACAAGGGTCTATTGGTGCCTCGGTCACCGGATGGTCACGTTTTGTCATCTAGTTTTCAAATCCGACGCAAAACCGACAGTTAATTTATGTTCTCTCATCCTCTCAATGACGATGGAACACACATACTGTGATGGTTTTCAGAACATCGTCTTCCAGCAGATTTATCTCCAAGCATCTATTATTACTCCCTGGGTCACCACATGATCATTGTCCTACGAGTAAAGTTTCGGGAATCCGACGCAAATTTGACAGTTAATTGCGATATTGCCACCATCCTAATGCCGATGCAACACACTTATCGCCTCGCGATTCTATACATTGGTCACTAGCCGACTTATCTCCGAGGGTCTAACGCTGCCTCATACCAGATGGATGTACAATTTTGCAGTCAAGTTTCTCTTCTCCCTCTCATAACTCACAGTTAATACTTACTTTCAGTTCCTTGTATTGACGATGGAACACACAAATAGCGTCGCGATTCTATACATCGATGTACAGCGTATCTATCTGGAAGGGTCTATTTGTGCCTCGGTCACCGGATGGTCGCGCTTTGTCAGTCTAGTTTTCAAATCCGACGCAAATCTGACAGTTAATTTTATTCTTCCCGTACTCTCAATTACGATGGAACACACATTCCGCGATGGTTTTCAGAACATTGTCTTCCATCAGATATATCTCCAAGTATCTATTACTGCCTGGGTCACCACATGAACGTTCTCCTGCGAGTAAAGTTTCGGGAATCCGACGCAAATTTGACAGTTAATTGCGACATTCCCACCATCCTAATGACGATGCAACACAGAAATTGCGTCGCGATTCAATACATTGGTCACTAGCCGACTTATCTCCGAGGGTCTAACGCTGCCTCATACCAGATGGACGTACTGTTTGGCAATCAAGTTTGTTTTCTCCCTCTCATAACTCACAGTTAATTCTTATTGTCAGATCCTGGTATTGACGATGGAACACACAAATACCGTCGCGATTCTATACATCGATGTCCAGCGTAACTATCTAGAAGCGTCTATTAGTGCCTCGGTCACCGGATGGTCGCGCTTTGTCAGTCTAGTTTTCAAATCCGACGCAAATCTGACAGTTAATTTTATTCTTCCCATACTCTCCATTACGATTGAACACACATACTGCGATGGTTTTCAGAACATCGTCTTCCAGCAGATTTATCTCCAAGCATGCCTGGGTCACCATATGATCGTTCTCCTGCGAGTAAAGTTTCGGGAATCCCACGCAAATTTGACAGTTAATTTCGACATTCCCACCATCCTAATGACGATGCAACACAGAAATTGCGTCGCGATTCAATACATTTGTCAATAGCCGACTTATCTCCTAGGGTCTATCGCTGCCTCATACCAGATGGATGTACAATTTGGCTGTCAAGTTTCTTGTCTCCGGACCAAAACTCACAGTTAATTCTTACCGTCAGATCCTGGTATCTACGATGTAACACACAAATAGCGTTGCGATTCAATACATCAATGTCTATCGTAACTATCTACAAGGGCCTATTGGTGCCTCGGTCACCTGATGGTCGCGCTTTGTCAGTCTAGTTTTCAAATCCGACGCAAAACTGATAGTTAATTTTATTCCTCAAGTACTCTCAATTACGATGGAACACATATACTGCGATGGTTTTCAGAACATCGTCTTCCAGCAGACTTATCTCCAAACATGCCTGGGTCACCACATGATCGTTCTCCTGCGAGTAAAGTTTCGGGAATCCGACGCAAATTTGACAGTTAATTGAGATATTCCCACAATCCTAATGACGATGCAACACAGAAATTGCGTCGCGATTCAATACATTGGTCACTAGCCGACTTATCTCCGAGGGTCTAACGCTGCCTCCTACCAGATGGATGTACAATTTGGCTGTCAAGTCTCTTGTCTCCGACTCAAAACTCACAGTTAATTCTTACCGTCAGATCATGGTATCGACCATGGAACACACAAATAGCGTCGCGATTCAATACATCGATGTCTAGCGTAACTATTTACAAGGGTCTATTGGTGCCTGGGTCACCGGATGGTCGCGTTTTGTCATCTAGTTTTCAAATCCGACGCAAAACTGACAGTTAATTTATGTTCTCTCATCCTCTCAATGACGATGGAACACACATACTGCGATGGTTTTCAGAACATCGTGTTCCAGCAGATTTTTCTCCAAGCATCTATTACTGCCTGGGTCACCGCATGATCGTTATCCTACGAGTAAAGTTTCGGGAATCCGACGCAAATTTGACAGTTATTTGCGACATTCCCACCATCCTAACGACGTTGCAACACAGAAATTGCGTCGCGATTCAATACATTGGTCACTAGCCGACTTATCTCCGAGGGTCTAACGCTGCCTCATACCAGATGGATGTCCAATTTGGCAGTCAAGTTTCTCTTCTCCCTCTCATAACTCACAGTTAATACTTACCATCAGATCCTGGTATTGACGATGGAACACACAAATACCGATGCGAATCTATACATCGTTGTCCAGCGTAACTTTCTACAAGGGTCTATTGGTGCCTCGGTCACCGGATGGTCGCGTTTTGTCAGTCTAATTTACAAATCCGACGCAAAATTGGCAATTAGTTTTATTCCTCACATACTCTCAATTACGATGGAACACACATACTGCGATGGTTTTCAGAACATCGTCTTCCAGCAGATTTATTTCCAAGCATGCCTGGGTCACCACATGATCGTTCTCCTGCGAGTAAACTTTCGAGAATCCGACGCAAATTTCACAGTTAATTGCAACATTCCCACCATCCTAATGACGATGCAACACAGAACTACGTCGCGATTCAATACATTAGTCACTAGCCGACTTATCTCCGAGGGTCTATCGCTGCCTCATGGCAGATGGATGTAATTTGGCTGTCAAGTTTCTTGTCTCCGACTCAAAACTCTCAGCTAATTCTTACCGTCAGATCCTGGTATCGACGATGGAACACACAAATAGCGTCGCGATTCAATACATCTAAGTCTAGCGTAACTATCTACAAGGGTCTATTGGTTCCTCGGTCACCGGATGGTCGCGTTTTGTCATCTCGTTTTCAAATCCGACGCAAAATTGACAGTTAATTTATATTATATCATCCTCTCAATGACGATGGAACACACATACTGCGATGGTTTTCAGAATATCGTGTCCCAGCAGATTTTTCTCCAAGCTTCTATTACTGCCTGGGTCACCGCATGATCATTATCCTACGAGTAAAGTTTCGGGAATCCGACGCAAATTTGACAGTTAATTGCGACATTCCCACCATCCTAATGACGATGCAACACAGAAATTACGTCGCGATTCAATTCATTGGTCACTAGCCGATTTATCTCTGGGGGTCTATCGCTGCCTCATACCAGATGGACGTACTGTTTGGCAATCAAGTTTGTTTTCTCCCTCTCATAACTCACCGTCAGATCCGGGTATTGACGATGGAACACACAAATACCGACGCGATTCTATACAACGATGTCCAGCGTAACTATCTGCAGGTGTCTATTGGTACCTCGGTCTCCGGATGTTTGCTCTTTGTCAGTCTAGTTTTAAAATCCGACGCAAAACGGGCAGTTAGTTTTATTGCTCCCATACTATCAATTACGATGGAACACACATACTGCGATGGTTTTCAGAACATCGTCTTCCAGCAGATTTATCTCCAAGCATGCCATGATCGATCTCCTACGAGTAAAGTTTCGGGAATCCGACGCAAATTTGACAGTTAATTGCGACATTCCCACCATCCTAATGACGATGCAACACAGAAATTACGTCGCGATTCAATACATTGGTCACTAGACGACTTATCTCCGAGGGTCTAATGCTGCCTCATACCAGATGGATGTACAATTTGGCTGTCAAGTTTCTTGTCTCCGACTCAAAACTCACAGCTAATTCTTACCGTCAGATACTGGTATCGACGATGGAACACACAAATAGCGTCGCGATTCTATACTTCGATGTCCAGAGTAACTATCTACAAGGGTCTAATGGTACCTCGGTCTCCGGATGTTCGCTCTTTGTCAGTCTTGTTTTCAAATCCGACGCAAATTTGACAGTTAATTGCGACATTCCCACCATCCTACCGACGTTGCAACACAGAAATTGCGTCGCGATTCAATACTTTGGTCACTAGCCGACTTATCTCCGAGGGTCTATCGCTGCCTCATACCAGATGGACGCACTCTTTGGCAGTCAAGTTTGTTTTCTCCCTCTCATAACTCACAGTTAATTCTTACCGTCAGATCCTGGTATTGACAATGGAACACACAAATAGCGTCGCGATTCAATAGATCGATGTCCAGCGTAACTATGTACAAGGGCCTATTGGTGCCTCGGTCACCGAATGGTCACGTTTTGTCATCTAGTTTTCAAATCCGACGCAAAACTGACAGTTAATTTTATTCCTCAAGTACTCTCAATTACGATGGAACACACATACTGCGATGGTTTTCAGAACATCGTCTTCCAGCAGATTTATCTCCAAGCATCGTTCTCCTGCGAGTAAAGTGTCGGGAATCCGACGCAAATTTGACAGATAATTGAGACATTCCCACCATCCTAACGACGTTGCAACACAGGAATTGCGTCGCGATTCAATACATTGGTCACTAGCCGACTTATCTCCGAGGGTCTATCGCTGCCTCATACCAGATGGACGTACTGTTTGGCAATCAAGTTTGTTTTCTCCCTGTCATAACTCACAGTTAATTCTTACCGTCAGATACTGGTATTGACGATGGAACACACAAATACCGACGCGATTCTATACATGGATGTCCAGCGTAACTATCTACAAGGGTCTATAGGTGCCTCGGTCACCGGATGGTCGCGTTTTGTCAGTCTAGTTTACAAATCCGTCAAAAAACTGGCAGTTAGTTTTATTCCTCCCATACTCTCAATTACGATGGAACACACATACTGCGATGGTTTTCAAAACATCGTCTTCCAGCAGATTTATCTCCAAGCATGCCTGGGTCACCACATGATCGATCTCCTGCGTGTAAAGTTTCGGGAATCCGACGCAAATTTGACAGTTAATTGCGACATTCCCACCATCCTAATGACGATGCAACACAGAAATTACGTCGCGATTCAATACATTGGTCACTAGACGACTTATCTCCGAGGGTCTAATGCTGCCTCAAACCAGATGGATGTACAATTTGGCTGTCAAGTTTCTTGTCTCCGACTCAAAACTCACAGCTAATTCTTACCGTCAGATACTGGTATCGACGATGGAACACACAAATAGCGTCGCGATTCAATACATCGATGTCTAGCGTAACTATCTACAGGGGTCTATTGGTGCCTCGGTCTCCGGATGTTCGCTCTTTGTCAGTCTAGTTTTAAAATCCGACGCAAATTTGACAGTTAATTGCGACATTCCCACCATCCTAACGACGTTGCAACACAGAAATTGCGTCGCGATTCAATACGTTGATCACTAGCCGACATATCTCCGGGGGGCTACCGGTGCCTCATACCAGATGGACGTACTGTTTGGCAGTCAAGTTTGTTTTCTCCCTCTGATGACTCACAGTTAATTCTTACCGTCAGATCCTGGAATTGACGATGGAACACACAAATACCGTCGCGATTCTATACATCGATGTCCAGAGTAACTATCTACAAGGGTCTATTGGTGCCTCGGTCTCCGGATGTTCGCTCTTTATCAGTCTTGTTTTCAAATCCGACGCAAATTTGACAGTTAATTGCGACATTCCCCCCATCCTAACGACGTTGCAACACAGAAATTGCGTCGCGATTCAATACATTGGTCACTAGCCGACTTATCTCCGAGGGTCTATCGCTGCCTCATACCAGATGGACGCACTCTTTGGCAGTCAAGTTAGTTTTCTCCCTCTCATAACTCACAGTTAATTCTTACCGTCAGATCCTGGTATTGACGATGGAACACACAAATAGCGTCGCGATTCAATAGATCGATGTCCAGCGTAACTATCTACAAGGGTCTATTGTTGCCTCGGTCACCGGATGGTCACGTTTTGTCATCTAGTTTTCAAATCCGACGCAAAACTGACAGTTAATTTTATTCCTCAAGTACTCTCAATTACGATGGAACACACCTACTGCGATGGTTTTCAGAATATCGTCTTCCAGGAGATTTATCTCCAAGCATCGTTCTCCTGCGAGTAAAGTGTCGGGAATTCGACGCAAATTTGACAGTTAATTGAGACATTCCCACCATCCTAATGACGATGCAACACAGAAATTGCGTCGCGATTCAGTACATTGGTCACTAGCCGACTTATCTCCGAGGGTCTAACGCTGCCTCCTACCAGATGGATGTACAATTTGGCTGTCAAGTTTATTGTCTCCGACTGAAAACTCTCAGCTAATTCTTACCGTCAGATCCTGGTACCTACTATGGAACACACAAATAGCGTCGGGATTCAATACATCAATGTCTAGCGTAACTATCTACAAGGGTCTATTGGTGCGTCGGTCACCGGATGGTCGCGTTTTGTCAGTCTAGTTTACAAATCCGTCGCAAAACTGGCAGTTAGTTTTATTCCTCCCATACTCTCAATTACGATGGAACACACATACTGCGATGGTTTTCAAAACATCGACTTCCAGCAGATTTATCTCCAAGCATGATCGATCTCCTGCGAGTAAAGTTTCGGGAATCCGACGCAAATTTGACAGTTAATTGGAATAGTCCCACCATCCTAATGAAGATGCAAAACAGAAATTGCGTCGGGATTCAATACATTGGTCACTAGACGACTTATCTCCGAGGGTCTAATGCTGCCTCATACCAGATGGATGTACAATTTGGCTGTCAAGTTTCTTGTATCCGACTCAAAACTCAGCTAATTCTTACCGTCAGATCCTGGTATCGACGATGGAACACACAAATAGCGTCGCGATTCAATACATCGATGTCTAGCGTAACTATCTACAAGGGTCTATTGGTGCCTCGGTCTCCGGATGTTCGCTCTTTGTCAGTCTAGTTTTAAAATCCGACGCAAATTTGACAGTTAATTGCGACATTCCCACCATCCTAACGACGTTGCAACACAAAATTGCGTCGCGATTCAATACATTGGTCACTAGCCGACTTATCTCCGAGGGGAAAGCGGTGCCTCATACGAGATGGACGTACTGTTTGGCAGTCAAGTTTGTTTTCTCCCTCTCATAACTCACAGTTAATTCTCACCTTCAGATCCTAGTATTGACGATGGAACACACAAATACCGTCTCGATTCTATACATCGATGTCCAGCATAACTATCTACAAGGGTCTATAGGTGCCTCGGTCACCGGATGGTCGCGTTTTGTCAGTCTAGTTTACAAATCCGTCGCAAAACTGGCAGTTAGTTTTTTTCTTCCCATACTCTCAATTACGATGGAACACACATACTGCGATGGTTTTCAGAACATCGTCTTCCAGCAGATTTATCTCCAAGCATGCCTGGGTCACCTCATGATCGATCTCCTGCGAGTAAAGTTTCGGGAATCCGACGCAAATTTGACAGTTAATTGCGACATTCCTACCATCCTAATGCCGATGCAACACAGAAATCGCGTCGCGATTCAATACATTGGTCACTAGCCGATTTATCTCAGAGGCTCTATCATTGCCTCATACCAGTTGGACGTACTGTTTGGCAGGCAAGTTTGTTTTCTCCCTCTCATAACTCACAGTTAATTCTTACCGTCAGATCCTGGAATTGACGATGGAACACCCAAATAGCGTCGCGATTCTATACATCGATATTCAGAGTAACTATCTACAAGGGTCTATTGGTGCCTCGGTCACCGGATGGTCGCGTTTTGTCATCTAGTTTTCAAATCCGACGCAAAACTGAAAGTTTATTTTATTTTCTCTCATCCTCTCAATGACGATAGAACACACATACTGCGATGGTTTTAGGAACATTGTCTTCCAGCAGATTTATCTCCAAGGATCTTACCGTCAGATCCTGGTATTGACGATGGAACACACAAATACCGTCGCGATTCTATACATCGATGTCCAGAGTAACTATCTACAAGGGTCTATAGGTGCCTCGGTCACCGGATGGTCGCGTTTTGTCATCCAGTTTTCAAGTCCGACGCAAAACTGAAAGTTTATTTTATTTTCTCTCATCCTCTCAATGACGATAGAACACACATACTGCCTCGGTCACCGCATGATCGTTATCCTACGAGTAAAGTTTCGGCAATCCGACGCTAATTTGACAGTTAATTACGACATTCCCACCATCCTAATGCCGATGCAACGCAGATATCGCGTCGCGATTCAATACATTGGTCACTAGCTGATTTATCTCCGAGGGTCTATCGCTGCCTCATATCAGATGGACGTACTGTTTGGCAATCAAGTTTGTTTTCTCTCTCTCATAACTCACAGTTAATTCTTACCGTCAGATCCTGGTATTGACGATGGAGCACACAAATGGCGTCGCGATTCAATACATCGATGTCTAGCGTATCTATCTACAAGGGTCTATTGGTGCCTCGGTCACCGGATGTTCGCTCTTTGTCAGTCTAGTTTTCAAATCCGACGCACATTTGACAGTTAATTGCGACATTCCCACCATCCTAACGACGTTGCAACCCAGAAATTGCGTCGCGATTCAATACATTGGTCACTAGCCGACTTATCTCCGAGGGTCTATCGCTGCCTCATATCAGATGGACGTACTGTTTGGCAGTCAAGTATGTTTTCTCCCTCTCATAACTCACAGTTAATCTTACCGTCAAATCCTGGTATTGACGATGGAACACACAAATAGCGTCGCGATTAAACAGATCGATGTCCAGCGTAACTATCTACAAGGGTCTATTGGTGCCTCGGTCACCGGATGGTCGCGTTTTGTAAGTCTAGTTTACAAATCCGACGCAAGATTGGCAGTTAATTTTATTCCTCCCATACTCTCAATTACGATGGAACACACATACTGCGATGGTTTTCAAAACATCGTCTTCCAGCAGATTTATCTCCAAGCATGCCTGGGTCACCACATGATCATTCTCCTGCGAGTAAAGTTTCGGGAATCCGACGCAAATTTGACAGTTAATTGGGATAGTCCCACCATCCTAATGACAATGCAACACAGAAATTGCGTCGCGATTCAATACATTGGTCACTAGACGACTTATCTCCGAGGGTCTAATGCTACCTCATACCAGATGGATGTACAATTTAGCTGTCAAGTTTCTTGTCTCCGACTCAAAACTCACAGCTAATTCTTACCGTCAGATCCTGGTATCGACGATGGAACACACAAATAGCGTCGCGATTCAATACATCGATGTCTAGCGTAACTATCTACAAGGGTCTATTGGTGCCTCGGTCTCCGGATGTTCGCTCTTTGTCAGTCTAGTTTTAAAATCCGACGCAAATTTGACAGTTAATTGCGACATTCCTACCATCCTAACGACGTTGCAACACAGAAATTGCGTCGCGATTCAATACATTGGTCACTAGCTGACTTATCTCCGAGGGGCTATCGGTGCCTTACACCAGATGGACGTACTGTTTGGCAGTCAAGTTTGTTTTCTCCCTCTCATAACTCATAGTTAGTTCTTACCGTCAGATCCTTGTATTGACGATGGTACACACAAATTCCGTCTCGATTCTATACATCGATGTCCAGCGTAACTATCTACAAGGGTCTATAGGTGCCTCGGTCACCGTATGGTCGCGTTTTGTCAGTCTAGTTTACAAATCTGACGTAAAACTTTCAGTTAGTTTTATTCCTCCCATACTCTCAATTACGATGGAACACACATACTGCGATGGTTTTCAGAACATCGTCTTCCAGCCGATTTATCTCCAAGCATGCCTGGGTCACCACATGATCGATCTCCTGCGAGTAAAGTTTCGGGAATCCGACGCAAATTTGACAGTTAATTGCGACATTCCCACCATCCTAATGACGATGCAACACAGAAATTACGTCGCGATTCAATACATTGGTCACTAGACGACTTATCTCCGAGGGTCTAATGCTGCCTCAAACCAGATGGATGTACAATTTGGCTGTCAAGTTTCTTGTCTCCGACTCAAAACTCACAGCTAATTCTTACCGTCAGATACTGGTATCGACGATGGAACACACAAATAGCGTCGCGATTCAATACATCGATGTCTAGCGTAACTGCCTACAGGGGTCTATTGGTGCCTCGGTCTCCGGATGTTCGCTCTTTGTCAGTCTAGTTTTAAAATCCGACGCAAATTTGACAGTTAATTGCGACATTCCCACCATCCTAACGACGTTGCAACACAGAAATTGCGTCGCGATTCAATACGTTGATCACTAGCCGACATATCTCCGGGGGGCTACCGGTGCCTCATACCAGATGGACGTACTGTTTGGCAGTCAAGTTTGTTTTCTCCCTCTCATGACTCACAGTTAATTCTTACCATCAGATCCTGGAATTGACGATGGAACACACAAATAGCGTCGCGATTCAATAGATCGATGTCCAGCGTAACTATCTACAAGGGTCTATTGGTGCCTCGGTCACCGGATGGTCACGTTTTGTCATCTAGTTTTCAAATCCGACGCAAAACTGACAGTTAATTTTATTCCTCAAGTACTCTCAATTACGATGGAACACACCTACTGCGATGGTTTTCAGAACATCGTCTTCCAGGAGATTTATCTCCAAGCATCGTTCTCCTGCGAGTAAAGTGTCGGGAATTCGACGCAAATTTGACAGTTAATTGAGACATTCCCACCATCCTAATGACGATGCAACACAGAAATTGCGTCGCGATTCAGTACTTTGGTCACTAGCCGACTTATCTCCGAGGGTCTAACGCTGCCTCCTACCAGATGGATGTACAATTTGGCTGTCAAGTTTATTGTCTCCGACTCAAAACTCTCAGCTAATTCTTACCGTCAGATCCTGGTATCTACTATGGAACACACAAATAGCGTCGGGATTCAATACATCAATGTCTAGCGTAACTATCTACAAGGGTCTATTGGTGCCTCGGTCACCGGATGGTCGCGTTTTGTCAGTCTAGTTTACAAATCCGTCGCAAAACTGGCAGTTAGTTTTATTCCTCCCATACTCTCAATTACGATGGAACACACATACTGCGATGGTTTTCAAAACATCGACTTCCAGCAGATTTATCTCCAAGCATGACTGGGTCACCACATGATCGATCTCCTGCGAGTAAAGTTTCGGGAATCCGACGCAAATTTGACAGTTAATTGGAATAGTCCCACCATCCTAATGAAGATGCAAAACAGAAATTGCGTCGGGATTCAATACATTGGTCACTAGACGACTTATCTCCGAGGGTCTAATGCTGCCTCATACCAGATGGATGTACAATTTGGCTGTCAAGTTTCTTGTATCCGACTCAAAACTCACAGCTAATTCTTACCGTCAGATCCTGGTATCGACGATGGAACACACAAACAGCGTCGCGATTCAATACATCGATGTCTAGCGTAACTATCTACAAGGGTCTATTGGTGCCTCGGTCTCCGGATGTTCGCTCTTTGTCAGTCTAGTTTTAAAATCCGACGCAAATTTGACAGTTAATTGCGACATTCCCACTATCCTAACGATGTTGCAACACAAAATTGCGTCGCGATTCAATACATTGGTCACTAGCCGACTTATCTCCGAGGGGAAAGCGGTGCCTCATACGAGATGGACGTACTGTTTGGCAGTCAAGTTTGTTTTCTCCCTCTCATAACTCACAGTTAATTCTCACCTTCAGATCCTAGTATTGACGATGGAACACACAAATACCGTCTCGATTCTATACATCGATGTCCAGCATAACTATCTACAAGGGTCTATAGGTGCCTCGGTCACCGGATGGTCGCGTTTTGTCAGTCTAGTTTACAAATCCGTCGCAAAACTGGCAGTTAGTTTTATTCTTCCCATACTCTCAATTACGATGGAACACACATACTGCGATGGTTTTCAGAACATCGTCTTCCAGCAGATTTATCTCCTAGCATGCCTGGGTCACCTCATGATCGATCTCCTGCGAGTAAAGTTTCGGGAATCCGACGCAAATTTGACAGTTAATTGCGACTTCCTACCATCCTAATGCCGATGCAACACAGAAATCGCGTCGCGATTCAATACATTGGTCACTAGCCGATTTATCTCCGAGGCTCTATCATTGCCTCATACCAGTTGGACGTACTGTTTGGCAGGCAAGTTTGTTTTCTCCCTCTCATAACTCACAGTTAATTCTTACCATCAGATTCTGGTATGGACGATGGATCACACAAATACCTTCGCGATTCTATACATCGATATTCAGAGTAACTATCTACAAGGGTCTATTGGTGCCTCGGTCACCGGATGGTCGCGTTTTGTCATCTAGTTTTCAAATCCGACGCAAAACTGAAAGTTTATTTTATTTTCTCTCATCCTCTCAATGACGATAGAACACACATACTGCCTGGGTCACCGCATGATCGTTATCCTACGAGTAAAGTTTCGGGAATCCGACGCTAATTTGACAGTTAATTACGACATTCCCACCATCCTAAAGCCGATGCAACGCAGATATCGCGTTGCGATTCAATACATTGGTCACTAGCTGATTTATCTCCGAGGGTCTATCGCTGCCTCATATCAGATGGACGTACTGTTTGGCAATCAAGTTTGTTTTCTCCCTCTCATAACTCACAGTTAATTCTTACCGTCAGATCCTGGTATTGACGATGGAACACACAAATGGCGTCGCGATTCAATACATCGATGTCTAGCGTATCTATCTACAAGGGTCTATTGGTGCCTCGGTCACCGGATGTTCGCTCTTTGTCAGTCTAGTTTTCAAATCCGACGCACATTTGACAGTTAATTGCGACATTCCCACCATCCTAACGACGTTGCAACCCAGAAATTGCGTCGCGATTCAATACATTGGTCACTAGCCGACTTATCTCCGAGGGTCTATCGCTGCCTCATACCAGATGGACGTACTCTTTGGCAGTTAAGTTTGCTTTATCCCTCTCAAGACTCACAGTTAATCTTACCGTCCAATCCTGGTATTGACGATGGAAAACACAAATAGCGTCGCGATTAAACAGATCGATGTCCAGCGTAACTATCTACAAGGGTCTATTGGTGCCTCGGTCACGGGATGGTCGCGTTTTGTAAGTCTAGTTTACAAATCCGACGCAAGATTGGCAGTTAATTTTATTCCTCCCATACTCTCAATTACGATGGAACACACATACTGCGATGGTTTTCAAAACATCGTCTTCCAGCAGATTTATCTCCAAGCATGCCTGGGTCACCACATGATCATTCTCCTGCGAGTAAAGTTTCGGGAATCCGACGCAAATTTGCAGTTAATTGGGATAGTCCCACCATCCTAATGACAATGCAACACAGAAATTGCGTCGCGATTCAATACATTGGTCACTAGCCGACTTATCTCCGAGGCTCTAACGCTGCCTCATACCAGATGGATGTACAATTTGGCTGTCAAGTTTCTTGTCTCCGACTCAAAACTCACAGCTAATTCTTACCGTCAGAGCCTGGTATCGACGATGGAACACACAAATAGAGTCGCGATTCAATACATCATTGTCTAGCGTAACTATCTACAAGGGTCTATTGGTGCCTCGGTCACCGGATGGTCCCGTTTTGTCAGTCTAGTTTACAAATCCGACGGAAGATTGGCAGTTAGTTTTATTCCTCCCATACTCTCCATTACGATGGAACACACATACTGCGATGGTTTTCAGAACATCGTCTTACAGCAGATTTATCTCCGAGCATGCTTGGGTCACCACATGATCGTTGTCCTACGAGTAAATTTCGGGAATCTGACGCAAATTTGACAGTTAATTGCGACATTCCCACCATCCTAATGACGATGCAACACAGAAATTGCGTCGGGATTCAATACATTGGTCACTAGCCGACTTATCTCCGAGAGTCTATCGCTGCCTCATACCAGATGGACGTACTCATGGCAGTCAAGATTGTTTTCTCCCTCTCATAACTCACAGTTAATTCTTACCGTCAGATCCTGGTATTGACGATGGAACACACAAATAGATTCGCGATTCTATACGTCGATGTCCAGCGTAACTATCTAGAAGGGTCTATTTGTGCCTCGGTCACCGGATGGTCGCGTTTTGTCATCTAGGTTTCAAATCCGACGCAAAACTGACAGTTAATTGTATTCCTCCCATACTCTCAATTACGATGGAACACACATTCTGCGATGGTTTCCAGAACATCGTCTTCCAGCAGATTTATCTCCAAGCATCTATTACTGCCTGGGTCACCACATGATCGTTGTCCTACGAGTAAAGTTTCGGGAATCCGACGCAAATTTGACAGTTAATTGCGACATTCCCACCATCCTAAAGACGATGCAACACAGAAATTGCGTCGCGATTCAATACATTGGTCACTAGCCGACTTATCTCCGAGGGTCTAACGCTGCTTCAAACCAGATGGATGTACAATTTGGCTGTGAAGTTTCTTGTCTCCGTCTCAAAACTCACAGTTAATTCTTACCGTCAGATCCTGGTATCTACGATGGAACACACAAATAGAGTCACGATTCAATACATCAATGTCTAGCGTAACTATCTACAAGGGTCTATTGGTGCCTCGGTCACCGGATGGTCGCGTTTTGTCAGTCTAGTTTACAAATCCGACGCAAGATTGGCAGTTAATTCTATTCCTCCCATACTCTCAATTACGATGGAACACACATACTGCGATGGTTTTCAGAACATTGTCTTCCAGCAGATTTATCTCCGAGCATGCCTGGGTCACCACATGATCGTTGTCCTACGAGTAAAGTTTCGGGAATCCGACGCAAATTTGACAGTTAATTGCGACATTCGCACCATCCTAATGACGATGCAACACAGAAATTGCGTCGCGATTCAACACATTGGTCACTAGCCGACTTATCTCCGAGGGTCTATCGCTGCCTCATACCAGATGGACGTACTCTTTGGCAGTCAAGTTTGTTTTCTCCCTCTCATAACTCAAAGTTAATTCTTATTGTCAGATCTTGGTATTGACGATGGAACACACAAATGGTGTCGCGATTCAGTAGATCGATGTATAGCGTAACTATCTACAAGGGTCTATTGGTGCCTCGGTCACCGGATGGTCGCGTTTTGTCAGTCTAGTTTACATATCCGACGCAAGATTGGCAGTTAATATTATTCCTCCCATACTCTCAATTACGATGGAACACACATACTGCGATGGTTTTCAGAACATCGTCTTCCAGCAGATTTATCTCCGAGCATGCCTTGGTCACCACATGATCGTTGTCCTACGAGTAAAGTTTCGGGAATCCGACGCAAATTTGACAGTTAATTGCGACATTCCCACCATCCTAATGACGATGCAACACAGAAATTGCGTCGCGATTCAATACATTGGTCACTAGCCGACTTATCTCCGAGGGTCTAACGCTGCCTCCTACCAGATGTTGTACAAAATGGCTGACAAGTTTCTTGTCTCCGACTCATAACTCTCAGCTAATTCTCACCGTCAGATCCTGGTATGGACGATGGAACACACAAATAGCGTCGCGATTTAATACATCGATGTCTAGCGTAACTATCTACAAGGGTCTATTAGTGATTCGGTCACCGCATGTTCGCTCTTTGTCAGTCTTGTTTTCAAATCCGACGCAAATTTGGCAGTTAATTGAGACATTCCCACCATCCTAATGACGATGCAACACAGAAATGGCGTCGCGGATCAATACATTGGTCACTAGATGACTTATCTCCGAGGGTCTATCGCTGCCTCATACCAGATGGACGTACTCTTTTGCAGTCAAGTTTGTTTTCTCCCTCTCATAACTCACAGTTAATTCTTATTGTCAGATCCTGGTATTGACGATGGAACACACAAATGGCGTCGCGATTCAATAGATCGATGTATAGCGTAACTATCTACAAGGGTCTATTGGTGCCTCGGTCACCGGATGGTCGCGTTTTGTCAGTCTAGTTTACAAATCCGACGCAAGATTGGCAGTTAATATTATTCCTCCCATACTCTCAATTACGATGGAACACACATACTGCGATGGTTTTCAGAACATCGTCTTCCAGCAGATTTATCTCCGAGCATGCCTTGGTCACCACATGATCGTTGTCCTACGAGTAAAGTTTCGGGAATCCGACGCAAATTTGACAGTTAATTGCGACATTCCCACCATCCTAACGACGTTGCATCACAGAAATTGCGTCGCGATTCACTGCATTGGTCACTAGCCAACTTGCCTCCGAGGGTCTAACGCTGCCTCATACCAGTTGGATGTACAATTTTTCTGTCAAGTTTCTTGTCTCCGACTCAAAACTCTCAGCTAATTCTCACCGTCAGATCCTGGTATGGACGACGGAACACACAAATAGCGTCGTGATTCAGTACATTGATGTCTAGCGTAACTATCTATAAGGGTCTATTGGTGCCTCCGTCACCGGATGTTCGCTCTTGGTGAGTCTTGTGTTCAAATCCGACGCAAATTTGACAGTTAATTGCGACATTCCCACCATCCTAACGACGTTGCATCACAGAAGTTGCGTCGCGATTCAATACATTGGTCACTAGCCGACTTATCTCCGAGGGTCTATCGCTGCCTCATACCAGATGGACGTACTCTTTGGCAGTCAAGTTTGTTTTCTCCCTCTCATAACTCACAGTTAATTCTTATTGTCAGATCCTGGTATTGACGATGGAACACACAAATGGCGTCGCGATTCAATAGATCGATGTATAGCGTAACTATCTACAAGGGTCTGTTGGTGCCTCGGTCACCGGATGGTCGCGTTTTGTCAGTCTAGTTTACAAATCCGACGCAAGATTGGCAGTTAATTTTATTCCTCCCATACTCTCAATTACGATGGAACACACATACTGCGACGGTCTTCAGAACATCGTCTTCCAGCAGATTTATCTCCAAGCATCTATTACTGCCTGGGTCAAAACATGAACGTTGTCCTACGAGTAAAGTTTCGGGAATCCGACGCAAATTTGACAGTTAATTGCGACATTCCCACCATCCTAACGACGTTGCAACACAGAAATTGCGTCGCGATTCAATACATTGGTCACTAGCCGACTTATCTCCGAGGGTCTATCGCTGCATCATACCAGATGGACGTATTCTTTGGCAGTCAAGTTTGTTTTTTCCCTCACATAACTCACAGTTAATTCTTACCGTCAGATCTTGGTATTGACGATGGAACACAAAAATGGCGTCGCGATTCAATAGATCGATGTCCAGCGTAACTATCTACAAGGGTCTGTTGGTGCCTCGGTCACCGGATGGTCGCGTTTTGTCAGTCTAGTTTACAAATCCGACACAAGATTGGCAGTTAATTTTATTCCTCCCATACTCTCAATTACGATGGAACACACATACTGCGATGGTTTTCAGAACATCGTCTTCCAGCAGATTTATTTCCAAGCATCTATTACTGCCTGGGTCACCACATGATCGTTGTCCTACGAGTAAAGTTTCGGGAATCCGACGCAAATTTCACAGTTAATTGCGACATTCCCACCATCCTAACGACGTTGCAACACAGAAATTGCGTCGCGATTCAATACATTGGTCACTAGCCGACTTATCTCCGAGGGTCTATCGCTGCATCATACCAGATGGACGTATTCTTTGGCAGTCATGTTTGTTTTTTCCCTCACATAACTCACAGTTAATTCTTACCGTCAGATCTTGGTATTGACGATGGAACACAAAAATGGCGTCGCGATTCAATAGATCGATGTCCAGCGTAACTATCTACAAGGGTCTATTGGTGCCTCGGTCACCGGATGGTCCCGTTTTGTCAGTCTAGTTTACAAATCCGACGGAAGATTGGCAGTTAGTTTTATTAATCCCATACTCTCAATTACGATGGAACACACATACTGCGATGGTTTTCAGAACATCGTCTTCCAGCAGATTTATCTCCGAGCATGCTTGGGTCACCACATGATCGTTGTCCTACGAGTAAATTTCGGGAATCTGACGCAAATTTGTCAGTTAATTGCGACATTCCCACCATCCTAATGACGATGCAACACAGAAATTGCGTCGGGATTCAATACATTGGTCACTAGCCGACTTATCTCCGAGAGTCTATCGCTGCCTCATACCAGATGGACGTACTCATGGCAGTCAAGTTTGTTTTCTCCCTCTCATAACTCACAGTTAATTCTTACCGTCAGATCCTGGTATTGACGATGGAACACACAAATAGCGTCGCGATTCTATACGTCGATGTCCAGCGTAACTATCTAGAAGGGTCTATTTGTGCTCGGTCACCGGATGGTCGCGTTTTGTCATCTAGGTTTCAAATCCGACGCAAAACTGACAGTTAATTGTATTCCTCCCATACTCTCAATTACGATGGAACACACATTCTGCGATGGTTTCCAGAACATCGTCTTCCAGCAGATTTATCTCCAAGCATCTATTACTGCCTGGGTCACCACATGATCGTTGTCCTACGAGTAAAGTTTCGGGAATCCGACGCAAATTTGACAGTTAATTGCGACATTCCCACCATCCTAAAGACGATGCAACACAGAAATTGCGTCGCGATTCAATACATTGGTCACTAGCCGACTTATCTCCGAGGGTCTAACGCTGCTTCATACCAGATGGATGTACAATTTGGCTGTGAAGTTTCTTGTCTCCGTCTCAAAACTCACAGTTAATTCTTACCGTCAGATCCTGGTATCTACGATGGAACACACAAATAGAGTCGCGATTCAATACATCAATGTCTAGCGTAACTATCTACAAGGGTCTATTGGTGCCTCGGTCACCGGATGGTCGCGTTTTGTCAGTCTAGTTTACAAATCCGACGCAAGATTGGCAGTTAATTCTATTCCTCCCATACTCTCAATTACGATGGAACACACATACTGCGATGGTTTTCAGAACATTGTCTTCCAGCAGATTTATCTCCGAGCATGCCTGGGTCACCACATGTTCGTTGTCCTACGAGTAAAGTTTCGGGAATCCGACGCAAATTTGACAGTTAATTGCGACATTCGCACCATCCTAATGACGATGCAACACAGGAATTGCGTCGCGATTCAATACATTGGTCACTAGCCGACTTATCTCCGAGGGTCTAACGCTGCTTCATACCAGATGGATGTATAATTTGGCTGTCAAGTTTCTTGTCTCCGACTCAAAACTCTCAGCTAATTCTTACCGTCAGATCCTGGTATGGACGACGGAACACACAAATAGCGTCGTGATTCAGTACATTGATGTGTAGCGTAACTATCTATAAGGGTCAATTGGTGCCTCGGTCACCGGATGTTCGCTCTTGGTCAGTCTTGTTTTCAAATGCGACGCAAATTTGACAGTTAATTGCGACATTCCCACCATCCTAACGACGTTGCATCACAGAAATTGCGTCGCGATTCAATACATTGGTCACAAGCGACTTATCTCCTAGGGTCTATCGCTGCCTCATACCAGATGGACGTACTCTTTGGCAGTCAAGTTTGTTTTCTCCCTCTCATAACTCACAGTTAATTCTTATTGTCAGATCTTGGTATTGACGATGGAACACACAAATGGTGTCGCGATTCAATAGATCGATGTATAGCGTAACTATCTACAAGGGTCTATTGGTGCCTCGGTCACCGGATGGTCGCGTTTTGTCAGTCTAGTTTACATATCCGACGCAAGATTGGCAGTTAATATTATTCCTCACATACTCTCAATTACGATGGAACACACATACTGCGATGGTTTTCAGAACATCGTCTTCCAGCAGATTTATCTCCGAGCATGCCTTGGTCACCACATGATCGTTGTCCTACGAGTAAAGTTTCGGGAATCCGACGCAAATTTGACAGTTAATTGCGACATTCCTACCATCCTAATGACGATGCAACACAGAAATTGCGTCGCGATTCAATACATTGGTCACTAGCCGACTTATATCCGAGGGTCTAACGCTGCCTCATACCAGATGGATGTACAATTTGGTTGTCAAGTTTCTTGTCTCCGACTCGTAACTCACAGTTAATTCTTACCGTCAGATCCTGGTATCGACCATGGAACACACAAATAGCGTCGCGATTCACTACATCGATGTCTAGCGTAACTATCTACAGGGGTCTATTCGTGCCTCGGTCACCGGATGTTCTCTCTTTGTCAGTCTAGTTTTCAAATCCGACGCAAATTTGACAATTAATTGCGACATTCCCACCATCCTAACGACGTTGCAACACAGAAATTGCGTCGCGATTAAATACATTGGTCACTAGCCGACTTATCTCCGAGGGTCTATCGCTGCCTCATACCAGATGGACGTACTCTTTGGCAGTCAAGTTTGTTTTCTCCCTCTCATAATTCACAGTTAATTCTTACCGTCAGATCCTGGTATTGACGATGGAACACAGAAATAGCGTCGCGAGTCAATAGATCGATGTCCAGCGTAACTATCTACAAGGGTCTATTGGTGCCTCGGTCACCGGATGGTCGCGTTTTGTCATCTAGTTTTCAAATCCGACGCAAAACTGACAGTTAATTTTATTTTCTCTCATCCTCTCAATGACGATAGAACACATACTGCGATGGTTTTCAGTACATGGTCTTTCAGCAGATTTATCTCCAAGCATCTATTACTGCCTGGGTCACCACATGAACGTTGTCCTACGAGTAAAGTTTCGGGAATCCGACGCAAATTTGACAGTTAATTGCGACATTCCTACCATCCTAATGACGATGCAACACAGAAATTGCGTCGCGATTCAATACATTGGTCACTAGCCGACTTATATCCGAGGGTCTAACGCTGAATCATACCAGATGGATGTACAATTTGGCTGTCAACTTTCTTGTCTCCGACTCAAAACTCTCAGCTAATTCTCACCGTCAGATCCTGGTATGGACGACGGAACACACAAATAGCGTCGCGATTCAGTACACTCATGTCAAGCGTAACTATCTATAAGGGTCTATTGGTGCCTCGGTCACCGGATGTTCGCTCTTTGTCAGTCTTGTTTTCAAATCCGAAGCAAATTTGACAGTTAATTGCGACATTCCCACCATCCTAACGACGTTGCAACACAGAAATTGCGTCGCGATTCAATACATTGGTCACTAGCCGACTTATCTCCGAGGGTCTATCGCTGCATCATACCAGATGGTCAAGTTTGTTTTCTCCCTCTCATAACACACAGTTAATTCCTATTGTCAGATCTTGGTATTGACGATGGAACACAAAAATGGCGTCGCGATTCAATAGATCGATGACCAGCGTAACTATCTACAAGGGTCTATTGGTGCCTCGGTCACCGGATGGTCGCGTTTTGTCAGTCTAGTTTACAAATCCGACGCAAGATTGGCAGTTAATTTTATTCCTCCCATACTCTCAATTACAATGGAACACACATACTGCGATGGTTTTCAGAACATCGTCTTCCAGCAGATTTATCTCCGAGCATGCCTGGTTCACCACCATGATCGTTCTCCTGCGAGTAAAGTTTCGGGAATCCGACGCAAATTTGACAGTTAATTGAGACATTCCCACCATCCTAATGACGATGCAACACAGAAATTGCGTCGCGATTCAATACATTGGTCACTAGCCGACTTATCTCCGAGGGTCTAACGCTGCCTCCTACCAGATGTTGTACAAAATGGCTGACAAGTTTCTTGTCTCCGACTCATAACTCTCAGCTAATTCTCACCGTCAGATCCTGGTATGGACGATGGAACACACAAATAGCGTCGCGATTTAATACATCGATGTCTAGCGTAACTATCTACAAGGGTCTATTAGTGATTCGGTCACCGGATGTTCGCTCTTTGTCAGTCTTGTTTTCAAATCCGACGCAAATTTGGCAGTTAATTGCGACATTCCCACCATCCTAACGACGTTGCAACACAGAAATTGCGTCGCGATTCAATACATTGGTCACTAGCCGACTTATCTCCGAGGGTGTATCGCTGCCTCATACCAGATGGACGTACTCTTTGGCAGTCAAGTTTGTTTTCCCCTCTCATAACTCACAGTTAATTCTTACCGTCAGATCCTGGTATTGACGATGGAACACACAAATAGCGTCGCGATTCAATAGATCGATGTCCAGCGTAACTATCTACAAGGGTCTGTTGGTGCCTCGGTCACCGGATGGTCGCGTTTTGCCAGTCTAGTTTACAAATCCGACGCAAGATTGGCAGTTAATTGAGACATTCCCACCATCCTAATGACGATGCAACACAGAAATTGCGTCGCGATTCAATACATTGGTCACTAGCCGACTTATCTCCGAGAGTCTAACACTGCCTCCTACCAGATGTTGTACGATTTGGCTGTCAAGTTTCTTGTCTCCGACTCAAAATTCTCAGCTAATTCTCACCGTCAGATCCTGGAACACACAAATAGCGTCGCGATTTAATACATCGATGTCTAGCGTAACTATCTATAAGGGTCTATTGGTGCCTCGGACACCGGATGTTCGCTCTTTGTCAGTCTTGTTTTCAAATCCGACGCAAATTTGACAGTTAATTGCGACATTCCCACCATCCTAACGACGTTGCAACACAGAAATTGCGTCGCGATTCAATACATTGGTCACTAGCCGACTTATCTCCGAGGGTCTATCGCTGCATCATACCAGATGGACGTATTCTTTGGCAGTCAAGTTTGTTTTTTCCCTCACATAACTCACAGTTAATTCTTACCGTTAGATCTTGGTATTGACGATGGAACACAAAAATGGCGTCGCGATTCAATAGATCGATGTCCAGCGTAACTATCTACAAGGGTCTGTTGGTGCCTCGGTCACCGGATGGTCGCGTTTTGTCAGTCTAGTTTACAAATCCGACGCAAGATTGGCAGTTAATTTTATTCCTCCCATACTCTCAATTACGATGGAACACACATACTGCGACGGTCTTCAGAACATCGTCTTCCAGCAGATTTATCTCCAAGCATCTATTACTGCCTGGGTCACCACATGAACGTTGTCCTACGAGTAAAGTTTCGGGAATCCGACGCAAATTTGACAGTTCATTGCGACATTCCCACCATCCTAATGACGATGCAACACAGAAATTGCGTCGCGATTCAATACATTGGTCACTAGCCGACTTATCTCCGAGGGTCTAACGCTGCTTCATACCAGATGGATGTACAATTTGGCTGTCAAGTTTATTGTCTCCGACTCAAAACTCTCAGCTAATTCTCACCGTCAGATCCTGGTATGGACGACGGAACACACAAATAGCGTCGCGATTCAGTACACTCATGTCTAGCGTAACTATCTATAAGGGTCTATTGGTGCCTCGGTCACCGGATGTTCGCTCTTTGTCAGTCTTGTTTTCAAATCCGACGCAAATTTGACAGTTAATTGCGACATTCCCACCATCCTAACGACGTTGCAACACAGAAATTGCGTCGCGATTCAATACATTGGTCACTAGCCGACTTATCTCCGAGGGTCTATCGCTGCATCATACCAGATGGTCAAGTTTGTTTTCTCCCTCTCATAACACACAGTTAATTCTTATTGTCAGATCTTGGTATTGACGATGGAACACAATAATGGCGTCGCGATTCAATAGATCGATGACCAGCGTAACTATCTACAAGGGTCTATTGGTGCCTCGGTCACCGGATGGTCGCGTTTTGTCAGTCTAGTTTACAAATCCGACGCAAGATTGGCAGTTAATTTTATTCCTCCCATACTCTCAATTACGATGGAACACACATACTGCGATGGTTTTCAGAACATCGTCTTCCAGCAGATTTATCTCCGAGCATGCCTGGTTCACCACCATGATCGTTCTCCTGCGAGTAAAGTTTCGGGAATCCGACGCAAATTTGACAGTTAATTGAGACATACCCACCATCCTAATGACGATGCAACACAGAAATTGCGTCGCGATTCAATACATTGGTCACTAGCCGACTTATCTCCGAGGGTCTAACGCTGCCTCCTACCAGATGTTGTACAAAATGGCTGACAAGTTTCTTGTCTCCGACTCATAACTATCAGCTAATTCTCACCGTCAGATCCTGGTATGGACGATGGAACACACAATTAGCGTCGCGATTTAATACATCGATGTCTAGCGTAACTATCTACAAGGGTCTATTAGTGATTCGGTCACCGGATGTTCGCTCTTTGTCAGTCTTGTTTTCAAATCCGACGCAAATTTGGCAGTTAATTGCGACATTCCCACCATCCTAACGACGTTGCAACACAGAAATTGCGTCGCGATTCAATACATTGGTCACTAGCCGACTTATCTCCGAGGGTGTATCGCTGCCTCATACCAGATGGACGTACTCTTTGGCAGTCTATTTTGTTTTCCCCTCTCATAACTCACAGTTAATTCTTACCGTCAGATCCTGGTATTGACGATGGAACACACAAATAGCGTCGCGATTCAATAGATCGATGTCCAGCGTAACTATCTACAAGGGTCTACTGGTGCCTCGGTCACCGGATGGTCGCGTTTTGTCATCTAGTTTTCAAATCCGACGCAAAACTGACAGTTAATTTATGTTCTCTCATCCTCTCAATGACGATGGAACACACATACTGCGATGGTTTTCAGAACATCGTCTTCCAGCAGATTTATCTCCGAGCATGCCAGGTTCACCACATGATCGTTCTCCTGCGAGTAAAGTTTCGGGAATCCGACGCAAATTTGACAGTTAATTGAGACATTCCCACCATCCTAACGACGTTGCAACACAGAAATTGCGTCGCGATTCAATACATTGGTCACTAGCCGACTTATCTCCGAGGGTGTATCGCTGCCTCATACCAGATGGACGTACTCTTTGGCAGTCAAGTTTGTTTTCCCCTCTCATAACTCACAGTTAATTCTTACCGTCAGATCCTGGTATTGACGATGGAACACACAAATAGCGTCGCGATTCAATAGATCGATGTCCAGCGTAACTATCTACAAGGGTCTACTGGTGCCTCGGTCACCGGATGGTCGCGTTTTGTCATCTAGTTTTCAAATCCGACGCAAAACTGACAGTTAATTTTATTTTCTCTCATCCTCTCAATGACGATAGAACACATACTGCGATGGTTTTCAGTACATGGTCTTTCAGCAGATTTATCTCCAAGCATCTATTACTGCCTGGGTCACCACATGAACGTTGTCCTACGAGTAAAGTTTCGGGAATCCGACGCAAATTTGACAGTTAATTGCGACATTCCCACCATCCTATTGACGATGCAACACAGAAATTGCGTAGCGATTCAATACATTGGTCACTAGCCGACTTATATCCGAGGGTCTAACGCTGAATCATACCAGATGGATGTACAATTTGGCTGTCAACTTTCTTGTCTCCGACTCAAAACTCTCAGCTAATTCTCACCGTCAGATCCTGGTATGGACGACGGAACACACAAATAGCGTCGCGATTCAGTACACTCATGTCAAGCGTAACTATCTATAAGGGTCTATTGGTGCCTCGGTCACCGGATGTTCGCTCTTTGTCAGTCTTGTTTTCAAATCCGAAGCAAATTTGACAGTTAATTGCGACATTCCCACCATCCTAACGACGTTGCAACACAGAAATTGCGTCGCGATTCAATACATTAGTCACTAGCCGACTTATCTCCGAGGGTCTATAGCTGCATCATACCAGATGGTCAAGTTTGTTTTCTCCCTCTCATAACACACAGTTAATTCCTATTGTCAGATCTTGGTATTGACGATGGAACACAAAAATGGCGTCGCGATTCAATAGATCGATGACCAGCGTAACTATCTACAAGGGTCTATTGGTGCCTCGGTCACCGGATGGTCGCGTTTTGTCAGTCTAGTTTACAAATCCGACGCAAGATTGGCAGTTAATTTTATTCCTCCCATACTCTCAATTACAATGGAACACACATACTGCGATGGTTTTCAGAACATCGTCTTCCAGCAGATTTATCTCCGAGCATGCCTGGTTCACCACCATGATCGTTCTCCTGCGAGTAAAGTTTCGGGAATCCGACGCAAATTTGACAGTTAATTGAGACATTCCCACCATCCTAATGACGATGCAACACAGAAATTGCGTCGCGATTCAATACATTGGTCACTAGCCGACTTATCTCCGAGGGTCTAACGCTGCCTCCTACCAGATGTTGTACAAAATGGCTGACAAGTTTCTTGTCTCCGACTCATAACTCTCAGCTAATTCTCACCGTCAGATCCTGGTATGGACGATGGAACACACAAATAGCGTCGCGATTTAATACATCGATGTCTAGCGTAACTATCTACAAGGGTCTATTAGTGATTCGGTCACCGGATGTTCGCTCTTTGTCAGTCTTGTTTTCAAATCCGACGCAAATTTGGCAGTTAATTGCGACATTCCCACCATCCTAACGACGTTGCAACACAGAAATTGCGTCGCGATTCAATACATTGGTCACTAGCCGACTTATCTCCGAGGGTCTATCGCTGCCTCATACCAGATGGACGTACTCTTTGGCAGTCAAGTTTGTTTTCCCCTCTCATAACTCACAGTTAATTCTTACCGTCAGATCCTGGTATTGACGATGGAACACACAAATAGCGTCGCGATTCAATAGATCGATGTCCAGCGTAACTATCTACAAGGGTCTGTTGGTGCCTCGGTCACCGGATGGTCGCGTTTTGCCAGTCTAGTTTACAAATCCGACGCAAGATTGGCAGTTAATTGAGACATTCCCACCATCCTAATGACGATGCAACACAGAAATTGCGTCGCGATTCAATACATTGGTCACTAGCCGACTTATCTCCGAGAGTCTAACACTGCCTCCTACCAGATGTTGTACGATTTGGCTGTCAAGTTTCTTGTCTCCGACTCAAAACTCTCAGCTAATTCTCACCGTCAGATCCTGGAACACACAAATAGCGTCGCGATTTAATACATCGATGTCTAGCGTAACTATCTATAAGGGTCTATTGGTGCCTCGGACACCGGATGTTCGCTCTTTGTCAGTCTTGTTTTCAAATCCGACGCAAATTTGACAGTTAATTGCGACATTCCCACCATCCTAACGACGTTGCAACACAGAAATTGCGTCGCGATTCAATACATTGGTCACTAGCCGACTTATCTCCGAGGGTCTATCGCTGCATCATACCAGATGGACGTATTCTTTGGCAGTCAAGTTTGTTTTTTCCCTCACATAACTCACAGTTAATTCTTACCGTCAGATCTTGGTATTGACGATGGAACACAAAAATGGCGTCGCGATTCAATAGATCGATGTCCAGCGTAACTATCTACAAGGGTCTGTTGGTGCCTCGGTCACCGGATGGTCGCGTTTTGTCAGTCTAGTTTACAAATCCGACGCAAGATTGGCAGTTAATTTTATTCCTCCCATACTCTCAATTACGATGGAACACACATACTGCGACGGTCTTCAGAACATCGTCTTCCAGCAGATTTATCTCCAAGCATCTATTACTGCCTGGGTCACCACATGAACGTTGTCCTACGAGTAAAGTTTCGGGAATCCGACGCAAATTTGACAGTTCATTGCGACATTCCCACCATCCTAATGACGATGCAACACAGAAATTGCGTCGCGATTCAATACATTGGTCACTAGCCGACTTATCTCCGAGGGTCTAACGCTGCTTCATACCAGATGGATGTACAATTTGGCTGTCAAGTTTATTGTCTCCGACTCAAAACTCTCAGCTAATTCTCACCGTCAGATCCTGGTATGGACGACGGAACACACAAATAGCGTCGCGATTCAGTACACTCATGTCTAGCGTAACTATCTATAAGGGTCTATTGGTGCCTCGGTCACCGGATGTTCGCTCTTTGTCAGTCTTGTTTTCAAATCCGACGCAAATTTGACAGTTAATTGCGACATTCCCACCATCCTAACGACGTTGCAACACAGAAATTGCGTCGCGATTCAATACATTGGTCACTAGCCGACTTATCTCCGAGGGTCTATCGCTGCATCATACCAGATGGTCAAGTTTGTTTTCTCCCTCTCATAACACACAGTTAATTCTTATTGTCAGATCTTGGTATTGACGATGGAACACAATAATGGCGTCGCGATTCAATAGATCGATGACCAGCGTAACTATCTACAAGGGTCTATTGGTGCCTCGGTCACCGGATGGTCGCGTTTTGTCAGTCTAGTTTACAAATCCGACGCAAGATTGGCAGTTAATTTTATTCCTCCCATACTCTCAATTACGATGGAACACACATACTGCGATGGTTTTCAGAACATCGTCTTCCAGCAGATTTATCTCCGAGCATGCCTGGTTCACCACCATGATCGTTCTCCTGCGAGTAAAGTTTCGGGAATCCGACGCAAATTTGACAGTTAATTGAGACATTCCCACCATCCTAATGACGATGCAACACAGAAATTGCGTCGCGATTCAATACATTGGTCACTAGCCGACTTATCTCCGAGGGTCTAACGCTGCCTCCTACCAGATGTTGTACAAAATGGCTGACAAGTTTCTTGTCTCCGACTCATAACTCTCAGCTAATTCTCACCGTCATATCCTGGTATGGACGATGGAACACACAAATAGCGTCGCGATTTAATACATCGATGTCTAGCGTAACTATCTACAAGGGTCTATTAGTGATTCGGTCACCGGATGTTCGCTCTTTGTCAGTCTTGTTTTCAAATCCGACGCAAATTTGGCAGTTAATTGCGACATTCCCACCATCCTAACGACGTTGCAACACAGAAATTGCGTCGCGATTCAATACATTGGTCACTGGCCGACTTATCTCCGAGGGTGTATCGCTGCCTCATACCAGATGGACGTACTCTTTGGCAGTCAAGTTTGTTTTCCCCTCTCATAACTCACAGTTAATTCTTACCGTCAGATCCTGGTATTGACGATGGAACACACAAATAGCGTCGCGATTCAATAGATCGATGTCCAGCGTAACTATCTACAAGGGTCTACTGGTGCCTCGGTCACCGGATGGTCGCGTTTTGTCATCTAGTTTTCAAATCCGACGCAAAACTGACAGTTAATTTATGTTCTCTCATCCTCTCAATGACGATGGAACACACATACTGCGATGGTTTTCAGAACATCGTCTTCCAGCAGATTTATCTCCGAGCATGCCAGGTTCACCACATGATCGTTCTCCTGCGAGTAAAGTTTCGGGGATCCGACGCAAATTTGACAGTTAATTGAGACATTCCCACCATCCTAATGACGATGCAACACAGAAATTGCGTCGCGATTCAATACATTGGTCACTAGCCGACTTATCTCCGAGGGTCTAACGCTGCCTCATACCAGATGGATGTACAATTTGGTTGTCAAGTTTCTTGTCTCCGACTCGTAACTCACAGTTAATTCTTACCGTCAGATCCTGGTATCGACCATGGAACACACAAATAGCGTCGCGATTCACTACATCGATGTCTAGCGTAACTATCTACAAGGGTCTATTGGTGCCTCGGTCACCGGATGTTCTCTTTTTGTCAGTCTAGTTTTCAAATCCGACGCAAATTTGACAATTAATTGCGACATTCCCACCATCCTAACGACGTTGCAACACAGAAATTGCGTCGCGATTAAATACATTGGTCACTAGCCGACTTATCTCCGAGGGTCTATCGCTGCCTCATACCAGATGGACGTACTCTTTGGCAGTCAAGTTTGTTTTCTCCCTCTCATAATTCACAGTTAATTCTTACCGTCAGATCCTGGTATTGACGATGGAACACAGAAATAGCGTCGCGAGGCAATAGATCGATGTCCAGCGTAACTATCTACAAGGGTCTATTGGTGCCTCGGTCACCGGATGGTCGCGTTTTGTCATCTAGTTTTCAAATCCGACGCAAAACTGACAGTTAATTTTATTTTCTCTCATCCTCTTAATGACGATAGAACACATACTGCGATGGTATTCAGTACATGGTCTTTCAGCAGATTTATCTCCAAGCATCTATTACTGCCTGGGTCACCACATGAACGTTGTCCTACGAGTAAAGTTTAGGGAATCCGACGCAAATTTGACAGTTAATTGCGACATTCCCACCATCCTATTGACGATGCAACACAGAAATTGCGTAGCGATTCAATACATTGGTCACTAGCCGACTTATCTCCGAGGGTCTAACGCTGCCTCATACCAGATGGATGTACAACTTGGCTGTCAACTTTCTTGTCTCCGACTCAAAACTCTCAGCTAATTCTCACCGTCAGATCCTGGTATGGACGACGGAACACACAAATAGCGTCGCGATTCAGTACACTCATGTCTAGCGTAACTATCTATAAGGGTCTATTGGTGCCTCGGTCACCGGATGTTCGCTCTTTGTCAGTCTTGTTTTCAAATCCGACGCAAATTTGACAGTTAATTGCGACAATCCCACCATCCTAACGACGTTGCAACACAGAAATTGCGTCGCGATTCAATACATTGGTCACTAGCCGACTTATCTCCGAGGGTCTATCGCTGCATCATACCAGATGGTCAAGTTTGTTTTCTCCCTCTCATAACACACAGTTAATTCTTATTGTCAGATCGTGGTATTGACGATGGAACACAAAAATGGCGTCGCGATTCAATAGATCGATGACCAGCGTAACTATCTACAAGGGTCTATTGGTGCCTCGGTCACCGGATGGTCGCGTTTTGTCAGTCTAGTTTACAAATCCGACGCAAGATTGGCAGTTAATTTTATTCCTCCCATACTCTCAATTACGATGGAACACACATACTGCGATGGTTTTCAGAACATCGTCTTCCAGCAGATTTATCTCCGAGCATGCCTGGTTCACCACCATGATCGTTCTCCTGCGAGTAAAGTTTCGGGAATCCGACGCAAATTTGACAGTTAATTGAGACATTCCCACTATCCTAATGACGATGCAACACAGAAATTGCGTCGCGATTCAATACATTGGTCACTAGCCGACTTATCTCCGAGGGTCTAACGCTGCCTCCTACCAGATGTTGTACAAAATGGCTGACAAGTTTCTTGTCTCCGACTCATAACTCTCAGCTAATTCTCACCGTCAGATCCTGGTATGGACGATGGAACACACAAATAGCGTCGCGATTTAATACATCGATGTCTAGCGTAACTATCTACAAGGGTCTATTAGTGATTCGGTCACCGGATGTTCGCTCTTTGTCAGTCTTGTTTTCAAATCCGACGCAAATTTGGCAGTTAATTGCGACATTCCCACCATCCTAACGACGTTGCAACACAGAAATTGCGTCGCGATTCAATACATTGGTCACTAGCCGACTTATCTCCGAGGGTCTATCGCTGCCTCATACCAGATGGACGTACTCTTTGGCAGTCAAGTTTGTTTTCCCCTCTCATAACTCACAGTTAATTCTTACCGTCAGATCCTGGTATTGACGATGGAACACACAAATAGCGTCGCGATTCAATAGATCGATGTCCAGCGTAACTATCTACAAGGGTCTACTGGTGCCTCGGTCACCGGATGGTCGCGTTTTGTCATCTAGTTTTCAAATCCGACGCAAAACTGACAGTTAATTTATGTTCTCTCATCCTCTCAATGACGATGGAACACACATACTGCGATGGTTTTCAGAACATCGTCTTCCAGCAGATTTATCTCCGAGCATGCCAGGTTCACCACATGATCGTTCTCCTGCGAGTAAAGTTTCGGGAATCCGACGCAAATTTGACAGTTAATTGAGACATTCCCACCATCCTAATGACGATGCAACACAGAAATTGCGTCGCGGTTCAATACATTGGTCACTAGCCGACTTATCTCCGAGGGTCTATCGCTGCCTCATACCAGATGGACGTACTCTTTTGCAGTCAAGTTTGTTTTCTCCCTCTCATAACTCACGGTTAATTCTTATTGTCAGATCCTGGTATTGACGATGGAACACACAAATGGCGTCGCGATTCAATAGATCGATGTATAGCGTAACTATCTACAAGGGTCTATTGGTGCCTCGGTCACCG